>NC_062232.1:97964183-98576478 GCF_902686445.1 Sciurus carolinensis
TGAAACAAACAAATTATAGAGCTAAAAATACATAAACCTGGGATAGGGATATAACTCAGTTGGTAGAGTACTTGCCTTGCATGCACAAGGCCCTGGGTTTAATCCCCAGCACCACTGGGGAAATATATATATATATATATATATATATATATATATATATATATATATATATATACTGTATGAACCTAACTGAAATTCACTGAAGGAGTTTAACAGTCAACTTGAATAGGCAAAAAAATTAATTATCAGTGCACTTGAAAATAGGTCATATGAGATTACCAAGTATGAGGAGAATAATGAATAAAGAAAAAGAGCCTACAGGACACATGGAACATCATGAAGTAGACCAATATTAGGGGACAGAGAGTTTATATGGAGAAATAATAAACCCAAAATTCCCAAAATGAGAAAATTCATGGATATACAAATATAAGAAACTAAATAAACTCCAAGTAGAAAAAGCCAAAAGGACCCACAAGATATAATAATATAGTTACTACAAGATATAATAATATAGTTAAATTATTCGAAGCCAAAAATCAGAATTTTTTGGTACTTGAAATTGAACCCAGGAGCACTTTACCAGTAAGCTACATCAAGCCCTTCTTATTTTTTATTTTGAGACAGGCTCTCACTGAGTTGCCTAGGGCCTCATTAAATTTCTGAGACTGGCCTCAAACTTGTGATACTCCTGCATTAGTCTCATGAGTCTGAGATTACAGGCATGCACTACCATGCCCAGCCAAAAACTGAATCTTGAAGGCAATAGGAAAAATGTAACTCATGACTTATAAGGAATATTCAATAAAACTATCAACAGATTTTGTAGCAGAATCCTCATACATCAGAGGCAGTGGGATTACTATACATATTTTCCCTTCAAAAATGAGGGAGATATTAAGACATTCATATATGAACAAAAGTTGAAGTTCAGTATCATTAGTCCTATCCTACAAGAAAGGATAAAGGTAGTCTTTCAAGTTAAAATGAATGTACTTTAGAGGATAACTCAAAGCTATATGAAACTACAAAGTTCTCCACTGAAGGCATATATGTGGACAAATTTTTTTTAAAGTATAAAAACATTTAAAGGAAGTAATACTGATCTTTCTCAAACTTTTCTCAAACTATGAAGAGGAGACAAACACTTCCTAACTTAGTTGATGGAAGTCAGCATTACCTCAATTCCAAAGCCAAAGACACTACAAAAAAAGACAACTACATACCAATATCCACAATTATTAATAATGTGAAAAATAATAAAATATTAGCAAATTAAATTCAGCAGCATATTAAAAAGACTATACACCATGAACAATTTAGCTTTATTCCAGAAATACAAAAGGAGTCAACATATGAAAATGAATTAGTGTAATAAAACAATGAGTAGAATGAAGGACAAGAAGCACATGATCATCTCAATTGAACCAATAAGAAGTAGAAGGGAAACACCTCCATATAATAAAGACTATATATGAAAAACCCTCAGCTAATATCATAATCAATGGAGGAAGACTGAAATATTAGAACATCAAGAAGCAAACAAGCATGCCTGCTTTCACTACATCAATTAAACATAGAACTGGAACTCCTATCCAGAGTAATTAGGCAAGGAAAAAAAAGAAAAGAAAGGCATCCAATTAGAAAAGAAAGGGTAAATTTATTTTATTGAAGCATCTCTGTTCATACAATATGTAGAAAACTCTTATGATTCCAACAAAATCCCTCAATTGGTAAATGAATTAAAAGTTGCAAGACATAGTAACAACACACAAAATCAGTTATGTGTCTACACACTAACAATGACTAACCAAAAAGAAAATTAAGAAAAGATTCCATTTATAAAATAGCTTCAAAAAATAAAATACTGGGACTGGGGCTGTAGTTCAGTAGCAGAGAACTTGCCTAGCATGTGTGAGGCACTGGGTTGGATCCTTAGCACCACATTTAAAAAAATAAACAAATAAAATAAAGGCATTCTGTCCATCTACAACTTCAAAAACTATTTTTAAAAATAAAAATAAAAAATGTTGAAATCTATAAAACATTACTGAAAGAAATTTGACACAAACAAATGGAAATTCCCATCACAATCCCAATGACCTTTTGTTACAGAAGTAGAAAATTTCATCTTAAAATTCACGTGGGATCTCAAGGGATCCTGAATAACAAAAATTGTCTTTAAAAGAAGAAAAAGTTGGAGGACTCACTTCCTGATTTGAAAAATCAATACAAAGTCACAGTGATCAAAGGAGTGGTGACATAAGCACAGAAATATGAAACAATGAAATACAACAGAGAACCAAGGAATAAACATTTCCATATACAGTCATATGATTTTCAATAAAGATTCTAAGACCATTCAAAGTTCATTCATTAGGGAAAGGACTCTTTTCAACAAATTATGAAGCAAAAACTGGATATTCATATGCAAAAGCATGAAGTTGAGCATTTATCTTACACCACACATGAAAATCAATTCAAAATGGATCAAAGACCTAGAGGGAAGAGCTAAAATTCAAAAAATATTTTTAAAAATCTCATAAGAAAACAGGGAGAAATCTTCACAAAGTTGAATTTGGCAATGATTTTTTGGACATGACACTAAAAAAAAAATAGGCAACAAAAGAAAACAGATAAATTGGATTTCATCAAAATTAAAAACTTTTTTGCATCTAAAGACACAACTAACCAAGTGAAAGGCAACCCCAGAATGAGATAAAGTATTTACAAGTCATATTTCATAATAAATCAGTATCCAGAATATAAAAAGAACTCCTATAAATCAATAATAAAACATGACATTAAAATCGACAAATGATTTAGATATTTCTTCATTGACACTCAACATCTCCAATCATCATGGAAATAAAAATCAAAACCGCAATGTGGTACCACTTCGTGTTCATTAGGATGGCCATTTCTACATTCAGAAATTCTGCATCCTCCCTCCCAATTCTTATTATGAAATTCCAACTCCTAAATTGAAAACAATACATCTATGAACCAGGAAATAGACTCTCGACTCTCGCCAGACACAAAATCTGTTGGCCCCTAAATCTTGGAATCTGAAGCTGCTGGAACTATTAGAAATAAATAAATGTTTTTAGCCTAGTCAGTCCATGGTATTTTGTTATAAGAGCCCAAAGTAAAACAGCCAATAACAAAATGTAATCGTACAGAAATTGCAATTTTTGTACATTACTGATAGGAATATGAAATGTTACAATCACTATAGAGTATGGCAGTTCCCCTAAAAATGAAAAAAAAAATACAACTACCAATTCTACTCTCAGTTTTATACCCAGGATAATTGAAATCAGGGATTCAGATATCTATCACCATATTCATAGTAGCATTACACACAATAATCAGAAGAGGGAAGCAATCCAAGTGTTCATCTATGAATGAATAGATAAACAAAATGTGGCATTTACATACAATGGAATATTATTCTGCCTTAAATGGCAAGAAAATTCTGACAGATGGTATAGATTGGATAATGATTGAAAACATTACAATAAGTGAAATAAGCTAATCACAAAATGATAAATGTTTTAGGATTCTACTTTGTAAGGTAACTAAAGTGGAATAATCAAATAGAGAAGGTCAGAAGTAATATGGTGGGGGCGATCCAAGATGGCGGACTAGAGGGTGACTGCATCCCCAGTCACTCCAGAACCCAGGAGTTAAGAAGGGGAGGCATTGAGAGACTCAGACTAAAATAGAGCCACGGGTGAGTCTGCCCACTGGGTAAAGCTCAGCCCGGGTGGCAGGCCCACATAGAGGTGGCTTATCGGAGCAGGGCAGGGCAGCTAGAGTCTTCCACAGGCAGCCCTGCGCACTCCAGCGGTGGGCCCCTCCCACACAGCCAGCTTCTCCAGGTTCTCGGAGCAGGCCCCCTACTGAGAGCCTTTCTGATCAGAACAAGCTCCAAGTCCTGGAGCCAGTGCGGCGTACTCCGGCCCGCAAGAAATTTCAGGGACCAGGACAGGGCAGCCAGAGACTTCCCCAAGCAGCCTGGACCCCTGCGGTGGGAGGCGCCTTTCAAGGCTAGTTTCTTGGAACAGACCGCCCAGTGAGAGCCTTTCTACATAGAGCCAGCCACAAGTCCCCGAGCCAATGGAGAGCTTCGATCCACAAACAGCATCTGGGATCAGGGCAGGGCAGCCAGAGACTTCTTCAGGCGGCTCTGCCCACTCCAGCCGCAGGCTCTTTCCACGGGGCGATCCAAGATGGCGGACTAGAGGGTGACTGAATCTCCAGTCGCTCCAGAACCCAGGAATCAAGAAGGGGAGGCATTGAGAGACATGGACAAAAATAGAGTCACGGAGTGAGTCTCCCCCACTGGGCGAAACTTGGCCTGGGCAGCAGGCACAGATAGGGGTGGCTTATCAGAGCAGGGCAGGGCAGCTAGAGTCTTCCTCAGGTAGCCTTCCACACTCTGGCGGTGGGCTCCTCCCACATGGCCAGCTGCACGGTGCAGGCCCCCAGTGAGAGCCTTTCCGCACAGAGTCATGTCCAAACCCAGGAACCAGTAGGGGGCTAGGGGCAGCTTTCTTCGGATGCACTGCATTATCAAGTTCCTCCAAGACATCAGGCTACTGAAGGCTGGGAGGTGATACACTGGAAATCTACCAGGACACTATAAGTCAATAGAGGAAATCTGCAATATCTCAGGGTCCCACTGACAGCTGACCAATATGAGAAAACAAGGGAAGAAAATGTCCCAAACAAACCTAGATACTACATCAATAAAACCCAATGACAGCACAGCAGAAGAAATGTCAGAAAGGGAGTTCAGAATGTACATAATTAAAACAATCAGGGAAGTAAAGGAGGAGATGAAAGAGCAAATGCAGGCATTGAAGGAGGAGATGAAAGAGCAAATGCAGGCATTAAATGATTGCACCAATCAACAGTTAAAAGACCAAATACGGGAAGCAAGAGATCATTTCAACAAAGAGAGATACTGAAAAAAAAACAAACTGAAATTCTTGAAATGAAGGAAACAATAAACCAAGTTAAAAACTCCATAGAAAGCATAACCAATAGGATAGAACACCTGGAAGACAGAACCTCAGACATTGAAGAAAAAATATTCAATCTTGAAAACAAAGTTGGCCAAACAGAGAAGATGGTAAGAAATCATGAACAGAATCTACAAGAATTATGGGATATCATGAAAAGGGCAAATTTGAGAATTATTGGGATTGAGGAAGGCTTAGAGAAACAAACCAAAGGAATGAACAAACTATTCAATGAAATAATATCAGAAAATTTACCAAATCGGAAGAACGAAATGGAAAACCAAGTACAAGAGACTTATAGAACTCCAAATATACAAAATTACAACAGACCCACACCAAGGCACATTATTATGAAAATACCTAACATACAAAATAAAGACAGAATTTTAAAGGCCGCGAAAGAAAAGAACCAAATTACATTCAGAGGGAAACCAATAAGAATATCAGCAGATTTTTCAATCCAGACCCTAAAAGCTAGAAGGGCCTGGAAGAACATTTACCAAGCCCTGAAAGAAAATGGATGCCAACCAAGAATCTTATACCCAGCAAAACTTACCTTCAAATTTGATGATGAAATAAGATCCTTCCATAATAAACAAAAGCTAAAGGAATTTACAAAAAGAAAGCCAGCATTACAGAACATTTTCAGCAAACTATTCCATGAGGAAGAGATGAAAAACAACAATGCAAATCAGCAACAGGAGGCGCTAGCCTAAAGGAATAGCCAAATAAAGGAGAAACCAAATCATGTCAAAAACAAATATGAGTCGAATGACTGGGAATACAAATCATATCACAATAATAACCCTGAATGTTAATGGCCTGAACTAATCAATCAAAAGACATAGACTGGCAGAATGGATTAAAAAGAAAAATCCAACAATATGCTGCCTGCAAGAGACTCACCTCATAGAAAGAGATACCCATAGACTAAAAGTGAAAGGATGGGAACAAACATACCATGCACACGGACACAGCAAAAAAGCTGGAGTATCCATCCTCATTTCAGATAATGTGGACTTCAAGCCAAAACTAGTCAGAAGGGATAAAGAAGGACATTACATGCTGCTTAAGGGAAGCATAAATCAGCAAGACATAACAATCATAAATATCTATGCCCCGAACATTGGCTCATCCACGTACGTCAATCAAATCCTCCTCAATTCCAGAAATCAAATAGACCACAACACAATAATACTAGACGATTTTAACACACCTCTCTCACCACTGGATAGATCGTTCAAACAAAAATTGAATAAAGAAACCATAGATCTCAATAACACAATCAATAATTTAGACTTAACAGACATATATAGAATATACCATCCAACAAAGAACGAATACACTTTCTTCTCAGCAGGACATGGATCCTTCTCTAAAATAGACCATATATTATGCCACAAAGCTACTGTCAGCAAATACAAGAAGATAGAGATACTACCTTGTACTCTATGAGATGATGATGGATTGAAATTAGAAATAAATGACAGAGGTCAGTTTCAAGATGGCGGACTAGAGGGCGGCTGCATTTCACGTTGCTCCAGGACGCAGGATTCAAAAGAGGAGATAGTGAGAGACTTGGGACCAACTCAAAGCCGCCGGGTGAGTCTCTCCCGTTGGGGAGGCGTCCCAGATGGGGCGGTAGCCCCGGAAAGCAGGGAACTTTTTGAAGTAGAGTTGCCCGGCGAGACGCCCCTCCCCCCACAGGAGCGGTAAACACGGACAACTGGGATCATCGTAGAGGAGGCGGCTCAGCTCAGCCTTGGACTTGGAGCAACCACTGGGGCTCCGGGCGGTTGCCTGAGGAGGAGCAGCGTGTCGAGTTGCTTAGACTCAGAGCGATCGCTTCTGAACACCGGGGGTTGCCAGGAGGAAGAGGAGAAGCGCAGTGGGTCGCTTGGTCTAGGAGTGACTGCATCAGAGCTACAAGCGGTTGCCAGAGGAGGAGCTCTGTGGCGAGTTGGTTGGACTCAGAACGACCGCTTCTGAACACCGGGGGGGCTACCCGGAGGAAGAGGAGGAACGTGGTGGGTCGCTTAGTCTAGGAGTCACTGCATCAGAGCTACAGGTGGTTGCCAGAGGAGGAGCTGCGTGGCGAGTTGTTTGGACTCAGAACAACCGCTCCTGATCACCTGGGGGGGCTACCCCGAGGAGGTGGAGGAACAGGGCGGGTCAATTGGACTTGGAGAGACTGCCTAGGGCTATGGGCAGTTGGCAGGAGGAGGAGACGCGAAGTGAGTTGCTTGCACTCCTAGTGACTGCGTCGGAAACCTGGCAGCTGTCTGGAGGAGGAGGTGTGCGGTGGGTCTCTGGGTCTCGGAGCTATTGTATGGGGCTCCAGGTGGCTGCTCAGAGGAGAGGCCGCATAGCCAGGTGATTAGGTGCAGAGCAGGGTCCCAGGACCAGCTTCTTGCTGGAAGAGCCGCACAGAGACACGCCTAGGGGCGGAGCGAAGTTTCCAGGACTGCGGGCAGATTCTCTGAGGAGAGGCAGACTAAGGAGACTCGTCTGCGAAAGGTGAGGCTCACAGGCCCAGGAGGTAGGTCCGGGCCCCTGGGAACGTTGCAGAGGAAGACAACCCAGCCCAGGCGGTAGGTGTACATTGAGGGGAACCTCTAGGAGGGGAACTGACCAGCGAGACCTCCCCACTGGGTGAGTCTTCCCTGCCGGATGAGGTTTTCCCACAAGGATGGTAAAACCAGAGACACAGGCACAAACAGGTCTTGCCTCAGCCCACAGCCTAGTTCCCCTTTGGATGACCATTGGTCAACAAGTGGAGGCACCTCTGCCCACTAGCAGGGAATATACCCCCTGAGGGTCACCATCCCTAGAGAGGCAGCTTCCTTGTGGAGCACCGCATTATCAACTTCCTCCAAGACTGCAGTCTACTGAAGGATAAGAGGGGATATACTAGCAATCTTCAGGGACATTATAAGTCGATAGAGGAAATCTGCAATATCTTAAGGACCCACTGATTCCTGAACAATATGAGAAAAAAAGGGAAGAAAATGCCCCAAACAAATCTAGATGTTACATCAATAAAATCCAATGACAGCATGGCAGAAGAACTGACAGAAAGAGAGTTCAGAATGTACATAATTAAAATGATCAGAGAAGCAAATGATGAGATGAAAGAGCAAATGCCGGCATTGAATGATGAAATGAAAGAGCAAATGCAGGCATTGAATGATCCCACCAATCGACAGTTAACAGAGCAAATACAGGAGCAAAAGATCATTTCAATAAAGAGTTAGAGATATTGAAAAAAAACCAAACAGAAATCCTTGAAATGAAGGAAACAATAAACCAAATTAAGAACTCCATAGAAAGCATGACCAATAGGATAGAACACCTGGAAGACAGAACCTCAGATACTGAAGACAAAATATATAACCTTGAAAACAAAGTTGAACAAACAGAGAAGATGGTAAGGAATCATGAACAGAATCTGCAAGAACTATGGGATATCATGAAAAGGTCAAATTTGAGAATTAGTGGGATTGAGGAAGGCTTAGAGAAACAAACCAAAGGAATGAACAATCTATTCAATGAAATAATATCAGAAAATTTCCCAAATCTGAAGAATGAAATGGAAAATCAAGTTCAAGAGGTTTATGGGACTCCAAATATACAAAATTACAACAAACCCACGCCAAGTCACATTATAATAAAAATACCTAACATTCAAAATAAAGACAGAATATTAAAGGCTGTGAAAGAAAAGAACCAAATTACATTCAGGGGGAAACCAATACGGATATCAGCAGATTTTTCAATCCAGACCCTAAAAGCTAGAAGGGCCTGGAACAACATTTTTCAAGCTCTGAAAGAAAATGGATGCCAACCAAGAATCTTATACCCAGCAAAACTTACCTTCAAATTTGACGATGAAATAAAATCATTCCATGATAAACAAAAGCTAAAAGAATTTGCAAAAAGAAAGCCAGCATTACAGAACATTCTCAGCAAAATATTCCATAAGGAAGAGATGAAAAACAAAGAAGCAAATCAGCAAAGGGAGGAATTATCCTAAAGGAACTGTCAAATAAAGGAGGAACAAAGTTGTGTCAAAAAAATAAATAAATAAATAAAATTTTAAATATGAACCAAATGACCGGGAATACAAATCATATCTCAATAATAACCCTGAATGTTAATGGCCTGAATTCATCAATCAAAAGACATAGACTGGCAGATTGGATTAAAAAGAAAGATCCAACAATATGTTGCCTGCAAGAGACTCACCTCATAGAAAGAGATACCCATACACTAAAGGTGAAAGGATGGGGAAAAACATACCATGCACACGGACACAGCAAAAAAGCGGGAGTATCCATCCTCATGTCAGATAATGTGGACTTCAAGCCAAAGTTAGTCAGAAGGGATAAAGAAGGACATTTCATACTGCTTAAGGGAAGCATGAATCAGCAAGATATAACAATCATAAACATCTATGCCCCAAACAGTGGCTCATCCATGTATGTCAAAAAATCCTTCTCAATTTTAGAAAACAAATAGACCATAACACAATAATACTAGGTGATTTTAACACGCCTCTCTCACCACTGGATAGATCTTCCACACAAAAATTGAACAAAGAAACCATAGATCTCAATAACACAATCAATAATTTAGACTTAACAGACATTTATAGAATATACCATCCAACCAAGAGCGAATACACTTTCTTGTCAGCAGCACATGGATCCTTCTCTAAAATAGACCATATATTATGCCACAAAGCTAATGTTAGCAAATACAAGAAGATAGAGACACTACATTGTATTCTATCAGATCATAATGGATTGAAGTTAGAAATAAATGAAAGAGTAAAATACAGAAACTACTCCAACACCCAGAGATTAAACAATATGCTATTATATGATGAATGGATAACAGAAGATATTAGGAAGGAAATTAAAAAATACTTAGAGGTAAATGAGAACAAAGAAACATCATATCAAAATCTCTGGGACACTATGAAAGCAGTACTTAGAGGAAAATTTATTTCATGGAGCGCATTTAATAAAAGAAGTAAAATTCAACAAATAAACAACCTAACACTACAGCTCAAAGCCCTAGAAAAAGAAGAACAGACCAACACCAAAAGTAGTAGAAGACAGGAAATAGTTAAACTCAGAGCTGAAATCAACGAAATTGAAAAAAAGAAACAATACAAAAAATTGACAAAATAAATCGTTGGTTCTTCGAAAAAATAAACAAAATTGATAAACCTTTAGCCACACTAAAAAGAGAAGAGAAGAGAAAACCCAAATCACTAAAATTCGGAATGAACAAGGAAATATCACAACAGACACGACTGAAATACAAAACATAATTAGAAGCTATTTTGAAAATCTATACTCCAACAAAATAGAAACTTTCAAAGACATCAACAGGTTTCTAGAGACATATGAATTGCCTAAACTGAACGAGGAGGACATACACAATTTAAATAGACCAATTTCAAGTAGTGAAATAGATGAAGTCATCAAAAGCCTACCAACAAAGAAAAGTCCAGGACCAGATGGGTTCTCAGCCGAGTTCTACAAAACCTTTAAAGAAGAGCTCATTCCAATACTTCTCAAAGTATTCCATAAAATAGAAGAGGAGGGAACCCTCCCAAACTCGTTCTATGAAGCCAATATCACCCTGATAACTAAACCAGACAGAGACACATCAAGGAAAGAAAATTTCAGACCAATATCCTTAATGAACATCAACGCAAAAATTCACAACAAAATTTTAGCAAATCGCATACAAAAACATATTAAAATGGTAGTGCACCATGATGAAGTGGGTTTCATCCCAGGGATGCAAGGTTGGTTCAACATCAGGAAATCAATAAATGTAATTCACCATATCAATAGACTGAATGTCAAGAATCACATGATTATTTCGATAGATGCAGAAAAAGCATTTGATAAAATACAGCACCCCTTCATGCTCAAAACTCTTGAAAAAATAGGGATAGTGGGAACATTCCTTAACATTGTAAAGTCCATCTATGCTAAGCCCATGGCTAATATCATTCTAAATGGTGAAAAACTGAAAGCATTCCCCCTTAAAACTGGAACAAGGCAGGGATGACTTCTTTCACCACTTCTTTTCAATATCGTCCTTGAAAATCTAGCCAGAGCAATTAGACAAACCAAAGAAATTAAAGGGATACGAATAGGAAAAGAAGAACTCAAACTATCCCTATTTGCTGATGATATGATTATATACTTAGAGGAACCAGGAAATTCCACCACAAAACTTTTAGAACTCATAAGTGAATTCAGTAAAGTGGTGGGATATAAGATCAATGCACATAAATCTAAGGCATTTTTATACATAAGTGATGAATCTTCAGAAAGAGAAATTAGGAAAACTACCCCATTCACAATAGCATCAAAAAAAATAAAATACTTGGGAATCAATCTCACAAAAGAGGTGAAAGATCTCTACAATGAGAACTACAGAACAATAAAGAAAAAAATTAAAGAAAACCTTAGAAGATGGAAAGATCTCCCATGTTCTTGGATAGGAAGAATTAATATTGTCAAAATGGCCATACTACCAAAAGTGCTATACAGATTCAATGCAATTCCAATTAAAATCCCAATGATGTACCTTACAGAAATAGAGCAAGCAATTATGAAATTCATGTGGAAGAATAAAAAACCCAGAATATCTAAAGCAGTCCTCAGTAGAAAGAGTGAAGCAGGGGGTATCGCAATACCAGATCTTCAACTCTACTACAAAGCAGTAGTAACAAAAATGGCATGGTATTGGTACCAAAATAGAAAGGTGGATCAATAGTACAGAATAGAGGACACGGACACAAACCTAAATAAATACAATTTTCTCATACTAGACAAAGGGGCCAAAAATATGCAATGGAGAAAAGATAGCGTCTTCAACAAATGGTGCTGGGAGAATTGGAAATTCATATGCAACAGAATGAAACTAAACCCATATCTCTCACCATGCACGAAACTAAACTCAAAATGGATTAAGGACCTCAGAATCAGACCAGAGACCGTGCATCTTATGGAAGAAAAAGTAGGTCCAGAGCTTCAACATGTCGGCTTAGGACCGGACTTCCTCAACAAGACTCCCATAGCACAAGAAATAAAAGCAAGAATCAAAAACTGGGATAGATTCAAACTAAAAAGCTTTCTCTCAGCAAAGGAAACTATCAGCAATGCGAAGAAAGAGCCTACAGAGTGGGAGAATATCTTTGCCAATCATACTTCAGATAGAGCACTAATCTCCAGAATCTATAAAGAACTCAAAAAAGTCTACACCAAGAATGCAAATAATCCAATCGACAAATGGGCTAAGGAAATGAATAGACACTTCACAGAAGAAGATGTACAAGCAATCAACAAACATATGGAAAAATGTTCAACATCTCTAGTAATAAGAGAAATGCAAATCAAAAGCACCCTAAGATTCCATCTCACTCCAATTAGAATGGCGATTATCAAGAATACAAGCAACAACAGGTGTTGCCGAGGATGTGGGGAGAAAGGTACACTCATACATTGCTGTTGGGGCAAAGGTACACTCACACATGCTGGTGGGGCTGCAAATTAGTGCAGCCACTCTGGAAAGCAGTGTGGAGATTCCTCAGAAAGCTTGGAATGGAACCACCATTTGACCCAGCTATCCCACTCCTTGGCCTATACCCAAAGGACTTAAAATCAGCATACTACAGAGATACAGCCACATCAATGTTCATAGCTGCTCAATTCACAATAGCCAGATTTGGAACCAACCTAGATGCCCCTCAATTGATGAATGGATAAAGAAACTGTGGTGTATATATATATACAATGGAATATTACTCATTCATAAAGAATGATAAAATTATGGCATTTGAGGCAAATGGATGAAATTGGAGAATATCATGCTGAGATAAGCCAATCTCAAAAAACCAAAGGACGAATGATATCGCTAATAAGCGGATGATGACACATAATGGGGGGTGGGAGGAGTTAGTGTTAGGGTTAGAGTTAGGGTTAGGGAGGGGGCAAGAATGGAGGAAGGAAGGACTGTTTAGAGGGAAAAGAGGGTTGGGAGGAGTGGGGGGAAGGGAAAAAATAACAGAATGAATCAAACAACATTACTCTATGTAAATTTATGATTACACAAATGGTATGCCTTTACGCCATGTACAAACTGAGAAACAACATGTATCCCATTTGTTTACAATAAAAAAAAAGAGTTAATGAGTTAGAGAAAAATAAATTCCTAGAAAATTTTTGGTAGAAGGTGCTACTTTTGTTAATTAAATAGGGTTTTAGGGTATATACCAGCATGTACTAAGGTGCTAATTCTCAGTCTTTTTGAAGAAATTACCAAAATCTTATCTCTTTGCATCCAAATTTTTCCAGCTTCGGTTTTGATGTAATAATGAGACTGATGGGGAATAAATATTAGGATCTTCTTGACTATTAAATAACTGCTAAATGAAGGTTAAGTGACTTTAAAATACACAGGTATTTTATTTACTGTCATTATTATAATTTTAATTGTACATATTTATGGAATACAGTGTGACAACTGAATACATACTTATGATATGCACTAATCAAATCAGGGTAATTAGCATTTCTATCTCTTCATCATTACATTATGTTTGAAGCTTTCATGTTCCTCTCTTCTAACTATTCATGAAATATATATTAGGTTAATGTGAACTGTAGTTACACCAGTGTTCTGTAGAACACTGGAAATTACTTCTGTCTGGGCATCCATTACATAACCTCCTGATAATTCCCCTTCTCCCATCCCTTCCCAACATCTAGTGTTTTCTATTCTATGTTCAGATCAACTTTATTAGTTTCCACATATGAGAAAGAACATATGGTACTTGTCTGTCTGTAGTTGACTTATTTCACTTAAAATTTTTCTCCATTTTCAGCCATTTTACCAAAAATGATGGAATATCATTGTTTTATGGATAAATGATATTTTATTATGTATATATACCACATTCCCTTTATCCATTCATTCATTGATGGACACTGATATTGATTCCCTATCTGAGATATTGTTAATAGTGTCACAATAAACATGGAAGTGCATGTATCTCTTTGGTATGCTGATTCCATTTTCTTTGGACATATACCTAAAAGTAGGCTATCTGCATCATATGGTAGTTCTATTTGTAGTTTTTTAAGGAACCTCCATAGCATTTTCCAAAATGACTCTACATATTTACATTGCCAATAACAGTGTAGAAGAGTTCCCTTTTCTCCACATTCTCAACAGCATTATTTTTGTATTTTTGATAATAACCATTCTGACAGGGGATAATATATCATTGTGTTTCAATTTGCATTTTTCTGATAGCTATTGATGCTGAACATTTTTCTATTAGTTGGCCACTTGAACCCAAAATGCCTTATCAAGATGAAAAAGAGTTCTTTCAATAGGACAAATGCCCTTTCAAGTTCGCACAGCACTATAAACAATTAAAGATATAAACTGTATTGAAATTGGTTTTAAATACAAAGGTGACTATGAATGGGCTCCTATGTAACAAAGATAACAGGGCAATTTAATTTGACATTCTGGTGTAAGACAGGAAACCCAGGAAATCAATCACAGATTCTCAACCTTAGAAAAGGGAGTTAAGGCAAAATATGGATATGAGGGAGAAAAAGCCAATAACTGAGATACATGGGAATATTTTAAAGAAGTTTTAAACCTGAAATTTTAAGTCTAAGAAATTTAAAATCTACGTTAAGGGAAGGAAATAATAATAATCTTCCCATTCTCCCACCCAAATTGTCTGGTCTTAATTCCCATACCTCTCTAGTGTTGCAAACATAGTATTCCTTAGGCCCTGTGAACTCAGAGTCCAAGAGCTCACATACCACCTTTTCCTTTTTTTTCCACATTTTTTATTGGTACATGATAGTTGTACATAGTGATGGAGTTTGTTGTTACATATTTGTACATGCATACAATACACAGCTTAACAGTATAATTTGGCCAATATCATCCCCCAGTATTTCCCCTCTTCCTCCCTACCTCCCACCCTTCAGTCCCTTTCCTCTATCCATCTCCCTTTGATTTTCATGAGATCTGCTCCCACTTTTCTTTTCCTTTTTCCTCTGTAGCTTCCACATATGAGAGAAAACATATGACCCTTAACTTTCTGAGATTGACTTATTTCACTTTACATGATGGTCTCTATTTCCATACATTTTTCTGCAAATGTCATAATTTTCTTTTATGGTACTAGGGATTGAATTCAGGGGCACTCAACCACTGCACCATATCCCCAGCCCTATTTTGTATTTTATTTAGAGACAGGGTCTCACTGAGTGGCTTAGCACCTCACTTTTGCTGAGGCTGGCTTTGAACTCCCAATCTTCCTGCCTCAGCCTCCTGAGCTACTTGGATTACAGGTATGCATCACTGTACCCCAGGAATTTTGTTTTTCTTTATGACTGAATAAAAATCCATTGTGTATATATACTGCATTTTCTTGATCCATTCATCCGTTGATGGACTCCTAGGCTGGTTCCATAATTTGATTATTGTGAGTTGTGCTGCTATAAACATGTGTATGCATGTATCACTCTACTATGATTACTTTAATTCTTTACAATAAATACCAAAGAGTGGTATGGCTGTGTCATATGGTGGTTCCATGCCTAGTATATTGAGGAAACTTCATACTGATTACCACAGTGGTTATACTAATTTGCAGTTCCACCAACAGTGTAAAAGTGTTCCTTTTTCTCCATATCCTCTCCAGAATTTTCTGTTTGTACTTTTGATGGCTGCCATTCCAACTCAAGAAGAAATTTCAGTGTAGTTTTGATTTGCATTTTCCTAATTGATAATGATGTTGAATATGTTTTCCTATATTTGTTGGTCCTTTGTATTTCTTCTTTTGAGAAGTGTCTAATTAATTTACCCATTTATTAATTGGGTTCTTTGATATTTTGGTATGAAGATCTTTTAGATCTTCATATAGTCTAGATATTAATCCTGTCAAAAGAGTAGCTAACAAAGATTTTCTCCCATTCTATAGGTTCCCTCATCACATTCCTGTTTCCTTTGCTGTGCAGAATGTTTTTAATTTGATATCATCCCATTTATTAACCCTTGGCAATTTTTTCTGAACTTTAGGGGTCCTATGGAGAAAGTTTTTGCTTATTCCTATATACTAGAAAAACACCATTATCTTCTAATCAGGAAATTTTAATACACTTTTACAATTACCTTGGCAGCTTCACACTAAGAAACCTGTCTCAACTATTTGGCTTAGTTCTAGTGCCCACGCCTTTCCCACCTTTCTGCCCCCACCCAGGCCTAGTAATTCTCTAAGATCATGACCTGATTATTCTGCCTTCTTAGAAGGCCTACAACCAGATTCTACCAGTTAATATAAGATTCATTTTTAGGCTGAGTGCTCACCACATACTTATATGTACCCTCACTCCCAGCTAGCTGCCACATTTTTCTGATAGTCTTTCCAAACTACCTGTCTTCTTGTGTCCTTCTAGAATTGTCTACTATGCCTTGGCAAAACTTTCTCACTTCTCAAGTCTAACCCTTAAGTTTGATCTTCTATGATTTAACTGGTCTAGATCCAGCTAGATACTAACAACCAACCCCAGACCTTGACACTAAACTAGAATAATCCAAATGTCTTTGGAAGGAAGAGAGGTATTTTTAACAGAACATGCCCTAGTAAGAAAATACAGGAAAATATATAAAATATATCATTTTAAATATAAACAAAATATCAGACTCAATAGAACTTTGAGGAAAGTTTGCCAGAAGGAATAAAACAAGAAAAAATTTAAAATATCAAAGGGGAAAACAAAACTAGAGACAATTTCAAAGTGTTTTCTTAATGATTATGGACAGAGAAGATACTTTAGAGAAATGGACAAAAAACTGGAAAAATTCCTTGAATCAGTACATAGAGAGATGAACATCTAAATAATTTATAAAATGCACAAGCTGGTAGAACTGAATCAAATACTGGTCAGTAACAAAGATATCCTAATATAAATTGGCAATACACAATAGATGAATTACCAGAACTAGATGGTCTCTAACTGAAAAATTTGGAAAGAAATTATGATTTAAACTTAAGCTGGGAATATAGATAAGTAGGTAGAATGTTTGCCAGCATATGAGAAACTCTGGGTTCAATCTCTAAGGTCCTGACAGAAAAAGATTGGTATACTCTTATCCAAAATGCATCATATAGTATGTTAAATATGATCAAAAATAATCAAGTCCAGTAGACTGCAAATGTGACTTCTGTTTGTAAGGAATCAATAGGGGACTTGGAGAATTTCAGACCTGAAAGATTCACATTGATATCAGAAAAGGTGAGTCAGAGACTAAAGAAAGACCCCAGGGTACATGTGTCAGTCAGCTTTTTGTCAATGTGATCAAAATAGTTAACAAGAACATCTTAGTGGTGGAAAAGTTTATTTTGGCTCTTAATTTCAGAGTTTTAGACCATGATCTTCCAACTCCATCATGCCTGAAGTGAGGCAGAACATCATGGAAGGAGGTGTGGCAGAGAAAAGTGCTGTTTATGACAGGAAGAAAGCAGAGTGAAAGAGAAGAACTAAGGACAAGATATAGTCCCCAAAGGCATACCTCCCAGGGACCTACTTCTTCTAGCCATACCTACCTGCCTATAGTCCAATCAGATTATTACTCCATCAATTCACCAATGAAGTTACAGCTCTCACAATCCAATCATTTCAGTTGTGAACATTCCTGCGTGGCTTTTTTTCTACATGAGCTTTTCAGGGGATATTAAAGATACAAATTACAACAGTATGAATCATGGAAATATTCTTGACTATAGTTAATGTAAAGCTAAATTCTGACTCAGTGGAGAGACAATGGAATATTTTGAAGGAGACCACATGACCTTCAAGACCTAAAGAGGACTAGATAGTACATGGGAAATGATCCCCAGAGGTGTCTCTCATAGGCATATTTTACTTTGTAGACTCAAAGCATATTCTCAGACAAGCCTAACCTCCAACCCTAGGAGCTGTCCATTAACTGTCAGGTATTTATTTCTTCTAAAATAGTCATTGGATCACCTGGATCACAGTTTAGGTCAAACCCCAAGGCCAAGTCCCTTGGAAGTAATTTATTCACTATCCTGTATCTTTTTTCACTTCCAGGACTCCCATCATCTATAGTATTTTGTCTCAACATTGAGAGCACACATTTATCCATAATATACCTTCTGGCATGTCTTTCTCTGCAAGACCCTCACCACCTCACCATCACCCTACCATTGCCACAAACATACTATCATATCAGTTTTGCCCAGATTTCATTATTGGGACTTAATAAGCATGGATTCTTGATCCAGATAAATTTGAAAGCCAATAGAAAACAACCACCAGTGTAGAGAGTTAAATCCTGAGGAAGAAGAGTGAGATGAGATGAATAAGATGAAGTTCTTCATTTACTTAGGAAAATCATGGAAGTCCACATTCCAAAGCCTCTAAATAAAGAGAATTTATTTTAAGAAAGCCATCAATTAACTTGTATTATTTGCAAATGTTAATTGGGTTCAGTATGACATTTCAACATATACATACAGCCCACACTGATTAAATTCAGTCTACCTTCATTCCCTTTCTCCCTACCCACTCTTACATTTGCTCTCTCCAGCCACTCAATACAATAATTTACTAATTTTATAAATAATATTTAACTAACCAATGATGTCATTTCTAGAGAAGCTGTGGCCATTGAACAGAGAGGTTTCTTTTAATTTTTAAAAATAAATTAATATATTTCAATGTTCTTGGCCCCCTTGCAGCCACAAAAACATAAGACTAAAGGTAAATACTTATACCATCAAGAGGTTCACTAATGAACTGATGCTATTTCTACCAAACCCTCAACTTTTATTTCTTGGCACAACATCTGAAAAGGACCAAAAAGATTACAGGCTCGGAAAGGAAATTATACAGCTTTAATTTTTTCAAGTGAATTATATATGGGTTTCTCCCATACTCTTTAGATTCTTCCCCAAGATGAAAGACCTTCTTATTTAGAGTCATGTTTTGTGAGTCATGTCAACATCACTGACTTGTTTCTTTCATCCCTTCATATATCCCATAAGACACATTGAAAAGCAAATGATTTCTTTGAAGGGCTGTCCCCAGACAAAATTATGAAGTAGGGAGAGTTTGCCTTCTCTTTTCTTTCTCTCCCTGAAGGTCCCATGTTTCTTTTTAAAAATTTGTTCTTTTTAGATATGCTTGACAGCAGAGTGTATTTTGACATAGTATATATTCATAGAGTATAACTTATCCTAATTAGGATCCCATACTTGTGGTTGTACATGATTTGGAGTTTCACTGGTCATGTATTCATATATAAGAATAGGAAAGTTTTGTCCAATTCATTCTACTGTCTTTGTTACTCTCATACCCCCTCCCTTCCCTTCTTTCCCCTTTGCCTAATTCAATGAACTTCTATTCTTCCCTTGACCCCCTTATGGCTGTGTTAGTATCCATGTATCAGAGAGAACATTCGGATTTAAGGAATGTCAAGCTATTGATTGCATTTCACTTCCTTATGCATACCATGAAAAAGTGCAAGTCCTAGCATGCTCTTCTTCTTTGCCTCCTACTAAGAAAATCCTAGTCTCATACACATATTTAGAAAAAAACATTCCAGAGGCAAAATATACAGATTATGACAGTTGTAGAAGTGTACAATTTTATAGGGAATGTTGGAACACCTGCCTCCTTGAATGGAGACTATGAAGGAAAACAACATCTGTGAATTGATTCCACTAGCCTGGCTAGTAGCAGCCAAGTTACCACTAAATTTCAGGACCTCACAAGACTAGGGATTTTAATAAAGTGAAACACAAAATTATCTTGTAAACAAGGTGTTAAAGTGAAAATGGTAGTAATGAAAACCGGAAGTAGCACAACCTAGAGGTTAAGAGCACAAGCTCTAGAGCCAGACAGGCTGGGTGTCACAGCCAATTCTGCCTTCTACCATGTGACCTTAAATAAGTTATCCCAACTCCCATACTCACCTATTAAACACAAGTAATACCTATTTACTTCATAAGACTATTATGAGAATTGAGAAAGTAGATACATACCAAGTACTTGGTACTCAAATTGTGAATCACACCACTTCCTAGTGGTGTAATCTAGGTTCAGTCAGTAAAACTTTGTTTCTTTATCTGTAAACTGGAATAAATAATAATTACTCTGTCTCATTTTCACAAATCACAAATGAAGAAATCAATAGGAAAGGGCCTTGTAAATCCAAATCAATAGACAAATTAAAGGATCATAATAATAACATAAATTGATAATCTCAAAATGTCAAATATTTTAATAGCAGGAAATAATTTGTTTTATACCCTGGCTTTCTAGATTATGTGTAAACTGTCACTAAATCTAATCACCAGATCTGTCCTAATAAGGGTCTCTGTTGGTCCTGCCTAGTCTCTAATTCTGAATTCAACATTATGATTGCAGTTTACACCATTTGGTATTGACTTCTGCACAATCACTTATGAACTTAGAAACTTTTGTATCTCCTGATTTAGACATGGGCATCTGGATTTTTTACACTGTTCCCCTAATCTAAATTAATTAAATCTATGGCATCTAATTCCTTTTCTGTCCACGTTTCCAACCTGTTTCTTTCTTCCCAGCATTCCTCTAATTTTTCCTGTCTTCTTCAAATGCTAGTCTGTTAGTTTCTGCTGGAGAAACTGAGATGCCTATTTGAACTCAAAGTGTGATGGCTGTCATGTGAACAGGCAATCCTTTAGAATAAAATTATACTTACATTAATAGCTATGAAACTATTCATAGGAGCAGTATATTCCTATTGGAAATGATATATGACACATATCCCTAGTATATGTGTTGCAAGATTTCAGGTTCACTGAGTTCTAATTAGGTAAGGAACATTTGGAATCCTAACCAAAGATACATATTGTAAGACCTTTCTATGGAAAGCATACTTCTTTGGACTATGGCCAGGGCTGGCAGTAAATGGAAAAGGTCAAGCAGTGTATCTTAGAGTGACAAGAAAATAGACCCATTTACCCTTAAATTTATTTGTTTATTTCAGGCAGGAGAAAATTTGAGCTGGATGCAATTAACATAGTCCCAGGTACATAATGGACAATCAATACATATTTGATAAATAAATAAATTATCTACTCAGTTTTTAAGGTCATATCTGCATAAGGATTTTAAAAGGGCAATTTATTTGTGTGTTGTACAAATCACATTATTTTTCTGAATTGTTTCGATAACAAATACCTTGGAAAATTGATGTAGCTCAAAAGAGATTGGGATGCTCTGGCAATCTCAGACTTTGTTAATAGATCAAAACAGGATTCATAATTTTAAATAGAACAATTATGGTGATGAAAAGACTGATGAATGGGTTTTGGGCAAGAAAGTATAGCCCTATGTCCCTAGTGAGAGCTGCAAGTCATGAGATACCCCACCTCTTCTCAGTTACCCATGATATTATTTTGTGAACTGAGAGAGGGAACACATGTATGTGTGAAAAAATAAAAGGCCTCAAAAGTTTTCATATAAAGTACAAAGTTTTCTTTATATTAAAAAGTCTAGTGAAAAAGAAAATAGACATCCCATTTAAGTTATTCCCTGTCTTATTAAACCCCAAGTCCATTTGCGTCCTTAGGCAGAGTGACAACATAATGCTATTGTTTAAAGTAGCATATGGACAGTGGCAGGGGATGTAAGCCAAGGGCAGGCTTCTCACCAGAGACCAGAAATTGTCTTTTAGTTCCTTTTATGTTTATTTCTAAACTGTATAACCAACTACCTACCCTTCATGCATTTTTTCCTTGCTTTTTGATCTACTTCTTCCATTGAACACTGAGAGGATGTGGTTTAACAGATAGATTGAGCTAGGAACTTCTCTGAGTGGACCTAATAAAAATCAAAACTATTAACAGTTTCTGTTTTAACCATGGTTGCATTAAACTTTTTCCTTTTCCTTTCATTACTTCCTTTTAAAAAAAAAAGTCCATGCATTTTGTGCCATAAATTTGGGTTTATAAAGCATTGCTTGTGAGATGGTTTTAAAACAAAGAAAACATGTCTATAGGAAAATCAGTTTTAACAAAAACCAGGGCAACACATATAAAAGGATTTGGAAATAGAAGAGTGAATTTAAATAATGATCAGTAACCAGTTTGCAATTAACAAATTCAGTTTTAAAACTGAATTTAACTAAAATCTTCATATGTGTGTACATACAGTTAAGTTATAACACATGATTATCTATTAGTGTTCCTGAGAATCACAGCATTTTAGAGCTATAATCCTAGGAATGTTCTCCTCCGCCCCTCCAGTGTTTCAAATAAGAAAACTAAGACCCAGAAACACTTATTCACGTGGACAGTGACTGAGCAAGGTTTAAGTGTACTTCTAATACTAACTCAAGTTAAAATTCATTGGGTCATTTAACTTGTAGGTTTAAAAATATATCATCATGGAAAGAAACAAAAAGTTTTAACTCTATATTTGAACTTCCCCTTTCTTTCAACATATGTTAAAAGAGTCAGAAATGGTATATCAATTAAGAATTTTGGTTATGGTAAACTAGTCATGGCAATACATTTTCATGAATATATTTGTCTTAAGACTCTGCAGATAGCACAATGAGAGGATGGAAGATGCTAGATAGAAAGATTTTGTATTCTTATACCAGAGTGCTACTTGGATCTTGAGAAAATGTACTTTAGCTGGATTGTTTCAATGACAAATTATCCTTAGGATTCCAATAGGCTATCTTTATGGACTTACAGTGTACAGAAGAGGGAACACTCTCAAAAAATCTTTTCTACCACAGAAGGCAAAACTAGAGCACTAGTTCCATAATCAAATCAAATTTCCATGTTTAAAATTTGTTATTACTTTTCAACTTAAAGAAGAGTCCAGTAGGTAACACAAGCCTAAAGCACTATTATTAAATTCTAAAATTTTACCTTTATGGCATCTTCTTCAAGGGGAAGAACTGGGGATCATATGTCACTACTATCCTCATATAAGGCTGTTCATGACATTTCAATTAGCAGACCAACAAATTTTCAATTCACCAGCAAAGAATAAAATAAGTTTGTTTTGTCAACCAACTATGGAAACTTTGAATTATATGTTTTAATGGCCAATATAGCTGAATTTCTTCAGAATAAAATTGAGCTACACATCATAAAAACAGCTCTCAAATACTTCCTGAAAATAGCTTAACAACTTTGTGATTAAGCCAGCATATAATTGAGTAAATAACAAACACAGATCAAGAAATTATGCAAATGCACATCTTAGTTTCACTCAGAATAATGTTCCCTACTAATGAGTTATTACTATGAAGCAATTCTGAACAATGAAGATGGCCAGGGTAATGCCCAAGTACAGATCAGAAATGCACCAAGATGCCTTTTAACTAGCATATATATTTTCTTCCTTTTTGAACAAGCAATATCCAATCCAATAGTCATTAACTTAGACCTAGTGGAAAGAATCTAGTAAAATGCATAAAGTGGAGGCTTTCTAAAAATGTCAAAGAAATATTTTCCATAATGCAGTAGTTTCTTTTTTAAATTTACAGAAAGGTACAGTACTATGTATGAAAATCACAATGAATACCATTATTATGTATAATTATTAAGTACCAATATATTTTTTAAAAAATGTACAGCAGTCTAAATGTATTTGTAAGGTAACAGCATAATGCCTAAGACTAGTATGTTTGTGTTTGTATAGTCTGGATACACACACATACATACACACTCATCATATATATATATATATATATATATATATATATATATGTATATTGCTCAAACATGAAAATATGCTGACAAGTAATCTGATCCTTTCCCCTGTAACCTCTCAAATGGGAAGAAGGTGGATATTGCATTAGAAAATCTCTAGCCTTATTAGTTGTTTTGGATCAGTAGTTATACCTCAAAAGGGGATGGACTTGCCCCAGTTCTCAAGTCCCTAAGCCCCCATTAGCCCACAATTAATTGTGCAGTACTCCATAATTGCAAAAGATTTGGATAATGTGAAGGATCACATGGATCTGATTAGCAGTTAATTACTCTACCATAGTCCCTTACTAGTTTTTTTTAACCATGGCCAAGTCATTTGACCTCTCTATGCTTCAGTTTCCCTACATGTAAAATTAAGCATAATATAGTAGCTATGTCAGGAAGCTCATGTGAGGGTTTAATTTTTTTAAAAGAGAGAAAAGAAAAATAGCCCAGCACGTAACTCTCATTTCCCTATTTGCTAGCACACTGAATTAGTGATGTTCCAAATACATGACACTCTAAAAATAGTCTTCACTGGCAAGAGGGTGTCTTGCTTACTCCCAAGAACAGGCTGAATTTTCATAAGCTGAAGTCAGTAAGACCATATTAATGAGGGACTATAACCAGACAAAGAATCCCAGAACAGTATGGGTAGGAGGTTATTATTTCTCTAGGACATGCATAGAAAGAACCTAAAAAGAGGCAAGGGGATATCCTGGTAGGGTTTTAGCCTATTGTCTAGTATTAAAGGTTACTGAGATTTGCTAGCCTACTCAAGACGTCTGTACTTGTAAATGGGAAAAATAGTGTCTTAGGTTAACAGAATCAAACTCATAACTTAAGTAGGAACGCCAAGTCCAAAATGTTAAGCTCAGCACTGTATTCGTGTGAGGTTGAAATTTTTGTATTAGAAGGAGAATAGATGAAAGGAATACAAGTTTGAAAATATGAGAAAATTCTAGTGCAAATCACTGAACATGAGGCTTCTTTTCATTTACCTAGGGAAATAATAACTAGCCACAAAATTCGTTCACAATAAAGAATGTAAATTACCTAGTAGTATCACCAGCTGAAAATAGAAAATAAATTGTCATTCCCTTGTCCTCAAGGATTGTTTAAACTGGTTTTTAGAATATGATTCTATGAATAGTCATTATTTGCTCTCATCAACTGATGCAAAATGCTGGGAACCTACAGGATGGCAAAACCTTCCAGTCTTAACAATGCAAACACCAGGGGCAGAAACAGCACTGAGACTCTCCAACTCCATCTTGGTGCTTTCTTTGCTTTCTTTAAAAAAAAAAAAAAAAAAAAAAAAAAAAAAAAAACCTATACACTCTCAGTATTTTTTCTCTCTGCTTGATTCTCACCTATCTCCCAATTTTTACCCATCTCCCTTAGTGAAGCAGTTTTCCACATGATGATAATGATAAATCATTCTATAAGATAGACAAGTATGGTTCTCAAAAGTCACAGAGAAAAAGGGCTCTGTTGAAAAGAAAAATAAAATTCAATTCCAAATAATTCTTCCTATCACCTAAAGAATTTTCAGTGTAGGGTGGTAGTTTTAGACATGAGGAGAGGGAATTAGAGATCGCCATTTGGGTGAGTAGACTCCTACTCAGCCTCAACTTCATCTAAGAATTTCCAAGTTCACCTATTGGAAGAACTTCCATTTCATATGCATATTAGAATTTTAGAAATATAAGTAGCCTCAAGGATCTGCCAACCCAACTCTCTTTTAAAGATAAGGCAATCAAGCAAAAGACACTTAGAAAGAGGCCTTTGTGGTGTCCTATTTGTCTTCACACTAATGTACAATGCACTCACCCACACTGCCTCTCTCCTTCACATATTACTCTGAAATATAATAGATTACTTTTAGAATTTCAATAGGTCTGTGACCTGGGTGAAATCTTAACTATGACTTTGGCTATTTCTTTAATTTCACAATGATTAAAGTTGAAATTTGTTAGAAGTTAGCTACAGCAGCCAGTCAGAACAATCGCTAATTCATTTCAAGGTCTTGTTGAATTTCTATGACTCTTGCTGGAAATGTATTAAACACTCAAGGGAGAAAAATCAAATATAATGTCTCAATTTAATAAGAAACTGGATTCATACCAAAAGTGATTTCTTAAAAAGTAACTTTTCCCTGTGTGTTCATTTTTTCCTGCAGTGAGTGAATATACTAAGGTCCACAAAATACATCTATGGATATGTGGATATGCATAAGCCTGTTCATAGGAAAGTGTGAGTGTGTATGTGTGTTTGCATGAATGTGCAGTGTTTGATTATGAGTTTATTGATTGATTTGAAAGAAAAGGCACATTTTGTTTTTCCAATTAAGTATGTGTCAACATAACTATTTTTACCTTGCCATAGATGATCTAAATGCCTAAGTGAATCACCTTCATAAAAATAATTCCATGTTTGGCAAGAACAAGGAATAAAAGATCTGAATGGTACAAAATATTTATATGGTTACAAACTGAAATGTGCTCCTCTTTAAAGTAGTAAACCAATGCCAAAATTCCCAAATACCAGGAGTAACTTCCAAAACTATTTACATTTATATTACCTTATTTAATGTAAATTATATTTATGTCACATAATTTACATAATTATTTGATATAAAACACTAAAGAGAAGTGAAATAAGACTTTTTCAAATTGAATTCACAAGTTTGCTGCTAGACTGATGGAATGAATGAGCACAGCATTTTATATGCATAAATGAGATAAAATAATAACTACCTGGCAAGGTAGTCATTAAGATTGAATGAGAATAATAAATATAGAATACATAGTAGGGTCATCAGATGATAATAGAAAAAAATGGTCATTCCATTGTCCTCAAAGGTAGATCAAACCAATCCTTAAGCTCTGACATTTCAAAGAATGAGCTTCTAAACAAAAGCTCAGCAATTTAGCATATAAATTCAGTGCAAGGCAAATTTGTACTTTCTGTAAGATTTTAGTCAATAACTCAGGGATTCACATTAAGCATGTGAGGGCATAATCATTTTTATCTTACCATAGAGGGTCTAAATGCCTAGATGAATCACCTTCCTAAAGTTAATTTCATGCTTGGGAATAATGGAGGAATAAAAGACCCAAATGGTACCCAAGACTGCTATGGTTGTGAACTGTGAACTGACTGTATACTTTCCAACAAGGTGGATGGAAACATGACTGCACCCTCATCTCCCCTAACAATGCCCCATTTTTCTGCCAGGAACCAATTCTGTTCCCTTTTCCTTATTCTCAGTTGACTATCATTTCCTCAAGATATCTACTGGTAATAAATTCTGTTACTTCTCTCCTGGAGGTATTTCATTTCTTAGAAGACTTTGGAAGGCATAAAAGTCATGTATTTGAGAGCCAATTATATCCATTTTTAATAACAGAGGCAATATAAGTTGCAGAAATTTTTTCTGTAACTCCATCCATTTTCACCCTAGTATCAGGAGTGGAAGTAGAATCCTAACTGAGTAGAAGTAGATTCCTAAATGAGTGGAAGTAGAATCCTTCAGTTCCCCTAAATAGAACAGAAGATTCCTTACAATTTGCTCTGTAATTATTTTCATGAGTTAGTTTTCCCTTCCAAAAGGGTCGATTTTGCCTTTGTGTTTGAAAGGGACTGATGCCACAATGAATTGCACTTTGGCTTACCTACCACCTCTTCAAACTCAGCCAGGAAAACTGAATTGGCAAGTGAATCTATATAAATTGATAGATATAAACCAAACCACAATCTTTCCAAACAGGATCAATTGTAGTTTCTATTAAGAGTGGCTGGGCTGGGGAGGTAGCTCAGTTGGTAAAGTGCTTGCCTTGCAAGCACAGGGCCTCGGGTTCAATCCCTAGCACTGCAAAAAAAAAAAAAAAAAAAAAAGTGGCTAATGATTCCTGGCTCCTACTTGAAATTTATTGGGGAAAGAAGGGCATATTGCTTAAATGACAATCAATGAACACTCTTCTAATAATCCTTTAAATATTAAAAATAAAAAGGCTTGTATCTGACCCATTCCACTATACTATCATATACTATCAATCATCTCTCAGATCCCACCCACCTGCTGCCAAGAGAGGCTATATAGCAAAAGTATAATGTTTGATATTATATCTTTAGCAGGCTTTCATTGATAGGGACCAAAAATTCTTCCTTGAACTGGGATGAGCGGTAAAAGAACTTGAAGAAAACCACAACTCTTTGGTTTTTATTATTTACAACATCATATGAGTGGTAGGGCCAATTCTGACAACCTTATATTTTAAGAATCTTTAGCAACTCTCCTTCCTCTTCTTGATTACATCTTGCTTGCTTTGTAAACTATATCCCATATTTCTTTGCAACACTTTGGCAACAGCTTTAGCACTTTTTATATCCTGTATCAGTATAATAACTCAATCTTTGCCCAAATAATCAAATCTTATAAACAGCAACATAGTTTTAGTAAGCAATGGTTTTAAATGTTAGTTCTTCAGAGCTTTAGGGTTCTATAAGGGTGTCTCAGGTATCTCATCTCTACTTTCATTAAAGCTGTTTCACTTACATCACTTACATTTATTCTATTAATTGGGATTTGGAGGAAGATGTTGCTGCTACAACTGTTCCACATTTGCAAATCTTTGCTTGAAAAAAACCAGTCCCCAATAGGTACTATTTTAATGACTTTTTCCATTTTGATTATAGCTCTACCATATAGTAAAATATAACATCACACAATTAAGTTCAACTAGGCATCTTTTCTCCTTCTCATCAAGCTGTCTTTACCAAGCCACTGATTAACTTCAATAGGGACCAACAACCACACAGATAATAGTATACACATTAAAAGAATCCACAAGTTTTAAAATTGATTCCTTGAAACTCAGATCATTGTAGGCATCAGAATTGTGTAATGCTTCTTACAAGTGTGTAGATGAATAACTATTTTTGTTACATTTATTTTCATGTGAGTATATAGACATGGTCAATTCATGACCTGTGTTTTAGTATGCTTGCATTGACCATGTCTGTATGAGGTTGTGATGTCTAATAGCTCCAAAAGAAAGTCTTTCTAGCTCTAGACAGCTATCAGGTCTGTCATGATGCCGATCATTTTCCCCCATGCCTGCACTAATTCCCAATATCAGACTTATCTCTCGATTCAGAAAAAGAAGGAAAAGAATTAGAAACAATTAAATAAACTTCCTCCAGAAAGTTATTGAGTTGAGTGAATATATGCCATCAAGTAATAGAAAAGTGAATCTCCATTCTTATAATTCAGTACTCTAGTATTAAAAGATGGCCATATGTTTTCTCAAAATAGCCAAATGCCACATTAAGAAGACACAAATTTTGTACTTTAGAATATGAGAACCAAAATTGTATGTTTTGAGGGGATCAGGAAACAAGGTAGTAAAAAATTCTTATGCAACTAAGAAATCACACCCAAGCCACCCTTGAAAATATTGGAATCCAAGAAGGGAAGGCCCAGATAGGTAGAATAAGCAATAAAACGGTGGAATGAGGATCCACTGGGAGGAAAGATACAATAACAAATTATCTCTAATCACCATTTTGCCTAGGACACATTCTGGATTCTTGACAGAAAACAAAGAATTCAGAAATACTACCAAAATGACCACTAGGGCCTAATCAGGCAGTTCAATCAACATCTACAAAAGCAAATACCTAGTATGTGTCCAATACATGTATGCTAAACATGATTTTAGCAATCTCAGGCTCAACCTGCCTGCATTCTTGATTTAGATATTTCAAAACATTTGCTTTTACCTTCTGTTGGACAGTTATCTGTTATAATCTACCAGTGTATCTGTTAATTAGCTTGTCCAAGTGCCTTGCATATCTCAAAAGTAAGGACAAATGCTGATATAAAACACGTGCCGAAAGTCAGAAGCAATATTTTAATGACTGCCTTCATTTTGTCTTTCAGGGGTGATGAATAAAAACAATAAAACCTTGTCTTTCTGTAACACCTCTGTATTACTCCAGGTTTTCTGTTACTTCTCACAGATTATTTGTTATAAACACAATTTCTAAACCCAGAGGAGTACCAACAAAGGGACCCTTATTTCACCACCACTCCCCCCATCTGAGAAAGGTAGCTGTATGGGAAAAAAGCTGCTTTTCACAACTTCAAGCAATTGGAATACCTTTGGGACTTGAGGTGACCCAGAACAAAAGTAACCCACCAAAGACTTTCTTTATGATCCTTCTTATTCCTCTACTTAAGCCAACAGACAAAGCCCTGCATACCAATTCCCCAGCTGCTCATAGTGCCAAAGTAATTTCAACACCAAAAGCCCACTCAGCCCTGGAGAATAAGAAACAGCATATGCACTCATGGCTGTTTGATTAAAGCTCAAGTGCTGCATCTTAGAAAGCGTCTGCCCTTTAGAAAGCACTAAGTCCTTAGGCCACATATGCCTTTGATTAGCTCCCCTCCAAAAAGCCTGAGATTGCCTCTTCTGCTTCATCAAAGGCTAGAAAAAAGGGTGGGGAATTTCAACCCCAGTTGTATTACCACACCACCTCAAACACTTCAGGAGAAATTGAGAAATGACTTTTGCATACTCAGAATATTTTAGTAAAATGCACATACAGCTTGGTTGTTGAGATATTTATATACACATTTAAAAATATATGATAAGGCCCTGCCTTATGTAATTGAGGTATCATTTGCCCTGTGAATAACAAAAGCAAAACTTGAAAACTGTGACGACAACTCCACCATTGTCTGATGTTTCAGTAACATTTTCTTTAAATTAATAGTCTTTATTTTCTGAGTTTTAGGTATACAAAATTTGAAAATACCAAGAATTTCTATATACCTTCTCAACACCTCCCCCATACACATGCATAAACATCTTGCATTAGTATGGTATATTTGTTACAATTTATGAGTAAATATTGATAGACCATTTCACTGATTTCTACAATTTACATTATAATGCATTCTGAGCTGTGCATTCCCTAACCATTCTCTTTTCCCACCCTGTGGAGTTCAACTTTTATATATTCCACATGTGTGAGATCATGCTGTAATTTTCTTTCTGTACTTATTTCACTTAGCATAATGTCCTCCAGGTTCACCATGTGGTAACAAATTAAATAATTATCTTCTATTTAAGGCCGAATAGTATTCCATTTTGTCTGTATATTAAATTTTCATTATCCATTCATATGGTGATATACACTTAAGTCACCAATCACCAGAAAGAAATGTAAATTAAATAACAATGAGATATCACCTCACAACTGTTAGGATCACTATTATCAAAAACAGTAAAGGTAACAAGTGTTAGCAAGAATGTGGAGAAAAGGAAACCCTCATGCACTGTTGTTAAGAATGTAAATTCATCCAGTCATTATGGAAAACAGTATACAGATTCCCCAAAAACTAAAAATGGAATTACCATAGGATCCAGCAATCCCACTTCTGGAGATATATATACACACACACAAAAAAAAACAATTGAATAAAAATCAATATGTCAAAAGAGACATCTACACTCCCATGTTCATTACACCACCACAATAGCCAAGAAATGGAATTAAGTACCCATCAACTGATATGTTGATAAAGAAAATGTGACACATATACACTGTAGAATACTATTCAGCCATAAAAAAGAATGAAATCCTGTCATCTATACAAACATAAGATGAAACAGAAGATCAATAAGTGAAATCAGTCAGACACAGAAAGACAAGTACTGGATGATCTCACTTATAAGAGCAATATAACAAAGTTGATCTCACAGAACTTGAGAGTAGAATGGTGGCCACCAGAGTTTGAGTGCGAGATGAGCAAATGTTGATCAGTGTGTACTGAAGTAGGAGCAAGAGGTTCTAGTGTTCTGTTGAACAGTAGAGTGACTATAGGTAATGATAATGTACTAAATACATTTTTTAAACTAGAAAAAAGAATCTTGAATGTCTTCACCATAAAGAAATGATAAATGTTTGATGGATGCTTACCCTGATTTGAACATTATATAATGTATACATATATCAAAATGCCACATGACACCTCATAGATATATACATTTTTATGTATCAGTTAACTTTTTGAATGAAAACCTTTTAAAATTTCCTAATTCATTACTGGCATGTGGAAAAGCAATTGATTTTTCTATGTTGATTTGGAGTCTTGCAGACTTGCTATAATCACATACTATTTCCAAGGGTCTTTTGGGGATTTTCTGCAGATAATTATGTCATCTTTGAACAAAGACAGGTTATTTCTTCCTTCCCAATATTATACCCTTATTTCCTTTTCTTGATGTTGAAATATGGTAGTGAAAGGGTGCATACTTGCCTCGTTTCTGCTTTTTGTAGGAAAGTTTCTAATTTTTCACCATTAAATATGATGTTAACTAGGTTTTTGTACATGTTCTTTATCAAGGTGAGAGAGTTCACCTCAATTTCTAGTTTGCTGAGAGTTTTTATCATGAATGGATGTTGTGTTTTGTCAAATACTATTCCTGTATCCATTAATATAGTCATATGATTTTTATTCCTGTTGATATGATGGATTACAAAAATTGTTAGCAATAATTGTGAAAATGTCCCATAATAGCATAATTCTGATGAAATTATACTGTATCAGAAAGCTAACAATCAAGTTTTCCAAAATATCTAATAACATGGGAAAATAATAATTTACAATAAAAATGTAAAGAGCAATATACAATACCCTTTTGTATATAATACAGAGACATAGAATGCTGTATGTAGACATACACACAGATATATGTATTCTGTTCTCATTATTTACAGTAGTTATGCTCTATAAGGGCACCACAAATACTGAATTAGCAAGTACTAGGCATTTCTCCTCCTAGGAGAACTAGAGAGTTAGATTTCCGTGAGCTTCTGGTTAAAACATTTTCATCAGTCAATTGATAAATAAATTTGTTTAACACATGCTTCTGTTTAAAGATACCTTGTCTAATACATATTGTAGATTCACTAACACTGAACCCATGGCCAACAAAACTATACATAACTCATGCCTAAATGAAATTTATCTACCACACATATTTTCTCCTCAAGGTACATCACAACATTCTTCTGCTTAGGAAACCTAGACAGCACTTTAGCACTACACTTGCAAGCCATTTTAAATATTGAAATCACTAAGAGAAAAAACACAACAATCTGAAAAACATGGCACTTAATACACTGCATAAAGGACACTATGTAAACAGTATAAGGGTGAAACAAGAAGGCTGATCACTGCTTTGTTCAACTTCAGTTGGAATTTGTGTGTCAAATGAATCATTATTTTTTGCCACTCTACACATGACTGTTAAAGCACTGCAAGTACTGATTTTAAGGGTTACAAAAAATTTAGTTAGTAGTGGAATTTGCAAATATGGAATTCATGAATGATGAGAATCAACTGTGTGTATGTGTATATACACATATGCATATAATTATAACATTATAATTAAAATTATATAAAATTAGAAAGGAAATATATGTGTATACATATATATAAAAGGAAATTAATTAGATTTACATTCATATGTACTACAAATGGTTTTTATTTGTATTTTTCTGTATTTTTTCATTTTTTAAATTTGTAAAGAAGTTCGTTGCAAAGTCAACCACAATGATAAATCTGCTAAACCAAAATATTCTTTGAAGAAGACCTATTTATAATACTTCTATAACCTAAAATAAGATGCATGCCTTAAATATTATATTTAAGAATAATTTTAATAATATAGGAAAACTGCTTACAATTAATTGAAAAAGTAAGAAATCAGACTATATAAAGCTCTATCAAGAAATGACTATTGAGGACACAGACCAAGCATTAGCAATGTTTCTCTCTGGCAGGTGGGATTATGAATAATTATTATCCTTTTCCCTAAACATTTCTAAATTTTCTAAACTCTTCAAGGTGAGGATCACACTGACCTCTTAAAAACAGAAAACAAAATAATGAATGTGCCTAGTATAATCAAAATCTCAGAGATCAAGGTCATATTTCTAGAACAAATAATGGCCCCATAAATGTCAAATTCCTTTCCAGGGAGGACATACAGCTTCAAGTACATTTCAGGTTTAATATTCTTTTTTAACAATCTTTCTATAATGAACATGAAATACTTTTATAATAAAATAAAAACAACAGAAAGGAAAAAAGAAAATTGTATTGGGAAATGTTACTAAGATGTTATCAGTATGCAGACATGAATTTGAAACTGAACCAATCTACACAACCATTTCAAGGTGACAAAAGTTAGAGGAAGAGATTATCTGTATCCCTATTCCCATGGAAGATAAGCAGAGTAAAGAACAGAAAAACATATGTGAGTATAAGCCACACTAGAAGAGTAGGAGAAGCTGATGGTAAACATTTGCTTATTTATGCTATGTGTTGCAGCATGTTAACATCATGAGTTTACTTACAAATAAATATTGGTTTTGAAATTGCATATACATTTTTTTAAACATACTGTGTATTTGGGTCTGCTGAAAAGCCTGCTTGTAAGACTATTAAATTACACACCACATCAAAGACAATACAGCTTCTAAACTGATGTGCCAGCTTGTGTCAAGGCAAAACTGATTTTGGAGCATACTACCTTTTAGATTTAATTTTGCTCAACAAAATGATTCCCTCATTAACATTCTGGTTATGGAATAAAATCATTATTCAGAGTCCCCACATGAACTCAAAGAGAAAAAATAAAGATTTTAGAAGCCCAAGACACAGAGCCTCTTGGACTTCTGAAATCTAAGAGCAAAGAGCAAATAAAAAGTCTACCTAGCCTACCTCTGGAGTAAGGGGGTCATGTACAATAAAAATACTTCAAAACAATTATTGAGATGTAAAAAAGGTTATATCCTTTACTGAGAAAAAGGTTTTTAGTTTGACTCTATCTCATTTACTAATTCTTGCTTTGATTTCTTGTGCTTTGGGAGTCTTGTTAAGGAAGACAGAGCAATAGTAACAAAAACGACATGTTATTGGCACCAAAATAGACAGGCAGACCAATGGTAGAGAACAGAAGACACAGAGACAAACGCACATAAATACAGTCACCTCATACTAGACAAAGAAGCCAAAAACATACAATGGAGAAAAGACAGCCTGTTCAACAAATGGTGCTGGGAAAACTGGAAATCCATACGCAGTAAAATGAAGTTAAACCTTTATCTCTCACCCAGCACAAAACTCAACTCAAAGTGGATCAAGGACATAGGAATTAGACCAGAGACCCTGCACCAAATAGAAGACAAAGTAGGCCCAAATCTTCATCACGTTGGCTTAGGTTCAGACATCCTATACAATTAATAATGTGAAAAGAGAGCCTACACAGTGGGAGAAAATCTTCTTCACACACAGTGCAGATAGAGCACTTACCTCCAAAATTTATAAAGAACTTACAAAACTTCACACCAAAAATACAAAGAATCCAATCAATAAATGGGCCAAGAACCTAGACAGATATTTTACAGAAGAAAACATACAGGCAATTAATAAATATAGGAAAAAGTATTCAACATCTCTAGTAATTAGAGAAATGCAAATTAAAACAACTCTAAGATTTCATCTTACTCCAATTAGAATGGCTATTATCAAGAACACAAAAAATAATAGGTGTTGGCTAGGATGTGGGGAAAAAGGCACACTTTACATTGCTGGTGGAGTTGCAAATTGATGCAGCCACTCTGGAAAGCACTATGGAGAATCCTCAAAAAACTTGGAATGGACTCACCTTTTGACCCAGTTATCTCACTTCTTGGTTTACACCCAAAGAACTTAAAATCAGCATACTACACTAACACAGCCACATCAAGGTTTGTAACTGCTCAATTCCCAATAGCTAGATTGTGGAACCAAACTAGATGCTCTTCAACAGATGAATGGATAAAGAAACTGTGGTATATATACACAATGGAATATTATTCAACCATAAAGCAGAATAGTATTATGGCATTTGCAGAGAAATGAATAAAGTTGGAGAATATCATGATAAGTGAAATAAGCCAATCCCAAAACACCAAAGGCCAAAATTTGCCCTGATAAGTGGATGATGATATATAATGGGGGTGGGGGTTGGGGGGTGAGAGAAGAATGGAGGAACTTTAGATTACGAAGAGGGAAATAAGAGGGGAAAAAAGAAAAAAAGATGTAAAAAGGTTGAAAATCAAATTATATTAAATGAAATAGCATCAACATGTTACTCAGGCTTGGATTCTTGACATCTGTTACATATTCTAACAATATACCTTCAGAGTAGCTGCCAAGTATTCTCTTAGTTTCAGTGTCATCTCTTGTTTATAAGAACTTTGATTATAAGGTAATGTGACTATTCTAATCTAACATGCTATATATCATTTTTCTCTTAGTGAGTACCTTTCCCTTCAAATGAATCACTTTAAGATGCTACATACCTATTTCATTGCTCAAAACCTGCTTGAGTCTCCTCTTCAGAAACTGTCTTCTGACATATGAAAAAGGTCACCTGAACATTTCATAGTCTCTATTTTCTGACTCTGGTTTGATAGCAAGACATTGATTCAAAACATTTTTCTTATAATTTTTTTCTTTTGCAGTGCTAGGGATTGAACTCAGGGCCTTGTGCTTGTGAGGCAAGCACTCTTTCAACTGAGTTATATCCCCAGACCATTTTTTCTTCTGTTTTAGCCAAATTTACCATCCACCAGAAGATAATGTTTCACCACTGTTAAGAATGTCTAAAAGTTTCAAACATAAAATTGATTACATGTATTAGTATTCATGGATACAGAAGAATCTACTTAACAAATCATTAAGTTTAAAAATTCATTTACTGAATGACATATAGTTTAATATTGATAGATTTTTTAAAAAAATTTATTCAAGAGATATTTACTAAGTAATCTACTATGTGCTGTTTATTGTGTAGGCAATAAACAAACCAAAGTACTTGTAATTATGAAGTTTATGATCTAGTGGAGGAGATAGACAATAAACAAAGTATATATATAGTATGAGGTCAGATAAGGATAAGTGCTAGAACAAAAAATAAAGCAAGAAAGAGAACAGGTAGTATCAGGATGGGGTGATATTTTAGATACAAGAGTGATTGATACATATGCATATTCTTCCATGAGGTCAAATAGAAAGTCAAGCGAACATGTACTATAGATCATTCCTAACAGACAATATAACAAACTGAAGACCCTGAAGCAGAATTGTGCTTGAGTTGTTTGAGGAACAGCAAAGAGGACACTGAAATTAAAATAGAAAGTTAGCAGTTACCACCAGTAATCCATTAAAATTATTAATTCATCAAATTGATTAGTCCACTCATTCAGAAAAGTGTGATAATTTATAAAGGAAATGAGTAGCTAAAAGAACTCCTTTGGCTTTTGATTGGTTTGAATATGAGGTGTCTGCCAATGTACTCACATGGTAAACAATGCAGGAATGTTCAGAGGTGAAATGATTATATCATGAGAGCTGTAACCTGATCAGAGATCTAATCCATTTATGGATTAATAATTTGAATGAATTACTGGTGGTAACTGTAGGCATATGAAAGTACCTGGATAAAGTAGGTCACTGGTGGCATAGCCTTGGGGATTATACATCTCATCCATGGCTCCTCTCTCTTTCTCTCTCTCTCTCCATTTCCTGGCTGCCATGAACTCAGTAGCTTTCCTCCATCATGCCCTTATCTCAAGCCCAGAGCAATGGAGTGAGCTGACCATAGATTGAATCTCTGAAACCATAAGTCCCAAATAAACTTTCCTCCTCTAAGATGTTCATGTCAGGTATTTTGATAACAGCAATGAAAAGCTGACTAACATGCCTAATGAATATTTTAAAAGGATCACTCTGGATTTTGAATGAAGAATAGACTAGAGACAACTGAGGAGGTTATTTATATGGTCCAGGCAGGAGAACACAGTGGTTTGGATAAGAGTGTTAATACTGAAGGTAGTGAGGACTGATAATTTTTGAAGTCAGAACTAATGGGATTGTGTATATGCATATAAATATATACTAATATAAAATGTTAACAGTAAATATCTATGAATTTTGGTGTTGTAAGTAATCTTCAGTTTCTTCAATATATCTTTCCATAATAGTTGATTTGCTTTGTTTTAGTAGTACTGGGCATTGAACCCAGGATTGCTCTACTCTTGAACTACATCCCCAGCAGTTTTCATTTTTATTTTGAGGCAGGGTCTAAGTTGTCCAGACTGGCCTCAAACTTGTAATCCTCCTGCCTCAGCCTCCCTAGTAGGTAGGATTATAGTTGTGTGCCACTGTACCTGGCTATTTTTCCCCATTGGTAAATAAAGGTTATTTCATTTGGTATGCATAATAAAAAACCCAGTAACTACAGTCAATTGACCAAAACACAGTGCCCAAGTTTTACAACCATTTGGTAGTTGAGGTAGTTGCTGCCAGAATCAAAATGGGGAGTCCCCTGCTGAAAATGGGTGGATGTTGGACAATGAGATAGACCAATCTGAAGAAAGCCCAGATCCTGAGACATGCAGACTTCTTGGGATATAGTAGAACATTTGGGGAACAGTTCAGCAGTAATCATAGAAAGTAATCCTGGTAAGAGGGTAAAATGTTCCAGGAACTTGTGAACATACAACAAACAGAAGTTAAGGCCTGCAACACAAGATTTCCTAACAAAACGATGTTCCTTAGTTTTAGTGGAACCTGACAATGGGCAGAGGCCCAGGCAGGTTGTGGCAGAGCAAAAACATGGCAGAAACACAAGGAATCAGTCTTTATCAAACCTGTGGGAAGTCTGATAGCCCTCGGTCCCTAGTCAAACTACAAATTCATTGGAAGCACATGTTCCTGCAAAGGAGAAGATATGCTTTCTTTTACTGACAATCACAACCTACCCTAAGAGTTTCATGATTCTTTAGCCCTTAAAGAAACAAAGAGGTCTGCCTAACTTACAAGGTTAACTAATATAGATATGTGCTTCTAAGTGGGGTAAGGTGTGACATCATTTCAGATCTCCATGTAGATAGCATGATTATGCACTGAAAATCTTCCTCAGAACATCATAAAACACAAACTCAAGCCTACACATTCTATTTGATTTTATCTTGAAATCTTGATTCTAACTTCTTTGAAAAATGAGGGCCGAATCTTATTAAGTTCAGTAGGTCTCATGTTCAGTTCATGGTACGTGTCCCCTAAGTATGAGAAAAAACAAATGTGTGTTAGTTTTCTATTGCTGTGACTAAATAACTGACATAAAACAACTTAGGAGAAGGAAAAGTTTACTCAGGTACACAGTTTAGAGATTTGGGTTCATAGTCACACCTGGCATTGTTGTTTTGGACCTGTAGTGAGGCAGAATCTCATGGCAAGGTACACATGGTGGAGCAGAGCTGCTTACCTCACGGTAGTCAGAAAGGGGTAGGGGGTAGGGTGGGACTGGGGTCCCAATATCCACTTCAAGGACATGCTCCCCAATGATGTAACTGACTTCCACAATGTCCACCTCCTGATGGTTCCCAAAAGTGCCATCACCAGGGGACAAAGCCCTGGACACGGGAGGCTTTGGGAGACTTTTAAGATCCAAACCATAACAGAATAGATAAACCTCATATCACCAGAAATTACGTTTTATGACATTATGAGGACATTGTGTTTATATTATACACTTTCATACAAATTTCACATTCATCTCTATAATATCACCTGCGCAAACTTGTTTATATTCAGATTGGTAAAATAGCTTATTAAAATGTCAGCTAATTTAAACAAATTGTTTTCTAAGTTCTGCTCACAATTTTATACATGTTTATAATAATCAGATTGAGCCAAGCCTATAACCAGCAGTTGTTAGAACTGATCTGACATATCAGTGTCCTGCTAAAGACATAGGACTGGCTTTTTCTTAGCATTTTTTGTGTGAAAGAAGTGACTAAAACCAAGGTGGTTTAATGGAAACCAATGGAGTATTTCTTGAATTCTAGAATTTTCATAAGGTACACTGACTGAACAAGACATCCAGAGACTTAGGTTCCAGTTCCAGCTCTGTCACTAAATAGTACTCTGACCTCAAACAAGTCACAGACTTGTCTATATTACTTCTTACCAACCTGTAAAATATACTGATAGTGCCAGAAGCCCCAAGTTGTGTTTTCAGCTTTAAGTTTGCACAAAGTCCATGAGCAGAGGGACCCAGAGTGCCTCTGAATTATTCCTGTATAAGTTTCCAATCAATCTTTATTCTGAAATGTTTCATATAATTTAAACAATTAATTTGAACTTTCATTTCTTCCCCCAATTTACAGTCAACAGCAATAACAACAATAAATATTTTGGTTAATAAGTATTATCAAAAGTATTATCATAGCTACAATACATAGAATATTTACCTTATGCCATATGTTATGATTCAAGGCATTTTAAATATATCATTTTATTTAATGCTCGCAATGATCCTATGAATTAGTTATCATTTTACAATTTACAGGTGAGCAAATGAATGTCACAAAGGTTAAATAATTTGTCCAAGGTATTCATAGCTCATGAGTGATGTTGGTCTGGGGTATAAAGTACAGTGTTGCAAAATCCAAGTGCCTAAACTTTATGCTATACTATTCACTACACATTGATGTTGGACTATTATTCTTTTGGCAAGTGTTCATTGAATGCCAACCCCTGGGTTCTATGCTGCATGTAGGAATAAAATAGTGAGCAAGACAGAATCTCCTTCATGGTGGTGATATAACAGCAGAGAAGAGAATGAAACAAGCAATACCAGTGTGATAACTGCTATGATGGTGAATGAAGTGGTTGTGGGTAATCACAGAGCAAACACTTTTTTTTTTTGCAACTGCAATTATCTTTATATTTTTTACTGTTAAGACATACACTCTTATAATTAGAAATTACTTTTTTGTTTTAATTTATTTATTTTTAATTTTTTATTTGTTCTCATTAGTTGTGCATGGCAGTAGAATGCATTTATACATTTTGATAAATGGAGTATAACTTCTCATTTTCCCGATTGTACATACTGTAGGATGACATCAGTCATGAAGTCATATATGTACATGAGGTAATAATGTCTGTTTCACTCTACTATCCTTTCTACCCCCATACCCCTTCCCCTCCCTTCACTTCCCTCTACCTAATATAAAGTAACTTTGCTTCCCTAGCCCCCACTCTTATTGTGAATTAGCATCCACATATCAGAGAAAATATTAGGCCTTTGTTTTTTTGTGTTTGGCTTATTCCACTTAGCATGATATTCTCTAATTCTGTCCATTTACCAGCAAATGCCATAATTATTTCATTCTTCTTTAAAGCTGAGTAATATTCCATTACACACACACACACACACACACACACACACACACACACATACCACATTTTCTCAGTATGGAGATTCCTCAGAAAACTTGGAATGGAACCACTATTTGACCCAGTTATCCCACTCCTCAAATTATACCCAAAGTACTTAAAATGAGCATACTACAGTGACAGAGTAAATATTTTTAAATGGAAACTTAACACCAAAACTCATCCCTTGGTTGGATAAAACTGTATCAATTTTGTGCATGCATCAGTTTATATAAGGAATGAACTAATGAATTAAACTGGTCACACACATGTAAATTTTCTTACATTATAATCTTCATTATACCATGGACATTTGCCTGCTCATAATAGCACTAGACACTACCCTCGTGTTAGACAGTTCCTGAAAAAACAGAATTAATGAAATGAAGACTTCAGTAACTATCCTTTCTTAGAAAAATCTAGTAACTTGACATAACACTACTGAAATATGCATATGAACCTCAGTGCATATATTCTCTAAAATTATCAAACCATATCTTATAAATGTTAGCAAAATTATGGAACTTTTTAAAGAGATAAGGGTAATGTAGAGAGATGATTCTCTTTGGTAATATTTGAAGAATCTATTTAATAATAAGAGTCCCTTTCTAATTTCATTAACACTGAAATGCCCATTTCCATTGATACATATGCAGTTATTTGTCCCATGAATCTGAGGAAGCAGAATCTATCTTGGAATTATAATAAATTTTATAATAATGACTATTGTAATGGCTATAATCCTTGAATGCAATGTGTGTTAGGCATTGTGCAATGTGTTTCATTAAGTGTTATCCTATTCTATCCTCACAATTAAATATTATCATTCCCATTTTGCAGATGAGAAAACTGAAACTCAGAAAGATGAGTTGCCTTACCCAGAAGTCTGGATCTGAACCCAACGGGTCAGAATATGGATCCCAGGGTCTTAACCACTGAAGGCACTGTAAAGCAGTGGGAAAGTGCTTAGCATGTGGTCTGTTCTTGGCAGCTGGTTGAACATCACGCATATCAGAGGAGCTGAGTTTTGTACACAAGACAAAGCACATCATTGAAAACCAGCTTTAGGTCTGCTGGAAGGGCAATCTTCAACTGTGACACACATTTACACATACACACATTCATTCACTCATTCTTCCCTACCCTACCCTACCCTACCCTTCCCCTTCCCTCCTCCTCTCATCTCCTCTTTTCTTCTCTTCTCTCTCTCTCTCTCTCTCTTTCTCCTTTTCTATCTTCTGAATGTTTCCTCACGTTGTCCTACCCAGCCTGAACTCTTCCCCACTATCCAGGTTGGTATTGTGATCCAGCCCCCACCACAATTCATTAGAAATTGGAAAACTTATTTAAACAAAATTACTCTCAAGAAAGAAATAAAAATCAATGGCAAAGTGTTGGGAAATAGCCATACGACCATTTCTTGCCCATGAGATCTTCCTTAGAGAATGCAGTTTTTATGCTAAGGATGATAAGGAATGGTTTATGAGGAATTAAATACAATTTTTTTGTATTCAAGATAAACTTCATGGGAGAAAGTAATGTGCATGGCTTTTTATAAGATTCAGAAATGGGTCTATGACATAAAGAGGAAAGCATCTTTTATTTAAATGAATATTTAAATCCTTTCTAGAAATCTATAGAATTTTTGTCATAAATGCAGCATTCCCCCTACTATTTTCTCTTCTTAACTGTCAACCAAATCCTAAGTCACTTCCTCACCCTGCAGCCCCCAGACAGCCTTTTTTCTGACTCTTGTGCTGATATTTCCCAGGAACAAGCTCTGTCTGTGGTAATCAAAGGGATGGAGAAAAGTGACTGAATTCACAATTCTCCAGCCCCACGTGGCATGCCAGCTGCAGTCTGTGCAGACCTATTACAGTAAAAGCTGTGTTATCTGGCACTTCCCCAACAGGAAAGAACTGGAAACCAGCATTTCTAAATGCCCTAATACAAATCTCCAATCTAGTAACTGAAATTGATGCCATTGAAATTCAACCGCAGTGACACAACACTTTGAAACAGGGCTGATCAAAATGCAAAGCTAAAAGTTGTCTCTGATGAATTGAACTAAGCAGCATAAAGCCAGTAGGCAGAATAAAATCTATCCTCCAACCTTTACATAGACGAAGCAAAACAAAAGCAAAAATCATGAAAAGATAGAGATTTCAAAATACTAAATGAGATTAGGAACTAAGGAACTAAAGGTAGTTGCAGAACCTTGGAAAGTTCTTCCTAGTTTTAAAAATGATTACAATTAGTATAAAGAGATATAGAAAACTGTAACACAATAATAAGTGAAAAATCAGGACACACAATTAGGATTACAACTGTAGAAGGGTGTATTAATGTAGGAAATGAATGGGAAATGATATATGAGACTAAAATCATTCTAATTTTAAGGTACTGACACTCAACAATTTTTTCCTTTTTAAAATTTACATGATGTTATTAGCCTAGTATGTTCACTAATTAAAGAGGGAAAGCTCCCCCACTTAAAAAAAGTACTAAAAGTCATTAAACTTGGGGAAGCAATTGATTATCTGAAGTTGTTTCTAAATCATTAAGTTGAATGTATTTAGAGACTACATCTATTGTCTTCCTATTAAAATTATAGCACTTAAAATACTCAAAGCAGACAAGTAAAAAGGTCTTGAAATTGCCAAGTTCTTGGGAATATTAATCTAATTAAAATATTTATGGGGCTTGAGCTTAGATCTGCAAAATAACAAAGAAATTGATTTAAATGTTGAATATGTGCCTGCTTACCTCCCCAGACCACTTTACCTAAGTATTGCCCATGCTAATGCCTGCCTCCAGACTCCTCTATACAGTGTTGCTTCTTGAAATCTATTTATACCCAACATCAACTTTCTATTTGCCATATGGCAATCCTTTGATAAATTCAAGTAGCAATCAATGGGATTTTTTTAAAATTTACTCCAACCACAGTTTCTCTATTTATTAACCTTCCATTTCAGTGCTGGAAACAGTGGAAATAGAACTGTTACATGAAAAGCTTAGGTCACTAAGCTTTACCACCTAGGACCTTTTTATTTCCCTGTAAAATCTATGGATTGGGATGCAGAAAAGTTTTATATTGAAGCTACATCTAGATTGGAAATATCTGATATTTACTTCTCCAGACTTAATCCTGGTATTTTGTCACTTATATACTATCTTTCTCTACCCTTAAAGAAATTATCATACTTTGAAAACTCCATATTATCTATAAAGTATAATTTCCAAAGATTTAATTATATGTGTGTGTGTATGTGTGTGTGTATGTGTGTGTGTGTGTGTGTTTGTATCCATTGCCTGAAAGAAAACTACTACTATGACAATTATAATATTAAAAAAGAACCAGGTTAAATTTTTTCCAAGGACAGTTGATAATACAAAGAGTTTCCATAGAAAACACCCAACCCAGGGAAAAACTTGTGCCCACATTTGAAGGTACACACTATCAAGTTAGAATATAATCTAGTGATGTAGAATTCCAGAAGAAACCATGTATTATGACTTTAAAATAAAGTTAAAAATCTGCTAAGTTGATTCCAAGAGAAACCTCATTTCTGTTTTTGCCTTGAATGAGAACAGGCATCGTAACATTGCTTTGGCTACTAGTTTAACTATTATACCCTTTTATCTAACAAATATATTTTAATAAAGATCTTTGATCTTCTCTTGCTCCAATATTAATGATTCCTCTTTTGATAAAGAGTAGCAGAAATATACCTACAGTTACCATCACCAACAGCTCAAAGGATAGGTACATATGCAATGAGATTAAGTTACTTTATCTGGTAGTGGGTAAATCAACTAGATTTTGAAAAAATCATTTTTAATGATAATGTAATGTGTTTTAATATAATATGTACCAATAAAACTTAAAAGCAATTTATCATTATATTATTTCTACCAATATGTAAAAAGTAATATATATTCAATAAACTCACTTCTTAGAATATGGAGTTTAGTTTCTGTATACTCACACAGACACACAGCCATTGTTCATTCTGCTCACCAGTTTCTCAAAGTCAAAGAAATTTTAATTCAAGATTACCAAGGGGTAGCCCATAGATCAAATAAGTCCAGAGACACCTTTTGCTATGCCTATACCTACATTATTACTTAAACATTCACAGTTGCCAATATTTAACGTGAGAAAAATTTATCTTAAAAAATCTGTAACTCTGGCCCCACCTTATCATGAGATTACATGGTCTGAAGCTGCAATATAGCTGCCTTCTTTGGATGGTATATGCATTCTTAACTTTGCCAATCTCTACCTGGCCTATCTAAGTCACTTATGTTCCCTACCAGGTCCCCATACTCAGGTGAGTTCAGGCCCCCTGATCTAAACATCATCTGTATTTTATGATGAATTATTTCTCTTTCTTCCCTACACCTGTCTTGGAAGTTGACAATACACAATTGAGTGTTTTGCCTAAGTCGAACCACAGGAAAAAAATCAATCCATAGAAATACTCTTTGGTGTGACCCATTCCAGAGATGTTTTCATTTAAGAGTAGTCATTTTCTTCTCCCAGATATGTCCTCTCTCAACTAGATGAGTAACCTAGTGTTCTACCATTTTGTCTGCCATCCATACCTTTCAAGCTTTCTTCCAAACTACTGTTTATTTTTCTAAAGCAGACCTGATTTTGTCTTTCACCTATTTAAAACTTCTAATGGCTAACTCAGACAGTTTCACATAATGAGTTGAACATCATCCAAAACACTCATGCTAAAAATTCAGTTGCCACTGTAGTAATGATGAGAGGTAGGACAGATTAAGGTCAGTATTGCAGAAGTGGATTAGGTGTGTTAAGAGTGGATTAATTATCCCTGGAGTGGGTTATAAAAGGGGGGAGTTCAGTACCCCTTTCCTCTGGTGTACACACACTCTCTCACCATGTGATACCTTCCAGCATATTATAATGTAACAGAAAAGCCCACACCTGATAAGGACTCTCAGTGTAGGACTTCACAGCCTCCAAGACCATGAGCCAAATAAATCTTTCATCTTTATAAATTCTCAGTCTCTGATATTCTGTTACAGCAGCAGATTATGAACTAAGACACTATATTTAGATAGAATAAAATCTAAAACATTCAGCATAGCAAACATAGTATGAATTTTAAATCCCCATTTTCATGTCTGTAAAAATATAAATTTGTTGTTTTATAACACAGCTGAATTGCTATTTTGAGACCACATTCCACCAGAGAACAGAAAACTAAATTTAGCAAGCTTCACAAAAAATTCAGTCACTTAAGAAATTTCTTAGTCATTTTAGGTTTAAACACATTCAGGATTTTCAATTTTCTCTGCTTTTCCATTTTATTCTAGGATTGATATAAGTCTAAGAGGCTTATATATCTTCATGACACAGGGGCCACAGGATACAAGATCCATTGTCTTTCCGATGCTGGATGTATGGTACTAGTCAATTTCTTGACTACTCTCCCCTATCTAGAATATCATCTACTTACTTAGAAATCTCCCCATCTGGCCTTAGGTCATGTGGTTCATGCCTCTTTCCATACTGGTATCCCCTTGTTATGACTGACAGGTTCATTCAAGTCTGCAAGTTCTCAGTGGCCTGTTGGAAAAGGGCCAGCTGCTACCTACTTCAGGTCCTATTTTAAAACATTTTCCATGTATTTTGAATCATTTATTTAGTATCCAACTTCCTTGCTAAGGGAATAATGCTGTTTTGAGGATATATCCACTGATTTATTCACTGATATAGCCTTAAAACTTAGCATTGTGCCTTGGTTCAAATAAATGACTGCTAAAGGAATAAAAGTTGGTTCACAATCTAGCTTCCCCTGATCTTTATGGATTCATGTACACATATACACACACACATACACACACAGTGTACACACACAATACAGGGTGAAATGAATGTAATTAATAGGGAATATTAACTTAATATGAGTTCATCCTGGCAGGTCTATCTGAGGAAATGATGTTTAAATAACTGAGAATATGGCACATTTAGCTCCCACTCAAAATCACTTCCAAAGAAGCCCACATGAATGATAATGTATCGGCAGACACAAGTACTTTACGATAGTGATTTCAAAATATCTTTCAAGTGCTAGAATTTTTTCAGAGATGACTCACTCAGAGGCAGGTACGAGTAATAAAAGGGACTTCAAGAGGACAAGGGTCTAAGTTCCTAGTAGGGTCAATAATGGTCCCCAAAGGTGTTCACATCCTAATTCTCAGAACCTGTGAACATAGTACCTTGCATGGCAAAAATATTTTGCAGATGTGATTAAAGTTCAAGGATCTTGAAGCATTTCCATACTGGGGTGCAGAAAATTCTGCTTAAGTTTAGGATTCTAAGATTTTCCTCATAGGTCCAGTTGAATCACATGGGTCCTGGGAAGTGTAGAACCTTTACCAGCTGTGATCAGAAAGAGAAATGCAAATCAAAACTACCCTAAGATTCCATCTCACTCCAATTAGAATGGCGATTATCAAGAACACAAGCAACAATAGGTGTTGGTGAGGATGTGGGGAAAAAGGTACACTCATACATTGCTGGTGGGGTTGCAAATTAGTGCAGCCACTCTGGAAAGCAGTATGGAGATTCCTCAGAAAGCTTGGAATAGAACCACCATTTGACCCAGCTATCCCACTCCTTGGCCTATACCCAAAGGACTTAAAATCAGCATACTACAGAGATACAGCCACATCAATGTTCATTGCTGCTCAGTTCACCATAGCCAGATTGTGGAACCAACCTAGATGTCCTTCAGTTGATAAATGGATAAAGAAACTGTGGCATATATATATACAATGGAATATTACTCCGCCATGAAGAATGATAAAATTATGGCATTTGCAGGCAAATGGATGAAATTGGAGAATATATCATGCTAAGTGAGATAAGCCAATCTCAAAAAACTAAAGGACGAATGATATCGCTGATAAGTGGATGAGGACATATAATGGGGGGTGGGAGGGGTTAGCGTTAGGGTTAGGGTTAGGTTTAGGGTTAGGGATAAGGAGGGTGGTAAGAATGGAGGAAGGAAGGACTGTATAGAGGGAAAAGAGGGGTGGGAGGGGTGGGGGGGAGGAAAAAAATAACAGAATGAATCAAACAACATTACCCTATGTAAATTTATGATTACACAAATGGTATGCCTTGACTCCATGTACAAACAGAGAAACAACATGTATCCCATTTGTTTACAATAATAAAAAAAGAAAGAAAGAGACATGATGACAGAAGAAAGATCAGAGAAATGTGAAGTTGCTAGCGTTAAAGATGAAGGAAGGCAGAGTGTCTAGAATCTGAAAAAGGCAAGAAAACAGATTTTCTCTTAGAGCCTACAAAAATCAACATAGTAATTATGGCACTTGATTTTAGTCCAGTGACCTCCAGAGCCATAAGATGATGAAATTGTACTGTTTTAAGCCACTATAAGTGTGTTATCCTTTTGCTATGGCAACCATAGAATACTACCACAGTTCCCCTGTTACCAAACCCCTCTGGTGCTCCACACAGAGCAGCTCGACATTTAGATATTTTCCATACTGGGGTGCAGAAATTCTGCTTAAGTTTAGGATTCTAAGATGGCCTGCTTTGTTTCCTCAAATGTGCTTCAATACTTTTGCTCTTGCTGTTGTCTCTCTCTAGACTTCCTTTCCCCAGAAACTCAAATTCACCCAGCATTCTTCTAGTAATCCTTTAAGAACCACCTTGATGGACCCTTTATCTAGTTGTCCCTACCCTCCTCTACCCTATACAAAATTAATTGTTCCTTCTCAGTTTCATTATGCTTCATACATGCTTTTCTTCTTGAATTTGTTATAAATTGGCAGATCCTCAAGGACAAGGACCATGTCTTATCTCCATATTTTTAGCTAAGCATCTAGTACAGTGTTTACACGTAATAGACACTTTATCTCTGACTACCATGTCTAAGTGAACCTCTTCTCACTGTATTTTCAGTGACAGTCCCTGTTTCTTTCATAGCACTTACAGTTATAATTTTGTATTTATTTCTGTATTTACTGCCCATCTTCCCCACCAGACAAAATTTGAGGAGGACATGTCAGATTTGTTTAAGATATCTATAACATCTACCACAATGCCTACTACATATGAGCTATTGGTAAGTGTTTAGGGAATTAATACTATTTCAATGTGTTTTGTTTAATTAATATCCAGAAGAATGTGATCTGTTTGCAGAGATAACCCTAAGCATAAGGGTTGGGGATTGTAGAAAGAAGACTGTGGCAAAGGGGCTCAGAGATAATGTCTAGCCACCTCTACCAACTCACAGTAGCCAATACCATTGTTGCTAGTAAGAATAAGCAGACCTCATCTCACTGAAGCAGCTGCTCACTCCCAAGAGGGTGAATAAATGGAGTCCTGGCACACAGTTCTGAAAAGTTGCCAACTTCCAATAAAACTTGTCACTGTGTATTGGAGGCATTTACTTAAAAAAATTAGTAGCCCTTTTGTGCATCAAAAATGACCAAATCCAGAACATCCCTATTGAGATCAATGACTTTATTTTCTAAACACATCAAAAGAGATGCTTCTCAATTCCAGTGGTAAAGTTAATACACTTAATGAGCAGCCATATTGCATATTGAATGACTTTTACTAAGTATACTGGTTTAGTGACTAACAGTATGCCACAGATAAAAAGTTCACATCCCTTCATTAGGAAATTTTAGTCAGAAATGGGTTCCCTTTGAAGCTATTTCATAATACTAACACATTTATAGTATGAAAGTACTGTAGGCAAATAATTCTTCTAAGTTTTTTAGTTTTTTCTTAACCATGACCATCCTTACCAAGAGGCAAGACACACAGCAACCTACCTAGTGTAATTTAAGAAACATCATGAAGATATACCCTCAAAAATCTCTCTCCCAGTATTGGTACCAAGTGCCAACAAATTCACCATTTGATATTCATTTCCCTCACTTGCAGCCATGCACCACTCATCCAGTTAAAATTAAATATCTTGCAGCTGGGGGTATAGTTCTGTGGTACAGCACACATTTGGCATGCATGGATCCTTAGGTTCTAACCCCAGCACTGCATAAAATAAATAAAATTTAACAAAAAAATAAATATCTGGAAAAGGAAGCTCTGGTCTTTGTGAATACAGTGATATGGTTTTTGATTTGAAAAAAAAACTTTATATAGAAGAAAGAAAATAGTTGAGAATATACGAGTGTTTCTGTATGTTTTATGGAGGGAGAAGAGTTTGAGTTGTACACAACATGTAAAGAGAAGTAAGTGGGGGCGGGGTAGGAGGGAACTCTGTGGTGGAAGCAAGATATCACTTTAGATGAACTTGCCTAGTCTCACCCTTCCCTAAGAACATAAGGGTTAAACATTTCCTCTTATGCATATGTTTGAAACAGAGCAATTCTTCTTATGGGAAAATGAAAAATCCCTTTGTGAAATAGGACTCCCATGTTTGACAGTGCTTAGATCAAGGCCATCTCTCAGAAAGTTTTAAAACTGATAACTTGTTTTCCTAAGAGCCCTTTTCTGGGCTCCCTCCTCCAGACAGTGCTATTTTTCCTCTCCTTACTTGAACTCTTAGAAAAGGATGTAAAACCTTGAAAAGCAGTCATTTACTTGGTTTTATATCTGATAGTGAAATAAAAGAACTCAGGGCCTATTAAAAAGATGTGAGACATCAGGGAATTGGTGGCATGGGAAATTTGGGGTAGGAATAAACATTTAGATAGATAAAAATTTCCCCAAAGTTCCTGAAATTAGGCAGCCATCACCTTAATACAGTGGTCAATCAGTATCATTAATGGTGGACAATTTCCTGACATGTAGTACAGAGTACATAAAGTTATTGATAGTATAATCTTATAAAAATATTTGGCTTGAACTGGATGTAAGTCTTTACATTCAGTTTTCAGTTTACCAAAAATAAAGGGAATAGAGAAGTAGCTAGGTAGCACTTGAAGTTCAAGGAAGCCTGCAAACCCAGTAGTCGAGTCTCTTCAAAAAATTCTCCTTGTCTTTTTGTTTTGTTTTGTTGCTGGGGATGAAACCCAGGGCCTTGTGCATGCTAAGCACATACTCTGAAACTGAGTTATACCCCCAACCTAGAAAGTTCTTATAATAGAGAAAAGGAATTGTTCTAGATTAAGATGGTGATTATAACAATTAGATCCAATATATGCTACTGGATTGACTTCTGGTTTGAAGATAAAGCATATTTGGGGTACCACTGAAATTTAATCATATTAAATAATATTAAGTTAATATTACTAATTGTGTTATTAATAACAACTATATTGGTACTATTTTGACATTGAAGGAAAAAGATTATTAGCAAAGCATACCAAAAGCTATGGTTAAAGTATTGTGGTATGTATAATGCAATTCACCTAACAACAAAGTCCTGAAAGTATTCCATACTGGTTATTGCCTCTTCTATTTGTGATTAAAGGCAATAAAAATAGTCACAAAATTGATTAGATTTTTTCAATATATACAAGGAATCATGACTGAGTTTTGCTATTCCAACAACCCTTAGCACATTCCTAAAATACACCAAAAGGAGTAAGGCCAGAATAAAATTTTGAATTAGCTTCAAGAAACATTCTACCATGTGTATTTCTGTGCAGATATACTACAGAATGAAAATTGAATATTCTATTTATCTAATAGTTTAAATAAACCAGTGGTATGTTCAGTTATGCTAAAAAACGACAAAATGTAAAGGACAGAATATTAAAACTCAAAGTCCATTAACAACTACTTAAAGAAATATGTTCTTAAAAATAGGACGACAAAACAAAATTAAAGGTCAGTGCTACTAAAGTATAGAGGCCAATCAAATGAAAGCTTATAAGCCTCACTATAGACTGAATTGTATAAAGATTATAGTCTCTGGAATTTGCAGAAATCCTGTGTTTGAATCTCAGTGATACCATTTCTAATCTGTGTTCTCATAGCAGGTAGTTAATTTTTGGAAACTTAGTTTCCTCATCTGTAAAATAATAAGTGTTTGCCCCATAGGATCATTGTATGATTACTGAGAGAAAGTATATCAAATGTTTAGCTCAGTGCTTGGGACATACTCAGCACTCAATTAATGGGAGTTATTTTTTTCTTATCTCTAAATCAATGGCGACTAATCTCTGGTTCATTGATAAGTTTTGGGGTCCATGGTCCCTATGAAATTTAATGTAATTTTTTTGAACTCTCATTTTTTGGAAAGAAGGCATTTAGCTTTTAATCAGATTCTCAGAAGTCTGCAACCACCTCAAACATTTAAGATTAGCTGCTTATAAAGTATTTTCTTAATTAATCAATTCTAGTTATATAATGTGACTATTAATTATGGAGACTGATTGCCACAAATTACATGTGTCTTGTCAAAATGTTGTTTACCTCCCCAAACAACACTTGGTATTGCTAAGTATTGGCAGCCAAGCAAAAGTGGAGAGATTGATGAAAGATAAGTCACAGAGAGACCTATTTTGGGAGCAGACCCAGCAAGATTGTACACAAATGGCAGTGATATATATTTTTTTCTGTCTAATCCTTGTTGGCTCCACAGAGGGTAACTCTGATTAATGCCTTGTTATAACATTCTAAAGGTCAGCTTATGTAATGAAGGTACCATGGCCTAACTGCATCATTAGAGAGACCACCTTTTGCCAAGAAAATGGCATAATACTTGTCTGGAATTGAAGCATTACCCAGAAGCCTTTGGCTTCCTGGAAATGTTAGTAAATTTTTAAAGTCTCTTGGTAATAATTTTTAAGCATGGCAATTTTAATCTGGTCCTATTTCTGCAGCAATGCTTCTAAAATCTCCTACAGGCAAATCCCTGCAGAGTCTGCAAATTTGTCAGAAAGAAGACATGTCTATAATCAACAATTAATCCTATTGACCATGATTAACACTTCCATACTCCAGCCTATCAGTTCTGAATGCTATGTCATGATTCCACATGTCACTACACATCCCTTAGAGGATTACAGTCTCTTTCAAATCTCCTTTCAGAAGAGCTATAACAGTCTGACACACAGGTCACATCCATTTTAAAGATGTTGCATTTCTTACCTCAGATAAAGCTTTTCATCTATGATGTGATTCTACTTTATATTTGCAATGGCCTGGTTTCATATATTTCTTTGTGGACACAGGAATAGGAACTTGGTGGTCAGATGGTATGTCCTCAGAGCAATAGAATAAACATCAAAAACTGTCTACTTCTTGTCACATATAGAGTGTGACTTTGGACATGTAACTCATAATCTGACAAGTTCCCATCCATCACTGTTCTAAGTTCAGGAGATACATATCAAAGACATTCTTCTACCCTTAAGGAGCTTACAATCAAGAGAGGAAACAGTAATGTCAGCAGAGAATGTCAATAAAGTATAATTGATGATAATTACAATAGGAGTGTTTATAGGATACTACAGAAATTGCCAGAGAAGACGTCACTGAAGAGGGGGCATCTAAACTAAAAGTTACTAGACATATATGTGTGTGGTGGATTATTGCAGACAAAGGGAATAACATGTGTAAAGACTCAGAGGAGAGCACTATATAATTACAGGATAGAAAACACTTCCATGACTGCTCTGGAAAAGTTAAAAGAAGAATTGTGATATCTACAGTAAAAAATAGAGGTCAGATCATGAAGGTTCTTAGAAATCCTGCAATGTATTTAGGCTAAGAGGCATGAGGAACCATTAAAGAGTTGAGGATCATAGAATCTTGACAGGAATTGAGTTTTATAAAAATACCATTGATTGCAGTATAGAAAATAAATTGAAATCTGGTGAAATTTAATACAGGAGGCTAGTTTAAAGGTTATTACAATGACCTAGGCAAAAATGATGATGTCCCAAACTAAACTCTCTGATATTGTAGTGGTTGCTGTAGTACACCACCAATAACCCACCTTCAGTCATGCACTACCACAATTGCCTAGAATTTGGGCTGCTTATGGCCCATAACTGAATCCCTTAGCCAAATGGAGCTGATTTTTACAATGCTATGCTTCCTCTGTGGAGGCAGCTAACATCCAACACTAGGTAATGTAGGTATTCAAAGACCTGTGCCCAACCCTCACCTCAACTCAAGACAACTTTGAAGGACCACCTTAGCTTATGAGCTTCCTTTGGAACTAGCTAAGGTTTTTTGTTTGTTTGTTTGTTTGTTTGTTTTGCAACTGTGTCACAGTTCAGCTGTTGCTTCTACCCAATTCTCCTTCTCTCCCTTACAGATTCTTTCCTGAGAGTGCTCCTCAATACATTTTCTGCATTCAAACCTCTGTCTCAGTTTAGTTCCAAAGGATCTGATCAAAGACAAAACCTCAGTAGTTCTCATCTGCAAAACAAGAGAGTGGATTGAATGCTTACTATAAACATTTCCTGTTTGCTCTACCATTCCATGGACTTTGGGATTCTTTGACAATTCTTGCAGCTGTTTCAAAACAGCAGGAAACTGATATGACAGACGCTTAATTTTAGCAACCCCAGCAGGACTCACCACAGTAATTAGAAATGTTTCACAAACATACCACCCACAAATCTTGGACCCAGTTGGGGTTGACATTGTCTACTTTTATAGATATAAAATTCTTTATGGCTTCCATGCCAAAGCTTGCTTCTTATAAAAAAATATTGCTACTCCCTGTGGACCAGCATGAAACAGTGCTGTTATCTTTTGCTGATACCAGAACTAAAAGCAGTAAGTCCAGCACTTTTCTAAGTGCATCGCAAAGCTAAACGTATGATTAATATATCAAGTTGGATATTGCTGCTATGACTCTCTCCTCCCCCTTGAAAAAAAAGTTCCTCAGCAAAATACAATTGAAATGCAGAATTCTTTTGTGAGCTATTATGGCTATACCTCACTTTGGTGATCCATTCCTAAACTCTAAATCATGTGATTCTGACCATCTCAGCACAGAAGTTTCATACAGACTTTCCATGATTTATGAAGAGTATTTTCCTATAAAGAACTGTTTTAAGCATGCATTTCAAAAGTGTGTTCCAATCCTAGAATCTGAGCTTTAAAGAACTTCCAACATTTACACCTGGAATATTCAACCTATGGTCTCTGGGTCCATGGATAAGCTTCAGCAGGCCTGTAAAACCCTAAAGTATGTGTGAATTTTTGTGGAGAAGTGCTATAGCTGTTACTAGAGTTTATACTCTAACATACAAGAGGTTCATAGCCCCCGAAAGGTTAAGAACCCATTGTCTACACCAAACAGATTGCCTCATGCTCAATGAAACTGAAGTTTCATGAAATGAAGCTTAGATGACTTATCAAAGGTCAACTAATTTATTAGTAGCTCAACTTGCACTAGAACTCTTGTTTGCTTCCTTTCAGTCCAGTGAGCTTTCTGCTACACTGGGCTTTGAAGGCATTTCAAAACAGCATCATTCCTAGTAAATTGTAATTTCCTCCCTCATCACACCAACACTTTCCTACTGCCAAGAAAAAGTTTCCTCAAAGGAAACCAAAGCCGTCTGCTAGGCTGAGTAACTTTTATAATACCTCCTATTTATCTAGCATTTTAGAGTTTTCAAAGTACTTTTGCACACATGATTATATTTGATTTGAGGTTCGTAACCATTTCAAGGAAAGAAGGTAGGAGTTACAGAGAAGCATAAACTCTGGAACTGGTTTCCTGGCATGGAATCCTACTTTTGCTACTACCAGTTGGGTCACCCTGAGGCTCTTTGTGTCTCGGCTGCATCATCTGTAATATGAGGATGATGACTATACCTACATCATGAACTCACTGTAAAATCCAAGTGGGCTAATACATGAAAATCCCATAGAAAGGGGACACACAGTGCACATTTAATAAATATTAGCCATTATCATTATGCTCGATTTACACTTGCCAATGAGAGGACTGAGAAAAACAACATTATAAGAGTTTCTCAAATGTTCCCTGTGAAGAATGTAAATAGTGCCTCTATAGTGGATCTAGGACTCAAAAACAAGGTATTTTAACTCAAGCCATTTTTCAATGTACAACATGTAGATTTCTGGATATAAATACAATAGCCATGAAGCAATCATTCTCCCAATGATTGAAATGACTATTAATTTATTTATATTCAATAATAAGCTGACTAACATCATGGGGTATCCAAGTATGAAATTTCAAATCTGTCCAGAGAATCACTTTTTTATTATTTTTTTATTTTTTACAGACTGCATTTTGATTCATTGTATACAAATGGGGTACATCATTTTGTTTCTACGGTTGTACATGACGTAGATTCATATCATTTGTTTAATCGTACACATACATAGGGTAATGATTTCTGCCTCATTCCACCATTTTTCATACCCCTCTCCCTCTCATTTCTGTCTACATAATCTAAAGTTCCTCCATTTTTGTCTTACCCCTCACCCCCCACCCCCATTATATATCATTATCCACTTATCAGGAAAAACATTCAGCCTTTGGTTTTTTGGGATTGGTTCATTTCACTTAGCATGATATTCTCCAATTCCATCCATTTCTCTGCAAATGCCATAATATCATTCTGCTTTGTGGCTGAATAATATTCCATTGTGTATATAAATACGCAGTTTCTTTATCCATTCATCTATTGAAGGGCATCTAGGTTGGTTCCACAATCTAGCTATTGGGATTTGAGCTACTATAAACATTGATGTGGCTGTGTTAGTGTAGTATGCTGATTTTAAGTTCTTTGGGTATAAACCAAGGAATGGAATAACTGGATCAAATGGTGGGTCCATTTCAAGTTTTCTGAGGAATCTCCACACTGCTTTCCAGAGTGGTTGCACCAATTTGCAACTCCACCAGCAATGTAGTATGCCCTTTTCCCCACATTCACACCAACACCTTATTATTGTTTGTGTTCTTGATAATAGCCATTCTAATTGGAGTAAGATGACATCTTAGAGTTGTTTTAATTTGCATTTCTCTAATTACTAGAGATGGTGAACACTTTTTTCATATATTTATTAATTGCCTGTATGTCTTCTTCTGTAAGGTATCTGTCTGGATCCTTGGCCCATTTATTGATTGGATTCTTTGTATTTTTGGTGTAAAGTTTTGTAAGTTCTTTATAAATTTTGCAGATAGGTGCTCTATCTGAAGTGTGTGTGAAAAAGATTTTTTTCCCATTTTGTAGGCTCTTTTATTTTGTTTTTGAATGAGTAAAAAGAAAATCTCATGAATCATTGAACATGTTAGATCTAAGCTTCTTGTAAAGCTACATTAGGCCTGTCCTGCAAAAATGATTTCTTTAATTAAGAAAACATGTTGGTATAGCCAATTATTTGGGAGAATTTATTTTCAATGGAATTTGATTTCAATGGAATGCAATTTTTAAAACCCTGGCCAAGAGAAAGGCAAGGGACATTAGAAATGCTTTTGATAAGCTTGAAAAGTCCAACTCATATCCCCAAATGATCATTAAGGCCTGTGCTCATGGTGTGTTCAAAATGAGCAAGGTCTCAGACAACAAGAGCTAGAGAGATCTTGCCTCCTGGCTAAAAGAACAAACAGGCCGCAGTCACCTCTCTTTAAACTGTGCAGTAGCCACTTTAGCTGCACCAACTTGGAATTCCCAAATGTTCTTAGACAAGGAGCCTTTTAAGTGAATTTCTCAATTACCACAAATACTTTAAAAAATTCTCTATCCAAGTGCCTTTATATTTTTCAAATTGGGTGGACTGGATTGTGTGAAAAGCATCCTTTTTTGCAAGATCATCCCTGAGGGCAGGGGGCATGCTCTTCAGTGATGGACTAGTAAGCAAGTTTTAACATACAAGACCAGAAAAAGCTTGTAGGCCTTTCTTTGAACATTCACCCATTATATTGCTTTGCAACTTTCCATCTGTATTTTTAAAGGCTGCCTACACTTAATTTTCAATCAGTAGAGACCCTGGCTAAACTGACAAAAAAGGTAACTTTATGAATTTGAGAAGATTTTTCTTTTAAACTTTAATTTTACTCTCTGTAAAGTCATCCTTTGTTTCCAGTGTCATGGAAAGCTCTGATGTCTATTGTTGCCTTCAGTAACTGTGCTTTTCTATAATAGAACATTTCAAATGAAGCTATTTTTGTAAATAGTAGTCCAGTCCTCACTCTCCTTTAAGTTAAAAGCAGTATGGACCAATGTATTTATCATAAATCTGAGAGAGAAGCTATGCTTATACTACAGATAACCAGAACAGAATACTGAAACTGGGGCCAGATCCTGGGCAGAAGATTTCACTAAAACAACATGGTTAGGCTTAAAGCCCACAAACAACCATCTAAACCATCAGCTAGGTTAACCTCCTATACTACCAACACAGTTGACTGCAGCCCATAATCAAAGACCAGTCCTGCTTCAAGGCAGAAGTGCAGTATAGAGGGAAGGAAAAATCACCTAGATTAAACCTCTAGGACCCAAGGGCTAGTGCCAAATCTACTGCAACTTAACTGCATGCCCTCAGGCAAATTACTTCTCTCCAGAACTGTTTTCTCTTCAACAAATTAAAGGGATTGGAGAAAATGGTATCTGTGGTTTTGGGAAGGTGCCAATTATCACATGTTAAGATAGCTCTACTCCATTAACCTAGCATCTAGTCTGTTGTATTTTTTTTTTCACGGTGCTGGGGATTGAACCCAGGGCCTTGTGCTTGCAAGGCAAGCACTCTACTGACTGAGCTATCTCCCCAGCCCTGTTGTATTCTTGATTGCACTAACTTTGAGATTCTAATATCTTGGTAATTATGTCTGTATCTTGTTTATATATAAACAAGAAGACTTCACCTGAAAATCCAATTCTCATAGTGACTTAATATATTGTCTTCTAGTCCATAGTCTCTACAAGTGGGCCCTAAATTTTTATTCTGACTACCCTAAATGCCACTCCTCTAACTTCCTCACACCAAGTACTATCTAATCAAACCTCCACTAACTACATGCCATACACCAGCTTGGGTATACATTTTAGGACATGGATTTATTGTGTGTGTTTGTTGGTTGGTTTGTTGACTGGTTGATTTGTTAATTGGTTTGGGGCCATTTGTGCTAGTATACCATGAATCTTCCCATCCTCCACCCTAGAAGGATGATGCCCCTTATTTAGACCTCTTTCAGACACACGTTCATAACTGTTTGCCTCAAAGATTGGTCTGATATCTATTTTCCTCCACTACATTGTCTGTCTGGATTCATCTTCCTAGCTTTGCCCATCACAACATTGCCCAGATTTCCATCACTACAGTTTTCAACTTTTCTAATCCCTGCCTAGAAGCTGATCTCTTGCTTCTAGGATAGTTTTCTTGATGTACAAAGATATTCACCCTAAGAATGGGCCCTATGTGGGCAAGAGGGACTGGTCTCATTATCCCCTTACTGGAAGGACCAAAAACAAGATTAGTGAATACAGTGCTATTTTGGACCCATAAACAGTGATACTGGCCAGGCACTATAGCACATACCTGTAATTCCAGTCCTCAGGAGGCTGAGGCAGGAGGACTGCAAGTTAAAAGACAGCCTCAGCAACTTAATGACACCCTGTCTCAAAATAAAAAATAAAAAGAGCTGGAGATGTGGTTCAGTGGTTAAGCACCCTGGGTCCATTCCCTGGTACCAAAAAAAAAAAAAAAAGAAAAAGAAGGAAAGAAAGAAATAAAAAAGAAAAGGAAAAGAAAAAAATAAAGAAAACAGTGATGCTGTGGGTATGTACCATGTACCAGAGTGGAGCACGGGACTACATGTGTTGATTGGTTGATGACCTTGTCATGCTAGTTGTTAAATATTATAAATATCACCTCTCCTGGGACCTTTCTTTAATCCCTGTGTCATCATGGATTCCACCCACCCTTCTACCCCCACCTCATCAGTGTGAAATAAAAAATGGGCAACAGTTCCATATTTTTACTCATTTTTCTTCTCCATAAACAATTTGAGGGTTCTATAAGCTCTATGGATTTATTTTCCCACCATGATCTTTTAAGATTCAAGCATATTTTTTAAGGTGGAAAGCAGAATCCTAGAGATAGCCCTCTCCTCCCAACCCAAGATTCCCTGACTATTCTATCACATACTAACCTAGGTTCTACTGGGAAGGGACTGTGCATATACATAAACTTATAAACCTTCAGATGAAGCATTATCCTGTATTATCCAGGCAGGCCAGTATGATTACATGAGCTCTTAAAACAGGGAATTTTTTCTAGGTGAATTCAGAAGAGGTGGGAGGGTTGAGACAAAAAAAATGAGGTCAACTTCTATGTTCTTAAATAGGCAGAATTAATATTGTCAAAATGGTCACACTACTGAAAGCACTATACAAATTCAATGCAGTTCCCATCAAAATTCCAATTGCATTCTTTGTACTAGTAGAAAAAAGAGTCATTAAATTCATCTGGAAAAATAAGAGACCCAGAATATCCAAAGCAATCCCTAGAGAGAAAAGCAAAGCAGGAGGTATCACAATACCAGACCTTAAATTATACTACAGAGCTATAGTAAAAAAAAAAAAAAAAAAACAGCATTGTATTGGCACCAATACAGGCAAGAAGACAAATGGAACAGAATAGAAGACACAGAAAAAAAAAACCACAAAAATACATTTCCCTCATACCCCATGAAGGCACCATAAACATTCACTGGAGAAAAGACAGCCTCTTCAACAGATGGTGCTGGGAAAAATGGAAATCCATATGTGGCAGAATGAAATTAAACCCCTATCTCTCACCCTGCACAAAACTCAACTTAAAGTGCATCAAAGACCTAGAAATCAGAACAGAAACACTGCACATACTAGAACAAAATGTAGGCCCAACACTCCAACATATCAACCAGGAACTGACTTCCTTAACAAGACTCCTAAGCATAAGAAGTAAAACCAAGAATCAATAAGTGGATGGCATCAAACTAAAAAGCTTCTTCACAGCAAAGGAAACAACCAAGAATGTGAAGAGAGAGCCTACAGAATGAGAGAAAATCTTTGCCACCCACACCTCAGATAACGCATTAATTTCCAGGATATATAAAAAAAACTCAAAAACATACCAAAAACTGATAATAACCCAATCAATAAATGGGCAAAGAAACTGAACAGACACTTCTCAGAATAAGAATTACAAATGGTCGGGGTTTTTCAAGATGGTGGCCTAGAGGGCGGCTGCATTTCATGTTGCTCCAGGACGCAAGATTCAAAAGAGGAGATAGTGAGAGACTTGGGACCAACTCAAAGCCACCGGGTGAGTCTCTCCCATTGGGGAGGCGTCCCAGATGGGGCAGTAGCCCCGAAACGCAGGGAACTTTGTGAAGTAGAGTTGCTCAGCGAGACGCCCCTCCCCCCGCTGGAGCGGTAAACACGGACAACTGGGATCATCGTAGAGGAGGCAGCTCAGCACAGCACTTGGACTCGAGCAACCACTGGGGCTCCGGGCGGCTGCCTGAGGAGGAGCTGCGTGGCGAGCTGTTTAGACTCAGAACGACCGCTTCCGAACACCGGGGGGTTGTACGGAGAAAGAGGAGAAGCGCGGCGGGTCACTTGGTCTACGAGTGACTGCATCAGAGCCACAGGCGGTTGCCAGAGGAGAAGGCGAGTGGTGAGTTCATTGGACTAAAAGCGACCACTCCTGAACACCGGTGGCCTGCCTGGAGGAGGAGCGTGGTGGGTCACTTGGTCTCGGAGCCACCGCTCCTGAACACCTGGGGGGCTACCCCGAGGAGGAGGAGGAACAGGGCGGATCACTTGGATTTGGAGTGACTGCCTAGGGCTGCAGTCGGTTGGCAGGAGGAGAAGACGCGAAGTGAGTTGCTTGGACTCCTAGTGACTGCGTCGGAAACCGGGCGGCTGTCCGGAGGAGGAGGTGTGTGGCGGGTCTCTGGGTCTTGGAGCTATTGTACGGGGCTCCAGGTGGCGGCTCAGAGGAGGGGCCGCATAGCCAGGCAATTAGGCGCAGAGCAGAGTCCCAGGAGCTAGGTGGCTTCTTGCTGGAAGAGCTGCACAGAGACACACCTAGGGGTGGAGCAAAGTTTCCAGGACTGCGGGCAGATTCTCTGGGAGAGGCAGCCTAAGGAGACTCGCCTGCGAAGGGTGAGGCTCCCAGGCCCAGGAGGTAGGTCCGGGCCCCTGGGAACGTTGCAGAGGAAGACAGCCCAGCCCAGGTGGTAGTTGTAGGTTGAGGGGAACCTCTAGGAGGGGAACTGACTAGCGAGACATCCCCACCAGGTGAGTCTTCCCTGCCGGGTGAGGTTTTCCCACAGGGATGATAAAAACAGAGACACAGGCACAAACAGCCCTTGCCTCGGCCCACAGCCTAGTTCCCCATTGGATGACCATTGGTCAACAAGTGGAGGCACCTCTGCCCACTAGCAGGGAATATACCCCACCTGAGGGTCACCACCCCTAGAGAAGCACCTTCTTCGTGGAGCTCCGCATTATCAACTTCCTCCAAGACTTCAGGCTACTGAAGGATAAGAGGGGATATACTAGCAATCTTCAGGGACATTATAAGTCGATAGAGGAAATCTGCAATATCTTAATGACCCACTGATTCCTGAACAATATGAGAAAAAAAGGGAAGAAAATCCCCCAAACAAATCTAGATGTTACATCAATAAAATCCAAAGACAGCATGGCAGAAGAAATGACAGAAAGGGAGTTCAGAATGTACATAATTAAAATATCAGGTAAGCAAACGATGAGATGAAAGAGCACATGCCGGCATTGAATGATGAGATGAAAGAGCAAATGCAGGCATTGAATGATCGCACCAATCGACAGTTAACAGAGCAAATTCAGGAAGCAAAAGATCATTTCAATGAAGAGTTAGAGATATTGAAAAAAAAACAAACAGAAATCCTTGAAATGCAGGAAACAATAAACCAAATTAAGAACTCCATAGAAAGCATAACCAATAGGATAGAACACCTGGAAGACAGAACTTCAGATATTGAAGACAAAATATTTAACCTCGAAAACAAAGTTGAACAAACAGAGAAGATGGTAAGAAATCATGAACAGAATCTGCAAGAACTATGGGATATCATGAAAAGGCCAAATTTGAGAATTATTGGGATTGAGGAAGGCTTAGAGAAACAAACCAAAGGAATGAACAATCTATTCAATGAAATAATATCAGAAAATTTCCCAAATCTGAAGAATGAAATGGAAAATCAAGTCCAAGAGGCTTATAGGACTCCAAATACACAAAATTACAACAGACCCACGCCAAGGCACATTATAATAAAAATACCTAACATACAAAATAAAGACAGAATATTAAAGGCTGTGAGAGAAAAGAACCAAATTACATTCAGGGGGAAGCCAATACGGATATCAGCAAATTTTTCAATCCAGACCCTAAAAGCTAGAAGGGCCTGGAACAACATTTTTCAAGCTCTGAAAGAAAATGGATGCCAACCAAGAATCTTATACCCAGCAAAACTTACCTTCAAATTTGACGATGAAATAAAATCATTCCATGATAAACAAAAGCTAAAAGAATTTACAAAAAGAAAGCCAGCATTACAGAACATTCTCAGCAAAATATTCCATAAGGAAGAGATAAAAAACAAAGAAGCAAATCAGCAAAGGGAGGAATTATCCTAAAGGAACTGTCAAATAAAGGAGGAACCAAGATGTGTCAAAAAATAAATAAATAAATAAAATTGTAAATATGAACCAAATGACCGGGAATACAAATCATATCTCAATAATAACCCTGAATGTTAATGGCCTGAATTCATCAATCAAAAGACATAGACTGGCAGATTGGATTAAAGAGAAAGATCCAACAATATGTTGCCTGCAAGAGACTCACCTCATAGAAAGAGATACCCATACACTAAAGGTGAAAGGATGGGGAAAAACATACCATGCACACGGACACAGCAAAAAAGCGGGAGTATCCATCCTCATTTCAGATAATGTGGACTTCAAGCCAGTTAGTCAGAAGGGATAAAGAAGGACATTTCATACTGCTTAAGGGAAGCATAAATCAGCAAGATCTAACAATCATAAACATCTATGCCCCAAACAGTGGCTCATCCATGTACGTCAAACAAATCCTTCTCAATTTTAGAAACCAAATAGACCATAACACAATAATACTAGGTGATTTTAACATGCCTCTCTCACCACTGGACAGATCTTCCAAACAAAAATTGAACAAAGAAACCATAGATTTCTATAACACAATCAATAATTTAAACTTGACAGACATTTATAGAATATACCATCCAACCAAGAGCGAATACACATTCTTCTCAGCAGCACATGGATCCTTCTCTAAAATAGACCATATATTATGCCACAAAGCTAACGTCAGCAAATACAAGAAGATAGAGACACTACCTTGTATTCTATCAGATCATAATGGATTGAAGTTAGAAATAAATGAAAGAGTAAAAAACAGAAACTACTCCAACACCTGGAGATTAAACAATATGCTATTATATGATGAATGGATAACAGAAGATATTAGGAAGGAAATTAAAAAATTCTTAGAGGTAAATGAGAACAAAGAAACATCATATCAAAATTTCTGGGACACTATGAAAGCAGTACTTAGAGGAAAATTTATTTCATGGAGCGCATTTAATAAAAGAAGTAAAACTCAACAATTAAACGACCTAACACTACAGCTCAAAGTCCTAAAAAAGAAGAACAGACCAACACCAAAAGTAGTAGAAGACAGGAAATAGTTAAAATCAGAGCTGAAATCAATGAAATTGAAGCAAAAGAAACAATACAAAAAATTGACAAATTAAATAGTTGATTCTTCAAAAAAATAAACAAAATTGATAAACCTTTGGCCACACTAACAAAGAGAAGACGAGAGAAAACCCAAATCACTAAAATTCAGAATGAACAAGGAAATATCACAACAGACATGACTGAAATACAAAACATAATTAGAAGCTATTTTGAAAATTTATACTCCAACAAAATAGAAAATTTCGAAGACATCAACAGGTTTCTAGAGACATATGAATTGCCTAAACTAAACGAGGAGGACATACACAATTTAAATAGACCAATTTCAAGTAATGAAATAGAAGAAGTCATCAAAAGCCTACCATCAAAGAAAAGTCCAGGAACAGATGGGTTCTCAGCCGAGTTCTACAAAACCTTTAAAGAAGAGCTCATTCCAATACTTCTCAAAGTATTCCATAAAATAGAAGAGGAGGGAACCCTCCCAAACTCGTTCTATGAAGCCAATATTACCCTGATACCTAAACCAGACAGAGACACATCGAGGAAAGAAAATTTCAGACCAATATCCTTAATGAACATCAATGCAAAAATTCTCAACAAAATTTTAGCAAATCACATACAAAAACATATTAAAAAGATAGTGCACCATAATCAAGTGGGTTTCACCCAGGGATGCAAGGTTGGTTCAACATCAGGAAATCAATAAATGTCATTCACCATATCAATAGACTTAAAGTCAAGAATCACATGATTATTTCAATAGATGCAGAAAAAGCATTTGATAAAATACAGCACCCCTTCATGCTCAAAACTCTTGAAAAAATAGGGATAGTGGGAACATTCCTTAACATTGTAAAGGCCATCTATGCTAAGCCCATGGCTAATATCATTCTAAATGGTGAAAAACTGAAAGCATTCCCCCTAAAAACTGGAACAAGGCAGGGATGCCCTCTTTCACCACTTCTTTTCAATATCGTCCTTGAAACTCTAGCCAGAGCAATTAGACAGACCAAAGAAATTAAAGGATACGAATAGGAAAAGAAGAACCCAAACTATCCCTATTTGCTGATGATATGATTATATACTTAGAGGAACCAGGAAATTCCACCAGAAAACTTTTAGAACTCATAAGTGAATTCAGTAAAGTAGCGGGATATAAGATCAATGCATATAAATCTAAGGCAGTTTTATACATAAGCGATGAATCTTCAGAAAGAGAAATTAGGAAAACTACCCCATTCACAATAGCTTCGAAAAAAATAAAATACTTGGGAATCAATCTCACAAAAGAGGTGAAAGATCTCTACAATGAGAACTACAGAACACTAAAGAAAGAAATTAAAGAAAACCTTAGAAGATGGAAAGATCTCCCATGTTCTTGGATAGGCAGAATTAATATTGTCAAAATGGCCATACTACCAAAAGTTCTATACAGATTCAATGCAATTCCAATTAAAATCCCAATGATGTACCTTAACAGAAATAGAGCAAGCAATTATGAAATTCATCTGGAAGAATAAGAAACCCAGAATAGCTAAAGCAATCCTTGACAGAAAGAGTGAAGCAGGGGGTATCGCAATAACAGATCTTCAACTCTACTACAAAGCAATAGTAACAAAAAGGCATGGTATTGGTACCAAAATAGAAAGGTGGATCAATGGTACAGAATAGAGGACACGGACACAAACCCAAATAAATACAATTTTCTCATACTAGACAAAGGGGCCAAAAATATACAATGGAGAAAAGATAGCGTCTTCAACAAATGGTGCTGGGAGAATTGGAAATTCATATGCAACAGAATGAAACTAAACTCGTATCTCTCACCATGCACGAAACTAAACTCAAAATGGATTAAGGATCTCTGAATCAGACCAGAGACCTTGCATCTTATAGAAGAAAAAGTAGGTCCAGAGCTTCAACATGTCGGCTTAGGACCAGACTTCCTCAACAGGACTCCCGTAGCATAAGAAATAAAAGCAAGAATCAACAACCGGGATAGATTCAAACTAAAAAACTTTCTCTCAGCAAAGGAAACTATCAGCAATGGGAAGAAAGAGCCTACAGAGTGGGAGAAAATCTTTGCCAATCATACTTCAGATAGAGCACTAATCTCCAGAATCTATAAAGAACTCAAAAAACTCTACACCAAGAATGCAAATAATCCAATCGACAAATGGGCTAAGGAAATGAATAGACACTTCACAGAAGAAGATGTACAAGCAATCAACAAACATATGGAAAAATGTTCAACATCTCTAGTAATAAGAGAAATGCAAATCAAAACCACCCTAAGATTCCATCTCACCCCAATTAGAATGGCGATTATCAAGAATACAAGCAACAACAGGTGTTGGTGAGGATGTGGGGAGAAAGGTACGCTCATACATTGCTGGTGGGGCTGCAAATTAGTGCAGCCACTCTGGAAAGCAGTGTGGAGACTCCTTAGAAAACTTGGAATGGAACCACCATTTGACCCAGCTATCCCACTCCTTGGCCTATACCCAAAGGACTTAAAATCAGCATATTACAGAGATACAGCCACATCAATGTTCATAGCTGCTCGGTTCACAATAGCCAGATTGTGGAACCAACCTAGATGTCCTTCAATTGATGAATGGATAAAGAAAATGTGGTATATATATACAATGAAGTATTACTCAGCCATAAAGAATGATAAAATTATGGCATTTGCAGGCAAATGGATGAAACTGGAGAATATCATGCTAAGTGAGATAAGCCAATCTCAAAAAACCAAAGGACAAATGATATCGCTAGTAAGTGGATGATGACACATAATGGGGGGTGGGAGGGGTTAGTGTTAGGGTTAGAGTTAGGGTTAGGGAGGGGGGCAAGAATGGAGGATAGAAGGACTGTATAGAGGGAAAATAGGGGTTGGAGGGGTGGGGGGAAGAGAAAAAATAACAATGAATCAAACAACATTACCCTATGTAAATTTATGATTACACAAATGGTATGCCTTTACGCCATGTACGTACAGGGAAACAACATGTATCCCATTTGTTTACAATAAAAAAAAGAAAGGTGGCATATCAACAGATATTTGTAATATATTTTGGTTTGGAACATATTCAAATAAACCTCATTAAAAATAAAAAATAAATAAATAAATAAAATAATTACAAATGGTCAACAAATATATTAAAAAAAACTGCTCAACATCTCAACATCTCTAGCAATTAAAGAAACACAAATTAAAACTACACTGAGATTTCATCTCAAAAAACTAGGAATGCAACCACCATTTGATCCAGCTGTCATACTCCTCCATATATATCCAATGGACTTCAAATCAGCATACTACATTGACATAATCACATCAATGTTTACAGCAGCTCAATTCACAATAGCTAAGCTATGGAACCAGCCTAGGTGCCCTTCAACAGATGAATAGATAAAGAAAATGTGATATTATACACAATGGATTATTACTCTGCCATAAAGAAGAATGACTTTATAACATTTACCAGTAAATGGATGAATCTGGAGACTATTATGCTAAGTAAAATAAGCCAGTCCCAAAATAAACAGAGGTCACATGTTTTCTCTGATATGTGGAAGCTAATCCACAATAAAGGGGGAGAAGGGAAGGATAGCAATTCAGTAGATTAGACAAAGGGAAATGAAAGGAGGATAGGAGGATAGGAAAGACAGAAGAATGAATTCAGAATAATTTTCCTATGTACTTACATGAATACACCATTGAATCTCACCATCATATACATCCATAAGAATGGGGTCCTGATTAGAATAAGATATATTCTATGCCCGTATAATTATATCAAAATGAATTCTACTGCCATGTATTACTAAAAAGAACCAATAAAAATTTTAATAAGGGAGGTCAGGGAGATTTAAAGAATAAGAAGGTCTCAACCTGCTATTATTGGCTAGGGCCACTAGTCAGGTAATATGGGTAACCTCTAGAAACTGAGAACAACCCCTGTCCCTACAATAAACAAGGAAACAGGGAGCTTCTTTGTACAACTTTACAGATCTACATTCATTCAACAATCTAAATGAACCCAACTGATGCTCCCTGATAGTCTTCCAAAATGAATGCAGCCTGGTCCATCACTGTGATTTTAGTTTGTGAGATCCTAAGGAATAGAATCATATAATCATACTATATCAAACTTCTGACTTAACAGAACTGTGAGATAATTTGTGTCATTCTAATTTACTAAATTTGTAATAATTTATTGTAATGATTATAGAAAACTAATACATCAAGATAAATATTCTGGGACTAAGGATATAGCTCAGTGGTACAGCTCTCACCTAGCATGCACAAGGCCCTAGGTTTCATCCCCAGCACCTAAACAAACAAATATCTGATGCTCAGAATCATTTTCTCTTTATCATTATTGATCAATAAATGCTTGAAGCCTCTAGTAGACTTCTCTATTAAGTTCAGATTGTCTTTATTGCTCTTGCTTTTTGGTTTGGGATTCTGCCTCTGTGCTCAAATCTTCGCTTAATACCCACTCTTCCATACCAGATTCAGCATCACCCTGCCAAAAATACATGCTTCTCTCCTCTGCCCACCCAGAGTGCCACTTCAAGGCACGTTATATAGAAAATTCATGCTGCAAAACTTCTGTATATTCTTACTTTCAAGATTATAATTTATTTGAATATGACAGAATCTTATGCCAAAATTTAATGTTCCATACTATTATCCCTTTCCTATCTATGTCATCTTTTCTATCCTCTTTTTTTTAATGGCTTTGCCATTGTATCTCCTGCTGTATTTTCACTGAATTCCATACTCTGATACAGGTTATAGAGTTAAAATTCTTTAAAGAAGAGTAGCATTAGAAATGTGGTGCAAGCCATGCTCATCATATCTTTTTTGTAAAATATTGGAACAGTACATTTACAACCATAGGCAAATTCACTGTCATTCCCATCTCACTAGAAAGTTAATTTACCTAAAATTTTCTGTTACTTTTTTAGTGGGCAGTCTTCTTCGTGAGACCCTTGGGAGGAAATTGAGACAAGAAACCTAGGAGCAGTCCATTTTCATGTTGTAACATTTGGGTTCAATTTTCATCTCATTTAGGTTCATATTTTCTTGGTATAGAGATAATTTCATCAAATATGCAAACCTGCCTAGGGAGGGATTGAATTGGTATAAACTCTAGGTTGATTGGACACATGCCGGTTAATTAGCATTTCAAACAAGTATCAAAGAAGTCAAGGAAGATTTCTTCTTCTTTTGCATTTACTAGTGTCAATCGAAAGGCTTAGGAGACTATTTGAACCTAATTTTTCCTACCAAGTTAAACAGAAGGAATGAGAATGAATTTGATTGGAACTTAGGGGTACATTTTTCTTTGTGAACTAGAATTTTTGTAGTACAGGAGCTATGATTTTCTATAAAAATTCAATATTGGAGATTTCTAAAATGTTTCCTTTTCTGTTGTAGACATATATCCATACATCCTTGTCTCATAAACATAAACATCCATAGAAACCTCTATGTAGACAAAATGGCCCAGTTACATGACCTCAGATAAGAGGATACTGGTAATGCCAACCTTTTCACTATGTGGGATAAAGAGTTAAACGGACAAGAAAGGCAGAAAGCCTGGAAGACTTGATGACAGTCTCTTCTTCTCCCCAGACTGTTACATAGCTTTGAGAATTCAACCTGAGCCTCTCTCAGGTACCTAACACAGTTGCAGCTTCCACATTAAAAATAATCTTGGCTTTGCTGAAAATTCTTGGACTTTTTAGTGTTCAGGATCTCAAGGTACCTCTCAGCCTCACTAATCTCCATTTATTCTGTTGTCCCTAAATCCTGGAACAAACAAGACCCTCTGGGACTACAGGATCTGGATGTTCCCTCAAACCCTAGTACCTTGTATTCAGGCAACAAAGAAAAAGACTTATGCCTGAGCCCTTCAAAGTTATTGTCCACTTATATATCATTTTATTCATTAGTAGGAGATATGAATAAAAATGAATTAATACACTAGTTATGACTTTACATGTAAATAATAAATAATACATATCATATACTTAGACCCTTCACTTATTCACATCTGATTGCAACTAAACAACTGCAGATATATACTCAAACAGGATCAGTGTTCATTGGTGGCAGCCCTCTCAAGTTTAAGCCTAGCACCTGGTAATAGTGTTGAGAGCAGGGTGGTATCTGTGCTGCTAACTGTCTCAAGGACAAACAGGACTGCTGGGCCCCTGTGCTTACCAAGGTTGTTAAGAGATATTTGTCCGAGGAATGTGCGGTTGCCTGGTGACCTTATCCGTCAAGGACGGGAGCGGGGCTTAGCCCCGACTCATCTCCTGCATAGTTCACCCCTTCCCTCCTCCCTTCTTCCACTAGGACCGTTCAGTTCTGACAGGACCCAATGAAAATCAAATAGATTGACCGGACCCAACCAGGGGAGGTTTAGCTGTTCGAATGTTAGCCAATTAGAAGAACACTGTCAAACTCCTTGCTTTTCCTTATAAAAACCCTGCTGATGAGGGCTCGGGGCCTCTCCTAGCGTCGTTGATTAAGGACGCAGAGGACCGGGTTCGAACTCACTAATAAATGACTCTTTGCTGCTTGCATTGATCGTGGTCTCTGGTGGTCCTTGTGGGGTCTCAAGCCTTTGGGCACAACATATGGGGGCTCGTCCGGGATCCCCAAGCCCACCCAGACACCTGATCATAGAGTCATAAGTGACATCTTCCACTGGTGAGTAAGGCATTGCCGTGTGTTTTCTGGTCTGAATTGCCTGCAGGTTCTGGTTCTGGGCTAGCACAGTCCTGGCGGACACGCTATAGGACCCCAGCAGGGTCTCGGGAGACGTCCCCTCGACCCATCTGGTGACATTTGTCACATCTGAGCAGCTGGTGTTGCATTCTGGCGATTCGTCGCATCTGGTGACATTCTTGTCACATCTGAGAAGCTGGTGCTGCATTCTGGTCACACCTGAGCAGCTTGTGCTGCATTCTGAGCAGTTTGTGCTGCAATCTGGGTGAATTTGTCACTTCTGAGCAGCTTGTGCTGCATTCTGAGCAGTTTGTGCTGCATTCTGGGTGAATTTGTCACTTCTGAGCAGCTTGTGCTGCATTCTGAGCAGTTTGTGCTGCAATCTGGGTGAATTTGTCACTTCTGAGCAGCTTGTGCTGCATTCTGAGCAGTTTGTGCTGCAATCTGGGTGAATTTGTCACTTCTGAGCAGCTTGTGCTGCATTCTGAGCAGTTTGTGCTGCATTCTGGGTGAATTTGTCACTTCTGAGCAGCTTGTGCTGCATTCTGAGCAGTTTGTGCTGCATTCTGGGTGAATTTGTCACTTCTGAGCAGCTTGTGCTGCATTCTGAGCAGTTTGTGCTGCATTCTGGGTGAATTTGTCACTTCTGAGCAGCTTGTGCTGCATTCTGAGCAGTTTGTGCTGCATTCTGGGTGAATTTGTCACTTCTGAGCAGTTTGTGCTGCATTCTGGGTGAATTTGTCACTTCTGAGCAGAGTCTGCGCTGCTTCTGAGCAGCTTCAGTATTGCATTCGGACGACTGGCCGCATCTGGTTAACTCTTTGTCCCATTTGGGCTTTGTGTGGCACCTGGGAAACTACAAAATACCAGCTAGCCAATTTTTGATTTAGCATGCTATGTGTCTGTCTGTTTGTGTATTGTACTATATGGTCTTTACTCTTGCCTTCTATTAAATTCTTCATTGTGTTAATCCAATCTTAGGATTAGGGATGCTCATTGCAGGGTACTTTGCAGTCCTTTTCCTTGTTCCTGAGAGATTTATTTACTCCAATCCCCCTAGGCAGAGAGCTCAGCAGCTCCATTCCTCAAAAGTAGTAAGAAATAATGTTTTGTGATTTTCTGCATTCAAACCTAACCTGATTTCTCAACCAGGAAGAAAAAGGGTTAAAAAAAGCCCTGGGTGATCCTCCCTCCCCCCTGCCTGGCCTTGCTGAAGCCTGCATTGGAATGTAGGCTGCAGCAGTCTCAGTGGGAAAGGGAGGTAACCTGAAGATAAGAAAAAAAGAAAAAAAAAAAAAGGTGTTCGTTTTAAACTCCTGGGCCGCTACACAGAACTAATTCATTTTCCAGGATTCTTGTTTTGTTTTGTTTTTCTTTAATGCTGTATTTTTGAGCTCATAATTTTGATCTTGCATACCTAGGTTAATGATTTTTTTTTTCTTTTTGATCAGTTCTATTTTTTATTCAACTAAAGTTTTTGAACATCTGTTACATTGCAATGGAGATTCACCTATAAAGTTACAAGGCCTTTGATTTTGTGTTATTTGTATGTCGTACTGTCTGGTGTCATGTCTTATCTGCATCAAAACTGAGCACTCCTAAAATTAAAATTTAAAAATGGATCCAAATACTTTTATTCACATGATTTAAAAAGGTTCAATTTAAATTGGGTAAACTAATAAAAGTAAAATATCTTTAGAAATAACTTGCAAGTCTCCAGGTGGTCAAACTAATAAAATGTTGATGTTAAACAATGTCTAATATCATTTGTTTCTAGGACTTTTCTTCAACAGGAAAGAGACAGCAAATACTGTTCAGGACACTTGACTGCTTTCTTGGTTTTTACAGAATAAGTAAATTAGAGTTAACATGTATGGGATTACTCAAATGTGTTTGTTGGTGACATTTGATTAATTTGCAAAATTAAAATGCTCATTGTTAAATAACATCAGGTACTCTTAACTCCTCAAATTCCATGGGGTATCATACTTAAACATTATTGGTGTTTTCATAGGTTGGTAAATTAAAAAGAGTTTAAAATTGCTTTGTGTCATTACTAAAAACAAGGTTATTAAGAGTTATGTTCTAACAGATAAAACCTCAACTCGGAGAGTGAGTGTTCCATCTGCTCCCTTACCACTTCCCCCTGCTCCCCCTCCAGTTCTGCAAAGCTCCAAGGAGCTCTTAGACTTGGATTTAGAGCTACCATCTCCCCTTTCACTGTGTTTCAGTTAGAGTTGTTTCAGAATGTGAACAGAAAGGGGTCAACAGGTAGGAAAGAAAAAATAAAAGGTTCTGGGTTTGAAAAGATATTTAATAAAAAGGAAAAAAAATGTTTCTGGGTAAGAAAGTGCCTATGTGATGGAATACATGAGGGTCTAAGTAAGTGCTAAGAAAGTCTGTGTGTAACTAAGTTGGTTGTGTGTATGTGAGACAGCTAAAGCTATTTAAGATTTTTCCTAAGGTGAAATACTAATGTTCTGATATAAGCCAAAGTTTAAAATATATGGTAAAATAACACGGATTTCTTAGAAACACTAATTTACTCTTAACTTTGTGTCTATTAAGTTTTATTTTTTTAAAACAATTAGTCTTAAAAATTGGGGTTTATACAATTATGGTTAAACAACTGTTAAGAGTATTGTACTATGTTACAGAGTCTAAATTTTTCTTTAAAAACTGAATTTAGTAAGATTAAAGTGTCAAGGTAACTGTGAAATGGTCACTCCTTGTATATTAAATGTATTCATATTTTCCAGGTATACAAGTTTTTAAAGCAGGAAATTTGTCAAGCTGCTATTCTCCAGAATAAACTTGTCTGTACTGGTAATATTAAACTTAAAGAGTAAATTTTATTGGGGATTTATTTCTATCATTTAATGTTCTATTATGGGACATATTATCAGTAAGGTATATGTAAAATTGGTTACTTATTTCACTGAGATAAAAATTTAAATGTAAATGTATATCTAAGAGTTAGTGACAGCCTGATTTGTTTAAAGGTTCATATTGTAGAAGGTGAAAGCACTTTGCTACACAAAAGAAAAGTTAAAAGCTCTCTCAGCCTTTCTTTGATTGATTCCTGTTCTGGATATAATGTTAGACTGTGTTAACTAATATTCATAGGGACTCAGAAATCAATATATGTAAACTTCTTAAAATGACATTTAAGAAAGAGTATAATGCACAATAGCAAAAATGGGACAACAATGACTGAGATTGGGGTCCCTGACTTCATGACTGTAGCATGCCTGGTGCCTGGGAGTGTTCCTGTGTAGGAGCACAAGATGCCTAACTGCTGTGGCAGTAGCCTCCCTGGGGAGGCTCTGTACAGAAGTCCTATCAGCTCTTACATTGATATCAGGCACACAGTTCTTGGGCAGAAAGAAATTGTTTTGCTAGATAACCAGTGTTTCATCAGTTCCCTTCTCTAGTTCCTGCCCACCTTACAGTAACTTTGGACAGTGGACTTCTTTGAGAGCTACACAGAGTTCCTAACATTGCACTTTGCAGTTGTGGGAAAAAGTTATGTAGATGGTCTAGTCTCTGTAACTCTCCTGAAAACAAATAATAATGCTTACATAGTCTTTAACTTAATAATAAGACATGTATAAATGTTGCTAACATAACTCTTTAGATCTGCATTTCCATCAGAGAACAGAGTTCCATCTGATCTCAGTTTAATCTTCAAAATCTGTGTTTATAAACCTTTATTTTCTAATACTCCTTTGACCCTCACTGAACTTGAAAATTTGGTCATGCTGGTCATGACAAAAGGGGCAAAAATTAGTTTTAGGATTAGAACATTTTACTTAAGACTTGTGAAGAGCCCTGCCTTACCTGAGATAAGGCTCTGCCTCACCCTGCTACATGTTAGAATGACTCCAAAGTAAGCCAGACTTTAACTCATTTAAAGTTGTGCTCAAAAGTTTGATGTTTGTTGTAAAGATTACTGTGATCTCAAACAGGGTATATAATGTAGAACTCAGCCAAAATTCAAGATAACTATTATACAAGCTAAATATGTTTTTACTCTTGCTAATTCCATTTTGTAAAACTGTTGCCTGTTACTATTTTGCAGAAGTAGCTGCTTCCAGAACATACAACCTAGGTAACTTGTGATAATAGGCCATCACCTTCAAAACAGATAGTATGTGGTAGTACTTTAATAAAAGGGTAAATGACTGTAAAGTTATGGACATTAAAGTTAAAGCCCAGTACTCTTACTGTATGACTGGTGAGACTGGCTTGCTGGATGATTAAGATCAAACTTAGAAATTGGAGTTAAATACAGAGGCCAAGAAAAAAAAAAACAGTATCTTGCCCTCAAAGTCAGCCTGAACCCAGGGAATAAGAGGACTTCTCTAAGGAGCGCTGCTGCAACTCTGGGTCACACAACCTCCTGATCAAGGAGATTGTTGAGACTAGAGGATGAGAATCGCTCAGTGCATCTGCTGCAGAGGAGGGTCATGGAAAAAGGGAGACACCCCTAATGCTTTCAAGGAAAGCCACCTCACCGAGAAGACCCTGCCTAACCAATGGCACTAATGGAGCTAAGAAGCTGCTCTTAAGTTCTCTATGAGTGGCCCCTGTGGAAACTCAGCTGACTCTTTAACAAGACAGGAACCAGGTCAATTTGACCAGCTTGGTCTTGGACACCCAGCAAAACAGTTAAAACCAAAATATAGCCATTCTTGGGCATTTAAAAGAAATAATAGTTAAAAGTAACTTAAGATGTACACTTGTGTTAACCCACTAAAATTAAGAGTGGAAGCTACAAAAGAAAGATTCTTAGGCAAATGTGCCTGATAACTATCAAGGGAAACTGCCAGAGTCAGAAGTTTTTAGTCAGTTTAAGGCCTACAGACCTTCCTAAGCTATACAGGTAGACTTGATCTATGTTTGCTCGTATGATTACCTAGCCCTAAGTAACAGAAGTATAGAGATCTCTACTAAACACAGGTTATACCAATAAGGGATATTTTACAAAAATCAGATGACATTAAGAGTTAAATATTGTGTTTACATTCCTGATAACTTGTACAATGTTAAAGTCCCCAAATAAAGGCCTTGTCCTCTCCAGCCTTTGCTAGGCCTAGTTATGGGAACAATTTCTCAGTTCTTCCACCTCCTGGTGAGAGATTGACTTCTGTCATTTTCATGATACTCAGTGGCAAGTTTCAGATGCTGCAACATTTACTTTGTACTAATCTCATTTCAGTACTCATGTCTTTTTGTTCTTCTATCATAGAAGCACCCACCCCCAGATGAGTTTACAGCCTGCTCTTCCCCAACCAGACTTCTACCTTGGACCCCTCAGTTGACCCGATTTTAAAAAGGGAACTCCAAACTGCTTGCCCCACGCTGCCCACTTCCAGCTCGAAGAAGTCAGACTGGTCATCGCCCATTTTCCCTACAGCAGTGAAGGAGTTCCTAGTATTAGAGGGGTAAATGAAGTCAGAATAAGGACAGGTAGTTAGTGTAGAAATAGGGAATCGGGTCAATTTGAGGAAATGAAGCCATGAAGCCATCTGCCTTTGGAAGTTGGAGACTGCCCCTGGAAGAATAAAATGTCAAGGATCTCCGGAGCTCATTAATTACCAAATTTACCTGACTTTAAAGACTGTAAGCAAGGAGGTCTATGTGCAGCTCTGGGAGAAAAATGTTGGTTTTATGCTAATCATTCTGGAGTAGTGAGGGAATCCATGGCAAAAGTCAGAGAAGGACTAACAAACAGAAAGAAAGAATGGGAAGCTAGTCAGAACTGGTTTGAATCCTGGTTCAAATTTTCCCCTTGGTTAACTACTCTGGTGTCCACTACAGTGGGACCCCTAATATTGTTGTTACTAGCTTTAACTATAGGACCTTGTATAATCAATAAGTTAATTGCTTTTGTTAAAGATAAAATAAATACAGTACAGCTAATGGTGCTAAAGGCCCAATATCAGCCCATTAAGCAGCAAGAATTAGAACAGTAGAGACCCAAGATTGGCTCTCTAAATGTTCTTGGAAAGGGGGGATGTTGAGAGCAGGGTGGTATCTGTGCTGCTAACTGTCTCAAGGACAAACAGGACTGCTGGGCCCCTGTGCTTACCAAGGTTGTTAAGAGATATTTGTCCGAGGAATGTGCGGTTGCCTGGTGACCTTATCCGTCAAGGACGGGAGCGGGGCTTAGCCCCGACTCATCTCCTGCATAGTTCACCCCTTCCCTCCTCCCTTCTTCCACTAGGACCGTTCAGTTCTGACAGGACCCAATGAAAATCAAATAGATTGACCGGACCCAACCAGGGGAGGTTTAGCTGTTCGAATGTTAGCCAATTAGAAGAACACTGTCAAACTCCTTGCTTTTCCTTATAAAAACCCTGCTGACGAGGGCTCGGGGCCTCTCCTAGCGTCGTTGATTAAGGACGCAGAGGACCGGGTTCGAACTCACTAATAAATGACTCTTTGCTGCTTGCATTGATCGTGGTCTCTGGTGGTCCTTGTGGGGTCTCAAGCCTTTGGGCACAACAATAGTACAGTCAATTCTGCAAGTATTTAAACTTGTAACTCCCAACCTGCTATGGTGGCCCTGAAAAATCACAGGTGTCATTACTGGAGGTTTCATACTAGAACTTGCTAAAGTTTGTGAAGACCCAAGAAAATAAAGGAAAAAGGAAAAAGAGATAAGAATGGATTCTGGTTCCCCACTAGCTTTTCATTCTAGAACAGTGCTTGAAAATTGCAAGTCATGTTTACTTCCAAATAAGCACCTTCCATGTCTTGAAGAATCTGAAAACTCTTCCCATTTGGTTGACTACAAACCCCAGCCTCTGTCCCAATTATGGAGATGGGAAGGGGAGAGAGAATTCAAAAGTAGATGAGCATGAGAATCAGATCTTTCTAAAAGATGGTGTCAAGACCTGGGACATCAATAACTGAAAGGCTATAGTAATAGAAATAAGAAAAAGTGAATACGAATATATGAGTCATGCCATTAACTTGTAATGTGACCTCTTCCAGCTCAGTGATATTTTCACTATACCCCAAGTTTCCCAGCTCATATCTACCACTGAGGTTTTGCGCTTGTTCCCAGCAGCCTCTTGTGCTTGCAGATCATCTCTTTCAGAATGTCTTATTTGAGAAGCTTTCACCTTGGTCATTGGTGATGCCTGAAGTAATATCAGAGCATAATAACTACAGACTGAAGTGTATCACTGACTATTTCCTACAACTGGACCTCACACTACTCCACGCCTTGGTGGATAGATATAAAAGAAAGGACAGTGACGCTGGAAGCCTTGCTTAAGAGATTGTTCTCTCACTTATCAGTCTTATTAGTTCAAGAAAATAAGGTTTCCCAATGTTTCATAAAATCTACAATGGAAGAAGTACTAAGGATAATAACTCAAAGGGAAGAAAAATGAAAGGAAAATTTTTGAAGTAAAAAGTAATAAAGATTTGCTTATCAATTTGGCTATTTTGTTTTTTTAGCTTTTTAAATTTGTTCTGATTGGTTATACATGACAGCAGAATGCATTTTGACACATTGTACACAAATGCAGCATAACTCTCATTCCTCTGACTGAACATTGTGCAGAGTCACACCAGTAGTGTAATCGTACATGTATATAGGGTAATAATGTCCATTTCATTCCACCATGTTTCCCACCCCCATACCCTCTCCCCTCACTCCCCTCTGCACAATTCAAAGTTCCTTCATTCTCCCTGCCCCCATTTTGAATTAGCATTTACTTTATCAGAGAAAACATTCACCCTTTGGTTTTGTAGGACTGACTTATTTCAACTAGCATGATCCTCTCCAGCACCATCCATTTACCAGAAAATGACATAATTTCAGTTTTCTTTAAAGTTGAGTAATATTCCATTGTGTATATATACATTTTCTTTATCCATTCATCTGTAGAATGTCACCTAGGTTGGTTTCATAATTCAGCTATTGTGAATTGAGCTGCTCTAAACATTGATGTGGCTGTGTCACTGTAGTATGCTGATTTTAAGTCCTTTGGGTATAAACCAAGGAGTGGAATAACTGGGTCAAATGGTGGTTCCATTCCAAGCTTTCTGAGGAATCTCCATACTGCTTTCCATGATGGTTGCACCAACTTGCAGTCCCACCAGCAATGTATGAGTGTACCTTTTTCCCCACATCCATACCAACACTTATTTTTGCTTGTATTCTTGATAATTTCCATTCTGACTGGAGTGAGATGAAATCTTTGATTACTTTTGATTTGCATTTCTCTAATCACTAGAGATAATGAACATTTTTTCATATGTTTGTTGATAAATTGCTTTTCTTCTCCTGTGAAGTGTCTGATCATTTCTAAGGTTAAGGCCCATTTACTGATTGGGTTATTTGTGTATTTTTTGGTCTTAAATTTTTTGAGTTCTTTATATATCCTTCAGATTAGTGATCTATCAGAGGAGGTGTGTGTGGTAAAGATTTTCTCCCACTCTGTAGGCTCTTTCTTCATGTTTTTGATTCTTTCCTTTGCTGAGAAGAAGCTTTTTAATTTGAAACCATCCCATTTATTGATTCATGATTTTACTTCTTGCACTTTAGGAGTCTGGTTAAGGAAATCAGTTCCTAAGCCAACATGGTGGAGATTTGGTCATCTCTTTCTTCTATTATGCACAGGGTCTCTGTTCTAGTACCTAAGACTTTGATCCACTTTGAGTTGATTTTTGTACAGCATGAGAGATAGAGGTTTGATTTCTTTTTGTTACATATGGATCTCCAGTTTTCCCAGCACCATTTGTTGAATAGGCTGTTTTCTCCAATGTATGTTTTTGGCTCCTTTATCTAATATGAGATAACTGTATTTATGTGGGTTTGTCTCTGTGTCTTCTATTCTGTACCATTGGTCTACATGTCTCTTTTGGTGCCAATACCATGCTGTTTTTATTACTATAGCTCTGTAGTATAGTTTGAGGTCTGGTATTGTGATGCTTCCTGCTTCACTTTTCTTGTTAAGGATTGCTTTGGCTATTATAGGTCTTTTATTTTTCCAAATGAATTTCATAATTGCTTTTTCAGTTCTATGAAGAATGTCATTGGGCTTTTAATAGGAATTGCATTAAATTGCATAACAATTTTGGTAGTATGGCCATTATGGCCATTTTGACAATATTAATTCTGCCCATCCAAGAGCATGGGAGAACTTTCCATCTTCTAAGGTCTTCTTTGGTTTCTTTCTTTAGTGTTCTGTAGTTTTCATTGTACAGATCTTTCACCTCTTTTGTTAGATTGATTCCCAAGTATATTTTTGAGGCTATTATGAGGCTATTCCTAATTTCTCTAGTAGTGGATTCAGCACTGATACATAGAAATGCATTTGATTCATGGGTATTGACTTCATATCCTTCTACTTTACTGAATTCTTTATTATTTCTAGAAGTTTTCTGGTGGAGTTTTTGGATCTTCCAAGTATAAAATTTTTTCATTAGCAAATAGTGATAGTTTGGGTTGTTCCTTTCCTATTCATATCCCTTTAATTTCTTTCATCAGTTTGATAGCTCTGGCTAGAGTTTCAAGGATGATATTGAATAGAAGTGGTAAAAGAGGGCATCCTTGTTCCTGTTTTTAGGGGGAATACTTTCAATTTTTCTCCATTTATAATGATGTTAGCCTCAGGCTTAGCATAGATAGCTTTTACAATATTGAGGTATGTTCCTACTAGCCCTAGTTTTTCTAATGTTTTTAACATTAAGAGGTGCTGTATTGTGTCAAATGCTTTTTTGCATCTATTGAAATGATCATATGATTCTTGTCTTTAAGTCTATTGATGTGATTAATTATGTTTATTGATTTCCATATGTTGAACCAACATGGCATCCCTGGGATGAACCCCACTTGATTATGGTTCACTATCTTTTTAATATGTCTTTGTATGTGATTTGCCAGAATTTTATTGAGAATTTTTGCATCTATATTCATCAGGGATATTGGTCTGATGTTTTCTTTCCTTGATATGTGTTTATCTGGTTTTGGTATCAAGGTGATACTAACTTCACAGAATGAGTTCGGAAGGGTTCCCTCCTTTTCTATTTCATAGAATACTTTGAGGAGTGTTCTTTGATGGTCTCATAGAACTCCACTGAGAATCCATCTGGTCCTGGGTTTTTCATTTTTGGTAGGCTTTTGATGGTGTCTTCTAATTCATTGCTTGAAATTGATCTATTTAAATTGTGGATGTCCTCTTGATTCAGTTTGGGTAGTTCATATGTCACTAGAAGTTTGTCAATGTCTTCAAGATTTTCTATTTCATTGGATTTTAAATTTTCAAAATAGTTTCTAATTATCTTCTGCATTTCAGTAGTGTCTTGTGATATTTCTTTTTTCATTATGAGTTTTTAGTAATTTGGGTTTTCTCTCTCTTTCTCTTCATTAGTGTGGCTAATGGTTTATCAATTTTATTTATTCCTTCAAAGAACCAACTTTTGTCAATTTTTTTAATTGTTTCTTTTGTTTCAATTTCATTGATTTCAGCTCTGATTTTAATTATTTCCTGTCTTCTAGTGCTTTGGTGTTGATTTGTTCTTCTTTTACTAGGGCTTTGAAATGTAATGTTAGGTCATTTACTTGTTGACTTTTTATTCTTTTAATGAATGAGCTCAATGCAATGAATTTTCCTCTTAGCACTGCCTTCATAGTGTCCCAGAGATTTTGATATGTTGTATCAGTGTTCTCATTTACCTGTAAGTATTTTTTATTTCTTCCCTGATTTCTTTTGCTATCCATTTGTCATTCAAGCATATTATTTAGTCTCCAGGTGTTGGAGTAGCTTCTATATTTTATTTTATCATTGATTTCTCATTTCATTTTGTTTTAATCTGATAGAAAACATGATAGTATTTCTATTTTTTTGTATTTGCTAAGAGTTGCTTTGTGGCATAACATATGGTCTATTTTAGAAAAGGATACATGTGCTGCTGAAAAGAAAGTGTATTCACTCAAAGATGTATGAAATACTCTATATACATCCATTAAGTCTAAATTATTGATTGTATTATTTAGTTCTACAGATTCTTTGTTTAGATTTTGCTTGGAAGATCTATCCAGCAGTGAGAGAGGTGTGTTAAAGTCTCCCAATATTATTGCATTGTGGTCTATTTGATTCTTGAAATTGAGAAGGGTTTGTTTGATGTACATAATGCTCCATTGTTTGGGGCATATGTATTTACAATTGTTATGTCTTGGTGATTTATGCTTCCCTTAAACAGTATGAATTGTCCTTCTTTATCCCTTCTGATAACTTTGGATTGAAGTTCATTTTCTCTGATGAGGGTGGAAATCCCTGCTTGTGTACAGAGTCCATGTGAGTGATACATTTTATCCCAACCTTTCACCGTCAGTCTGTGTATATCTTTTTGTAGGAGGTTAGTCTCTTGAAGACAGCATATTGTTGGGTCTTTTTTTAAAATCCAATCTGTCAGTCTATGCCTTTTGATTGATGAGATTAGGCCATTAACATTTAGGGTAATTATTCAGATATGATGTGTATTCCAAGTCATTTTGGTTTATTTTTGGTTTTGACATGACTTAGTTTCTCCTTTGATTTACCTTTCCTTTAATTTAGTTCCTCCCTTTGCTGATTTTATTTTTTCATTTCCTCCTCTTGGAATATTTTGCTGAGAATGCTCTGAAATGCACACTTTCCAGTTGTGAATTCTTTCAACTTTCATTTATCATGGAAGGTTTTTATTTCATCTTCTAATCTGAAGCTTAGTTTTGCTGGATATAAAATTCTTGGTTGGCATACATTTCCTTTCAGAGCTTGATATATGTTATTCCAGGACCTCCTGTCATTGAGGGTCTGGGTTGAGAAATCAGCTGAGATACAAATTGGTTTCCCCGTATATGTAATTTGAATTTTTTCTCTCACAGCCTTTAAAATTCTATCCCTATTCTGTATGTTAGTAATTCTCATTATAATGTGCCTTGGTTTCGGTCTGCTATAATTTTGTACATTTGGAGTACTGTAAGCCTCTTGTAGTTGATTTTCCATTTTATTCTTTAGATTTGGGAAATTTTCTGATATTATGTCATTGAAAAGGTTGTGCATTCCTTTGATTTGTATCACCACACCTTTGTCTATTCCAATAAATATTAAATTTTGTCTTTTCATGTTATCCAATATTTCTTGGAAGTTTTGTTCATGGTTTCTCACCATCTTCTCTGTATGGTTGACTTTATTTTCAAGAGTATGTATTTTGTCTTCATTGCTTGAGGTTCTGTCTTCCAAGTGGTCTACTCTGTGGCTAATACTTTCCATTTAATTTTTAATTTGATTTATTATTTCCTTCATTTTGAGGACTTCTATTTGATTCCTTTTGATAATCTCTGCCTTTTTATTGAAGTGATCATTTACTTCCTGTATTTTTTTCTCTGATACCATCCTTTAGTTTGAAAATCAGTCTATGTACCTTCTAAATTCCTCCTCTGACATTTCTTCTACTGTGTTGCCTATGTGCTCTATTGTTGGAACATCTTGTTTTTTTCATGTTGCTTGTGTGTCTTCCCATCTAGTGGTGTGAATCTGAGGCAGTACGGTTTCTATCCTGTAGTCTTATAGTGTCCCTGAAGGCTTCCAGTACCTCACCTTTAAGAGGGAGACCAATATTAACAGCACCCAATACAAACAATATACATCTTTAAACCAAATAGCTCCTATTAAGGCACCTACAGTTTTGTCACAATAAACAGAAATGATGTGTTCAATTATAGTCTACAATATAAATAGTAAGTTTGCTAAAAGGGTTTACCATTTCAAATGATGGACAAAGGGAGATCAGAATTAGTGTAGGATGTGATGTTTATGAGAGAGAAGGAGAGAAGATAGAGGTAAAAATTTATAGTAAGAGTAAAGGAGGAATTAATAGAGGTTGGCTGTTAGAATGAGAGAAGTGAGAAAGAGAATCCAGATAAGTGAGAGAAAAAATATAGAGAGAGATTTTTTTAAAAAGGAAAATTATAAGACTACATGACAAAGTATAATATACTATTCAGACATCCCACTCCTCAATAAATTGATGCATGAAAAAGATTTGGGTTCAAATATGGTAGACATGTGAAAGAGAGGGGGGAAATAAACAACAAACAAACATAAAGGGAAAGTCTCTATGGAAAATTGATGGATTGCTTCCATTGACTTTCAAATATTTTCTCAGCTTCCCTTCTCTGCTCATAGGTGGGGTTTTCTGAAGTTTCATAGTAGCTCCAGTCTGGTGGGTGCCTGATTGGGTCCTGGGTTAGCCCATAGCAAGATGTCCTCACAGCCTCTTCCAGTCTTCTCACCTGTTGTAGCCTGCCCCTTTCGTCCCCTTCAATCTGCATGCATTTCAGGACTCACTGAACTGGAGAGGGCCTGGTTTTCTCCAGTTTCTCCAACCTGAGGAAATGCCCCCAGTCTCCAGCTTTCCACAGACTGGCAAGACCAAGACTGTTCCATGCAAACCCAGCTGCAATCTGACAGACCTGGGTTTCAGTTTCCCCAGGCTCTGCCTAGCTGCAGTCTCAAGATCTCAATACCTTTCCAACTTGTAGAGAGACCACCAGGGATGCACACACACAAAGGAGCACTCCTGCAAATAGGCAACAAGATGGTGACCACTAGCACACCCTGCATGAAGACCTCAGGTGCAACCAGACCTGCATGTACACCAACAATATACCTTCAGCCCCTGACCAGTGTCCCCAGACTGAGGCATCCATGCTCTGAGATGGCAGCAGTGATGGTGGCAAACCTGTAGGTCCCTTGACCCTGGATTCCCAAGCTCTGGCCAGTGTCCTAAGATGGCAGTATCCACATGTAACCAAATCTGTGGGTATCCTGATAATGGACTTCCAGGCAGCAATAGCCAGCAGGTGGTCTGCAATTGGTCTGCAGGCAAACAGTGGGTGCTCAGCCAGTGGAAATCAGGTGGCAGGCAAGGGGCAGACTAAAGGCAGGCAACTGGTGGGTGGTTGACAGTGGTCAGTGTGTGATCTGCACACAAAAGGTGGGTAATATACTGGCAATGGACTGATGCTCACAGCAGACAAACAGGGGGCAAAGAGCAGGGGATTGGTGGGCAGCAAGAACGGTCTCACAGAGAAACAGTATTTCCTCTGCTTGAATCCCGAGTCATGGAGCAAGAACAAATGCAGCCTCCCTCTATTTTGCCATCTTGAATCCTCCCCCAGTGACCATCAATTTGGCCATTTTCAAGATACCAAACCTACTCAATAATCAGAACAAAACCCTAGAAAATGAATTGCTTTGTGCTAGTTAAAAAATTATATCAATGCTAAAAAAGCAATTATATCAATGCTAAAAAAAACTCAAGCAGATCCTCATTTTCCCTCTCCTCCTTGACTCCAGGCCATATATAGGAATGACTCTAAAGCAAAATTGTAGCTATATTCTTTCAAATCTACCCAGTGCCCAAGTCTCTTCAATACTCTGAAAGAGCTTCTGAACTGTAGCTATACCCAACATGTTTTTATGTTTGTTCCCCCATCCCTCCTAAAGGATTGTTTTTCTAACCCTGTCAGTCACCTAAAACACTTGTTAAAAATACAGGTGCCCAAGTGTATCCTCTAGAGATTCTGATTTTGAATATTTAACAATTAACCTTGCAATTCTTTGATCAGATAAGTTGGGAATATTTACCCTAAGGGCTTCTAGATCCTTGCCATTCAAGTTAAATTATAACATTGGCATTACCTAGGAACTTGTTAGAATGATAGTTTTGTTGTTTGTATTTGGGTAGTACTATGATCAATTCCAGAGCCTTGCCCGTGCTGGGCGAATGTTTTACCACTGAGCTATATCCCCAGCCCCTAAGAACTTGTTAGAAATAGATTCTTAGGCCTTGTCCAGGCTTAAAAACTGTTATTTAACAAGATCCCCAAGTGATAATTATGAACAGTAAACTTCAAGGAGCATTATTTTAAATGGTTGTGTCATCTGGCAATCAAATAGTCCTTATTAATTCTTTATTGGGTATGAGTATAATAGAAAATACTTCCAATTCACTTATTCATTCAATTAATACTTGGGGATCTACTAAGTGCCTAAGTGCTATCCTGGTATCAGGATTTATATTTTATAGAGGTCTTAAGCTATAGGAATCCATCTTTAACGAAAGAATATCAGGCACTAAGATGGGCTCATGAGAATATTTTGAAATTAAGGTGGAAGGCAACTGTGAATAAATTATGCCATTAACTGGCCACATACTCTATCCATACATAAGGTTGGTTGGGACTATGTAATCCAATCTCTGATCACAGTAAATTCTGCCCCTCCCATGTGAATCTTCTCACTGCTCCACTCCTCTAATAAGTCAGAGGAGGCTGGTTTAGAGCACAAGTAGGTATAAAGAAGTTAAAGAGCCTTGCATCTGCTCAAGCATATTCTTTTGTAGCAAAAATTTAACCCTGAGTAAAAGACTGCAGTTTTAACATTTGTAGAACAAGATAATGAGGAAAGAGAAAACAGGGAACCCTCCCAGTAGGGTCAGGGTGTTTGCTCCACAGAGATAGGAGCCAGGGTTGAGGTCAGGCAGCAATGGCATCATTGGTTTTGCTCCAGCTGGCTACAATTCAGACCACAGTTACTGGCTACTTTGAGACCTGTACTACTTGCAATTGCAGAAAATGTTAATTCATCTGTTTTTGAACTTCACAGCAGACTTTGGCTCCCTCAAAAATCCAACTCACTGACTTTTCACTTGGGTGGTGGGGTACAAGAATAAAAATGCAACAAGACCAACGGATGAAATTATCCTCTTCTAAGGACAACAGGCAACAAAGTAATCTGAACACACTGTTGGATAATCACAGTCAAACATTGGACTTCTGCTTTGTGATTTCAGGCTTAACAGGAAAAACAAACACTTGATTTAACCTGAATTTAAATATTTGCAACCAATTTATCTTATAGCTGAGAAAACTAAGTGATCCTCTGAGGTTCCATGAATAAATTATGAGAAAGGGGGTCCATTAAATTTATTGTAGTATACTAAGATATTTAAACAATGAAAAATATTCAGCAAGAAGACAAAATTTCAGCTTAAGCTTTTCAGAAACAACTTTAGAAAATCTGCCTATTTGTTTCACCCTTTTACATATGGATGATATTTTAGACAATGGTTTTATTACAAAGGTTTACTTTATCATAGACAAAATCAATTGTTTGAATGTTTAAAGATATATTCCTTTGTCTTCCATTTCACACTCTTGTGTACACATTTGGAATAAAAAACTGAAAACCTAGTGGCTGCGCTGACTTAGTGGTACAGCACTTGCTTAGCACAGGGGCACTGGGTTTGACTTTCAGCACCACATAAAAATAAATAAATAAAGTTATTGTGACCTTCTACAACTAAAGAAAAGGACAAAAAAGCAATGGCTACAAAATTGGTCTGTGCCGTTCCACTTTTCTTTCCCATTCTTCCTGGATGTGAGGCCTACAAATCAGGTATTCTACCATCCACTGGACAGGCCGTCTGTGGACTTCTGTTCCAAACATACAGGATTTTCTCAGGATCTGCTCCAGCTTGAAGAATGGCCAAGGTAGCAAATTGGGACAGTATAGCTGCTGGTCAGCCTCTAGTTCTGACTTGGCCACTCCTTGGGAAGTCAGCTGTTTTTCTGTGCTAGAGCTTAAAAAGCATAAAAAGCAATCTAACCCAGACTTCTTATTTTTGTGGCAATATCTGTGCCTCTGCTATCCCCATTGCTCCCGTGACACTGACTTTTGTTCCCTCTCTGACTTCTGTATTCTATTTTTTTCCTTATTCCAGACCATAGACTCGGATTAAATCCTATATTTCATTTATAACCACTTCCTTTGCTTTCCAAATCCCAGTGGTAAGTTTCACAGTATTGATTATTCACTGCCCACAATTCAGAGGGTCAGTTCCTATCATAGATAGTAACTAAGGGAAATATCAGTGTAAATATATACATGTTTTACATGTGCAATACAGATATTTAAGTTTTCATATACAAATAAAATTCTATTAAAATAAATCCAGCACAGTAGTGCACACCTATAATACTAGTGACTAGGGAGACTGAGGCAGTAGTATCAAGTTCAAAGTAAGTCTCTTCAACTCAGTGAGACCCTAAGAAAATTATCAACATCCTGTCTCAAAATAAAAGGGCTGGGAATGTTGCTCAGTTGTTAAGGATCCCTGGGTTCAATCCTTAATACCAAAAAATAAATAAATAATTAATTAATTAAAATAAAAAGAAAGGAAGAAAATTCTATTAAAACATTATAAACGATTTCTAATTGTGACATAAGAAATGTGACACATAACCTATGATAGACTTTTTAAATTCATTTTTACTGTAAACAAATGGGATACATCTTGTGTGTTTGTACATGAAGTAGAGGCATGCTGTTTTTGTAATCATACATTTACCTAAGGTAATAGATTTTGATTCATTCTGTTATTTTTTTTCTTCCCCCCATCCCTCTTACCCCTCTTATCCCTCTATACAGTCCCTCCTTCCTCCATTCTTGCCTCCCTCTCACCCACCATTATGTGTCATCATCTCCTTATCAGTGAAATCATTCATCCTTTGGTTTTTTGAGATTGGCTTATCTCACTTCGCATGATATTCTCCAATTTCATCCATTTGCCTGCAAATGCCACAATTTTATTATTTTTTATGGCTGAGTAGTATTCCATTGTATATATATGCCACAGTTTCTTTATCCATTCAACCAATGAAGGACATCTAGCTTTGTTCCACAATCTGGCTATTGTGAATTGAGCAGCTATGAACATTGTTGTGGTTGTATCTCTGTAGTACGCTGATTTTAAGTCCTTTGCATATAGACCAAGGAGTGGGATAACTGGGTCAAATGGTGGTTTCATTTCAAGTTTTCTAAGGAATCTCCACACTGCTTTCCAGAGAGACTACACTAATTTGCAGCCCCACCAGCAATGTATGAGTGTATCTTTTTCCCCACATCCTCGCCAACACCTATTGTTGCTTGTATTCTTAATAACAACCATTCTAATCCGGGTGAGATGGAATCTTACGGTAGTTTTGCTTTGCATTTTTCTCATTACTAAAGACGTTGAACATTTTTTCATATGTCTGTTGATTGCCTGTAGATCTTCTTCTGTGAAGTGTCAGTTCATTTCCTTAGCCCATTTGTTGATTGGATTATTTGTTTCTTGGTGTAGAGTTTTTTGAGTTCTTTATATATTCTGGAAATTAGCACTGTATCTGAAGTATGATTGGCAAAGATTTTCTCCCACTCTGTAGGTTCTCTCTTCGCATTGCTGATAGTTTCCTTTGCTGAGATAAAGTTATTTAGTTTGAATCTATCCCAGTTATTGATTCTTGCTTTTATTTCTTGTGCTATGGGAGTCCTGTTAAGGAAGTCTGATCCTAAGCCAACATGTTGAAGATTTGAACCTACTTTTTCTTCTATAAGATGCAGGGTCTCTGGTCTGATTTCAAGGACCTCGATCCATTTTGAGTTGATTTTTGTGCAGGGTGAGAGATAGGGGTTTCGTTTCATTCTGTTGCATATGGATTTCCAGTTTTCCCATCACCATTTGTTGAAGAGGCTATCTTTTCTCCATTGCATATTTTTGGCCCCTTTGTCTAGTATGAGAAAATTGTATTTATTTGGGTTTGTGTCCATGTCCTCTATTCTGTACCATTGATTCACCTGTCTATTTTGGTGCCAATACCATACCATTTTTGTTACTATTGCTTTGTAGTATAGTTGTAGGTCTGGTATTGCTATACCCCCTGCTTCATTCTTCTTGCTAAGGATTGTTTTAGCTATTCTGGGTTTCTTATTCATCCAGATGAATTTCATGATTGCTTGCTCTATTTCTGTAAGGTACGTCATTGGGATTTTAATTGGAATTGCATTGAATCTGTATAGCACTTTAGGTAGTATGGCCATTTTGACAATATTAATTCTGCCTATCCAAGAACATGGGAGATCTTTCCATCTTCTAAGGTTTTCTTTAATTTCTTTCTTTAGTGTTCTGTAGTTCTCATTGTAGAGGTCTTTCATCTCTTTTGTGAGATTGATTCCCAAGTATTTTATTTTTTTCAAAGCTTGTGAATGGGGTAGTTTTCCTAACATCTCTTTCTGAAGATTCATCACTTATGTATAAAAATCCATTGGATTTATGAGCATTGATCTTATATCCTGCTACTTTACTGAATTCACTTATGAGTTCTAAAAGTTTTCTGGTGGAATTTCCTGGTTCCTCTAAATATACAATCATATCATCAGCAAATAGGGATAGTTTGAGTTCTTCTTTTCCTGTTCATATCCCTTTAATTTCCTTGGTCTGTCTAATTGCTCTAGCTAGAGTTTCAAGGACGATATTGAATAGAAGTGGTGAAAGAGGGCATCCCTGCTTTGTTCCAGTTTTTAGGGGGAATGCTTTCAGTTTTTCACCATTTAGAATGATATTGGCCATGGGCTTAGCATAGATGGCCTTTACAATGTTAAGGAATGTTCCCACTATCCCTATTTTTTCTAGAGTTTTGAGCATGAAGGGGTGCTGTATTTTATCAAATGCTTTTTCTGCATCTATCACAATAATCATGTGATTCTTGACTTTAAGTCTGTTGATATGGTGATTTACATTTATTGATTTCCAAATGTTGAAACAACCTTACAACCCTGGGATAAAATCTACTTGATCGTGGTATATTATCTTTTTAATATATTTTTGTATGTGATTTGCTAAGATTTTGTTGAGAATTTTTGCTCATGATAAGATTTTAACATTGGTAAAATGAGGTATCCCTTGATGAAGAAGCAGTAGTCATTAGTTTGGGTTAATTCTAATTGTTTATCTCATGCCTAAGTAAATGATGACTCTGTAGACTCTGCAAGTGACCCCAAATATATTGCCAGTGGATAGGCTATATATAAACACCTACAGTTACAGCACATTAAACCATTGAAACAGCTTTCATTCAATCATTAATATCCCCAATAGCAGGTCAGACCTATAGTTGCCAGTTTACAATTCTTTTTTTAAAGTTCTATTTTCTTTTCCAAATTTCTATTCTCTAAATTTTCTTTCCTTGTTAGCAGGAAAAAAAGGAGTAAGGAAGAAAATTATGGTCATAACCTGCACGTGTGTACAGCATGATCTTGGTGACTTTTAGTTGACAATAGCACACAGTTGGTTTTTTTAGAAACTTCGGTAACAGACTTCAAGTTTCTTTCAAACTCATTTAAGTTTTTAAGGGGCCATGTGCTTTGTCCTTTGAACAATTTTTAAAAATACTAAAGAGTACTATGTGGCTTTTAAGTAGCTAGATAAATATAAGTAACTTTTCTACAGCTACATTTAGAGATGTTTATAACAAAAAATGTACTTTAAAAGATGTGTTTTTTTCTATACACACACACACACACAATATACACATGTGTAAAAAAATAACAATGTAAACTATTATTCCTAATTCATTGAATAGATTCAAGTTGAAAATTATATCATGGGTGAAAAAGAATAATATAATAATATAGCATATATAGTCTTGATCTCTATACAATATCTAAATCTATTCCTCAACTTCTTAAATAACCATCTCTTTCTTAAAATTCATTTCCATCTATGATTTCTATAATACCATATAATCTTCATTATAATATTTGTAGGACAGTAACATTTACATATACTTTATAGGTTATGTTTTCTTTTCACCACAATTAAGGATGAATTTTAGACCCACTACTACTTTAGTCTATGCTTTCTGTTTCAGTGACAGTACCTAATCCTATAGCTTTAATCACCACCTTATTACAAACAATTAATATCCAACTTCTGCATCTAGAATTGACTTTTCTTCAGAGTTTTAATCTTACATACCCAGGCAAAGAGAGGAATCAGCAAATTCTTCTACTGTCTCCAACTCAGTGTAGCTGAAATAAAACTTCTATCTTTTCCCATAAGTGAGTACCTTTTCCAGCCTTCCCACTTGTCTATCAGAAGCACCATCATTCTCCTAGGCTTAAAACTTTGGTGTGTTTTTATCTCATTTTCTTTGTCCTCCCTTACAAGATTTCAATCATAAAATGCTTAGAAAATATTCATTCTTTCAACATTTATTGTGTACCTATTATTTACAAACCACCTAGGAAGACATTTGAAAAACAAGTTGTTTTTAATTTCTTTCCATATGTAAACAATGTGGAAAGTCTTCATTTACAAATAACACATTGGAATAGGAGTCCCTAATATCTTTCTACTATCCATAAATAGAAATGAGAATTTTTTTAAAAACCAGAACTTCAAATGCTCAACTGAATTGTTATGACATAAAGGATATCACCAGAGAACAAAAATGAAGTGATACATGTAAATCAGGGCAGTAAGCATATGATCTGATATTAGAAGAGTCTTTGGGAAATCTTGGGGATATCTGTTGATATCCTTTGAATCTTAGAATCTTGAATTTTAATGCTCACACATGTAAAGATGACAAGGTCATGGCTCAAACAATGCAAGAAGTTGGAAATGATTCATTAGGTTAAACCTGAGATCCTTAAAAGCCTACACTTTTATTGAAAGTATAGACAAGGGGAAAAAACTCCATATAGGTGCAAAAAGATTAAAAGTACTAGTTCATAAAAGACTAAAATAATTTTTTGTACAGTATTGAACCCAGGGGTGCTTGACCACTGAATTACATCCCCAGTAGTTCTTAAAAAAAAAGGAAAAAGAAAACTTTAAAGGAAAAAAGTGGAGGGATTCATTCTAATGTCAAAGTTATTTTTAAAAGCTTGCAACACTGTGACATTGGCACAGGATAGATTATTGGACTTGTGGAAAAGAATAGAGAACACAGAAACCTATGCATACTCTGTAGAAACTTGATGTCTAGGATGGGTACCATTGTAAATAGGTGGGAAATAATAAACTACTCAATAAATGGTTCTAGAATTATTGATTCACTCTATGGAAAAATTTTGCAGAAAAATTTAGATCATCTCTTGACAATAATCATAAAAATAAATCCCCATTGGATTAAAATCTTAAATATTAAAAGAAAAACTAAAAATTTTTGCAAAGAAACATTGAAGAATGTTTTTGTGACTTTAGAGTAAGAAGGTTTAAGATGCAAGATGTACACGTCATAAAGGAAGTGATCGTAAATGTAACTACATTAAAAGTTTATACAATATAAATCAACACATGCAAAGTGAAAAGACAAGTTGCAATTATTTATGGAACCTACAAATCATCGGATGTTAAAACTATTCTGTCTAGTATGGTAACCACTAGCCACATAGGGCTGTTGAACATTTGGAATGTAGTTGATTGAAACTACAATGTGCAATATGTGTGAAATACAGTATTTTGAAGATATTGCATGAAAACTATTGTAAAATATCTGATTTGTAGCTTTTATATGGACTAAAAGTTAAAATGATAATATCATGGATTTAAGGCTTAAATATATTATTTAAGTTAACATCACCTGTTTCCTATTATTTTCTTTGTTTAGTAGAAAGTTCAAATTACAGATGTGTATCATGTTTCTACTGGTAGAACTGATCAAAAACAATTAGAAATACATATAAATCCAAATGGCCAATTAAACATAAAAATGTACCCAGTCTCCCAATGAACAGGAAAATATAAATTCAAGCAACAATGCAATATGCCTTGGATTGCCAAAACTTAAAAATCTAACCTTACAAATGTTTTGAAAAAATGTGAAACAACTGGAAAACTGACACACAAGTATGTAGGAGGTGGTTATAGATTGGTACAACCACTTTACAGAATAATTTGATAATATCTCAAAATTGAAAATATTCATTCCCTATAATCCACAATTTCTCATAAATATGTCTACTGTAAAGACTTTCACAAATAGGCACAAGGAGACATATACAATGGTGTTCACCAAAATATGTTTGCAACTGTGAAAACTTGGAAGCAACACAAATGTCTATCAACAAGAGAATAGGTAAATATACGGTAGTGCATTCAGGAAATAAAATACTATTTCATCACTAAAATGAAAAAACTAGAGCAGTAGTTCTCAAGGGATGATGCCAGAAACTTGTTGACAATGCAAATTCCTAGACCCCAACTCGGACACACTAAATCAAAAACTCTAGTGGAGGGGTGAGGCAAATTGTGTATTATAAGCCCCTTCAGGGACTTTTAAAAATTATTTTATTTGTTCTAATTAATGACAGTAGAATGCATTTATACATTTTGATAGGTCACACATAAACAGTATAATCTCTCATTTTTTTATTATACATATTGCAAGTCATGCAGTCATACATGTACATGAGGTAATAATGTCTGTTTCACTGTACTACCATTCCTTCTCCTACACCCCTCCCCCTAGAGGTTTTTGATGGATGCTAAAATTTGAGATCTACTCAACTAGATCTACATGTATTACTGAATTAATTTCAAAAACAATGATGTTATAGAAGGATAGATACAGTATGATGCCATTTTTATAAAACTTGAAAACTTGCAAATAGCACTTAATATTGTTTATGGATGCATATGTGGTAATGAAAATACAAAAGCATGCATGGAAATGATTAACAACAAATTTATGATAGCACGTCCAGAGTAGGGAAGCAGGTAAATGGGATACAGGAAAGAAATGGTTAAAACAAAAGATTTCAGACATATCTGTGATGTTTTATTTATTTTAAAAGTGTTTAAGATGCTGGGCTAAACATCTCTGTACACAAATCTTGACACCATTGTCTAATTCCTTGGACTAAATTTGGAGAGGTGGAATTGCTGAACCGTTTCTTTCAATTACTTCTATTACCAACCTAATCCTCATCTCCTCAGGTGGGTAGTATTGCAACTTCTCATTACTAATCACTTTAATATATATCCAAGAAACTCAGCATACAATGAAAACTTCAGCTTCAAAAGCATTGTTTTCTGCACATAATCTCCCTATTTAAAGCATTGCAATGGATAAACACCTTCAAAGTCCAAACTCCTTTCCTGCTATTCCAGTGCATCCTAAATATGGTTCCTACCTACTTCATCAACTATAAAACACTAGTTACATACAACATCTACATAAAAATATCTCCTTTGGTCAAAGGAGTCTATGAATTGCTCCTTAAACTTGCTACACATATTTCCCTTGCTCAGTACTTTTGATGCCCTTGTTCCCTGACATCTAAGTCTTGCTGACAGTATGAAACCTGACCCATAATCCATTCACCAGCCTTCCCACTCTCATTACTCTAGAACAAAGTGGATTGTAAATCACCCTCACTGATCATTTCTTCCTTTGAATTCCTCTAGCATAATCTGTCACTCACTGGTTGCTCAGCCACAACATGATATCATTTATTTTTATGCCTGATCAACCCAGCTCCACTACTTTTTCCAGTATGGCTTTATCCTGCCTCAGAAAGAAATTAAAGTGATTTGACACAGTATAACTATCTCAAGGCCACAGTGTATACTTCTCTAAAACCAAGAATAATACTCTGCAAATGACCTAGAACACAAGCTCTATGATAGCAAAATGAATTTTTATTAATAACTGTATATTTAGCACCCAGAAAATTTTGTAGCACACTTAGAAGGTACCCAACAACTATTTGTTGTTGAATAAATGAATGAGGGAATGAGTGAATGAGTGAAGGGACTTTATGATTTCATTGGTATAATGATTGCTATTTTCAGATACTAAATACCATATGAAATCTAGAGAATGAATTTGGAAGAAGACAAACCCCTCAAATGCTCCACAGTCCACACAATTAGCTTCCCCAAAGTTGTTATTTGGTTGTAAACTATTTTTATAAACCTGATGTACACATCCTATTTCAAAGTAAGATCTGTAGCTAACAATAATTGAGTGTTGTTGCTTGCATGACTTAATCTCAGGACAATCCAATGGAGTATGATTAGAATATTATGATTATCCCAATTCACAAATAATGAAACTGAAGTCCAGAGAGGTTATAATCTGTTCTACATGCCACAATTAGTAAATGGGCAAGCCCAGGACTTGGAAACATGACATTCAAGCTTATGCTTTTAATTGTATTGTGAACACATGAAAACTGATTCAAAAGATAATTGTGGTTTCAAACAGGTCAATTTGAATCAGTTTAATATCTGATTCTAAGAAATCAATCAAGCTAATAAAATTAACGCCTTGTTTGAAATCTGATTTGTATTTGCAGGAGTAAAATGAAAATTGGCTTGGCTTCTACTATCCATCAGATACTTTCCTATTCCCAATTCAGTTTTTTTCATCCCAACTTCAACTATGAAGAGGAGGTATCATTGTCATTCCCATTTTGCTAATTAGGAAGTTGAGAATCAGAGGTAAGATACCTTGCTTGAGGTCACATAGCTAGCAATGACAGAGCTTGGTTTTGACTTCAAGGCCAGATGTTTTACCCTAAATGTGCTTATTTCAGTTACACTGAAAGATGACAAATACTTCTATATGCCATATGAGTAAAAAGTTCTGTAATGGTTTATTATCTAATATCCTAGTAATCTAAATAAAGGCAAAGAAAATTCTATTCTATTTCATATCCAGAGACTATGACATATCTTTAGAGCATCTGATCAATATTTACTATAACTCAGTAATAATAATTTTTGGTACTGTAAAATACCATATTTTCCATAATCCTAGTACAGGTCAGTACTTACAATGAATGTTCAAGATATGTTGTCAGCTCACAGGCATTTTTGGACCATCTGAGGAAAAGGTGGCGCCATGAAAACCAACCATAATTTTATTTATTACATAGGTTCTACACAAGAATCAAAGTCATAGTTATTAATGGTCTGGGAAATATTGACCTTTGGTGAAATAGTTTGTGGCTCACTGACGTCTCTTAATATACCTATTAAGGTATTTGTAGAACTATAATTATATCCACTATATCTTGTTTATGCAATATTCAATTACTTATATGGCATGCCATTTATCTCAATAATTATCTTGATAATTATACTATTAAATCTAAATGAATGTTTTTAAATCAATCTATATGCTAAAAGTTTCTCCCCCATTATATTCCCATCTTCATGTCCATCATCTGTTTTCAGAAGCAGCATCCTTAGAAGTTGTAGCAAACCAGCATACAGGAAAACTATGAGAGTAAAGAAAATGAGGACCAAACTTCCATGGCTCTTTGACATTGTTTATGCAAAATAATTGGCAAGATGTTTCACACACCAAAAATCACTAAATGTATTCATGTGTTCATTCATCCCCACCACCTAAACTCCCAAGAGATGCTCAAACAAAAGACACTTTGTTGTAGCCATGACAGGGAAATGATTAAATTAAAAGAGCCAGTGCTGCCAATGTCAGGGAAGGGTTGGTACTCACCCTAGCCTCCTGACCAGCTTACTTGCTTCATCCTGTCTATGCTCTTCTCCATCTCTTTCTCACCCAGGCATAAAGGACTCTTCCCATGTCCAAGCATTCTCTGCCTGATGCAATCTAGACTTGCTGGAAGACATGAACTCTAATATATTTTAGCTGTTGTAACTTTCTTATCCTGTTCTAATAGTGCTTCAGTCCCAAGTCTTATTCTTATGGGAAAAGGAAATTATAGTTAGAGCTGCACATTTCCTTTCCTCACAATTCCTGTGGTACACCTACTTTAAGCATTCTGAACTCAAGGAATCAGAAGACAAAGCAATATTATGAATCTAAATTATATTTCCCCTCTGAATGCCATATCATGATCCTTCATTAAATGTAGGAATAAAGTTCAGAAACTAAGGCAGTTTACCAAGGGTGGTAAGGAAGTAGATTCTCCCACCTGACTGCAATCTCCCACACAATTCCCCTATCAATATGAGAGTAGAAGGAGAAGTTCATACGGGTAGCATTATTATGATTAGTAGTAGCAGTATTAGTATCCATCATTTTCCCTTTATTTCATTATTTAGAGTCCTAGGCAGTGTACTATTCCTGGTGACTTCCAAGATTTAGCTAACTTGAAAGTTAGTGCTTAAGGGTATGGAGATCCATGTGGTAAATGTACAATTCTTTTTTAATGAGGTCAAAAACAGCTGGGGCAAAAGGAGGGCGAGCAGTGAGAATGCCTCAAGGAAGAAGAAAGCTACTGCCTATCAACCCCACCCCAAAAGAACAGGTGTTTGCTATTTCCATATGTGCTATATGCAAACAAGGTAGCTCTTATGCTATGTGCTTCACAATCATTAAGAAACTGGGGAAGATATATTAAGTACCAGTAATAGTCGTTTCTTTAATGCCAGTGGTAATGGCCAGACCATGAAATTACACAGCCCTTTCAAGTATCATAAAAAGGGTATTAAATTTATAGTCAAGTACAAATTAGAAGAGACTTAAAGGAGCATGGCTCAGAGCCCACCTTGGAAGCAATAATCTTTTACAGCATCCCCCAGAATGGGTATTTTCAACCAACAATTCACTCATCTCTCCAAACCTCATTTTCTACATCTGTGCAAAGCTATCATGGGACTAGGCTAGTGTTTCTCAAAGATGTGCTATATGAAACACCTGTATCAAAATCTTCTAGGTGGATTTTTTGTTAAAATTAAGATTCATGAGTCCCTCCAAGATCCATGGAATCAAAAACTCTGAGGCTAGGGCTAGGGAGTCCACATTTCAAACGTGGCTCTTCCACCATCACCCCAGAAGATTGCGATACATATTCAAAAAGTTGGAAAGATTCTTCACCTCCTGTGTATCTTTATAGTGCTTTCTCTTGACTTAACATTTACTCCAACCTTATCTGTGAATGTCTTGACTCTATTTTTAGATTCAGCTCAAATGCTAAATCACTGTTTCTCAAAGTATGGTTCAGAAACATTTGCTTCAGAAACATCCACATCATCAAATAAAGGGACCTATTACACATGGAGTCTCTAGGGAGCAGAGTCAATGACCACCATTTGGGAGTAACAGTAGAGGAATCCCTGCTCTAGTTTCAACACTTCATTCTTATATTTTGCCATCATACTAATTCTTGGGATTTTAAGAGAACTCCAAGGAGCACAAGAAGTAATTCACGAAAAGTCTTGATTAGGTGGCAACCGAGGCCCTGGAGAGAATCCCAAATTCTCTAATTGGTTAGAGAGATTCAGGTAAACTCAGTTCTCAGGGATCCCCAAGTCATGAATGATTTTATTTTCAGATCATTTCCTGCTTACTAATAACTTTTTTCAAATGGAGGAGGAGGAGGAAGAAGAAGAGGAGGAAGGAGAGCAGGGGAAAGAAGAGTATCTTAGTCAAGGATCTTCTGCCTTTGTTAATTCTTCAAGAGTAGCAGACTACCATTGCTTATTTTTCCAGAGACCTTTAATTATTTTCTTAATAATGTCTCAAATACAACAAGCTTGTCAAGTTCAGGCTGTTCTGTGGACTTCACTGATTTGACAGTAGGCTCACCATCTGCATGCATAGTTTTACAAGCTAACACTCTCTCCAACTCTGGTTTCCATCAGTTATCAAGCCAGGTGTCAGTGCCTCCTAGAAACTGTGTAACTGAAATTAGAAAGCATTCCAAACCTGTGTGTATATGCAAAATGAGATGGATAACACATGAAATTATCTGAGTTGTTCAATGCAAAAACAAATAGATTTAACTCACAGGGTCACATATGGGGTTGACTGGTATGAAGCATATTTTTAAATGTCAAATGTAGCTTCTAAAGAGAAAGGTCATGCAGGAGGATAGTTTATTAAGATCTTTCTGATTAGATATATAATGTGCACTAATGATCCATTGCCATATAATCTGTAGGTAGTTCCATACCCTGATGGGACACCATCCTCAGTCATAAGGAAAATCCCTGTTATAATTTGGATGTGAGGTGTCCCCCAAAAGCTTACATGTGAGAAAATGCAAGAAGGTTCAGAGGAGAAATAATTGGGTTATAGCCTTAACCTAATCAGAGAATTAATCCCTGATAGGATTAACTGAGTGATGACTGGAGGCATGCAGGGTGTGGCTGGAGGAAATGGCCATGGGATATATATTTTGTACCTGGAGAGTGGAGACTCTCTTTCTACTTCCTGACCATCATGTGAGCTGGTTTTCTCTGCCACCCTCTTCCACCATGATGTCCCACCTCACCTTGAGCCCAGAGGAATGGAGCCTGCTATCTGTCAACTGAGACCTCTGAAACTGTGAGCCCTTAAATAAACTTTTCCTCTTCTATAATTGTTCTGGTCGGGTCTTTTAGTCACAGTGGTGAAAAAGTTGACTAAAACAATCCCAAAAATCAGAGGGAAGATTTGCCATATCTATCCATCCATCTGTCCATGTATTCAACAAACATTTCTTCTACTATCCTGCAAGTCCTGTTCAAGGTGCTGCAAACAGATAATGTGGCTACCCTCCTGAGGTTTATATTCTAGTCTGAAATTGACAATAATGAAATTGACAGTAAGACAAAGAAAATAAATTCAGATAGCCATAAATATTATGAAGAAAATAATACTGAGTAATAAAACAGAGTGAATTGGACATAAGAAACTGTGTTGAGTGGTTGAACCAATGAGAAGATGTGAGGATGTAGGGAAAGGAAACAGTAGTAAATGCAAAGATCCTGAAGCATAAAAGTTCTTGGTCTGGCTGAAGCATAACAAGAAGGCCATATGGCTATATTAGAGAGAGGAGAGAAGAGAGCGGGTGAAGTGAGGTCAGTTAAATAGGCAAAGCCAGATTGTGTAGGACTTTTCAGGTCATGGAGAGAAGCACAGAGTATATTCTAAGTACAGTGGAAAGGCAAAGAGCCTATGTGGACCAAAGAAACATTGCCCTCTTGTTTGTAACAATAGCTATTATGCATCAAGCCATTACCATGTGCTGAAATACTTTAGAAAATATCACATTGTTTAAATCTTTCAATAACCTATAAAATGTGACTATTCCCAGATAAGGCAAAATTCAGAGTGCATCTAAGGTCTTATAGCTAATAAGTGGTGAAACCAGAATTCAAACCCATGTCTGCCTGACTCCAAAGTCCCTATTAATCATTACACAAATATTAAATGAAAGTTACCCAAGCAGGAATAGCTATTTGTTATCATTTATGAAGAGCTTACTGTAATTCCAGGTACTGGGCTGAACTCAGAAAATCTTTACCATTACTCTACAAGACAGGCACTATTACTATGCCATTTTTTTTCAAATAAGCCAATGGTGACAGAGAGGCTAATGACCCATGATCAAAGATTTGAGAAATTCAAACCAAGATCCATCTGATTCTGAAGTTCATACCAATGGTATTTCCCCACAATGTTAAATGTCATTCATCTTAGGATCATTTTAATTCATATTTTAGCCTACTTTGGAAACTTGTCACTATCCCACTCAGCAAGAACTCTGAAGGGACAGTTGAATATCCTATTATAAAGAACTGAAATAATATGGAAGGTGAGATGACATATGCAAGATGGCTCTCCTCTTTGACAAAGGACACTGACCATTTATGTGAGAACAGGAAGCTGCAAGATTTTTCTATACTTGTGTCTGAGACAACTCTTCTTTCTTAGCTATGAGTAGAAAATAAATGGTTGTATATATCTGTAATATCTGTAGGGATACTAAGATCCAAATACCTGGTGGTAATGTACCCTGAAGAAAACTCCTAATGTGTATCTATGTATTAGTGTACACATACATACACACACACACACACCCTGTCTGGATTAGAATATAAACCTCAAGAGGGTAGCCACTTTATCTGTCTGGGATTCCTAAGGGTCCCCTTCTATTAGGGAAAGAGAAGAGAAAGCTACTCTGATGATGTTTGGTAAGTGAATGTTTAAAATATGATCTAAACACTGGAAAGCATCAGACAAAGTAGTACTTTATTTAGCCATGAAAAGAAGAGAAGTACTTTCTGATACAGGCTACATCATGATTGAACCTTGAAAACAATATGCTAAATTAAATAAGCTTGACACAAAATGCCACATATTGCATGATTCCATTTATATGAAAGGTCCAGAGTAGACCATTCCATAGAGAAAGAAAATATACTAGGGGTTTCCTAGTGGTAGAGAGCTTGGGGGCAACGGGGAGAGCTGGTTTGGGTTTCTTAAAAATATTCTGAATTTAGATAATGGTGATGGTTGCACAACATTGTGAATATGGTAAAACCAATGAATTTTACACTTAAGGAAAATTTGAAACTATGTGAATTATATATAAATATAGTTATTATAAAAATTACAGATTTGAGGAAGTTATATTGATTATACATATATATATATACACACATACATACATATACATACATATTGTTTTCCACATCCATACAAATTTCAGAGACTATGTAGCACTTATGACTATTAGAAACCAGGTTCCAAAGAAACTCAACCCTGATGGTAAGTTTTCCTTTCCTCTTTCTGCTTCTCTTTTCTTTTATTGTCTTAATAAACTGTCTTCTTGCAACTCTCCCAAGAAAACAAGCAATGGAGAGGTTTAAGACACAGACAGGCAAGAAGAGGACTTTTTTTTTGTACGTGGGATTGAATGCAGGAGTACTTAACACTGAGTTACATTCCCAACCTTTTTTATTACTTTTCTTTATTTTGACACAGGGTCTCACTAAGTTGTGAGGTTGGCTTTGCATTTGCCATCCTCCTGCCTCAGCCTCACGAATTGCTGGGATTACAGACAATGTGGCACCATGCCTGGCAAAGACTATTATCTTGAATCTGTCAGTAGACCCTGATACTGGTCATTCATTTGGCATTATTGAAGATAGAAGAGATTAACAATAGAGCATAGGGCTGGCTTAAAGCTTTTTGAATCTCTGCTTCTTATGGTGGAGATAACATTACAATGCTCAACTCATGTTATTTTGATGATGATTACACTAGTATTATAATCAGCAGCTAGTATTTGAGTACTCACTGTGTGCCATGCACTATCACCATATCACTATACAAATTAATCATTATATATGTGTGTGTGTATGTGTGTGTAAATCTTATTTACCCAATTATCCTGTGACACAGGATACGAAAAATGAGACAGGTTAAGCAACTTACCACATGTCAAAACACTGGTGAGACCAGAATAGAAGCTTAGCTATTCTGAGATCTGAACTCATGTTATTAGCCACTACACTATGTATGACTTACCAATGATATTGGTCATATTTATAGTAACACTAGATAAAATGTGCTGAGCACCTACTTCTTACCAGATACTCTACCTCTAAGAAAGATGCTATTACTAATCCCCATTTTGTAGGTGAGGAATCAGAGGCACGGAAAGTTTGGTAGTATGCTCAGGGCATAGGATGACCAACCTTTCTAGACTAGCAGAGGGGTGGAATCAAATTTAAGCAATCACATATGATAGAAGAGTCAGTACCTACCTAACCTATGAGAGCCAATCACATCCATCATCCAGCCCATTCTATCTTGTAAAATCAACCAACACATGTGCCTAACTGGTGTCTCTCATTCCTGATCTGCCCACCTGTGGCTGAGGTTCTCTGTGACACCCTAGTCCTCTGGCATGTCTGGGGAAGAGAGTGATTTTTGCCCCTAAACATAAATCATGCAGCCAGTGCACTGACCAGGCTTCGAGTTGTACAAAGGTGGCTTTGGCTTTTCTCTTTTCATGTATGTTGCACAACAGAGAACTACTGGGACAGTCAAATCCCCACTGCCTAGGAATTGCAACAGGAGTTTTACTGGCTCCTCATCTAATTAAGAAAAGGTTGGATTTTTCAGGGTCTTTGGTCTGAAATATATCTATTTTATTAGTAGGAAAAAAGCTTCCCAAAATGAGGCATTAAATATAAGTGCTGATTGGATTTTATCACCCTAGGTAATTAGAAAATAAAAATGAATCTGATAATAGATTTTTAAATGATACTACCCTTCACACACAATAAATTTCTTTGATTTTTTTCCTCTTATATATGCATTCAGATCTGTATAACCTACTTTAAAGCAAGTACATTTTTAGGATAATACTATAATATCTCTTGTCAGATGTAAATATGAAATACATTCTAATATCAGCATATAGGCAATGCCAAAGAAGGGATTCTCAAGACAATGAACATAAGTCTACACAGCAGTCTGAGGCTAGAAACAGTAGGATAACTGATAAATCTCTTATGGCTGCCAAAATCAACAAAAGTACATCAAGTTTCTGGGATCTAGAAGGTCAAAACAAAGGGAGCATCAACATCTCTGTAGTACGGATTCCAGAAAGTCTGTTAGGCAAAAAGAAATATATATATATATATATATATATATATATATATATATATATAACTTCAGATTATCAGTACTAGTCTGATCTGATACTGGGATAGTTTCATTGCCACAAGAATATGAACACACATACACACACACACAAACACACACACACATACCCTGACTAGGCAGGAAATGGTCTCAGTATATAAGTGGAATTGGACTTGAAAGGGTCATAAAAGTGGCAGCAGCTGGCAACAGAACAAGTGAAGAAATCAATAGCTATAGCTGGGTCCTAATAAATGTCAAAAAGTTCTTTATTAAGGCAGTGTTGTTCTCAATTATGAATATGCATGGACTGAGCTGGTGGGCAGCAGATCGCTTGAATGGCTCTTTCAACAGGGACCCAATGTCATTCTGGAGTCACAGAGCCAAGGATGGCGTACAGGAATGCTGCTGTCAAGAGCACCTGCTCTGGACTCCTCTCTCTTGTCACTACATACTTCAGATGGTAGCCTTCAAAAGGCCAGACTGCATTAAGCACATCTTATACAATGTGGAATGTTTTCTTTCTAAAGTCCTCAATTGAATGAAAAATGTTACTTTTGTACCATTTCAAAGAAATCATGTATTATTTAAAGGGATAAGCAATAGCACACTTGGCATTACACTGGTGACCTTGGAGACTTTTTTCATGATAACAAACCAGCCAAGTGAGTGTGAATTAATATCCAGATGGTCAATCTCTTATGAATGTTGCATTTCTGCAGTACTCTATTTTTATCATGGCACTACTACATCATATCATATCCCCTGTAGGAAATGCATCTGAAACTTCATTTCACGGCAACTGAGGAGTGGGGTATGAGGAGGGACTGCTTAATGGGTATTGAAAATGTTTTAGAACTAGATACGAGTGATGGATGCACAACATTGTGATAAGGTAGCACTGAATATCACAGACTGTACACTTGTTAAAAGGTTAATTTTCTGTTTGTTATAAAAATGTTACCTCAGTCAAAAGTATGTGACTTGAATCACATTAACTTGATCTTGATACCTACTTTGTTTCAGATATTCTGCTATATTCTGGGGATAAAAATAATAACTAATATTTGTAAAGATCTTATGCAAGAGTGCCAGGAACATTCTAAGCATTGTACATTTATTATCTAATTTCTATATTATAGAAACCCTTTGGGAAATGTACTATGAATCTCACTTCACAGACAAGGAATAGGGAGGGAGATCAAGTATCTTGCTTAAAATATCTTAACTAGTAAGTGGTACAGCCAGGATTCAGTCCTGAACAGTTTGACTCCAGAGACTATGCTATTTAAGAACTACACTATATTGCCTCAGATGCAGAAACTGATCTCAAAAATTTGACAGTCGATTGATGATGAGTGCCAAGGAAGCCTACAAGGGATTCACCTAAGGGAGGGCAGAGAACGGTGAAGTAGCCAAGAAGACCTAGCTAGCACCTGAGATGAGCCATGACTAATGAGTAAGAAATAAACACACAAATGGGAAGAAAGGAAAGTGTTTGAGACAAAGGAGGTCCTTAAAGGCACAGGGGCAAAAAGTATGTAACACAAAATTTGGTATTACTAGATTATAAGGAGTAGATAAAGGAATGGTAGGCTATAGAACTAGAGAAAAAAAGGCAGATCCTTGAAGCTATGTTATCTTATAAACATAAGGGAATTATTGATGTGTTTTAGGCAGGTGTGGCACAATCAGCGTTTTAGAAATAGTCTGGTGGTCCCTTGTAGATTGGAATTTAGAGGTACTGAGACTGCAGGTAGAAAGGGAGACCCATGAGGAAGCTATTTTACTAATCCAGGAAATAAAAGCAATACATTAAATGAAAGAAATGGCAATTAGCATCCAAAGGAATGGATAGAGTGAATAAATATTTAGGAAATCAAATTAGTAAGACTAATTACTCTCAGAGTCTCAGAAATTGGAGCTGCCAGAAAGATCAAGCAAACCATTTCCCTTGATAAATATCACCTTTCTGTTGTTCTTTAAGAAGTGTTAACATCATTTCTAAACAATTCAGGAATCATTGCTAGTCTGTTCATTTTCAGAAGGGACCCCATTGAAATTCTAAATGCAAGCAGCCTTTATAAAGCAAAGCAACATTCAGGAACACCAACTTACTTTAGGGGAAAACCTTCAGATTCAGTGCCTAAATAGAATTCATGCATTCCCAGAGACTTGAAAAGACAGTGAATAGTTTGAAATGGATATAAGAAATTAAGGATGCTGGATGGGGTTGTATGGATTCCTTTGTCATCCTAACTGCATGTGGTTTCAAGATAGCAGGAATTAAAACATCATGCCAGAAGATTCAGACTTCATTGGGAAATGATCTTGGCATCAGAAAGAAAAGACTGAAAGTGGAAAAGAAAAAAAGAAATAGACTGTGGTGAATTGTCAATCAGTAGCCATAAATGAATAAATAAATATTTCCCATCTCAAATCTCTTTTATTTGTCAAATATCTATCACTTTCACACTAACTCAGTTAAACACTCTTTGGTACCTACAATGTGATGAACTGTTTAGAAGATACCGAAGAATGTTGATTAAATTTCTTACCTTTGTTTGGTGTCACCAAAGACTTGGGAAGTATTCAGATGAAGCTACCAGAAAATGGTATGCAATGAAATATAGCCAAGGGGCATCCTAAGTATTATAGAATGCATGGTTTTAGTGAAGTCAATGATAGGAGAGTTCCAGTGTAAGCTGGAGGGGTCACTGTGAGATTCGCAGTACAGTGGCAACATAAACCACAATAGAGCAGGAGAATGGGAAAGGAGTACATCAAGAGCAGAGGCACCAACAAGAATTCCAGAAATTGAAGAGGATCCAGCAACTTTGGAAAGATACTGGCAAAAGGACAGAACATAAAAGCACCACTGGATGACTAAAGTTGGGCCAGATTACAGGTAACTTAGAATACCAGGTAAAGGATATGGAAAATAGCATTCTCCCAAGAAAAGGGGAATGACAGCCCCTGAGGAGGAGGGAGGAAGGACAATGGGTCCTGGGAGAGAGAAGGTACACATTAGTCCTTGGGCTCTGGGCTTTCATCCTTTCCCAGTAACACTGAGTACTGGAAGGGAAGGCAAATAAATGGGCTCTGGACTCTGGATTTTTATCCCAGTATTGATGAGTTTCAAGCTTTTACAACTGTTTCCCTGAGTTTGAATGAGTTTTGAGCTTTTACAACTGTTTTCCTGAGTTAGATTCCATCCTAAGACATCCTAAGTCTCTAATGATTAAGTCACACTTATCATTCTGCTATGATTAACTCTCATTAAGACCTACAAAATAAAGACCCCTCTTATAACCAGTGGCCACTTTCTCCCCTGAAAATGTGCCTTGTGCCATTCTGCCACTGCTTAATAAAGACAGCTTGCTGATCCATTGAGTGTCTGTTCCCGTTTCAGTTATTTTTTGCTTACACTAGGTAAACACACTTAGTCTAAGTTTTGTTAGCATTCTGGGTGTCTATTCAGTAAGACTTTAAAGTTAGCTTGTATGATAAGAATATATAATCCCATTAAGTGGCCAGTTCCATATTGGGGTAAATATGATAAAAAGTTAATATGAAGTCTTTGGTATTTACATTAAAAAGTAAGCCAGTACTGAGGCTTCTCAGGGCAAATGAACTATCTATCACAGTCGTAGGATTCATTGAGAAGGGGATGGGATCATCATAGCTGGAATGGAGTCAATCTACCAGCTGGGCCTGGGAAACATATGCCTCCAGGAGATGCTCTGGAGATTGCTGTGGGGCCCTTGAATTCATCAGTATGTAGGAAGGAGATGGCATCCCTAAAGAAGAATTCTATTCATATCCCTTCCAATGCTTGGCCTCTGGTTTTAAATTTAAACTAGCAGTGAAAACTCATTTGGGGGAATTATTGTGTTTGGGAGATGTTTAGAGAGTGGGGGTTGCTTTGAAGCTCCATTTTATTATAGCTTACAACATAAATGTTTTAAAAATCTTCTACCATATTTACTCTCTTTTAAAACACATGGAGTCTTCCCCTCCCCCTCTCCCAAGTGGTTTGGTAATAGTTGTTTGCAATATCCACAAGATGCAGCTATAATCAGTGAAATTGCTGGAACTCTTTGCTTTGCTGATTCAGCAGATGTACTTAAGATCTATAAAAATATAATGATCTCCTGTAAATAGTCAGGGCTGGCAGAGTTCCAAAAGAAATAAAAATAAAGGTATAATCATTAATCATTTTCATATGCATTACTTGGAGGGGGATGGAAATTAACTGATAAATTACCACAGGCAAAATGCTATGCTAAGAAACTAAAGTGGATACCTGCTATATTCGAAGGAAATGTGTGAATTACCAATGTCTCAGAGATCTACCCTGATAAAGAACAAGGGTACCACATGAGGCAGCCCCCAAGTAATTCACTGCTGAAACAACTGGCAATTCATTATATTTATGAGGAAAATAAGAATATTTGCTAAGGATATGAATTTTCTTAGAGTCTAAAGCTTGCTCTATGAAATCAAAAGAGTTTGTCTACTGTAATAGTTTTAACCAACTTTACAAAAATCATACCAAAACATTAACTTTTTAAAAATCTTGGTAACTGTATAAGGAAAATTTTTTCTCTGTTCTTGGAATTCCTTAATTTGTGACCCACCCCCCCACCGGAGAAGAGGATCGATTTAAATATGTGACCTACAATTTTACAAATGCTAATGATGAAATCTTCAGCATTTACTTTTAGTGGCAACCATTTCTAATCACCTTTCCTACTAAAAAATATTAATCGAGAAGAATTGAATTGCCAACCTTGATGATGTGAGTGCCTGCACAGAGGATTCAATTCCACTTTCACATGTAAGTAGAGAAATCTCATCTTGCACAGCTTTTTCATGAGAGAAGGAATGAGAGCAGGAGAGAGAAAGATTGATTTTTGTTTTCTACCCCCACTCAAGCCACAAAGGCAAAGACCCATGAAACTATCAGTCACCAAAAACTTTAATTTTAAAAGCACAGAATGTTATATCTGGTGTATAGCACCAAGGGTGTGCCAGATGTGGAACCACAGCTGTCATTTGCTAAAAATATTATATTTCGTGATGTTGTTAATCTTTCAGTTTTAAATTAAAGAAAGAGAATATTTCAGTGAGCACACAAATTGCTCACCAATTTTTTTTTATACAAAAATACCACTAGATTTTTTGGCAGTAACATCAAGAAAATACCACCTAGCCAAATACCAGACTACTCTATAGAAACCAGTGTGGATTTGGATTATGATGTGCTATATTAATTATGAAAGGAGAATGTAAAAAGGATGACAAAGAATAGCATCTAATTTTAAAAGTTTTTGCACAAGTCAAATGACCTCCATCTCCTTTTTTCAGATAAATTATACTAAAACCATGAACATTACATTTTAAATGAGAATGTGTTGTTATTCCTGTTTTGTGAGGTTACCTAAATGATTCTGATCCTATTAGCCTCAGATTCTGTAAGGTATCTAGTGAGACATAGTTTTCATTCTTACCTAGCAAATGCAAATAGACCTTATTTTGTTTTGCTTTCCCTTGCCCTTAAGAGATAGCGCACTGAAGGCCAGGAATGGGCTACAAGTATTCTATTAACGGCCTTGTGAAAATTGGTTGTCTTTACTTAGAAAAAAAGAAGTCTCCGTGAATTGAGGAAGAGAAAAGAATTAAGGAAACTCTTAGAGAAAAATTAAACATTGTATGTTTTTTCTCTGTCCTAATCATTCCAAATGTCTTTTCATTGTCAGATATAGTTATTGTCTTTGTATAAGAGGATGAAAAAAACTGACGCCCAGAATTACATGTAGTACAGTAGAGAATTTTAAAGCCTATATCCTGCCCAAAGGTGTCTTCAATCCCCTTCATATAAACAAATAGATTTTTTTCCCCAAATGTCTCTTCCCCATAATTTGGGATATGATATTTCTACAACAGGGATGAACCTTGAAATCACTGTACTGAGAGAAGCCAGCACAAAATATCACATATTATATGATTGCATTTATATGAAATGTTCAGATTATAAAAATCCACAGAGACAGAAAAGGATATTAGTGTTTCTCAGCGACTAGTGGTGGAGTTTGGGTAGAAATGGGGAATGATTGCTAATGGGTATGGGGGTTTCTTTTGGGAGTAATGATAATGTTATGGAATTAGACAATGGTGATGGTTACAAAACTCTGACTAAAAACCATTTAATTGTGTACTTTAAGTAGATAAATTTTATGGTACTTGAATAAAAATATGACAGTTGATTGTGTGCACATTTATATATCTATATAAAATCTCCAAGCCCTGTGTGGTGACAGTCAGAAACATTTCCCTTAGAAGTCAATTTTCTCACATAGAAATGTTTCATGACAGTACAACACATTCAGTATTCATTTAGGCTTAATACCATTGTTGCATAGATAAGAGTCAGTAAAAGCATTTTCACCCATGGTAACACTGTGATCCACAAGTCTCTACCTCTCCATAATCTCTGTTATCTTCTCAACTGAGCCCTAGAGGTCTAATGTTGAGGAGAGACAATATTTGCTCATGTTGCTTTCTTGGGGATCCACACAGACATACATTGGGGGAAATAAGAAAAATACCTCCCAGGCCTAAGTGGCAGAAGAAAGGATATCCTCACTTTCCTCACAATTGTGAAAGAAACCCTGCAAGATTATTTTCTGTTTGCTCATCCATGTATACTCTCCACTCCCTTCTTACTTTACTCTTTGCCAACAGGCTGATTTTTATGGTTTGCATCAAATACTTTCCCTTGCCCTCAGGCTTCCTGTGGAGTGTGGTCAATAGGAGGCCCCAGCAGGAGGTCTGGCTGTCTTTCTGCCAGGCAAAAGGTTAGCAATGGCTGTGTTCCCGTGTCAAAAGCCACAACTGCTGTCAGGTAGCCCTCTCCCACAGTTAAAGCTTTTGCAATTTCAGCAGTGATTCCCTCCCCAAACCCTTTCAGGCTTCCAAGTGGTGTTGGGGCTTTACCAGTCCTTGTTTCCCTTAACCCTGCCCACACTGCCACTGTAATAAGGCATTCTATTAAATTCCCGTTTTGAATGTGCTTCCTGCTGGTACTCTGAAAGATATAGGAGCTTTTCCATCTGTAGGGTAAGAAATGGCACTCAGGTCATAGTGAGTTCTGTAATGGGAGCTTTGTACATTTCTCACCATTTTCCCTATTTTCCCCACCAATTCCATCATGCCTGGTTGTCACAGATTAAACCTGTAAGTTGCTTGCAGCAGTACAGCCTAGGTCACTTAGGCCATTTAAGTAGTCAGGTTTTAGTCATTTTAAGGAAAGTTCAAATGATGGCCCTTATAAAGGCTCTCGTTTGCTCCTGCAAAATGAAAGACCACCTTGATCTGAAAATGGCCGCTTGCAGAGTCAAATGCCCATTTCAGCTGCAGCTAATCAATGCTATTAGGGAACAATCACACAATTACTAAAGTAGGAACTTTGCTGCTGCCCTGGTCTAAATGTATGAATTGAGAATTGCTATTTCTTCCTACACAGAAAACAGTCTCTTGGGCCATCCATCCTGAAACCCCTGTATTTCAAGTCAACAATTTGTTCCACTATCTGTTTTAGCTTCAAATTTACAACTTGGATTTTAAAAATCTGTTTATTGTATAATTTTATTAGTGTACCCTAGCAACACTACTCTGGGTATACTAATGTTAATTAGATTTCCACCTGCATTCTGCTTGTTTCAAAAATCTTCCACAGAAGTTATATGTAACCATTCTTCTTAACAAGAGGATTCAAACCAAGAACTTGTATCATTTACCACCACATCTTACAGCCTTTTCTCACCTCTAAAACATGCAGATTGGCCTTCATTTTGCAAATCAATTGTACCTGCACTTAATGGCATAAAAAGAACAGGAATGTGAGCATCAAGTGGGTATTAAGGCATTTTCTCCCTGAGAATATAGACGTTTAGCAGGTCTGATATTTTAATCATCTGACCTGAAATAAACCCTAACTTGCACCCTTTCCTTCAACCTCCCCCGCTCCATCTCTCTCCTTGCCAATTTCTCTTACTATATTAGTAAGCAACCAAATTCACTATTCTACTGAATTTGAAAGATGATTTTAGTGGATAGACACGTCCAGCACATTATTGTAGTACATTGAGGTGATCTTCAGTGCCTCCAAACTTCTCGCCATTTGCCCTTCCTCCATCACAAGTACACAATGTGTCCATATCCTTAGGAATCTTCTATTGCTCACACAGAAAGAAGTCTGATAAACTAAAAGACATCAGAGACCACTAGTGTCAGATCTTCCAGGAGGTTCGATCCATTTTAAAAGATACCCACAGGAAAAGAGATATCTCTAACTAAAAGGAATTGCTGATGGTAGAATTTCAAACTCCTTTAAGACATTTCAGCAGAAAGGACCTTCTTGGCACTCTTAGAAACACACAGCATGTAGATGGTGCTCACTTGCCTTATATTGATAAACTGACTATATTCAAAATAGAAAAGAGGTATAAACGATGTCCTAATACTCATTAAATTTAGTTAATTTCCAAAATAAGTGTGGGGAGAAAGAGAAAGGTAAAAAATGGAGAAAGAATTTCATTAAATCAAGGGATGGTCAGCAGAGTCAACAAAGAGGATTGAAGGAGAAGAAGGAAGGACAGGAAAAGGAAAGAACAGTGGAATGAATCTGACTGAAATTTCATATGTACTTAAATGAATATAGCACAGTGAATCTCAACATCAAGTATATCCACAAGACCCTAATTTAAAAAGAACTATATATAAATTGCAGAAAGACCAAAAGATTGAGGGGGAAAGGGGAAGGGGTAGGGGGAAGTGATAGGGACTGAATTAGAGTAGATTATTTTCTATGTTTTTGTGATTATGTCAAAATGTATCCTAATGTTATAGATAACTAAAAGGAATCAATAAAAATCAATTGATTTCAAAGGAAATATAGAAAATTTGTTGTTGTTTCTGAGTATCGGTTTTTGCATTGCACTTATGGAAGCCATTGCCTCAAACTGTAATTCTGTTTGCTAATATAAGAGATTAGAGACACTGCACTCAGAATGAAAAGAAAGATGAGATCAGGTACATTCCAATTGGTATAACTGAGGATGTTGGCAGCTATGACTGGACACCACAAGTGCCCATGCCTACACATGTGCAAATGACTCAAAAAATTAACACCAAAAACAAATAGCTCTATCAATAAATGAGCATTTGAACTAAACAGGCATTTCTCAAAATAAGAAATGCAAATGGCCAACAAATATATGGGAAAAAAAGTTCAACATCTATAGGAATCAGGGAAATGAAATTCAAAACTGAACTGAACTGAGATTTCATCTCAGATAGAGTAACAGTCATCAAGAATACCAACAATAAATGCTGGTGATGATGGAAAAGGTACACTCATGCATTGTCAACAGGACTGCAAATTAGTACAACCACTATGGAAATCAGTATGGAGATTCCTCAAAATAATAGGTATGGAAACACCAGGTATACCATTTCTTGCTATTTACACAAAAGAATGAAAATCATACAATAGTGATGCATGCATACCCATATTTATAGCAGCATGATTTATAATAGGCAAATTATGGAACCAGTCTAGGTTCCTGTCAATAGATGAATGAATGATGTGGTATATATACACAATGGAGTTCTACTCAGTCATGAAGAAGAAAGAAATCATCATTTGGTGATAAATAGATAGAACTGGAGAACACCACAGTAAGTGAAATAAGCGAGACTCAGAAAGTCAAGTGTAATTTGTTTTCTCTCATATGTGGAAGCTAGCAAGAAATAAGGAATTTTTAAAAGGGAAATCTCATGAAAATTGAAGGGGGAAGAGTAGAGGAAGAAGATATAGGGGAAGGAGTAGGGATGGGAAAAAGGAGGAACTTCAGAATGCAATTGACCAAATTATGCTATACATATGTATGGATATACCACAATGAATTCTTCATTTATGTATAACTGTGATGCAACAAGTAAAAGACAATAAATAGAAGAAAGGCCAGTAGAGTAAAGGAAGCAGATTGGGGAAAGGTGGAAGAAAGGGAAAAGAGAAATACTAGGGATTAAAATGGCACAAATTATGTTAGATGTGTTTGTGAATATGTAAAACAGAATTCTATTGTACATAACTATAGTGCCCTCATAAACATTTTAAAGGAAAAGAAAGAATATGAAATACTTAATCACACCAGAAAAAAACATTATTGCCATTTTCCTTGGCAAAACTTACTGGTGTAGAGAACAAACAACATAGGTGTCTTTACTAAATCTTTTTGTACTACCAACAATTAAGCTATTCATGCTTAGAGACATAAGAATGGAGAAATAAAAGTCATAATAGGCCACTCATATAAAAAGCAATAGTGTGTCACACATTTTAACATGAGCCATACTTGGGACAAAGATTTCCTTCTGACAAAGCTCATTGCTAGAATGATGCTTTACTTTGCCCTTAGCATTCATTTGTCTTACTCTAGAGTTTAGCACAACTTTTTTTCTTTTTACTGAAAAAACTTCTTCTTTAGGCAATAATAGTTGAACAGCATGAGACACCATGAAATGGGTTATTTGTCTCAAGAATCAACAAAGTTTAAGTAAAATAAATATTTTTATTTTACTGCCATATTAATAGTTATGAGGGCTGATCATAAAACAAAATAATAGACACATATTCAATGATATCAGAAATCACAATAAATATAAATGATCCAAAGGATCCAGTTGCAAGACAAAAATTATCGGATGGGAAAAAAAGAGTGAAAATAAAAGCATGGAAAAACACATATCAATTAACTCCTACATAAAATTAATAGGTAATAGGTAAACATATTCATATCCAGAAAAATAAAACATAAATCAAAAAACATTGATAAAGAGAATCAAGCCTCAAATTTCCTTTTTTGAGAAATGCTTTTAAAGTCAATGCCACCTTTAGCTCCACTTACCATTCTGGGTTCCAACTCTATTTTTTTTTTGTCTAAAAAGTATCTTTTGTAAATAGGAATAGAAATGGAAATACCATATGACCCAACTATCCCACTCCTTGGTATTTATCCAAAATAACTAAAATCAGCAAACTGTGGTGATTCAGGCACATCAGTGTTTATAGCAACACAATTCACAATAGTCAAGTTATGGTACCAGCCAAGATGCCCATGTGGCGCATATACACAATGGAGTTTTACACAGCCATAAGAAGAATGAAATTATTGTATTTGCCAGTAAATGAATGGAACTGGAGAATATCATGCTAAGTGTATAAGCCAGGCTTAGAAAGTTAAGGTTGAATGTTTTATCTCATATGCAAAATAAGGGGGAAAATAGGGAAGTGACACCATAAAAAAGGAAGGGGGATCTTTGGAATGGAGGAGGGAGGTTGAGGGGAAGGGGCAGGGACAGGAAAGTGGGAGAACAGCAGAACAAGGTTGACCAAATTATGCTCTGTGCATGTGTGAATGTATCACAGTGAATTCCATTTTTGTGTATGCCTATGAAGTACTAATTTATAAAAACAACCAGCAGAGTAGAAGAGGGGAAATGGTAGAGTGGGAGAAGGGGAGGAAAGGAGAAGGTGTTGAAGACTGAAATAGAGCAAATTATATTCCACACATATGTAGTTATATCAAAATGAACCCCACAGTTATGTACACCTATAATACACTAATAAAAACATTTTTTACAAGAGAAGTACGTTTTCTGCCAATCATTGATGCATTTTTTTATTGTACAGTATATTTTGAACAGGATATCACTTGTTTTTAACAATAGGAGAATTGATCTAAGTATCTAACCTGTAATAAGTAGTCTATATTGAGTTTTTCATGCAGTTAAGTTTATTTAGTTTGAAGGACTACGTTTAGTCTGAAATCATATCTTTCATACTTTTTAAAAGTTTCCTTGTAAAATTCTCTCTTTAAAGAATGATAATATAGGTAATAATTGTTTCTTTAAAAGCTGGCAACCCATGTTAACCATCCCTTCCCCACCGCCTTCATTTCTCAAATAGAACATTACAGTTCTGTTAAATGCAAAAGTCTGCAAGCCAATGCCCTAAAAGATAACCAGTTCTGGAGGACTGGGTTTGAGTGGCAGGATGCTTTTGGAGGGAGGGATGAAAAGTGGCAATGTCTGGTTCTTACATACAAGTGAGTACATTTCCCAATAGCATTTTAAAAGCATTTTATTTCAACCTTAGAGCCAATATAGAAAAATTAAATCCATATGCTTCTGATATGTTAACTTATTTTTCATCAAACTGGCTCCACCAAGGGGTTGGTGTCCAAGCAAACCCTATCTTTTGTATATTTTTAAATGAAAGTTAAAGTATTTTTCTGAACTGGGAATTCAGGTTTTAAAAATATTTAATAAGAGATAAACCTCAAGTTTTCTAATTTGAAGTCAAGCATGTTAAATTTTATTTATTGATGTTCTCCTAAGGCCCATGTGATTCTTAATGAAATGAAGCAACCACACAAACAATAACAAAACAACCTTAAAATGGACTTTCCGGGGTTAGAAGTGCAGCTCAGTGTTTGAGTGCTTGCCTAGCATGTGTGTGAGACCCTCGGTTCCATCTCCAGCACTACTCAAAGGAAAAGAAAACTGGATTTTTCCCTTCAGACTGAATACAATCATGATGCCAAATGATGTATACCAGAAACATTTCTGTTGCTGAATATTTCAACTCAGTCAAAAATAACATAATAGGTAATTATTGGTGAATCTGAGTTAATGGGAATTATGGTGGGGTTTTCTTTAGTAAAGAGACTAATGAAAACTTGATTGGTTTGAGCAGAGAAACTCGAAATAAAATAACTTTGATGAAACTGCAATAGAGAAACAAGGCATTTTGTAGAAGATTGCTTGTGGATGAATTCTAGGAAGAAATCTTTGAACCAAGTATTTAAAAGGAAGGTATTTATGGTATTTACGTGTGGCACACTTACAGCAATTAGTTCAGATGGTGTAGTCTGGCTAATACATTTCATTTTTTTGTTTGATTTGAATGTTTCTTGGCTAGAAGAAGTAATCAGAATTCGTGTTTTGTGTATATGATGCCTTTATCTTAGCTTTTCTCTTTTTTTCTTCTTCTATTATAACTATGACCATAGTCATAACAATAAAAATGTATATTTTATCTTCAACACTTTGTTCAACTATTATTGCCCAAACACAAACCAAAAAGACCTTTTTCAGTAAAAATATGAAGAAAAAAAGTTGAACTAGACCCTAACCACCAAAGTAAGACAAACAAATGCTATGGGAAAGCTAAGGATTGTTTCAGCAATGAGCTCCCCCCGAAGGAAACCTTTGTACCAGCTATAACTCACAGAATAATAGATTATACAGTATTGCTTTCTTTATTGCCCTTTTAAAACTTGATTAAATTTACTCTCAAATTATTAGTGGTTTTAGTACAACCCAAATAAAAGTTCCAACATTTTTCCTTCTTTGAAATTTAACAAGCTCATTCTAAAATTTATCATGAAGTGCAAGCACCAAAAACATCCGAGACACACTTGATTAAAAAGAACAAGATGAGGAAATTTTCCTCCCAGATATCAAGACTTAACACAAAGCTACAGTAATCAAGACCTGGGTAAACAGGGTGCAAGGATGGGAAATAGATCAATTATACAGAAAAATTCCAGAAGCAGACGTATGTATATATGGATCCATGATGTCTGACAACAGTATCATTGCAGATCAATGAGGGCATAGATTGAATTTTCAGAACTAGTGCTGGTGTGAAGAGTTATACATTTAGGGATAAATGCAGTCTGAATCTTTTTTGTACAACTCACACAAAAAAGGTAGATGCAAAATCATAAGCAGTTATTACACAACAAAGGAGACTATCTTCATGATATTAGAATAAGGAAGGCTATCTTAAATAGAACCAAAGAAGAAGTCATACAGAAAAAGAATGATAAATTTGAACACATTAAGAAATTTCAGTAATAAAAAGATACCACAAAGAGAATGACAAGACAATGAAAGAAGATATTTGCAATACATATTACATTATATATGTATGCATATATGTATATACATATCTATACTTAGACATATTCCTAAATCAAACAAATCACCTGCCCCGCCAGAACACTTGGGCAAAAGATTTTTAGAAAAAAAAAAAAAAACAGAATCATCAATGACAACCTCATTAGTAATCATGACAATGAAAAATAAAATCCTAATTATGTGCCTTTATGCATTTGCCAAATTGGAAAAAAAAAGCATGAAAAAATACCAAATATTAATGAGGATGTGATGATTTTGAACCTCTTAAATACCTTTTAAAAAGGCTTCTCAGGTCTTACTTCAGAAAAAAGATTGGCATTATTTATTGAAGTTGAACATGAACATATTCTTTAATCCAGCAATTCTACCTCTAAGTAAATAAATACCCAAGAGAACCAATCCCTCATACATGTGCAGCCACACACAAGAAAAGTAATCTTTATAATGAAATTTGCTTGTAATATAAAAGCAGCTGAAAAAAATCATATATCCATAAATAATAGATTGCATAAGTGAACTGTGGTCTATTCCCACACAGTAAACAAAATATACCATAGAATATGCATTAATATGGATAAAACTCAAAAACATGACCTTAAGTCAAAGAAGCCAGTCATCAAAAATATGGAATATGATTCCATTTACAAGTTTTTTAAAATGGCCAAACTAAACAAAATATATTTAGAAGTACATATAATTTGCTACAATGATAAAAGAAAACGAGAAATGATTATTACAAGCCAGAATAGTGGTTTTCTCTGAAGCAAAATGAGTGTATAGATGGAGGTACCATTGAAGAAGGGCCCACAGAGGGTTTCAGGTTTACCAATTCTATTTATTTATGTAGGGTGATAATTTTTATTCTTTAACTTAGATGTTTTGTTATATACACATATTTCAAAATGAAAATATAATGAATGGAATTGAATTACTTTGTTTCAATGTGAATAAATCTCACTTTTTCCTACCCTAAACTTTTACTATGCATTGGTCTCATTTTTAAATATTTGTGAAAACTGATGAAGATTTGATCACAGCACCAATTAGTCTTTTTGGAATTACTATTTTGTTATTTCTGTCTTTAAACATCTTAATGCCAATTCATGCATAGGAAAAGGATTAGACTGAATGTTTCACAGTCTGACACTTCCAGGCAGAGACATGGATGAGTTCATTATAATCAAATCCACCTTTTGCAGGCAAATCTTCAGGTTGGACAAAAAGGAATAAGGGTAATGTTAATTCCCAGGTCTCTAACCTCATCCAGGAAACACTGAGTTCTCTGTAAAAGGAAGCACTGCAAAACAGAATCCCTTACTATTACATTCACATACCACACCTTTACTCCTCACTTCTTTTTGTTTCTCTTGGCTTCCTGATTACTTGGCTACCTATTAATCATTTATCTGTTTCAGTTTATGATTCAAAAAATTTCATTGGGCTTCTTGCTCCAGTAAATAATGTGGACTTGGTTTCTTCCCAGGTTCCTGCTTTGGTCACTAATCCAATCCCTTTTTTACTATGCCTTGAAATGTACAACCATGGCCATTTTGGTCTATATGTGCTAGCATGCACTAACACATGCCTTGTTTATTTGCAGCCTCCTGCCAATCCAGCACCCAGGCCTAAGTTCATGACTTTCTGCCACTGTATCTACTCTAAACCCATCTACAATTGTACGTAGCCTTTTCTACCCAACTCTGTTGTGGGTAATAATACAATAACTCCTCATCCTCATCACCATATTAAAACCTATGAAGATTACCTTGGTTGCCAAGTGACCCTGATATGTCAGGTTTCTAAGAAGTTTAAGATGACCCTTTGTCCAAGTATACAAGATAGATTTATGCCATGCTATACCTACCAGCACACTAGAGTCAAAGGAGGTAACTAAGGCCCAAAGACCAGAGAAATTCACAAGGTGTATACTGGGGGAAAGTCTGCAAGAGTGGAACTTGCCATCAAGGTACTCAGTGAACCAAGATGATGCCCTGTGTGGTGAAGGCACAACACAATATTATGGTGGTAAGTAACAGACATCAAAATGCTAGGATCAAGAAGATTCAACCTGGGCAGCAGAACACCTAAAATCAAGAAATCTCTTCCACTATCTTCTCTCTCTCTCTCTTTTTTTTTTGTACCAGGGATTGAACCTAGGGGCATTTTACCACTGAGTCACATCCCCAGTGCCCAGCACTTTTTAAATATTTTATTTAGAGACAGAGTCTCACTGAGTTGCTTAGCACCTCTCCAAGTTGCTGAGGCTGACTTTGAACTCAAGATCCTCCTGCTTCAGCCTCATGAGCCGCTGGGATTATAGGCATGTGCCACCACACCCAGGCTCTTCTAACTCTTTCTGCCTAGTTAACTACTATATTCATCTTTCAAATCTCACATCAACCATCATTTCCTCTGGAAAATCTCTGCCCCATTGGATCAGCTGATTCTACTATATACACCAGTACATAACACCTTATATCTATCCTTATAATATATAACCATAAAATATTGCACTGTATAACAACATTCTGCTCATTATATTACTTCCTTTTATAGGAAGATAAACTCATCAGCACTGAGAAAGTGTTTATCTTTTTAAACACCATACCCAAAGCATGTAGCACAGTACCTGCCACATGTGAGCTATAATAATAATAATAAAAATAAAACATTTGAATAAATGAATGAATAAACCCTTTTAAAAACTATAGTGAGGAGTTAGACAGGAAGACAAGGAATTTCAATCCTAGGAAAACTGGAGAAGCAAGACATGAGCCAAATGCAGGGACTGGAGTAAACGGGAGGGCTCAGTGATAAGTAGTGTGTTAGTCAGCCTTTTATCACTATAATGAAATACTTGAGATAATAAACTTAGGAAGAGAAAAAGTTTATTTTGGCTCAAGATTTTGCAGGCTCCAGTCCATAATTATTTGGCCCCATTGTTTTCAGCCTGTGGCAGGGCAACATATCATGGTAGGAATATGTGACAGCAAAGTTGCTGACTTCATGCCAGGAAGCAAAACAAAGTACGGGATACAGGGGAAAAAGATACAAGAGTTCCACAATTCCCTTTGAGAGCATGCCCCCAGTGACTTAAGGACTTCCCACAAGGCTCCTCATTCCTAAAGGGTCCACCATCTCTCAATAGCAACATATTATGGACCAAGCCTTTTACACATTCCAGATCTAAACTATAGCAAACAGCATCTCAGGTACAAAGTCAGAGAATAATTAGCAACTAGGCTGAGTCTCCAAGCTACTGATCTCCTCAAATGCATTAAAAATATTACTCACAAGTTCTAGGGAAAGTATGGATCCTCAGAAGGTGGTTGTGTTCCCATCTGGAAATATGAAAGGGATCTAAGGAAGCCATTGTTATCTTAGCAGATATTAAAGTTTTTCCAGGATTACTGATGAAAACCAAAGTCCCTAAACCTTCTCAGGAAAATAAGGTCATTCGACACTGCAGACAGTTATCAATATTTCAAATCCTTTCCACAAGTACACAAAGAGCAAATTATAAAGTAATTAGCCAACTACATTTTCATTTTACTTCTGGCTCACTCATGACTTCCAGGGAGACCAAACAGTGACACACAGACAATTTTCCCCTCAGAATAAAACAAATTTTCAGCCTCTCTATCTCCTGACAGTATCCATCCCCAGCCTCAGAAATTCAGAGAACCTAGAACCCCAGTTTTTCCTTTAAGTCTTCCACATATGGACTAAGTTAAGAATAATTTTGGTTTAGACTTACTGTGTATTAGGAATCTATAATATTTCCCAATAAGAAACTAATTTGATTTATCTTTATTGGTAGTGAAATAACTATCCTCCCGACTAGGAATCCAGGAAATGTGTATAATGGGGAGATAATCCAAGAATGTATGTAATGTAGAGAATAAATAAGGCTCCAAGATCAACTGGTTAATAAAGATCAACTGGAGTGGTCTGCAAGGTCTTTGTAAAGTAATAAAAATATTAACTTAAAATAACTCCTTGATATTTATAGACTATCTTTAGAAGGAGATACAAAAATATGACTAACAGTGGATGCTAATAAGGACAGAATCAAGGTGGCTAGGGGAAAGGAGTTCAAAGGAGAATATTTTCATTGTATACCCATTTACACCTTTTGAAATTTGTGTCATGTGTGTTTTAGTCAGCAGTTTGACTGCTGTAATTAAAAGACTTGATAAGAAAAATTTTAGACGAGGAAAGGTTTATTTGGGGGCTCAAGATATTCAGAGATCTCAGTCCACAGAGTAAGGCAGAGAATCATGACAGAAGAGTGTGGCAGAGGAAAGCAGCTCACATGATGATCAACAAGCAGAGAAAGACTAAAATCAGCTCAACAAATATACACCTCAAAGGAACACCCCCACAAAAGCATGCCCCCAATGACCCACCTCCTCCAGTCAAACCCTACCTGCCTTTGGTTACCTCTCAGTTAATGCCTATCAAAGGATTAATTCACTGATTGGGTTAAGGCTCTCATAACCCAATCATTTCACCTCTAAGCTTTCTTGCATTGTCTCACGCATAATCTTTTGGGGGACACTTCACATCCAAATCATAACAATTTGCTTATAACACTTTAAAATTAAACAAGATTTAATTTTAAATAAAACCCCCATGACTTGACTTCATTTCACAGTCAAGTTCATCCTTCCTTGGACAAGTCCCATAGCATGCAAGCCCAAAGAAAACTTCCTGGCACTTTGCATTAGGTGGATATTTTAGATGAGGGCCTACTGCTAAGTCAAGATACATATATGATGGTTATGATAAGTGATGGATAGATAAGAAGACAAAACAGCTACTGATTATAGGTAAAGTAGATATAGGTCAGACTCAATTTTTTTCAACTGGCTAATGTCAATGTCATAGTTCTCTCAGTATATTCATCTTGGTTAAGCTAATTTAATTAGCAGGAGAGAAGATTTATCATACCTTGGTTTACATTAGTAATACTGGAGTTATTTATCATGCTTCCTGAAAATAATAGTGTAAGTATGCAAATAATCAACTACAAGTCTCTAACATTCAAGAGAGCAAAGTCCAAGCCTGTCTTGTTCACTACAATCCCAGTACCTAGCATAGTGGCTGCAATTAGTAGGCATGGAGTAACTGCTAAAAAGAGAATGAATGAGAAAAAAAAGACTAGGAAGGTTATTATATATACTGAAAAAGGGGTCAATTCATCAAGAGGATATAACAATTCCAAATATATATACACCCAATACTGGAGTATGCAAATACATAATGCAAGTATTAATAGAACTCAATTAAGAGATAGACTCCAATACAACAATAATTTGAAACTTTAATATTCTACTTTCAGCAAAAAGAAATCCACAAAGAAACAGCAGAGTTAAATTTTACCCTAGAGCAACTGGACCTAACAAACATCTACAGAACACTTCATACCACAGCTGCCTAATACATTTTTATCATCAGCACATGGAACATTCTCCAGTACTTTTCACATTATAGGACACAAAACAATTATCAACAATTCTTAAAAACTGAAATAATATTGAATTTCTTTTCTGAAAACCATGCAATAAAGCTAGAAATCAATAATAAGAAAATATTGAAAGCTATAAATACGGAAATTAAACAACTTGCTTTTGTACAACCAAAGGATCAAGGAAGAAATCAAGAAAGAAATTTTAAAATTTCTTGATACAAATAAAAGTGGAGATACAATATAACAAGACCTATGGAATACAGCAAAAGTAGTACTGAGAGAGAAGTTTATGGCAATCAGTTTTCATATCAAAAAAGTAGAAAGATTTCAAATAAATGATCTATCACTATATGTCAAGGAACTGGAAAAAATAACAACAAACTAACCCAAAATTAGTAGAAGGAAAGGAATAATAATGATTAGAGCTGAAATAAATGAAATGGAAACTAGTAAAGTAACATAAAAGATCAATGGAACATATAGCTATTTCTTCAGAGAGATAAATAAATTAGATAATCCCTTAGCTAAACTAAGAACAGGAGAGAGAGGACTCGAATATAATCTTAGACAACAAGGGAAGCATTATAACAGACACCACAGAAATACAAAAGGTTATTAGAGATTATTATGAACAACTATCTGTCAACAAGTTTCTAGAAGAAATGGACAAATTCTAAGACACAAACACCTCACCAAGATTGAATCCTGAAGAAATAGCAAACCCAAACAGAAAAATAACAAGAAGACTGAATCAGTAATAAAAAAAACCTCATATCTAGAAAAGCCTAGACCAGATGGCTTCATTGCTTAACTCTACCAAACATTTAAAGAAAAAAAAATAAAAATAATTCTTTTTTAGTAATGCAAAAAAGTGAAAGAGGAAGGAATTCTTCCAAACACATTCTATGAGACAACAAAATACTGATGCCAAATTCAGATAGGATCACACATACACACATATACTACAGACCAATAATGAACCTAGACACAAAAATCCTCAACAAAATACTAGCAAACCAAATCTAACAGCACACTAAAGAGATTATTCATTGTGATCAAGTGAATTCATCCCAGTGACACAAGGATGTTACAATATCATACAAATCAATAAACTTGATATATCAAAACAATAAAATGAAGGATAAAAACATTTGGTCACCTCAATTGATGCCAAAAGGCATTCAATAAAATTCATACCCCTTAATGATAAAACTGAACAAATTAAGCATACAAGGAGTGACCTCACAATAAAGGTCATTTTTAATGTTCCAACAACTAATATTATATTTAATGGGAAAAAGCTGAAAGCTTTTTAAGATCTAGAAGAATAAGGATACCCACTTCCATCACTTTTATTCAACCTAGTGCTGGAAGTCCTAGCAAGAGCAAATAGGCAAGAGAAATAAATAAAGGGCTTCTAAACTGGAAAATGAATACAATTGTCACCATTTTCAGATAACACGATCTTATATATAGAAATCCCCCAAAACTCCACCAAAAAATTGCCAGAGGTAAAAATGAATTCAGCAAAGTTGCAGTTACAAAATCCAACTAGGAAAATCAGTAGTGTTGGTACATTTCAATAGCAAATTTTCTGAAATAGAAGCAAGAAAGCAATCTTATTTACAATAGCTACAAAAATAAAATACCTAGGAGTACATTTAACCAAAGAGGTGAAAGATATCTACAAAGAAAATTATAAAGTCTGGATGAAAGAAAGTGAAGAGAACACAAAATGTGGAAAGATATCCTGTGTTCATGGATTAGAATAATCATTATCATTAAAGTGTTCATATTACCCAAAGCAATTTATAAATTTGATGCAATACCTATTAAAATATCAATAGCATTCTTCAAAGAACTAAGAAAAACAATTTTAAATGTATATGGAATCATAAAAAAACCCTGAATAGCAAAGCCATTTTGATCAAAAAGAACAAAAGGATGCATATTACCTGACTTCAAAACATACTACAAAACTGTAGTAATTAAAAGTGTAATATAGGTATAAAAACAGACACATAGAACAATGAAACAGAATAGAGAACCTATAAATAAACCCATAAATCTATAGAAACTGATTTTCAACAAAGGTGCTAAAAACGCACATTGGAGAAAGGACTGAGAAATTTTAATATCCACATATCAAAGAATGAAGTTAGACTCCTATCTTTCACCAGTTACAATCGTCAAATAAAAATGAATTAAAGATGTCAATGTAAGATCTAAAACCATGAGAGTTCTAGAAAAAAACAGGGGAAATGCTTTAGGACATTCAAATGGGCAAAGATTTTTTTTGGATGATACCCCAAAAGCATAAGAAACAAAAGCAAAAGTTGGCAAATGGGATTATATAAAAAGTTTCTGAACAGTAAAACAAAACAAAACAAAACACCCAACAAAGTGCAGAGAAAAATTTATGGAATGGGAGAAAATTTTTGTAACATATGAATGTGACAAGGGTTTACTATCCAGAATATATGGAATACTCCAAAATCTCAATAGAAAAAACTTGATTTTTAAATTGCAATAGATCTAAATAGACACCTTTCAAAAGAAGACAAACAGCCAGGCAACAGGTACATGAAAATATGATCAATATGACTAATCATCAGAGAAATGAGAGTCAAAACAAGGAGATTTCAGCTTATTCCAGTAAAAATAGCTAATATCACAAAAACAAAAATAAAAACTATTGGCAAGGATGTGGAAGACAGGGAACACTTGCCCACTACCATTATGAATGTGAATCACTACAGCCATTATCTAAAACAGTATGGAAGTTCCTGAAAAAAATTAAAAATAGAACTACCATATGATCCAGCAATTCCACTACTTGGGTATATATACAAAGTAAATAAAATCATTATATCAAAGAAACTTCTGCATGCCCATGTTCATTGCAACACTAGTCACAATGGCCAAGATATGGAATTAAACTAAGTATCCATCAATTGAGGAATGGGCAAAGAAAAATTGATACTTATATACAATACTATTCAGTCATAAAAAAAGAATGAAATCCTGTCATTTGCCACAACACAGATGGAACTGGAAATTATTATCTTAAGTGAAACAAGCCAGGGAGAGAAAGACAAGTACCATATTATTTCACTCATATATGGAATCAAAAAATGTTGATCTCATAGAAGTTGAGAGTAGAATGGCAGTTACCAGAGACTGGGAACAGTAGTGGAGAAGAAGGAATAGAGTAAGGTTGATGAATGGATAGTAAATTAAGTAGTAGCAAAGAGTTCTGGGGTACTATTGCACAGTAGAGTGATTATAGATAACAAGAACATTTTCAAAAACTAGAAGAAAGGATTTTAAAAGTTTTCACCACAAATAAATGATAAATGAAAAGATAGATATGTTTAATCTGATTTAAGCATTACACAACACATACTCGTATCAAAACTACATGGTACCCCAATTAATATGTACAACTTCTATGTTTTTGTGTATCAATTAAAAATAAAAACTTTTAAATTTTTTAAAAGAATGAATGCATACTTCGTAAATAAAAAAATAAGCCCCCCATTCGTCAGAAAAATTAATTGACTTGTCTAAAGTCATGCAGGGTGATATTGGCAGATCTCAGACTAGAATTAGGTCTTCTGCCTCCTCATCCATTAATCTTTTCATTATTTAAAGCTATAGATACACCCCAGTAACAGAAGAATAACAGCTCAAAATATTATCTCCAAAACATTTGCTGATCACAATTTCATATGGGTTAACCTAGAAAATGCATTTTGAGGGGATTCAAACATACAGGTTTGTTTAAACATTTGTATAAACATTGGACCAAATTACCATGAAGTTCTCTTTTAATATACTGTGGACAAAAGTGCTTTCAGCTTAACATAAAAAAACTATTAGTTTATTATAAACTGACATAAAATAAGAAAAACTCTTTCCGAAAATGTCACTTTATACAAGGAGCTACAAACAAAAGACTGAAAGAGAAGCTCAGGGCAGATACTACACAAGTCCTTAGACTTCCAACATTATCCCCCACAGAACAGGCTTGGGATTAAGGATAGCCATCAACAAAATTGTATGTATCAGTAGAGTGGAACATTCATCTCGCTTCCTTGCCTGACAGAGCCAAAACATTCTTAATACTGGATTCACATTTCTCATTCATCCATATTCTCTTTCTCTCTCTCTCCCTTTCCACCCTAATTCCAAACTAAAGCCTATTCTTAGCTTGCTGGTAAAAATCATCCATCCCTTCTCATACTAAATTAAAAAAAAATAAAATAGGTAGTCTAAAATCTAAAGGTTTAAGTACATTCACCCAAAGCCAATTCTCAGAAATTAATTTCATGAAAAATCAATTAATCAAAGCCTATCAGTTCCAGTCAGATCTTACAGCTTCCCTTCTATGTGCCTATCCTCTTGACTGCTCCCATGGAGTGAGAAAGGGAAAAAGAGAGTTGGAGGTGGCTATTAAGGTCACCAACTCCTATGCCAACCCTCTCCTATACCGCAACTCATTCATGTTTCAGAGAAAGTGCTGCTGCAAATCTCAGTAATTCCAAAATTTCAGAAAAGCCTCCTAAACTAAGTCCATCATGAATAGATATTAGTCTCCAAATTCTGTTGTATTTTTCATAAAAGAAACCTAGCCCCTGCAGCTACATAGGGATATGTGGCTAGTCTAGCTAGTGAAACAAAGAAATCGCATGTTTTATTTCCACTCTGAAGGAACCAACAGTTCTTTGTGATTCTCTAGTATCTTCCCCTATTCTGGTGTATGTTCCAAATAGTGTAGTAAAAATGGTAGTCTTCATCAACCTAGATTCATCTTCCAGGAGCCTGGGTTCCTGAGTATCAGTGTGGAGTAGAGATTTTTCATAAACCTCAACCTGTATTAATATCTCCTATGCAGAAAAAATAAATCTTTGTTATTTTAGTACACCAAATTTTTGAGGTTAAGTAGTTACTACAATATAACCTCACCTCTCCTGATTAATATGCATCCCTTACAGCATAAATTACTTTTTAAAAATTTTTATTTGTTCTTTTTAGTTATATATGACAATCGAGATTATTTTGACATATTGTACATACATGGAGTATAACTTCCCATTCTTGTGGTTTACATGATGTGGAGTTACACAGGTCATGTATTCATATAAAGCATAAATTACTTTTTTAAAAAAAGTTTTAAGGTAGTTAATTGAAGCATAGCTCCAAACAATTTCAGAGGAAGAAGTATGCTGTTATCTTTAAGGGGCAGAATCTCCCTATCACTCCCTACAACTTACTGGCTGCACTAAAACATAGTAAAAGTTCAAAAAACAGTCAATTGATGGCATGCCAATTAATCATTCAGTGAGCTAGTTTTCAGTGAATTGACTTTCAGTAGGTTGACTTTCATTTACTTGGTTGGCTTCTGGAATATCAGATTCATACTGCAGACTGGTAAGACATTTTTTATTGAAGAAATTCTCAAATCACACCATCAAGAAAGCCCCTACTCCATCTACAAAAAGTGACTCCTGCCTCAATCACTATGAACTTTCCTGACCAGATCATCTTGCCTTCGTCCAATAAGTCTGGTGGCTTCCTTAAATGCCTCCAGAAGACCTTTTTAATCAGAGGTTCTGAGAAGCTAATCCCAACTTTTAGAAGGCTTTGCAAGTAAGTTGATGCTGAGTTCAGAAACTGAGGCTCTTATTCCTCTGTCCTCTACAAACAGTTAGACTAATTGCCCCATCTGTTTCTTACCAATTGCCTTCTGGAGTAGACGACTCAAAGGAAATGACTTGATTTTACTGATGAATAGCACTTCATACCTAGAGAAATGTTGAATAAAAAGACTTTAGGTCATTTTAGTACCCAGTGAAAATACCATAGTGTTTTACTTTTCTGACTTCCATTTTCCTCTTCTATCTTGAAATATGAAAGTTTTCTGAGTCATGTAGTGGTAAGACTTGATGACTCTAATAAATAATGATAAACATTTTTCTTAGTAGCCTCTAAACACCTTAGTAGTACCTAAATAAATTTTCTTCACAAAAATGTGCTCTCCCTATACCCCACACAAATTATTTTGTAAATATCCCAGTGAAATCATTATGGACACAACAGATCTAGGTGATAAATGGCACCTTAATTTGTTGTCTTTGAGCTAGCATATCCAGGAGTTCTTGACTGTGAGATCTGGTGTTTACAGTTCTCAGATGATTCCTACTTCATTTCACTTGTTTTTAAAAATAGTATTTGTTTGTATCAATAATTATCCAGTCATCCCAGTTTTTGAACAATGGCTCCAAGAACCACTGAATTTGTGAAGACTTATGATAGCTATCCTCACAGACTTCTACCAATATAAGATTATAACTCTATATCCATTTATTAACAGGCATTTATTCAGAGGCTAAAATGTGCTAAACACCAGTGGTGAGAATGCAAGACAAAATAAGGTACAGTTATGAAACTTTTAAGGGAATTTTATGGCTCCTCCTTGACCTGGAACAAATAGGTCCACCTTCTAGCAATGATTTACACATATCATTTCTTGGCAGTAAGTAACAGTGTCTAAGGTTATTTTCAATGGTAAACAGAGACTTTGGTTTGTCCTAAAAGAACCATCTCCTAATGGCTTCCCCTTCATACAAATCCTATACTCACCATACACACAGCCTCCTTTGGTCCTATGATACTGGTAGTCACCTTTGGAACAGGATTTGGGGAATGGGGATCTAATATAAGGGTAGAAAAATCTTAAAGCCTGAATAATAAAGGAAGTAGGGCTTGAAATTTGGGGAATATGACTTAGAGAAAGCAAAACCTCTCTGGTCTATAAGACCTTGCATGATAGGGTTTTCCATGAATGAGAAACGAGAGAGGTTAGCCAGGATATAGCTCCCTGGGGGAGGGTCAAAGGTGGCTATGCAGATGAGCATATGATTTGTCTGTTTCATGAAGGGAGAGCCATTTGGAGGTGGTTCAGGGGGGAAGAGATACTGGAGAATTGAACCGAGAGGCTCTTTCACTCAACCACATCACCAACCCTTTTTATTTTGAGTCAGAATCTCACTAAATTGTTGAGAGTCCTGCTCAGTTGCTGAGGCTGGCCTAGAAATTGTGATCCTCCTACTCCAGCCTCCCAAATTGTTAGGATTACAGGCATAAGCCACCACCCCTGGCTTGGAGGCAACCTGTCCAGTTTTTCATTCACGGAAAACCAGATGGACTTCTTTACACTCAGAGTCTTCATGTATGCTTTCCCTCTGTAGGAACATGTTTCACCCCTGTTCACCCGGCTAACTTGCATTATCATGCAGGTCTCAGAGAGGCTATCCATAACCCAGTCACTCTCTCCTCTCCCATTTGAGGTCCCTATAGCCTATATTCTCATAATCCTTCAGATTTGTATTTTAGTACCTAACATATTTTTGTGCTGTCCCTCAATGCCAAATAAATTGCCTGGCAAACTGTAAGCACTCAAATATTTGTTGAATAATTCAGTGAATGAGGGAATGTATGGAAGGATGAATGATCAATCCTTGGCCCCAGGTCACCAGCATCCATTTCAAAGAACAGGTGTAAGTAAATAAATTAAGGTAATTAAATTTGAGTGTTAAATTGTGTGTGTGTGTGTGTGCATGTGTGTGTATTTGAGGGGAAGAACAAAGGAAGTTGAAGGTCTTTGACTTAAAAAATATTTGCAGTAAAAATCATATTTGAAATACAAAGCCTTCTGATACCATAAAAGGAATAGAGTACACAGAAAGAAGTATATGAAATGTTATGTATGCCTAGCAGTGGGGGCGGGGGGGCAGTACAGCTCAGTGTGAATATGGCTCAGTATGAGTTTTTGTTCCTCAGGAGTTCTTGTCAGGATTTGTTCCTTTCAAGTTCACCTAGCTACATGTGGCAGTGATTCACAATATAGTTGCTTAGATTTGTTTTTACTTCAGTGAGAGTCTACATGTTGTTTGTTCCCCATTCCTGCTCTCCAATAGGATACAATAGCTCTCATTCTTTTACAAATAAGAAAACTTGGTTAAGAGACAGAAAGTAGAGTAGTGGAAGTGGAAATTGCTTGTTCTTGGGAGTCTGACTGAATTTTAGAGAAATAGTTTGCATAATGTTAAGTAATTTGCATATAGATGGGACCAAGAAGTTCTAGGAGACTCTTAACCTCTTCCTGACCAAAGGCACACAGTAGCCACTCTTCCTAGTCAGCCCTCACCACCAATGTTTGCAGCCCTCACCACCAATGTTTGGGAATAAAATATACCAAGATGGGAGGTTTAATAATGCTCCTTTTTATCATGTTAATGATATATAATTTTTAAACAAACATTTTTCTAAGCATCAGAATATGAAACATTGTTGGTGCTTTCTCAGTTTAGGCAAGTGCTATTAGTGGTGTTTTTGATTGGGCTATCATGGGGCAATAATGAAATCATTCTCAAAACTGTTCTGGAAAACTTCATACTAGGAATAGTGGTACTTCTCCCAGTCAATCTTTGGGTTACTGTAAGCTTTTCGCTGCTGCAATGAAACACATTTCTACTATAACCCTTAGCACAGTTTTGCAATTGTCAGCCAGGCCCTGGGGTTGTCAAGTTCCTCTGATAGTCTCCAATAACCCTTATCAGGACTAGAACAGAATTTGTTAGCATATCATGACAAGAGGAAGTTCTAAAAATCACCAGTAAATTCCCAGTACTAAAATGACCAAGCAGGGGATCCAGACCCCAGAAACAAACCTGGGGTCAGAAACTGAGCACAAAGGAAAACAAGACAAATGGGGGAAAGGCCCATGATATGTTTCAATGTCATACTAAATGGGCCCTCTTACAGGATCTTAAGAGTTAGGTGAAAGCTAAATCTTCTTATGGGCTGAAATATGTCCATAGCTAGACTAAGGGGCAGAGCAGGGAGATCAAAATTGAGACTTAAATCTGCCACAGAGCCAGAGTGGGATATTGAAGAAAGAATCTGGGTCATTAGCCAACTATGTTCGAAAAATTGCAGAATCAGGAAAAACATTGAAGTTGATGATGCTATTTGCTAACAATAAAGATATCTGAGTAGCATTGTCTCAAATAGTCCTAAGGGATCCTCTGGTCCCTACCCAGTCATTATTCAAAAGTCTGACGTCTCAAAGGGCAAGGGAAAAAAGTATGTGTGTTTTTAAAATCTGGGCAATTCCTGTGAGATAGAAAGTACTCCGAACTGAGTCAGAACATCTTGCTTCTAATTATTATTCTACCACTTACTGGCTTTGTGACTTTGGGGAACGCCCTCTCCTCTGTAGACCTCAATTTCCTCTTTTATTAAATGGAGTAAATGCTTATAGACAGGAGATATCAAAGATATTTAGAATCAAAGGACTCCAAATTTTTCAACTTAAATGTGATGATTGTGTCACTTCGTAAATGTATTAATGGTTCTTCATTTAAATAAAGTCCCATTTCTCTCAACATTTGTCACTCTGGAAGGTGGCTTCCAGGGGTCTCCTTCTCTTAGTCTGGCAAGCATGTCCTGAGCAAATCATTTAAGAGTACAAAAAGGAAGAACACTGAACAAATGCATTACTAGATAGAGTTTTAAATTCTTGCCTCAAGTTGGCATTTTCTTATCAACAGCCATCTGTCATACATGATAGTGTATGTGTGTTGTGGTAGGCCAACGAGTCAGAGACTGCAGAGACCTATATTCTAGTCTCTGTTTTTAAATAACATGCTAAATTACCTTGACTAAATCATTTTACCTCTGCTTTTCAGTTTCTTCATTTAAGAAAATTTCCTAGTGATGACAATGATAATAACAGCAACTACAATTTCCTGAACACCTACAGTGTTCTTTAGATATACATGATCTCTAATCTGAACAACAGACCTCATTCAAAGGCATTATCATACTAATATTGCAGAATTGGAATCTAAGACAAAAGAAAGGTTCGTTGTTTCCCCAAGATCACTAAGAGTGAGATTCAAACCAGGTCCTTCTGACTCCAAAGCACATGATTCCTTCTGTTTCCATTATTTCATATTTCCTCCCATTAATGAAATAAACTAGAAAATTTCTGAGATTCCTTCCAAGTCTGATATTCCAGTACTTTTTACCACAGTAGTTATATGGTTAGGCTTACCTAGTAAATACAGTGCTCACAAGCCATGCCCCTTTAGCATATTTTTAACTCCTAGCTTGAAAAGATTGCTCACATTTTCATTGAAGACCTTGAACAACTTGGAAAATGAGCTCAAATACCTTTACATCTTTCAAAAGCTTTATCCCTTTCATTGAATCAAGAAACACATAAAGCACTGGTTCTGGAAGAGATCCCTGACTTGAGATAAATGTTCAAAGGCCAGAAAATGAGGACACCATAATGAGAAATGCCTTTTTTCAGTTGACCACTGATGGAGTATAGGGTTGTCCCTGAGTGGAGGGATGCTGAGATAAAAAGAAGACCCCAACCCACATGTACACTCTTCTGTGAAATTCTACCAATGGACACTCATTCTCTTGGTTTTTGAATAGTTTTAAATCTTTTAAGATATCCCTATTAAAATGATAAAAACAGATGGAAAGATAGTGCCTTAAATGTGGGGGGTAGGTAGGAAGCAAAATTAGTTGCTTTTCAGGCAAGAATATAGACCCATGGGCTTAGTCAGGTTTTCATCACTATGAGAAAATACCTGATAAAAATAACTTAAAGGAGAAAAGAATTATTTTGGCTCATAGTTTCAGAGGTTTCAATTCATGGTTAGTTGGCTCCAGTGCTTTGGGCCTGAGGCAAGGCAGAACATCATGGAGAGAAGGATGTGGTAGAACAAAGATGCTCACATCATGGTGATGAGGAAGCAGAGAAAAAAAGAGTGAAAGGAGCCAGGAACAAAATATAGTCCCCAAGGGCAAATCCCAAAGGATCCATTTCCTTCAACTAGGTACCACCTCCTAATTTCTACCACCTCCCAATAATGTAATCAAAGTATTTATCCACTGATGAGGTCAGAGCCCTCATGATCCAATCATTTCCCCAAAGGCTCACCTCTGAACATTGCTGCATTAGGGACTAAGCCTTCAACACATGAACCTTTGAGAGACATTTCATATCAACCATCAGACCCCCCTGGTGGTTGAAGTAGGAACATATTTTAAATTCCTGAGGGAGGTAGAGTTCCTCTGGGAGAACAAGGAGTGGGATGTAGGAAGGTATCAAAATTACCTTGACTCACTTCTAGCTTTGCCAAGTGTGAATTCTGCTCGTGGAAAATGATGAGTTAGTTTGAAAAAGAAAAAGGGTGAACACAAAATAGCATTTAAAGTGGGAGAAATGATATTCAGAAATTAGAGTCTTGTTAACTTTCATACCTCAAAAAATGCTAGAACAAAAAGAAAAGGGGAAATAATCAATTGGCAAAGATGTTGAGGTACACAGCACAATCTATCAATCTGACAATGAAGAATATTATGTCAGACACACCTAATTCACTTCGACAGAGTGACAAACCCAGCAGTTTGGAGAAAGTAATGAATATAGCATGCATTTTTCATGTATTTATATTCTTCCCAGTTTGTGAGGGGAGTGAATTCCTGAATCAGCTTACCAACAGCGGACACCAGAATTAAGCCAGAGCCAGAACCCAAGGTCAGGGACCATAACTGCATGGTCACTTAAAGCTCACCACATGACATTTATCATTCAAGTCTGTTACTTTTTTTCAGAACTTGAGATCATTTTTAACTATACATTGAAGGTCTTACATAGGAATTTAGCCTCAGCCCTGAGCTTTCACTGCCAGAAAATTCTAGAAGGAGCTACTATATGCCAGTTGTAACTGAACTTCCTGTTAACAAAGAAATAAGTGTGAAATATAGTGTAAGTCAAAGACCAAATAAAAAACAAGCTATTTGTTTTTAAGCAAATATAAAATAATTAGAAAATAGAATTGGATACTCTAATACTCATTAGAGTAAATCCAAAAACATAAAATCCTTTATCTGGTAATGATTTTTGCATTGATTTATAATGAACTTCTCAAAGAAAAATTTCTTTTCAAATCGTATCCCTGCCAGGCACTGCCAGCCAATATTTGACCTGCTCCCCTCTGTCACCCTCTTGACAGATTTTTGACTGGTTTTATAAGGTCAGTTATACACAATGCTGCTTCATTTTCCCCTCAACATATTTAAGAATTTTTAAAATTTCATCAGGGTAAAAATAGTTCTTTTGGTTACTCCAGCCTTCTGACCACAGGGCCCCACATTATCTTGTTTCATTATGTCTTTTCCCAGATCCCCCCACACTAATCTAAGGGAAAGTCAGGTAGAGTGTTATTATGGACTGAATCATGCTCCCTTCAAATTCACATGTTAAAACCCTACACCCTACTGTGGATTGAATATTTTTGTTTCCTCCAAAATGTATGTGTTAGAAATGTTATCCCCCAATACAGCATTATTATACAGGAGATGGTGATTTGAGGAATATTTGAATCATGATGAATCTGTCCTTAAGAATAGATTAATGCTACTTTAAAATGGCTTACAGGAGTGGGTTCCCACTCTCCTGTTCTTCTGCCATGAAAAGATAAAATATTCTTCCCCTCCAAAGAATGCAATGATGAGGCACCATATTGCAACCAGAGACCAAACCTGCTGGTACCCTGATCTTAGACTTTCTAGCCTCCAGAACTGTGAAGGAATGAATTCCTATTCTTTCTAAATTATCCAGTCTCTTGTATTTTGTGATAGCAGCATAAAGCCAATTAAAATACCACCAATGTGAATGTATTTAGAGAAGCAGTCTTTAAAGAGATAATTAAGGTAAAATGAGGTCATAATGGTGGAGCCCTAATCCAATAGTACTGATGTCCTTAATAAGAAGAGGGATGTATAGAGAAAAGGCCATGTGAGGACCCAGGAAAAAGACAGCCATCTGTAAGCCAAGGAGAGAGGCTTCAGGAGAAAACGTGTCAACTAATACCTATACCTTGAACTTGTGGCCTCCAGAACTGTGAGAAAGTAAATTCCTGTTGCATAGACCACCCAGTCTGTGGTACTTTGTTATGGCAGTCTGAGGTAAGACAGGTAGAAAGATTCAATGTCACAGAGTTTTGCTGAGTCCAGAACTGACTACTAGCTATTAGTACAATGTTATACAAGTATCTGCACATTTCTGAGTCTCAGTTCCCCCACCTATAAAATGGGGATAAGAATAGACTCTGGTGGCTGCTGATGGTGATATGAAGTTTAGCAGAAAGCATGGGTACTGACAGTTAGTTTCACAGGGGCCTTCAGTAACTTGTGATGGCCATCTTTTTTTTTTTTTTTTTTTGGTACCCAGGGGCACTTAACCACTGAGCCACATCCCCAGCCTTTTTTATATTTTTATTAGAGACAGGGTCTCACTGAGTTACTCAGTGCCACACTAAATTGCTGAGACTGGCTTTGAACTCACAATCCTCCTGCCTCAGCCTCCCAAGTTGCTAGGATTACAGACATGTGCCACTGTGCCTGCTGTGATGACCATCTTTTTAAGTTAACAACTTCAATTCAATATGTTTGCATAGATTTTGATTTATTTTTATCCAAGTTAGGATTTTGTTGGCTTACCCAAAGCAGAGCTTATTTTCAACTAAAATTCAGCCTTTGAAGCTCAAATATCTTCTTACTCTGTTTGAAGTTACTGTATTTTCCTCCCAAGTCCATTTCAAATTTCTCTCTCTCAGCATCAGACAGATAGCTTCCGTAAGTGTTATATGCACTCGCTAACATAAAATAGGATTCCCTCAGTTAATTCCCCATTTTAACAGACTCCTTTTAAATGTTAGTCCCTTGAAATTAAGATCTGCATATTCAGGTCAGAGTATGCTCCTTAGATGGCACTGGTATACTTTTCTCAAAATCCTGGTCAGAATTGCCATCTTTCTCCAAAGACTTTATCAGAGTCCCCCTTTCTCATCACAGAGTCCATTGTGCCCCCAACAAAGGTAATGCATTTTAAACCAGCACATTGGCACAGGACCAAATTGACTTCACATCAATTGATAGCATAAAGTGATAGAGACATGCAACAAATGTAATTCAAACCTTCACAGTAAAAATCACACAAGATTGATTTGCTGCTGTTCCCTTTCAATAGAACTAAGGCTTTCTTGTTTTACAAACTCTGGTGGTCAGAAAACATGCAATAATAACCAAATTATATAATCACAGATCATCAGAGATAAAGGTCAAACACAACTTGCATCCATAGACAAGAACAAACAAGTTTTATCTGTGAGTTTTCATATATATTGCTGTTATCCCAGATAATTGTTTAAAGTAAGAAGGTTTTATCTTTGGAGGAGGCCATCCGTGGCCATTATAAAATAAGAATCTTAGACTTTCCAACATCTAGCATAACATCACATCAACCTCAGTTCAAATCCCACCTGGGCCACATGCTACTTGTGCAAGTTGAAGACTGTAGGTGCTCAATAAATACAAACTTCCTTTATTCCTTTTCATGATAGGAACTAAAGCTAAGTCAAATTTTTAGTTTTCTGACACCATATATCTAGTCATACAGTTTTACTTATCATCCTTTGTAAAGGGATGATACTTTGTAATGAATGGCACTCTCATTAGAGAATTAACTGATTTTCTTCATGATGCAGATATCAGTATTCATTATTTAGTTGTAATAATCATATCTTCTACACATTATTCTAAGAGCTGCAATATATGTTTGAGCACATGTGTAAACAATGTTTGTATTTGAATAGCACTATCACACTTTGCCAATGTATGCAATGGGTATGCATATTTATAGACCCAAGACGGGGCTCTTTCTTCAGATAGTCAATGAAGTCATTTATTCCTTGTGAATAAACAGAGTTTGCAAGAAGTTGACAGGTGCAATAAATGATTCTGGATGAACATAGGTTACCAGATCAGGATCAGAAACAGGAGATGGCTGAGTAAGCTGCCAAGTGAAGTCCAAAAATAGAAATCAGAGTCATTTGGACAGTTTAAGTCAGAGACAGGCAGAATGGAAAGAAGCTCTCAGCACTACTGAGTTAACTAACTTTGAAAAGTCATGTACAAACACCTAGTTCCTTGTCATTGATGCCCTTCCATAGGTTGGGTACTGGTCCTGACTCATTCAAATTCTAGGTATCAGACCTCTTCTGATTAACGAAGTATGTCTGTGGTTATCCACTATAGAATTTTAATCAGAGATAGCAAAGTGGAACATGGTAATATGCTTTAATTCTGAAAATAGACTTTAGGAACAGTTACTCAATTTTGCAAAAAGACACTGGATAGGGGGTTGTCTTGACTAAATCAGTTTACTACAATGAGAAAGAAGAATCATATTGGTTTCCATTTTTATGTCCTCATAGCATCTAGCTCTCTGCATATCAAAGAGCTATTGTGATAATTATTAATAAATCAGTGGGCTACAGTTGTGGCTCAGTGGTAGAGCCCTTGCCTAGCATGTGTGAGGTCCTGGATTCAATATTCAGCACCACATCTAAATAAATAAATAAATAAAATAAAGATATTGTGTCCACCTACAACTAAAAATATTAATAAATAAATCAGGTTGAACTTCATCATATTCCTAGCTGTTCTTTATTGTAGACAGGCTGAATATTTGGGTGCAGTGGCATAAGGCTAATTCCAAAATATGTGTGGTCTTGAAATGAACTTTATAGAACTACTGGGGATTCTGGAGTCAATATTATCAACTTTCCTAATGATTAATCACAATGAACTGACACAACATCTATAATTGTCCATATGGGATAAGCAACCTTTTATGGTAGTCTTCTCCAAGCTTTAATGTGCAGCAAAAGTAGTGGAATTCTTTTTTTGGTGGCAGATAGGAATTGAACCCAGGGTCTTGTGCAAGTTAAACACATGTTCTGTCACTAAGCTATACCTCCAGCCTTAGAATTTTAAAAATACAGATTTTCTGACCTCACTTCTGGCGATTCTGAATCATTAGGTCTAGATCAGGGTACAGTAATCTCCATTTTCACAAAACACATGAAGTTGGTGCAAAGGATCTATGGACCATACTTGGGAAAATACTGAGCATATGTACACATGAAAAAGAAACAAGGTGGGAGAAAAAACATGTGAAACAAATTCAGTGAGTCTTTTTGCTGAATGTGGATTTCACATAGAACCACAGAAGTAGTTTAACAGTAGATTTTGCCTTGCCCACTGACCAGCTAAGGATATTTGATACAAGGTTTGCAGTTCTCATGCACAAGCTGAAACATTCCCACTAACTCTTGACCTTTGGTTCCCTTATAGATTCTAATCCACTGAGTGCCTGTCAAGACATATTTGGGGACAGAAGACTAGCAAATTATTTTTTGCTTTTCTAGCATCAACATTTCACCTGCAGCAGCATCCAGGCATCTGCCTCAACCTTAGGTTGACTATTAAAGGTCAAATGTGAATCGTTTTTAAACTCAAAATTCTCTCTCCTTTTTCAGCCTTTAAACCACTACTTTCTTCTTCATTTGGACATTTAACTGAAAACTGACTATAAGCCAGGTTACTGGTATACAAGGAAATGATAATATTTAATATTTATTCAGTGCTAAGTTCCAAGTATTGAGCTAAACTCTCTAGATTCATTACCTTGTCTGCACAATACTAAGAAGTGGGTACTAATATTATTCCCATTTTATAACTCAGAAAGGTAAAGAACCATGTCTAGGACCACACAATAAAAAGATAGAACCAGGTATGACCAGTGGTAAAAACATATGTACTTATCTTGGTATTCAAAAAGGTTGCAGCCTAGCAGCATTAGCACCACCTGTTAACTTCTCTGAAATTCCAATTCTTGGGTCCTATTGTAGATGTAATGAATCAAAAGCTCTGAGGATGGAGCTACACAATCTGTGTTTTAACTGGCACTCCAGGTGCTTTTGTTGTACATTGAAGTTTAAGAACCAGTGAATTAGTGAATTGGTTATAAACTCTATGAGTCCAAGAAACTGATTTAAGGTCTTGAGTTGGTCAATCAATTCTGGATCCTTATTGTTGTCAGTACTACTCCTCTATGGGAGAAATATAACCATGGAGGGGCTGTTTTCTCTGTGGTTTATACTTTATTTTCATTTTAATAAAACACTTTTTCCCACACGTGCAATAAGAACTAATAAATACTCCCCTTACTAATAAGTCAAATTATCATCTAGGATTTCACTTGCTCACTCATTCATTCTACAAATATTTAAGAACCTCTTGTGTATCAGGTACTGGTGCTACACATTAAGGATACATTAAAGGTAGATAATGATGACCACTTACAGAAAATTGCACAGTCCATTGGACTGGACTTTGAGATGTGGCAGTAGTGCCGGTCACTTCAAAGGCTATGACTCAATACTAACAATGCCTACATCAATTCAAAGGACTCAGGTGATGAAACTCTAAAAGAAGAACAGGCAACCAGAGCACACTGCTCTTTTAAGTCATTACTGGATCCTAACAAAGGTGTGCCTGAATCATGAGTTAAAATCACCAAAGGGCTAAGATTCAATTCTCAGTCAGACAAGTGCCATCCAGAGACAACTGTCAAATAGTTTTTCCAATATCTCCCACGCAACATAGATAAATACTACTGTAACTGCTGGTTTCACTTCATCAAAGCTTATTTACTAAAAGACTGACACCTGAAAAGATCTTGTATTTTAAAACATTCCAGGAAGGCCCTTTGAAAGTTTAGTGATAGACATCCCTGCTTCTAGAACATGAGCTCCATGAAGACTGGAATCTTGATATTTATTCTGTGCTCTGATATATTTTAAGTACTGAGAACAATGCTCAATGCATAATAGATGCTCAAAAAATATTTGTTGTAAATTATTCTGCCCCCCCTAATTTCATATACCTATTCTTTTCAACCAAGGTGATTTGTCAAATTTGTCAATTAAACATTATTTCTATACTTTTGTAAGACTCTTCATATTTTTGTTCCTCTCAAAATATCTGCAGTTATACCATCTAACCAACTTTCAGTTTAGGAAATATGCAGCCTATTTACAGAACAAATTCCCTGAATCTTGACCAATAAAACAAGAATTAACTTTGGAAAAATAATTCACTTAAAATCATGAAAGCCAGATACAGTCCCTAGAAAGTCTTTCTTACTGGAATAGCTATGATTTTTTGGCTACAAGCTGACCAAGCAGAAAACACAAGCCTTGCCCCTTTTGGCTGACTCTGGAAAAACCAAACTGACCTAAGAAAGGCTCTGGCACTTGTTTCCTTTTCCACAGCTGCTGTCATAAAGACTCAAAGCTAGAAAGCAATGGGCAGAATATCAAAAGCCTGAGGTCAAGGTGCCAGACTCAGGGCATTGAGGAACTAAGGCAGTAGCAGCAGGAGGAAACAAGGGAGGTCCTTGGCAGAACTGGTAGCTGGTCTTGAAAACACTCTCTAGGGCCCTTCCAGTGCAGAGTCCAAACATTAACAAGTTGAATTCCTCTGGGTAGACCTGTCTCAAGATGACTCACTTGACAGAGCTGAGAGCATGGCAAGTCAAGTTGCAGGCTCTACATCAGAAGACCGAATTTCTAGGCTATAGAACCAGCAGGGTTAAGCTCTTTAGCTCATTTGCCCCCCCAACACACACACACACACACACACACACACACACATACACACACTTCCCTGTTAATAAGGAAAGAAGAGACTATGACTCTACTTTCTACATATGCAAAAGAACATGTATACAATTTCATCTTTCTTTGAGCTTCAAGCTCTCCTTACCATCTCTACTTTCTCGAGAGCCATCCCATGGATTTCATTGACTTGGGCTTGACTCTAGAGATAGTTTCCATTCTTCAGTAACCTTCACATACGTATTCTTACAAAATGTTTAACAGTCTTTGAGTTTGTAATCTACGTGTTCCCACCCTACAGAAAATATTTTGAACTAAAATCTTTTAATACATCAAGTGCATTAGACTTGCTTGGGGTGTCATAACTAACATGCAACAAAGTTGGTAACTTCAACGACAGAAAATATTGTTCTACATTTCTGGAGACTAGAAGTCTGGGATCAAGATGTCTACAGAGTCATTTTCTTCAGAGGGCTGTGAAAGACAATCTGCTCTATGCTTCCTATGTAGATCCTGGTGGTTTTCTGACAATCTTTGTTGTTTCTTGGCTTGTAGATACAGCACCCCAATTTCATTCTTCATCTTTACATGGCATTTTCCCTACATGTGCTTCCAAATTTCCCCTTTACATGAAGGCACTAGTCATGTTGGATTGGACCCAACTACTCCCGTGAAATCTCATCTTAACTAATTACATCTGCATGGAACCTATTTCCAAATAAAGCCACATTCTGAGGAACTGGGGGTTAGGGCTTCAATATATGAATAATGTGGGGACAATTCAACCTACAATATCAAGGATCTAAATAGAATACCTTTGTATCACCACTGACTTCTAAAATTATTGTCAATGAGTAAATTGGGGTGTAATGATCAACTCAATAGATAATATAAATTACATTAGGTAACACAGCAAACATTTTCAAATAGCATAATTAAAGGAAAACCAGTTTATTGTAATAATAATTGTCAAAAAAGGGAAAAGGCATAGAATGAATGTAAACTAATGTTTTTCTTATAATAACGATAAAGAGGATAAAGAGAAAACAATGGCAGTTTAGCAGAACAAAATACACTGGATTAAACTGAAAGAATTTTTACCAACCTCTTCACCTTCCCTGAGATATTTGTAATAAGAGAAAAATCAAGTATCTGGATCCTCAGACCATTTCCTACCACATTGTAGAATCTTTGGGTTATTTGAATTAAACAGATTTCTCTGAACTGAAGAAAGGGAAAGATGCATACATGGCTGAGGCATTTTCAGCATGCAGGAGGAAACTGGCAAACTAGAGGAATACCCACAACAGCACTGGATGGAGAGTACTAAGGAGACATTTGCTGAAATTCAAAACCTATAAACTGTCTGCCATCAGGTAGTGCAAAGCTAACCAATTCTTATTGCTATTATTGGAGGAGGGTGGTGATGAGATGGAGTGCTGAAGACAAATGCTGACAAGTCAGCTAAGCAAAAGGTTTTTCTAAAAGGCTTTAACAAAGACACCATAGTCCATAGCTTGTTTCTCATCCTTGAATATATGGTAAATCAAGTTCATGGGTACTTCCACATGGGATAGACTCAGGAAGACTGACTCATGCTACCAAATTCACAAGAGACTGTTATAGAAACCAGAACACTCACGTATTCATTTAGGGTATATTCCTTATAGAGGCCAAAGTGGTATGTATATGTCTATTATTCAAATTTCTTTCTAGTATTAAGATACCAGAGTCACAGAAAAGATACTGCTCCTCCTGAAGGATATTTTATCCATGTCATAGTGAGGTCTATCCCTGCCAATTAGAAAACTGCTCCCTTTATGCCTGAAAAGTGTATGCCTTCCAGAATCTGTGTCTGAGTCCTTCTGGCCCCTCTAGGCTTCCTTGCTGGCTATTTTTTTTTCTCATTGCTTTGTACTTCCCATTTATTAATAACACTGATTATACTAAAATCCTTTCTGCCAAATCCTAGCTTGACCCACAATATTCTGTCTCTAACCATTGGGTGTTGATTATATTAGTCAACATCTCAGCAAAATGAGGTTTCTTTACATTAGGAGAAAAAAATCAAATTTCTGGTTACTCATAAATTTGTTTCCTAGCACACAGTGGAAGTTTTTGGTGCTTCAAATTGAAGGCTTCAACCCAGTTTGAAAATTCAGTACTTCAAATTGTTGAGCTTCTGAGTGTAATACATATGAAGATATCTCTTAGATTGAAGGTAAGTGTTCTTGCTTTCTTGACATATACCTTAACCTCCAGAACAAACAGAAACAGACACATACACATAGGAGAGAGATAAAGAAAAGGAGAGGGGAATCTTGTAGCTCTGAGAAGAGATATCGGTGAAATAACACCAGTATTAACCAATGAACTCTTTAATAGAGTCTATTATTGCTCTCTAAGTTTGTATAGCTTCTCTTTCAGCAACTCACAGACAATTCTATGAAGTGCCTGTACTAAAGTAGGCTCCATTGGGTCCTCTTCGCTCATTCTGATGTTCCCCTCCCCCAGACTGTCAGGGTGAAAGTTTTACCTTGTGCTTGCTACACTCCAGTCATGCTGATGAGAGTTTGCTGGGTACTGCAACAAAATCATATGGCTATAGAATTCTTAGTGAAAAGTTCATGGTGATGCTTTATTGCTATTTGCTTTCCCTGCTTGGAAATGAAACCAAACAAACAAATCATTCTTTCCGAAATTGCTCTCTCTCTCCTATGAACTCAGTGGAATTGCTATACAAAGCCAAGAGCTGCTCTGCCAGAAATCAAAGTCTTTACCGCACAGTAGGGGATTGGTTATTGTCTCACCACAAAGAGGAGCTTCACAAAGGCTGGTGTCACAGAGCATGGATAAGGCTGAAGAAATCCTTAATTTTGTGCCTTCTACCCCAGAAAAAAAAATTCAAAAGGTTAGTCTTCATTCACTGTCAATTCAATTTACCAAGCATTGACTTAGGCTCTGCGAGGAGCAAAATAGTGAATAAGAAAAGTCCCTGCCCTTAAAGAGCTTAAAGTCTACAGAGGAATAATTATACTTGAAGGAGTTATGAAAATAACACAGTAGTCGAAGAGTGCTAAAGAACGTAGAGGAAGAGTAGTTACAATGATTTAAAACCATCTTGTGATTGCGTATGCCAGGTCAACAGGCTGGCACCATTTTTTTTCAGAGCTACGTTGTCACACATCTGTCTGCTCCAATAAATATTCCTAATGTGACTACTTCTTCGATAGAAACAACAAGGTACTCTGCCAGTATGAATGGAGAAAGCAGAAAGCCTAGGTGGAAGGAATGAGATACTAGGAAGGATAGAAGGTATTTTTTATTTACCAGAACAGAAAAATTCACCCCTCATTTTTATCCTAAAATCATGATTTAGCACAATTAAGTTGGAAAGAAACTGAGTTGAAAAGGATCTAAGAAGTTATTTCAATCAATCACCATACAATGCTTGGATTCCCTTCATAATGTATTTGCTAAACATGTCCCTAAGGAAGATGTTGAAATGTTTTACGAGAGAAAAATTCTACTTAAACTAGGTCCTAAATCATTAAAGTGTGTGTGTGTGTGTGTGTGTGTGTGTGCGCGCACATGCCCTTTGCTAGAGATCAAACCCAGGGCCTCACTCATGTTAAAAAAATTGATTTTTTTTTTTTTGCAGTGATAGGGATAGAGTCCAGGGCTTCATAGATATAAGCCAAGCCCTCTACCACTGACATACACCTCCAGCCCCTAAAAACAGTGAATTTTGATGACTGAAATCAAAAGCAAATAAGGATGAGGAAATAACAAAGTCCTAAAGGCTCTGACAAAGTATAAGGCATTTGCAGAGGATAAAGTTAGAGACTGCATGGAATATACAAGAACATAATGGGAGGTGTCGAGGATGAGAATAGAATCTTGGTAGGTATTTGATTATGAAGACTTTTGAATACCAGTCAAGGAATCTGGATTGATTCAATAGGTAATAGGGAACTATTGATCATTTTATAGCAGGGAAAAGGCATGATTAAAAATGAATTTAGGAAGGTTAATCTGGTTGTAAAGTGGAGAATAGATTGTAGAAGAGAAACTAGAGGAAAAAGGGAGTCACCAGAAGTTCCCAGGCAAAGGATAAGAATTCTAGTTATTGCAGAAAAGGGACAGAATTTCATAACAATTCCAGAATGGGACTTGGTGACATGTGGAGTGGGTGTGTTTATGTCCAACATTTAAGGCTTTTCAAAGAGCTACAGAACCTATTATTCCCTCTGATTCCCGTAACAATGTTGTGAAGCAGGTAAGACAGGTATTTCATCTCCATTTTCTAGATAAGGAAGTACAACCAGACATTCTGACATATGAGAAGTAGGTGTCATATTGAATAAAATCAGTCTCAGAACCAAGGCAGATATCCAAGTTCTTGACAAACAGAACAATACACTTCCCTTAACACTCACAATCCTACACATGTATTCCTGGCTTTGTGCAATATTCTCCCAATAAGAAATCTTCTCTTTACTCTTGTAAATGCTCTTGTCTGCTGAGTATAAATTGCTCATGACAGTCTAACCAACTTTCATTAGCTTGTTTCCTTATCATATAAATAGCTCCAGCTCTAGGTAATCCATTCCTCTGTAGCACTTTAATCTCACCTGAACCATATTGCTCTCTTGATGAAATAACACTGATACAAGAGCATCATTCACTCAACCTTCCCACAAGATGAGTGGTTGCTTGCACAATGTAGTAAGGGAAGCCTGTGTTACATTTAGAATAAACAGTTCCTCTCCTTTCAACTATTGATTTTCAGGATTTCTTCTAGAAATAAAATGAAAACCCAAAAAAATCACTCCTGAGGTTATTAAAATTGTTTCCAAATGAAAAGCAATGTGATGATTCATGGCTAAATTTTGCCCCTGAGAACAGACATAAATGGACATAGAGGAACCTGCCAGATCAACTCTAAGCAGAATACAGAACAGTCCATGGTCTAGGGGAAAATAGCAGGTAGAGGAATTTTCAAGCTGTACCAAGACAACGAGTACCAAGTTACAGTCAGCTAAGGAGAAATAAATTGACATTCTATTGCACAGTAGATTTAGTTAATAAAATGCATTATATATTTCCAAATAGCTAGAAAAGAAGATTTTTAATGTTTCACCACAAAAATGACTTTTCAGAAGATTAATATGCTAATTAGTTTGATTAATATACAATGTATAGAAGTATTGAAATATCACATGGTATCCCATAAATTGTACAATTATTATCTATTAAAAATAAAATTGTAAAAAGAAAGAATGTACTGAGAAATCTCCAGGAAAGTTCCAAAGACCACATTGGAGGAAGGGAACTGAGGTTAAAAAAAAAATCACATAGTTCAGTCAAGCATGAAGGAACAGCAACATGAGTTATGGATAAGGCCATTACTTCAGTATTTTTGTTTCCTATTTACAGTAAGAGTTTGGCTTCATGATGTCATGGAGGAATGACTCAGATCTATGTCATTTATAATTTTCCTTATACCCCTAAACTTTTCCTGTCTCTGCTTATCTACGTTAGCAATGTCTCAAGGCCTGTATTTTAGGATTTTAGGTTCAGTTGTGAAGTTTTGTATAAATGTATCCACCCCCCAGAAATAAAGAATTTACAAAGCAGAGTCATGGTACATAGTGGGTCTCAGTGATCTTAGGTCATAAATGTCTCAGTGCTATAGTGAAGGAAGAAGGGAAATGCATTCAACTCTAGACTACCAACTCACAGCAAGAACTTTCTGTTGGCTTTCCTTGGTGATTCAAGTACACTCATTCAAGCCTTAAGCCCATTAGCATCAAAACAAGTGCTATCTACTGAGCTCTTGGACCCTGGGCATCAAAAAACAGACTGGTGAAGAAGTGATAGCTCTAGGCAGTAAGCTCAATACCAGCTGTGCATTGTACCATATTGCTTAGTCCCTATATTTCTCAGTTGTATCCCTGCCCTGAACCTATTAAAAAGGATTCCAGCAGACTGCTAATGGGAGGCAATGTGACATGGTGAAAAGATTACTGAACATGAGAATCTTAGCAACTTGGGTCTAAGTCTTTACCCTACCACTTATTCCATGTCTCTCCTGAAGCAATTCACTTCACTGTGAACTCCAAAGCCTCATCTATAAAGATTTTCTCCCCTTATTTTAAAGTTAGTGTGGTGTAAAACTGTGGTTCCCAAACTTTCAGTAGGCATTAGAATCTTTCTTTTCTCTTTCCCAAATAAAATCCTAGTTGAAACCCTAATACCACAGCAGGCAGAAGTGAATCTATTCCGGACAAAGAATCCCTGAAGAGTTCATCTCCGGGGCCTCCACTGCCCCTGCTGGCCCAGTAGAAAGTTACTTAAGATCACTTGACCCAACAGAAAGAAGTTATCAGTAATATAACATCTAGTTTCAGTTTACCAATAACTGACTCAAACCCCATATTGGAGCCATATCTCCTCAGGTTTAGACTTTAATACCTGATGAAATCCTACCCTACTTTTCTCTGAAAATGGTTAGATTCAGAACTCTTGTGTGTAATTCATATCTCAGTGTGAATAAAGGAGATCAAAAAGGATTGTTTGCTTTCTTCTTACAAAAAGAATATAGATTTCTTGCTTTTATTGATCATAAAATGTAAGGTGTGCTTGTTATAAAAACATAAACAACATGGAATAATATAAAATAGAAAAGGAACTAGCCCCCTAGAATCCCCACTCACATCTGCCACTAGATAAATAACTGATGACCTTTGGTAAACATCTTCCAAGACTTCTGTGTGTGACTGTGTGTGACTGTGTGTGTGTGTGTGTGTGTGTGTGTGTGACTGCACTACATAGACTTTTTTTTAATCCTTTACTGGTGGACCTTTGGGTGTTCCTGTACTTTTTTGCTATTGCAAACACTGCTAAAAAAAAAAAAAAAAAAAAAGATCTTTTGTGGTATTTCCTGATTGAGGGAGAGAGTGAGAGTGGAGAAGATGAGGGTCCTGATTTCTGGCAGGGAAATACCAACAGCACCAAAGCCACAAGGACAGAGAGGCTGAGGCACTGCAATTCATTCTTGGCCTTCTTCCCTATTTTCTTGCAGGCTCTAAATGATTCCTTTTATTCCTGCAAGAGCCTGAGGCAGTTTTTGCTACCACACTGCTTAGAATCCAGCAACTTTTTTTGACTCAAAAGTTGTATTGACTGTATGCAATTCATCCCAGCCTTTCTGGATCACCAAAGGAAATCAAATGAACTGCTGAGAACAGTTATTCTTCAGGACTGAAGCCCATCTGTCAACCCACCTATGACAGAACAAGACCTTGCAATGACATTGACTTTCTGACCACCCCCTGGCCTCCCACTCATCAATAGGAAGTGGTGTGTGACCACTCTTGAACTTTTTTCAGGGCAAAGGAGTGAAACAGCCATAAACTTCACCTTAATTAGTCACTGATTACACTAACCATGCACATTCATTTTAGAGCTTCCAAGTTTATGGGTTTTCACTCCATTTACTTTTCAAAGCCCATCCTGTTAAATATGAAATTTAGTACAAGCCAAGACTTCTTAGTAACTGACGTCAATATGAATTTGGAAGCAAAACTAAAGAAATAGATCCTGTGCCAGCATTGTGGATTGAGTGAAAAACTTCTTTCTGTCTTTCCCAGAGAATCATCTGGTCGAACACTTCTTGAATTCTTACCAAGAAGTGTTATTATCCATTTTTAAAAAGCATTTCTATAAAATACTTTTTATTCTGTACACTTTCTTACTATGGCTTTGCAGAAAGGGTGGTTTCACTGATTAGTCAATAGTATCTAGGTGCCTAATGTGAGCTACCAGCTACTAATGAGGAGGTTGAACAGAAGAACAAAACAGAATTTCTGTCTCCAAGTAGTTTAGACTTCAGCATAAGGGCATAAGAAAGACTTGCACACACTAACACAAAACTGAGGAAGTAGTACATTTTATGCACTTAAGGACAAAAAGGGGGAGGGGCAAGAAATATCAGGTTATAATCATATCAAGGAAGACTTTCATGGAAGAGAAGGCATTTGCAGTAGTCCTATATTGGTGAACAATATTTAAACTGGGGTGGAGATGTCTCAAACCAAAACTCCTTCAAGAGCCCAGCAGAGAACATAAATAACATAAGTGGGCTGGGTGGGAGAAAATAGCAAATTGTGGGTTATATTCTGAAGGAATTGCAGTATTTCATCATTTAAAAGGACACCAAACAACACATATGGTGGTCAGACTTTGGTCTTCAAATGCTAGTCTGCAAAAAAGGGAGAAGAGAATGGGGAATTTCAGGAAGAGACAATGACAAAACTGAAGACACAGACATTGGAAAGAATATACTGTGCTCAAAGTAATTAAACCAGTTTAACTGGAACACACTGGAAAAGGGAGAATGTGGGGAAGGAAGTAGAAAAAGGGAGGAGAGAAGATGGATGGAAACATTATTCACTTGAAAGCTAAGAGTATTGCCTACATTGCTTCATTTAATCTCTGCAAACACATTTAAAGTATGTATTGTAATTCCTGTTTTAAAGAAAAATAAAACTCAGATACAAAGAGTTAGGTAAATTGCCCAAAGCCATAGAGATAAGGGTGGTAATGGTAGAGAACAAACAGAACCTTGCCTATTTCTAAAACTTCTTTCCATTATGTCATACAAAGTAGTATGAGCAAGGTAAATGTGAAGAATTAGGACCAGACATTGAAGGTCCTTGAAAGTCAAACCAATAAGTTCAATAAAGAATGCAGTTGTATGAAACCAGATAAAAAGTTGAAAAGATTCCATAAGTTATGAATATGGAACCTGCAAACATTTCATATGAAAGTCATGTTGTTTCACAGTGCTTCTCTCTGCCCTTTTCTTATTGGTATCTTACTCTATTTCCCCAACTTTGGATAAATCAAGCAGTACTGTGTCAATAGCCTATTATGGCAACAAACTACATGCATTTGAATCCCAACTGTGCCACTACTGGGCAAATTATTTAACCTCTCTGGATCTCAACCTATCTATAAAGTGGGAATGATAATAGTTTACCTCATAGCAGTGTTGTACAATGCTCGGCATAGAGTAAGTGCTCAGAAATATTAGCTTTAGATTTTGAGTTCAAAAGCAAACCTAATTACAATTAAGGAGAATAAGAGGAGACTCAGTGATAGTTCCAATGAAAAAAGGAAAGCTAAGAACTTAGAAATGAAGTTAGACAAAGAACCAGATTGTCACTGTGGCAAAGATCATTAGTTGATTCCTGATATCTATTGTCCCACTTCTTTAGTAAAGAGAGCCTCTTCTTTCAGCTCAGCACATCCAACAGAGAAAAGACTATATTTCCTAGCCTCCCTTGCAACTAGGTAAAGCCAGGCATATAAGCTCAGAAGAGTGAGACATATGCAAAATTGTTCCATGGAACTTCTGGAAAGTCACTTTAAGAGGGAGATGGCTCACTCTTCTCCATTTCTTCCTCTATTTGGCTGCCTGGAAAATAGATGTGATAGCAGGAGCTCTAGCAATCAACTTAAACTCCAGGCATGGGACTTCCAAGATGATTCCAAGTGCACTAAAGTTTAACAGCAGCTGGCTTATATCTAATTTGAGTTTTGCCTTTCACAGAAATATATTAATACCGCTCCATTTATAGTGTAAATGATTTCATCTTTTCCAGGAAAAAGGTTATAGCAAGATATAAACAGTATCAGGATACCAAATGTATCAATCTGTGGGTTTCCTTCACTTCTCATGATCTGTAGGTATTCATCTCCTCTATTAGAATGTAAGTTCATGCTATTTAACACAAAAAACCTCACATATTATTTAATACATGCCAGTTACTCCTTTAGTCCTCAATACAATGAGGGGTTAACTATTATTATTTCCATCATACAGAAACAGAAACTAGAACACAGAACAGTTAAGTGACTTGTCTACTATCAAACAGCTGGTAAACAGCAGTGAGCATAGAGTAGTATTCACATAGAGTAATGGTTGAAAATTGACTCCTTACACTGTTCACCACTTGTGTCCTCAATGCCAGACAAGTGCTAAAAGTTTAATAAATACATATTAATTGAATGAAGGGAAAGAATGAACGAGAGAAAAATCAAAGAGCAGGAAATTTGGAAAACACTAGACTTTTTTCCATGTACTTCACAATGTGGACTTCAGGCCATATTCTTCCAGAAAGAATAGAGAATGTAAGAACATATAATGCTGTGGACCTAGATCCCACAGATAAGGCTCAGAGAACTTTCTCCACTGCAGTTTCATTGGCTTTAGCCAAAAATGGTGGTTGGACAAATAAGATGAAGTTTCCCTGATAAGACTAATTGCAGGAAATAAGAGTTTATAAGAGCCATCTCTATCTAAACCTCAGTAATGAAAGTTTCCCTCCCAACTCTGAGGCATCTTTAGAAGGTAAGCATAGATTCTGGCTCATGGGGATCACCAGTTATAACAGAAACATAGAGACACCCCACCCCTTCCATCTCTCTTGCCCTATACCTAACAAAGATATTTCCAAGAGTCAGTGCAGAGATAGCTACAAACTTAAGGAAGTAACACCAACCTCAGATCCCTACAGTTGGGAAAGGGGAGCACAAAGAGGTCTGTCATTGTCTCAACTTCCACAGGACAAGGACTTTTAATTCCTGGTTTTAAAAGAAAGAAATATTCCTAAGAAGGGAGATGAGAGTTTGCTTTATAGGACAGAAAAAATGAACTTTGCTTTACATTCAGCATTCAGACTATATTAGAATTTTCAAATGATCCTGCTGATTTCCAGGGATGCATTCACAACATTTATATAAGATCCAGCTGTGTGTTTATATGTCTATGCATTCAGGGCTCTTTTAGTCATCTGACTGACCTCAGCCTTGGGGTTATAAAAGTTCTTTCCATAATATTAATGATATCTTCCTTAATGATGCATTCCCCCTGGATAATGCTTACAGATAAGAAAGTTCCTTTCACACCCTCATGAATTTTGGCCAGTTTGTTCCCTCTTAGTCTAGGAGTTTGTAAGACTCTTCAAAGTTCCACAGCAGTAAAATTTCACATGTGAAGTATGAGCACTGAGCAAAGATAATTGCCATACAAGGAATATGCCATACCCTTTATGATTATATGAATCATAATTCCATATGGCACCTTCCTTCCATTATCTTCACATGAACATGTTCAATGTGCAATTCCTGTGGCAAAGTTCCTATAGTACTGGATACAGTGAACAAGCAGAATTTGGAAGAACTTCACTGGGATTAAAATTGGTCTAACCTTACCTGAAATCCCAGCAAAAGACAACTGTAGAATCTCAAAAGAAATGAACAGTTCAATAGGTGAAACACAGCATCTTCTGTCACATAGAATTGGAGCTTAACGAAGGTTCCCATGTCACCAAAAGTTGAATGTGCATGTTTTTCTAAAAAGGATGGTGCCTATACATTTTGCAACAGTCTGAACTTCAAATATTCCATTTCATTGTCTACTTAAGTACACTGCAATTTGTCAGACCATGTGTCCTGACTTGCAATTGGAAAATATGGTCACCACATTGATAGAGTTTGAACTATGCTGGGCAGCTGTTACACAAACTCTGAGGAAAGATGAGAGCAGAATAAAAACATGCAACAAATTTGCCACTCAGGAGCTAATAAAATGCTGAAGTGATTGGAGTTTTCCCATGGTTACAAATATGTAAACCACACTTAGCTCAGTGAAGGTTTAGATGCAGCTTCTCTATGTAAAACAATCCACAATAAAATGAACATTCAACTTACTCAGAAGGAAGGGATATTCATGAGTTGTTCTATTATAGGCTCTATGACCATAAGTATTTCTCCTTTATCAAGCCCCTAATTATGCTTCAACATGGTTCTGACACAAGGTTCATCAAAAGGAGATACCCCAATACTCCAAAGTAAATACAAATTATTTGGAAGTACATCATGTTGATACAAAGCAAGGCTTAACTGTTTATTCATATATAACATCTGTGTAACAAACCAGACTGCTTTTCTCATCAAAAGATGAAGTACCATTTGATACCAGTGAATTTTTTCACAAACCCTAAAACAACTGGCAAAATGGGAAGTATGTAGGACAGTGACTATGAAATGAAAACAAAACAAATAAGCTTTCCCAATAATACAAAAATTGTGAGGAAAGGGGAAAATACAGTAAAAGCAAGAGTAAAGAAGAAAAGTAAATATTTTCTCTCCTGTGTGAAAGCTAGAGCAAAATAAAAAAAAGCAGGTGGGGGATCCCATGAAAATAGAAGGGAGATGAGTAGAGTAGAGGAAAGGGATTGAGGTGGAGGGAGAAGAGTTGGGAAAAGGAAGAATTGAAGAATTAAATTGACTAAATTATGCTATGTACACATATGAATATACCACAGCGAATTATATATAACCAGGAAAAATAAATAGAAGGATGGGCCTGGGGTTGTGCCTCAGTGATAGAGCACTTACATGGCATGTGAGGTCCTGGGTTCAATCCTCAATGCCACATAAAAATAAATAAATAAATATCCATTGACAACTAAAATATATTTTTAAAAAAACTAGAAGGGAGACCAGTAGAATAGAGGAAGGGGAATAGGGGGAAGGGGAAGAATAGGGAAAGTAGAAGTACTAGGGACTTAAGTATGCTAGTATGTATAACTGTAATGTACTAATAAAGATATTTTTAAAAGAAAAAGAGTCATAAGCAGAAAGAAAATTCTGTGAACATAAAAAATAAATGGAAATCAAAATTTTAAAGGATTTCTGATCTACATTCAAGAATACCATTCTACCTTGAAATTTAAATCAAGTAGAGATAAAAAGAAAACACCCTACAGTGGAACTTTTAATAAAAGCATGTGAACAATAATTCAATACCTTTTATGACCATATATATACTTTCCCACAGTTCTATGTTCTTAGTTCTCCCAGTAGCATATCTCCAACCCACCTGTGGAACCTAGCAGAGAGTATGTCCCCTGAATGTTGCTGTACTCTTAAAACATGTGACTTAAAACATTCAAGACTTACCTCAGGCTTTTTGGAAAGATTAATGAGAAGGCTTAAAAGAATGATATTAACAAGGCCTGTCATATTTGAAATACCCTCTCTCTTTCCAGATGAACTTGTTTATTGACTGTGAAGTATCACACCAGTCTCTGGATTCTGTAGAACTAATGAAGGTATTCCCAAAGATGATTATTGTGAACAAAGTACTAAAGTCCAAATAAACTGAAATTTCCTACATATACCTCTCACACACTTCAATTAAATGGTCCAATTCAGTGACAGAAAGTTCATTTCACTAGAACCTGATTCTCTCAAAGGCCTTTATTTCTGAGTGAGGGTGGTCACTCCACCCTACAGACCAAAGTGACCATTCTGATCTTGAAGTTCCAGAGCCTTCCATCTATGACATCATTAGAGTTCTTTTGTTAACTATCACCTATAGACTAATGATACACCCAAGAGGATTTGAGCACATGTAACCCCTTGAGTTCCTAGGTATCCTCACCAGTGGGATACAGTGGAATAAGCATGTAATGAGAGTCAGATGGGTCCAAGATCAAATCCTAGTTCTCTTCTTACCCATGTGATCTGGTTAAGTCATTCAACCTCTTTGAGACTCCTTTTCCTCATCTATAAAATGTAGTTAATGAAGGTAATTTTCACAAAGAACCACAATGGCCACTCCAGAAATTCTACAAAGGTATAGTCCAGAGTTAACTTTCCAGCTGGAAGAGACTGACAAGGGATATTGATTAGTTTGAAGCTGAGATTATATGCTGTTTTGCATGAGCTGAGTTCTTATTTAACAAAGTTTATGATGTTATAGAAATTAAAGACCAACAACATATGAAATAATGTTCAATAACTTTAGTAATTAGAAAAATGAAAATCCAAAAACCATACTGAGATTTCATCTTACTCTAGTTAGAACGGCAATCCCCAAGAACACAAATAATAATAAATGCTGGTGAGAATGTGAGGGGTGCATTTTTATATTGTTGGTGGGACTGAAAATTAGTATAACCATTGTAAAAATCAGTATGGAGGTTCCTCAAAAGACTAGGAATGGAACCACCATGTGACCCAGCTCCTCACTATTTATCCAAAAGAACTAAAGTTGGCATACTATAGCAATACATGCATACACATGTCTATAGCAGTGCAAATCACAATAGCCAAGTAAACCAACCTAAGTGTCCATCAACTGATAAATGCATTAAGAAACTGTGGTATACACACACAGTGCAGTTTTACTCATCCATAAAGAATGAAATTATGTTGTTTGCAAGAATTTGGATGGAACTGGAGAGCATTATGTTAAGTGAAATAAGCCAGACTCAGAAATTCAAGGGTCATATACATTTTCTCTCATATGTAAAAGCTAGAGAGAAAAAAAGGGGAAAAGGTAGGGGGATCATGAAAATAAAAGGGAGAAAAGTACAAGGTAGAGGAAGGGAATGAGGGCAATGGAGCAGGGGAGGAACTGGGGAATAAAATTGACCAAATTATGTTATGTGTATGTATGGATATGTCACTGTGAATCCCACTATTATGTATAAGTATACTGCACCAATAAAAAGAATTTAAAAGCCCCACAATAAAGAGACTCAATCGATAGTGTTCTCAACCAAGCTGAACCATTGTAAAGGTCAGAGATACAGTATCTTCTAAGTCCAGGGTCCCTGTAGAAGCTAACACTAGCATAATATTTGATCCTTACTGTTCTACCCTGTTTGAAAACAAAATCCAGAAAGATTTTCTTACTTGGTTTTATCCAGCTGGGACCAACCCACTGAAACTCATTCAGGAATAAACAAATCTATAGTAAAGTAACAGAGTACAGGTTATATGATCACATGTGCAACATATATGTTCAGGTTCATAAAGTCAAACTATTTTGCTTTGGTAAATAATAAGCCAAGTCTGCAGCTCTCCTTAGCCTTCTGCATAAAGCAGAGGAATTGAATTGAACTGTACTCAGAATACTTCAAAACAATTTAGAACAACTGCAAAAGCCTTGTGAACCTTTGTGTACCTTGGTCTGTATCTAGGAACCTGGATAAGAAGCATATGACACCATACCAGATATTCAACTCTGAGTTTCGGTGAGATTCTTACCTCCTTGACTGTTATTAACTGACAAAACATAGAGGGCAACTCTTTGTATTCATAGAATAATTCCATTTTACTTTGATCTTTGAATCAGGATTTGCTAATCCTATATATTGCCCCATTCAACTAGAAGAGAAAGGACTAACTGTGGTATTGAAACCAAATAAAAACCATGGACACACATGTGCCTTGATTTCCTTATCTAAAGTAAGATTCATATAACTGCTTCAAATGATTTCATTTGCCACAGTGCCTGATGTATAACATCCAAGAAGTTAAAAAGATAATATTTAACAGCCCACAATGTGCCAGATATTATGCTAAGTACTATATATGCAAAAATATTTGATACACGGATGGATAATTTAGAATCTATAATAAAAAATGATAGATAAGACTTGTTGAATGTTTAGAGACCTGCACTGTTCTAACAACATATATTGATTTTTAAATCCTCACAATGATCCTATAAGGTGTGTACTATTGTACCTATTTTGCAGATGAATAAGTAGAGGCTTAAGAAAGTTAAGTAAACTTGCCCCAGGATCATGCAGCTGGAAAGTGCCATTGCTGGTCTCAAAACCAGATAGTTTGACTTCAGAGTTTAAGAGAATGTCTGTCTGGCCACTTGTTCTGTGCCATTCTTCTCACCTACCCTGAGTTACATTCCAGTCTTTTCACCCTTCATTCAAAGTTTCCCCATTGCAATGTGGGATGACAGAGAATCATAACACATTCCAGGTTACAACAACAGATACAATTTATTGGGCTCCTATTATATGCTAGATTCCATGCAGGAGTGGTATATTGAATCTTTATGTCAATAATACCAAGTAGCTACTATTAAGATTGTTTGTAGCATATAGTAATATGGCTCCTCAAACATGGTAACTATGTTTCCTACTCTATGCAAACCCAAGTCTGACTCCAACTACATTCTTTGTAATTCTTCATGGTGATGCCTTGCTGCCCATCCCCATCCTCAACTCCCATGCCCAGAATAAATTTTTAACTAGAAGAGAAAGAACATTTTATTCCTTAATATGGTTTCTGAATAAGAAATTTCTAACCATATTCCTACACAAACATGGTATTATTTTGTTTTCATGTGAAAGTTTTTCATTGCTTTGTTTTAACCAGAAGCAACACTCAACTATGAGGACATATTGAATCCACCCCAAGAGTTCTAAAAGTTTCATTGCAGACCTGAGAATCAAAGTACCTTCTTTCCCTCCAATCAGGAATCATCATTTCTCTCTTGTCATCTCATAAATTAATAACCCTGCCCCCATGCTTGTCTAAACACCACTCATCCTCTACCCAGGACAGTGAAGAGGCTCCAGGGCATCAGAGACATGGGTATGGCATGTGGTTTGGGGTCTTCTCTACATTTCTGAGGATCAAACATTTCCTGAAATATTGAAAAATTGGTCAAAACATTTCTTTGGACAATAATTCACTCAATGGATTTTAAATGGTTCAGAAAAGATGGATAGCCTAAAGGTAAAATCTTAAATGTTAAGAAGCATTGGGCTTTAGGAAGTATTGGAACCCAAGTTTTTTCTAGATTCAACAGAGAAAATAACTATACCTTTTTTATCTTAAGTTTATTTCCTCTAATGACTTATTTTCCTCTCTAGGATCTGAAAGCCCAATACCACAGTGTACTGTATAGTAACATACTGTACTATTCTAGGAGTATCTAGAAAATCTTCAAATGAATCTTGATATCTTCAGTTGTTGTTACTTATAGTACTGAAAAGAGTACAATGAGATCAGCCTTCAGGAGTTCTTACCTCTAATTCAGGCCTTGTTGTTGACTAAGTAGCTACAGGAAATAGTGTGAGATCCTAATTCCAGAGTTTTGTCATTGTTAACAACCATCAGAATACAGATGGGATGGGTAGGTAAAACTTGCCAGTTTTCATGCTAAAAGCAAGCTGACAGAGAATGACTAGTAACAGTGAGAACAATATCAAGTCAAAAATGTGGCTCATCCTGTGTACTACAAAGGGACCTCTTCAGTAGATAAAATGAGCTTGGTTAATCAAGAACATGGGTCTTGAGCTAGAACTTTGAAAGTATATGTATTATTTTTCTTCTTTGGTGAGAGTGAACTTATCAAAGAATAGAAGGCAGATGCCCAAATATTTTCAGCAATATAGTGTACTGTTCTAGAAGCATCTGTAGACAAAACAAATACAATATAAAGGCTTTGAGCAGATGCTGTGGCCCCAAGAATCCAATCTAATCCATGTTTTTCTTCAAAATGTTCACTGTTCTACTCAATAGTTGAACAAATAATAAGATTATCCTATTTACCCTACTTAGAAAAGGGACCTAATAGAGAAAAAGAGTGGCTGACAAGTCTTTAGAAACACACATGCAGGCTGAGGTTGTGGCTCAGTGGTAGAGTGCTTGCCTAGCACATGTGAGACACTGGGTTCCATCCTCAGCACTACATAAAAACAAATAAATGAAATAAAGGTTTTGTATCCATCTACAACTAAAATTTTTTTTTAAAAAACACACATATGCTTCTGAGTTTGGGGAAAGAAAATAGTAACATTGCTGCTAACAAGCACTCATCTTAGAATCAGAAGATGGGGATCTGAGTCTTGCTCTACTGACTTGACAGCTGAGCAAGTCACAAACCCTTGGAGTTTGCTGATGAGAAAAAATGGGAGAATAATACCTGTACCATCTATCTCATTTAACTGTTATTTATTTATTTCTCTAACTAAAAATGATAGAATGCTGACTGTATCCCAGATACTGTGCTAGCTGCCAGGGCAGAAACAGGAATAAACAAGGCCTGGGCTTCTTTCCATGTGCAGTCCTTGAAACACACAAATGAGTAGAAACAGTATCGTGATGGTTATATGTGATCTCCCTTGATAAAATAGTGATCATTTATTCACCACTGTTTGTGTAGACACTCTCCTAGATACTCTTCAGAAATTACAACATCCTTTAGGAATTGGCAGGTAGAGGGGAAACAGGGAAGGTTAAGAGACCATAGTAAGGAGGGTAGATATAATCAAAGCACCATATGTGCATATATGGAAATGTCACTGTGAAATCAATTTGTATAATTAATATGAATGAATAATTATAAAAAAAATTAAAAATATAATGGAGAGCAAGGCAAAGCATAATTTATAATATATATCATATCAGTATGATCTCCAAGCTGACCAAAAATTAGTAATTTAGGTTTATGGTAATAAATACAATTTATTAAGTTAAAAGAAATTGGAGATAAAAAAATTGGCATTTTCATACTCATTTTGCATACAAGATAACTATAACTCTGAAAGCTTGGGTATCTTGTCCAAGATCACACACCTTGTAAGTGGCAGAGCTAGGATTTCAATCCAAGACTGTCCGAATGCTAAACCCATGTTTTTTTCCACTTGTGTGATGTAGCTATTAGCAGATAGGTTTTTATTTCATAATCAGGTATACAAGTGACAAACAAATGTATTTTTCCCAATCCAGCCTCTGAAAAGGACAACTAATAGTCTTTTTCAACTCAGTGCAATGCAATCTGTCTGAATTGTCCCCTAAAATTGAAGGTTGAAAGTAAATGACTAAAATAGTCCTAGGCAAAAAAGGCACATCAGCTTAATCAGGGCCAGATATGATGACACATACAGCATTTATTACCGACAGAGAGACTTGATGTGCACAGTCTTTGGGACTCAGTGTCAGGCCAATTATGGATGGAAGGGACAAATGTGCTTCCATTTTTCCTTCAGGGATTATCATGATCATTTAGCATCACTGGTGTTGGGGTAGTTGTTCATAATACAGCATGAGCAGCAGTTTTCTGGATCACTTGTGTTGATGCAGGTCATTGGACAAAGAAACCTTAAAATTCTTCCTTGTACAAGTCACACTTGCTGCCATAAGGTCTAGGTTTAAACATTAACTCTTCATTGATTCATATTCAGACAGCGGTAATATTTCCACTGCAATAACTATGTAGCTAAAGGAACCAGATACTGTATAAATGATTAAGAGACTGCACTCACTGACTCTTAATTGCAGAAGGTAAGAGCTGAAAATGAACTGTGAGAGCATCTGACCCAACTCTTACTTTACAGAGGAGCACGCTGGAGCTGAAGAAAAGAAATGACTTCCTCATAGTCATCGCTTACTACACACTGCAAAAGAAACAAAAATTGGGAACAGGGTGTCTGGGTGTCTGTGTGTAGAAGCAATGGGTTAATGGAGGTGTACATAATTTTTCGGCCTTCTCAGCTACTTATACTCAAAGGTATAGGTAATTATTTTGTGTTATAAGCAGCAGAACTTAACAACAAAATCAATCCTGATGTGACTACAAAGTAGCTGTGTGCTTTGCACCAACTCCTTGAACCTCAGTTTTGTGTCATCTACAAAATGGAGATTTGGGGTCACTGTATAGCTTACTTCCTAAGGTTCTAGGAGAAACAAAATAGTAGATACAGGAAATAGTGATAGTTCTCAGCCTAGGCTTAAGATGGATTCTAGTAGTTTTTTCCAGTTAATCTATATAAGGTTCCTGTAACAGTGCCCCCCCCAAAAAAAACCTACAGAAGTTTCTTTCTACAGGATGTCACCCTATGTTATGATCTACTCTTTCTAACCTTTGACTAAAAAAATGTAAATCTTTGATATTTAAGAACAATTGGAAAATATCTAACAAATTCACCCTTCCCATAATCAAAATCTTTTACCTCTGTTACTGAATTTTCTCACTGGATTTTGAGATTCTTTATTGTAGAATGATCTGACCTCAATTTCCTCCCTTGTCAAAAAAGGTGTTGAGCAGTGTATTAATTAATACAGGAGGACAAACACTCTTCACTGGAAAGGATTTTAATGTCAAGTTTGAAGAGCATCAGAAGATAGTGGAGGCTAGGAGTAGTTATGTCAGGACTACCTTGTGTCACTAAAAAACAGCAGCAAAACATCCTATGTGCTTCCTTTTTCAGTATCATGAGTATGAAAAGAAACTGATGATCTACTATTCTAATCTCCAGAGATATGCTGTATGTACACACATGCAGGCAGACACACCCAACATAAACACACAGGTACACACCCTCCCTGATTTGGTACAAAAATATTTTCTGCACTGTGAGAGGTTTTTTTGCATTAGTAGACTGTATTGTAGCACTAAGCAGAAAATCAGAGTGACATTTTTTAGAGAAATGCATATTTATTCCAATTTTCCTGTCTAAATTATCCAAAGCCCTTACGGTCTTGATAGAGTTCACTTAAAGATCATTACTCATGTACTGAGTGGGCTGCAGAGTGATCATGCCTACGCAAGGTATTCTTCTGGGTGTTAGAAAATGACAGGAGTTCGCTGTAGTGTTGAATGTGCTGAAATTAACTTGAACTTGCAAAGTTTCATCAACACCTTATAAGGGAATATATTTATCCTGCAACTAAAGTCAGGGAAGGGGAAGTAGAGGGATAGAGGTATTACACGATTTATAATTGAAAATGTTCAAATCAGTAGAACGGGTAAAGGTGCCACAGGATATTGCAGACAATTAGCAATATAGCCATTCAAAGTTGTGTTAAACATTGTATTAAACTACTAATGCAAAATTAGAGGAGTTTACTTTTAAAATGTCCATCAATTTCTCACAAATTTCTTATTTTAGTTGACCATAAAGACTACCTGCCATGTGTCATTCATAACTGAGATCAAAAGTACATCATTTTAACAGAAACTGAAGAAATGATTGCCTGAACATGCAAGAGGGACTTATTAAATCCAGTTAAAAGCTTCTTGTGTGCTTTATAATACTCCCCAAGAAGTGTCTCAGGTCTTAATTAGCTTTTCTCCTTATCTCTGGTAAAACAGGCTCTCAAAGTTTTCTGTGTCATTTCCACAAAGGCATTTGAAAAATATGTGAGCATCCACCTGGAATATGTTTAAGCTCATTTCCATCCTATTTGAGACTTATTGCTGGCCATGTGTGTACGTTTGTACATTCTGGCTAATAATTATGGAAAATTATGGGAGATGCTGTTAGGAAAATTGGTTCCATTAAATTAGGAAAGAATATTCTTCCAATATTTCTGTAGGCAGAGACCTCATATTATAATAAGCATGATTTACAAAATGATTTCCAAGCCATTTTAATGGAAATTATTCTGTAAACTAGGATGATATACTCTCATTCAGAATTTGATTCTGCTCCATTGTGTTCTTAAAAACACAACCAGAAGCTAATTGAAATTTATAAAAAATATTTGATGCATATAAGGGATCAGTTTTTGAAGAGTTCCCTAAATAATGGTGTCTGCCGACATCCTGTTTTTCTTCTCATTCTTCGTTAGTCAACTCCAAATTTTTGATATTTTGGTGAATGCATCCTTTGCCAAACTCATAAGTATGATATTGCTATAAATAATGAGGCCTTATTGCTGAACTTTCTACATTTAAGATTATTATTTGCAGTTGAAGTGCACATTTTAAAGTTTGAGTCATTTCACCACCCTAAAATGTTTTCCCCCACATTTCAAAGCTCTTACTTGAGTCTGGAGCTAAATCCAAAATAATGTGAATTTTCCTCAATGCCCTCTTGGTTGAAAAGCAAACCGGATTTCCCACAGGTAGGATATTTGAGTCATTGTTGGTCAAATTACTTATTTTTGAATCATGTAGCAAGTTTCTCTTTTGCTATTGTTATAGTCGAGTTTTTTCCATATTCCCAGATTATCTACAAGATAGAAAGGACAATACAGAGGGGTTTGTAAAGCACCCCTCTTGCATTCTATATGATCTTACCTACCTCTCAGTGATGCAACTGTTCCTCTGCCCTTCAGCAACCTTTGAGCATGCTCCAGGCTGGTAGAACTCAGCTGCTTCTCTGTGACCTGGTTCTGGTTGCATAGCTGCCCCAACTCTGCCTAGAGACAATCTGAGCATTGATTACTGGTGTGGAATTCAACACAGGAAGCAACTTATGAATATGCTTCCCACAGATTCAGAGTTGTGGTTTCCATAATACAACTATGTGGCAGGCCTATTTCAAACATTTCAGTCCCATTTTGTAGTCAGTCTTCATCCACTTTAAATAGGTCACCCTATGCATAGCAGCACAAAAAAAAGTCTCAGATCTTCAAAATGTACCACTTGGCTAATCCTTATACAGTCTTAAAGTAGCCATTTTCTAATGTGGAAAGAAAACCATTATTCAGATTACTATTATGTTGCATTATAGTAATCATAATGATAATAATAACTATCATTTATCAAGTATTTATCATGGTTCAAGGGTACAATGTTATGTCCTTTATAGACCTCATCTTATTTAATCTGTACAAAAATCTTGTGAGGTCAGTACCACAATTACCTTTATTTTACAAATGGAGAAGCTGAGGCTTAGATATATTTACTTTCCCAATGTAATAGCAGCTAGTAAGTGAGATGAGATTTGAACCCAAATCTGTCTATTTTCCAAATCCTGTCCTTCAAGCTGGTGATTCTTAACCCAGTCTGCATATCATAATTACAATTAAAGTGTCAGTAATTTTTGAAAGACTTCCAGATGTTTCCATATAGCCAAAAGATTTTGAAATTTGAATCTCTGCTACAGTTTGGTTCCTTTCAGAGGTTAGTAAGTGGCCATCTTTGACCTCAGGTAAGTTACCTCCCTTGAGTCTCACTTTCCTTATGAGTTTTAAAGATCTAGTCAAGCTTGAATAGCCTAAGATCTATGCTTTAAATTGAAACTTGGGAAGATCCTTATAATTAATAATATAAAACATGAAGATATTACACATAGAAGTGGAACTGGAACAATCCAACCAAACTATCCCACCACTGAGGGCATCATTGTTTGAATAAATGCCTCCAACTTTCCATTTCTTTCAACATATTTTGATTTTCCCAGGCTGATACCCCACCCTATCCTTTGGTTTCCTGATGCTGGCCAGAATCCTAGAGGCCTTTGTTCACATTCTCACCTAAATCTTTACTCTTCAGGTCTTAGGAGCAACAATTACCATCACTGGCATTCTTCCTTTTATTTCTTCAGCAAATATTTACTGATATTTTGGGCCTGGCACTATTATAGAAACTGTTAAAATAGCACTGAACAAATCAGAAAAGAAAGTCCTAGACACATGGAGCTTATATTCCAGAGGCAGGAGACATGCAATGAATGAATAAACAAATGTTTTTTCTTTCTCATGTTGACAAGTACTAAAGAGAAAATGAAGGCTGAAGAAGGAATTAGAAAGTTGGAATGCTATTTTGGATAAGGGGTTCTGGGAAGGTCTCCATAAACAGGTGTCATATATATATATATATATATATATATATATATATATATATATATATATATATTTGGTTCTGGGGATGGGAACCAGGGCCTCATGAAAGCTAAGCAAATGCTTTACCACTGAGCTACGCCCTGAGTCCAGTAGGTGATGGGTAAGCAGAGGCTTGAGGGAAGAGCAAGGTTATGATGGAAGAACACTCAAAGCAGCTGGAAGACAACATTTTTCTATAACTATACCACACAACTTCAGGAAATCACGTGGTGAAGGCAGGTTCAGCCAGGGCCAAGGCTGCAGCTGTGCAATTTGGAACTGAGAGTACCTCACCTTAGCCTAAGCTTGCATTCTTAACCTCTGTCTCCAGATATTTTGCTATCATATGTTCACTGAAAAAAAAAGCTTTTTAAAAAGGTTTAGCAAAAGAAGCAGGCTAAGCAATGTAGTAATAATTAAAGACACAATAGCTAAGAACCCAAACATAGGATCTGATCTCAGTTTCACCTTCTAGAAGCTATTTGGGCTTGACCAAGATACATCTCCTTTCTATGCCTTAACTTCCTTTCTTCAAAATAAGGAGAATAATGAGTTAGTGAATAAAAACTCCCATAATATCTGGTACAAAACAATTTGCTCAATAAGTTAATTTAATTCAAAATATAGGAATAGAAGGGAAACTGTCCTGTAGACAGGAGACCCAGAATGAAGACACAGCCCTATCACTTACTGGACACATGACCATGAATAAGTTGGTTAATTTCTCAGGTTCCTCATCTCATCAATGGAAATGAAGATCATGATTAACACATGTCCTCAAGGATTGGTAAATCAAACAAACATTGAAAATTGTAGAACGCCATTTAAACATTTGGATTTTTTACAATTAGATAAAAGAATATGAAGGTAAAGAGTAAGATATGATCTGAGAATTATATCGGCTCAAGACAAAGGATCTTGTAACTATCAATATTTGGTAACACAATAACCATTCCAAGGGAAGTTTTACAAAATTACAAATGTAGGCACTCCAGGTCCTCTTTGCATAATTTTTCAGGTCATCCAAACCCAACAAATTGATCTTTTTCCCTATATTTTCTTTCTGTGGAATTATTGGAGTATAGATATTAATAATTGGAAGGGTTCTTAAGAGTTCATCTTTTCCAATTCTGTCTTTCTACAAATTAGAAAATTGAAGCCCAGAAAGCTAAACTAGGTACAGCCACACAATGACATAATGGGAGATTCAGAAGCAGAATCAAGAACTCTACTTCTTTCTGTGCTCATCATAGCAGGGGACTCTTCCTTGTTCCTTATGGTTTCTTAGTCTCAAAAACTACCTATTTTATTGCATTTGGTAAAGAGATTTTGCTTAAAAAATTACCTTCCTAAGTGTTTTCCTTAAATAAGGTATCTATGTTCCCATATTGGATTTGGGCACATGCACACATGAAAGAGGCTTATTGCACATCTCTAGTAACTTCCCACACTGGTAGTTGAAATAGTACTAACAGTTGGACTGCATTCAATTATACATTCACTTCTCTGGGACCATTTCAACAGACAGCAATAAAATTATTCTTACCCTCATAAAATGATGTTTGAATAAAAGAAAAAAAGGAACAGGTGGCTTTGTAAATGCCAAAGACCATTAAAACTCAATTGGGAAAAAATGGGTCAGATTGTTACAAAAAAATTAGCATGTACAGAAACAACAGAGCATGACAGCTGGCCAAAGGTAAGGATTTCTGTGAAGAGTAATAAGAAACACCTTATAGATAGGGAAGACTTGTCATCTTACTTGATACTTTCAAAGTTCTAGAAGCACTTAAGTCACTCTGGTTTTCCCTAATGGCATCATGCTATTGGTAAATAATGAACTACATTTTCCCCAAATGGTCTCCAAGGACTGGCAACATAATGTATCCCATGGAGACTGTAGTGTAACACTTAGGTTGACCCCCTCTGAAGTTCTGGTAACATCATCTGAAAGGCTTGGTAAAGGTGAATAGATCAGTAGAGTGTGAGAATATTCTATAGCAAGATAGTGATAGAAACTCTCATAAAAACAATTTATTTTCTTTCCTTGGGATTCAGGACCAGATCAATTGTCCAAGACTGACACTCTCCAACCATCTACCTAAATTAAATTTTAGAAATGTTTTTGACTGAGGAACAGCTCTTTTTGCAGATCCAAAGGAAAAAATGATCCTAGCCCATATGGGGATTCCTTGCTACTCTACCTCATGGGTCAATAGGTTTTGTGAAACATCTATAAACAATGGTCTCCCCTCACATGGCAAAAAATATATGCCATTTCAGATGTTGATACTGAATGTGACAATAATACTGATAACAGTAATAACATTTTCTTCTGTGTAAGGTAACTTTCAGCAAATAATTTAACTCTTACAGCATTCTAAGGTAGATACTAATATATCCTACTTTTACCAGTAATGAAACTGAGGCTCAAAGAGGTGAAGCAGCTTTCCTGAGATTACAGACTAGCGAGTGATGAGTAGGAACCAGGCCTCACCTAACATGACCACACAGTGTACCATCTTAACTTTTTATGCTTGGTATTATAAGTTAAAAGACTATTTGACATAAAGAGCAAGATGATAATTCAAGCTTAAGTGCAAGGACATAAAACAAAGTGTGCTACCAAGATTCCACACAATCTCCACGAAAACTTCCCCTCCAATAGTTCTAGCAAACAGTGTTCTTCTCTTTTAATAGATTATTTTACACAACACACACAGTCCCAACATTGTGAATATACTAAATGCCACTGAACTGTACACGTTAGGCAACTGTTTTGCCACTGAGTTACATTTGTAGCCCTGAATTGTACACTTTAAAATGGTTAATTTTATGTTATATGAATTTCCCCTAAAAGAAACTCTGCATTTGAGAAAGATATTACTTTTCATTTGTGGGAAATTTCCCTACCTCCAAATTAAAATTTTGGGAGATCTTTTGAAGAAAATGTGTAAAAGAGAGAGCAATAGAGAGAGTGATTCCACAGAATAAAATTGACCAAATTATTTTATGTGCATGTATGAATATATCACAATGAATTCCATTTTTACTTATAACTATAATGTACCAATTAAAAAATAAATAGGAGTGAATGTGGGGATGGGGTCTGGGGGTAGGAAGGACAGTAGAATGAATCAGACATTATTACCCTGTGTGCATATATGACTACACAACTGATGTGATTCTACATCATGTACAACCAGAAGAATGAGAAGTTATACTCCATTTATGTATGGTGTGTCAAAATGCATTCTACTGTCATGTATAACTAATTAGAAAAAAATTTAAAATCTTAAAAAATAAATAAATAGAAGGAATACCAAGAGAGTAGGGGATCAGGGGAAAAGAGGAAGAGAGGGAAGGGGGTAACACCAGGAATTGAAATGGAGCAAATTATGTCATGTGCATTCATAAGTATATCAAATTGAAACCCACGATTATGTAAAACTATAAGGTACTAATGAAATAATCAGTAGTCAATAAAAATGAACAGCAAAAAAGAGGTATTTTCCTTGTAGCTATTTCCTGATGACATAGGGAGAAACTCCATTATGAACTCAGTAAAGGCATTACCATTGCTTTAGAACCTAGAAGCTGAGAATCAGCAAAGTTCAGAGAGGTCATCTGGACAACCTCCTTCCAAAAGTAGGGATCATCTCTGCAGTATTGTTGATACATAATGATCCAGCTTCTGTTTACACTTCTATTGACTGGGAACTCACTACTTAAAGGCCTGCCACTCTATGTGTGAATAGATCCAATTAGTAGGATGATCTTCCTTATGCTGCATTAAATCTACTGCTTTTACGCTTCTATGCATTTTTTCTGCTTTTAACTTTTAAAACTGTTCTGTCCAATCTAGCAGATAGCAATCATATATGCTATTTGGATCTAAAGTCATAACTATTAAATAAGATTTTAATATTTAAATCTCAATTTCTCAGAAACAGTAGCCATATATCAAGGGCTCAATAGCCACTTGTAGCTAGTGACTGCTTTGTTGAACAGTATAGCAATAGAACATTTCAATCATCTCAAAAATTGTATTATATGGCACTGTTCATTAGCAAGAGAGAATATCTACTATTTCTTTCACATGAAAAACTATTCAAATGTTCCTTCTCGGTCATTTGTTATCCAGAATAAATAACTCTAGTTCCTCCATCTTTGGAGAATGCTGTATTAGTTTTCTATTGCTCTATAGCAAACTACCAAAACTGTGGGGGCTTGCGACAACACTCCTTTATTATCTCACCATTTTGAAGGGCAGAGGTCGATGAGCTCAACTGGGTTCCGTGGTCTGTCTCACAATACTGAAATTGAGTTGCTGACCAGGCTGGGCTCTGATCTAGAGCCTCTGAGAAACAAGCTCATTCATGTCATTGGCAAATTCTGCTCTGAGAAACTCTAGGACTGAACTCTTCATTTTCTTTCTAGCGCTCAGTTTCCAGAGGCTGCTCTTCACTCCTTCTAGGTGAAGCCCTGTGTCCCCTCCATCTTTAAAGCCAGCAACAGCATGTCCTTCTCATGCTTTGACTACAACTTCCTATTATGCCACCAGCTGGAGAAAACACTGTTTTAAAGGCTTCATATGATTCAATTGGTCCCATCTGGAAAATCTCCTTTCCTAAAGGTAACTTGCAAAATCCCTTTTGCAAATGTCTCATATTCACAATCTCAGGATCCAGGTGGAAAATCTTGGTGGGCCATCTTAGAATTCCGCCTAACACAAACAATTTCCTATAACTAATTAATCATGGCTATACTTGTATTTTCCAGAGAGCTATTGGCCCATGCCATTTCTTTATTTCTACAAAAAGAAGAGCTACTTCAGCAGGAAATATTTCTAAAATTTAATTCCAACCAAAACTTTGGTAAGTTGTATAAGTGCAGTTTGAGATCTCCTAGAGATGAGCAATTAACCACAGGAATGAAATCAAAACCCATAGCTAAAGATCTTTTTCCACCAATTCACTATTCAAAGGAGTTAGAAGGTCACAATTATTCATTTAATGATATTAGCATGTGCTGAACTAGTATTAAATTGGAAAACCTGAATCCAAGGAGCATTTAAATGGGATCGGCTCTGTGTGACTAAAATATAAAGTTTATTAAGAGGAAATAGAGCAGGTTTTAATAATTAAGAATTCAATACAGAAAATCAGGCAAAATTTGTCAAGGCAGTGGAGTTAGAAAAGGGTTAGCAAAATATTGTATTTAATACCAATATAAACTAATGCCTTTTCCATTATTCTCACCTGATTAACATCGCTAACTCCTTCCAAATGCCAAATTTCACAATAATATTACCAATCCTTTTATGGCTTCTTGGAGAAGACATTTTAAGGACTTGGAACACCTTAGAAATAGTGGGGGGGTGGTCTAATAAAGTTTGATTCTTCCTAAGAAAGAAAATGTTCAAGTGGTGAGCCAATGACAACATTCTTGCAGCCAGAAATAACAATTAGGTGAAACATTCCAAACATCACCAAGCATCCTCTCTTGGAGAGTTTGAGAACCTCCTATGTACATAGGTCCATATACGGTCTGTGGAACAATGTTTCCAAATATTTTCTTTCTCCTTTGTAGGTATCTATCTTACCTACCTCAGGGGCACAGGGTGGATGAAAAGAAACAAAATAATTTGAATGTGTTTTGAAAGGATAAAAGTGTTGTATAACTAAAGCAGTGATGATGATGATGATTACTGATTGCACACAGGACACTAGAGGAACCTACTTCACTAGAATCCTGTAATCTCAAACAAAGCCACAGGAAAAGAGTGTTGCAATTTTCATCTTGAAAATGGAAACCAGAAATATATACATAATTCTAGAATAAAATATGACTTATTATTAACACAGGTTTCTGGTTTTCTGGACAACAAAGTTGCCTTGATGACATACCTTTTGACAAAGGTAACACATGTAAGACTAGCCCTGGATATTCTTCAAAGAGCTCTCACAAGACACCAGAATCTTCAGAACTTTTTCCAAGTTTTTTACCACCAAAGGAGTTGTCCCTTCTTTAACATTCCTGTTTCAACTTTTCCCAAGGTCCATTTTCCTCAATATATACAGTCATGCTAGAAGCAATACCATAATATTTCAAAACTGTAAAGGGTTGTTAAAATTTGAATCCAATGATGTCTTTTTTATAAATTAGGAAACTAAGGTACATAGAAGTTAGGGTCATACAACTCAGTCCCATGATCACATTCATCTCTTTAGAATCATCTCTCAGCCTGGCCTAGGATTCTCACTAGCCATATGTATAAAAGCCTACAAAATTTGAGTGATCTGTAAAGCCAAAGAAAAAAATGAAGCTCAGCCTAATATGCTGAGGTGAATGCTGAGTTTAGCTTCAATACCACTAATTTACACATTTCATGTTTACCAGTAGTATGTCTACATATTTCAGATCATTTTAAACTTATTCCGAAATAATTTTAGACCTATAGAAAAGGTGCAAAAAAATAGTACAGAGAATTCACATCAAAACTCAACCCACGTTTCCCTAATGTTAACAATTTACATACCTTAACAAAATGATCAGAAACATAAAATTACATTGGCCCAATATTATTAACTAAACTTATTGAGATTTCACCAGATTGCTTGTACTAATATTTCTTTTCTGTTCTTTTCTGTTCTAGAATCCAATCTGGGCACCATATTGTAATAGTAATTGTGTGTCCTTTGTCTCTCTACCAGTCTGTGACAGTCCTTTAGTCTTTGTCTTTCATTGTCCTGATACTTTACTAAGTGAGTTATTTTGTTGAATAGTTCCTGAATATTTCAGATCCTTTTTGAGAAGTCTAAATAGCATTGTTTAATAAAGTGGAGCTCTCATTTGGCATCTTGGTCAGATTCATGTTTTACTGTTCATCTCAGGTTAGGTTGCACCTGGATTTTTTCATTTATGACCAATCCCTAGATGAATGAAGTCAAATTTATCATCTCTCATTTGCCATAATTAGACTTACTATTCTTCAGGCAGCTCTGGAGAATCACTTCGTGATGCATCATGAGTAACAAGAAGCATTGTCAGGACACACAATGTAGAGCTTATTAATATGTTAATCATGAGTCTGTGTTATCTTGCTTAGTTTAATCATGACAGAGTACTGTGGTAAAGCCGAACAACTGGGCACAGTGATACAACCAAAAGCCATGAAGATATGATATATGTGTTACATGAAAAGCTCTGGAAATGCAAACCACAGGAGAGCCAGGTAATGTTAACTCAAGTCAGTCATATCCTAAAGCACCAGTATCTTCCAAATTCTGGAGATTGCTGGGCATAACTACATATCCCACTCCATTCTTTGATACATCATATTTGCACCATAAAATAGAGTGTTCATAATGAAATAGAGGATGCATAACTGTGGAGAAGATTTGGCAAGAGGCCTGCCCAGAAAAGTGATCTTGGGAAAATCTCTTAATATCTTTGAACTTGAGTTCTCTCACTTGTAACATAGGGATAACAAACCCATGTACATTTACCTCACAGGTCTGTTGGTGGGGAGATGAGAGAGAACATAAAGGAAAAGGCATTGGACACCAAAACAGAGCTAGCATGGCAGAGTCACATAGGGATGATTTGATAGCATAGTCTGTGGCACCAAAATGCTATATTTCTGATGAAGCTGCTCACCATCACAACCCCAAAGTTTATACATTTTTGTTGATTCTTTTTAGTAATAAATAACATTAGGATATATTTTGACATAATCACAAAACATGGAATATAGTTTGCTCTAATTCAGTTCCCAGCACTTCCCCCTTGAGCCCTCTTCTTCTTCTCTGTTCCTCTCCCCCTACTTTACTAATCTTTTGGCTATTTATTTATAGTTTTTGTAAATTAATATCTTGTGGATACACTTGATGGTGAGATTCACTGTGGTATATTCATGTATGTGAATAGGAGAGTTTGGTCAGATTTATTCCACTGTTCTTTCCTTATCCCCTCCCTCCACCACCCCTCAAACGACTTCACCTAATCTACTGATTTTTCCTCTATTTTGATGAAATCTCTTTTCCTTTTCCCCCCTTTTTCTCTCTCTTTCTTTCTGATATCCAAAATAAGGCAGGGAGAAGGAAACAAGGTTTATATTTTGACAATTGTGTTGACAGTGAACTCTTGCCCTATCATTATGCTATTTGCCCTACCCCCTTCCATGATGTCCATGACAGCACCTTTTTCCAGGTGTGTCTTACTCCTGACACTAGAAACTTCTTGGAAGCAGTGGAAAAGGTTGCCATTGGAATATATAGTAATTGATAAATGATAATAAATTAATAAATGATGAATCCATGAGGAATCTATTATCTTATTTGATGCTCCCCAACAGCCTTGAAAAGCAAACAGGACAGATATTATTTCCATTTAATGAGAAAAATGAGATTTAGGGTTTAAATGACCTGCCCAAGGTCACATGACTTAAGTGACTTTCACAGGAAAATTAAGAGAATGAAATGAATTAAATGCCCAATTTGTCACATGCTTTATGCTAAGCTATAAGTAACTCTCTCAAATGCATTCAGGGGTTACCTAAATGCAGACAAGCAAAGGATGTTAGACAATAGAAATGGTAGAGGTAATGGCAAAATGGAGGGTGTGTATGATATAGAACAAACAAAACAAATGGCGTATATGGACACCCTCACACTCAGGGTATCATTTTACCCTTATCATGACTTGTAAGGTTTGCATTCGCATTCCCCTTTTACAGATGAAGGCCCTGGGATTAAGAGATTCTATGAGCCAAGGAACTTCTGAGTATATGGGAAGAGACATGGACCTGGGCCATTTCTAGGAGACCTTGCTGCCTGAAGATGGATAATATCTGACTTTTGTAACTGCTGACAAGTGTAGGAAGATCAAAGACAAGAGACTCAGTAATGTGGATGGACCTTTTTTGCCAGATTTTCTATATAAATCCTTTAATTTTTAGAACATTAGAACAGAAATATCCTAAGACCTTCTAGTTCAGTGTTCTTTAAAATACAGTCACCACCCATTACTGGATTATAAAACTAGTTTTGTGGGTAGCAACAATCAGTTAAAATAAAAACAGAAAGAACAGAACAGAAATCAAAAGAGTTCTTTTAGTACATGAGTTAAACAACAATGACAATGAAGGAAACATCTTGCAAAGTCACCTCTTCATTCCAATCTCTTCACTGTGCAGATGAGGAAAATTGACTTAATGGTAGACCTAGTACCACACCCACATTTCCCAAAACTCTGTTCATGGCATTGTCATACCATCACTTGTGTTGGCACAAGCCATCATTTGGGAATTCTGGCAATATATATCAATTGTCAATTAAGTATGAATAAATTTGTACATCTTCCAAATAATCACTCTGTGTATATTTAGTCAACATCAGTCATCAGAGTCCCTGTATACCTTGCTGTCTAAAGGAGAACCCTGTGCCCCTATAACATTTTATTGATAGAATGATCTTGGTCATTCTCTTAGGGCTGATCTGTTAGTGCACAACACTCATGCAACTTTCATGTGGACTTTCCTCAGGGTCTTATCTAGGCTCAGAGCTCTGAAGGGGAGGCCACATCATTTGGTCTTTGGAACAAGGAGAATCCTGTAGGAGTGGTTGGGAGGGACAGTTTGAGGAAAATGTCAGTAGGACAGGCTCGGAATATAGAACTCCCCTCTTTGGGAATTTCTGCAAGGGTAGAAACATGGGGGCAGAATATTCTAGAAGAAGAAAAAAGTAGAAGGAGAAGAGAGAGTCATAATGTGATTATTATTTAAAAGAAATCTCAACTAAACCTTCTCCCCTAAGTGTTTCTCTGAGGGTAAAGAATTAAAACAGAGCTGTCTGGAAAAGAACCATTTCATAAAAAGCAAATTCTAGCAGAAGTTATTGCTGGATGGAGAACATATGATTATCATGCATGATCATGAGCCTCAAATTCTAAACAGACAGGAGACCAGCTGCTTTTATTATGTGGATTATCTTTCTCTCTTATCTCAAAGCTGGCACTCGTCAGCTCTTTCCAGTATTTAAACCATATTGCAAGACCAATTTCTTTGTGCTATTTTGCTATTCTTCTGCTTCTCTTTTTCTTTATATTTTAAAATGTAGGTTCTGTATATCCAACTTCCAGAATAGTTAATGGGACTTACATGCTCCTAAAACAAGATAGTTAAGTGATTTATGAATACCATATCAAATAATCTATTCTTGTGATGATATAAATGGGTGGTGAAGGGAAATAATGTAAACAGAAGTGGAAATGGAGCAAGGCTTGAGATTAGGATTGGGCAAAGAAACTGACAAAAACAAAACCCAGGGGAATCTTTTGCTTTAGTTTACCACCCAAATTAATTCCAGTGATATTTGAACCTGGAAAATATAGTCATGAGTAGTCATCAATATAAATAAGTGTAAATATGAAGGAAGAGAAGGAAATGTTATCCCCCAACTCTATCTGGTGGTTTTTTTCCTCAAGTAGTTATTGTATTGTCTAACCAATTTAAGTAAATGCTTATCTGAAGGAGAAGGAAAATACAGCTACCACCAAAATTAATTCCAGCAAACTAATTTGGCAGTATTTCAAAGAGGTTATATTTGAGCCACCACAGGACTCAGCCAATCCACTCCTAAGGACACATCAAAGATAAATAAAAACAAATGTCAACACACAAACTCATACATGAATATTCACAGAAGCACTATTCACTATAGCTAAAAGGTGGAAACAACTCAAATATTCATCAACTGATAAGTAAAATGTGGCTATGTCCTCCACAAAATGGAATACTATTCTGTAATGGAAAAGGTGTGAAGTATGGGCACATGCTATAACAAGGATAAACTTTGAAAAACTGCTAAATGAAAGAAGGCAGACACAAAAGGCCACATGTTGTTTGATTTAATTTATGCAAAATATCCCAAACAGGCAAATGTATACAGATAGAAAACAGACTAGTTAGAGTCTGTGGACAAGGGAATGATGAATTCATGGTAATAGGTAAAGGGTTAGTTTGGAGAAATTAGAAGGTCTAATGGCAGAACTCAAGGTCAAGTAGACCTTGGGCTCGTATTTCAAAATTTAAGATTGTAAAATATTTGATCATCAGTGAGGAAACCTCTAAAACTTAATTCATACAAGGTGTGTCCTTTAGCTAATCCCATGGAATTATTTTTCATTGAAAATAGAATTTACCCCCCTCATTATAAAAATAAAGAAGAGTGGGAAGTGAAGTATATTTCATTTATATTTTCATGCAATTGGCATTTTATTTAGTCCCACGTAACATTTTTTTCTTTTGAAGTAAAGTACTACTAATTAGAAAGCCCAAAGCTGCACCTTCTACCTGGGACACACCAAGAGACACTAGTTGAGAGCAGATGGGATTACACTGATTCTCCCCTCTACATAGAATTGGTAGATAACAATTCTATCTGAGAAAAGTTGCAAATAAGTTCTGAGTACTGTGTACAGAGTACAGGGTATTGTGGTATCTAGCACATAGTGGCATAATAAAAGAAGACTGTGTTGTCATGAAAGGAAACATATGATAAGTATGAGTTCATTGAGTCACAGCACCAGAGTGATAATTTGAGCAAAGGAGGCTTCTTAAAAGGGAAGGAATTTCATTGAAGAATTGTAGTTTGTTGACCTGGTGAGTGTAGACAACCTGCCCAGACAGCCTACAGTGCCTCCATGTTTGTGGTTTTCCTTCCCAATCCAGCATTAGTTTGTCCTTCCTTAGGCATAGGTCAAAAGGGGTCTACTAGCATGACGTGGAATTAATCTGCCTTTCTCATTGTCCAGGTGCATATTCCCCTTGAGGACCAACATTTTCTACAACTATTGGGGATTAAATCTTGCTACCTTACCAGACATTGCTAGGTCTATGGAAAAGGTGGCTCTCATTTGTCAAAAAGGAAGGGTTCCCAAATGCCTGGACACATCCCCAATAGCACTGCCCTTCCTGAAAGAAATGGTCCTCCTGAAAGATCTATCCACATATGCAACTCTACCATGTTCTTAGGAATATGTTGTCTAGTGGTCAGGGGCCACTCATATTCTACATTGCTCTCTAAACAAGAAAAATCTTTTGAAAGTCCAGTGTGGAAGTCCTGCTGCCTTCTAAATAACAACTCTCTTTTCACAGATATTTATCACAAATCTGGTCATAGAAGAGTCTGATCTGTTTATCCTCAATGAGGAAATACTACAGATTCAGGGAATGGCAACAAAAGCAGGCAGATAATGTGAAAGTCTCAAAGGGGCTCTTGGCTCTTTCTCAATTCACAGAAGTGCCAAGGTCTTGACCTTAACCATTAGCAAGCATGTGGCACCTGGGGACAGCCCTGGTGTGGGTCTTCCAGTCCAATAACAACCAAACAGGCTCCTTTTGAGATAATTGTATTTTTCTCCCTCTGATCTTGCTCCAAAAATTGAGGTTTTCTGGAGGTAGGTCAGTTATCTGGGCCCAAGGACTGCTCTTCGCTGTTATTAAAAGAGTGCAGCACGGGTAGACACTGCTTAGGGATTCCATACCCTACACAACCATGTGACTACATGTGCTAGAGAAAAGAAAAGCCTACCAAGGAAAATAAATCTAGTAAATTAATTTTTAAAAATGCTTTAAGGCATACCACATGCGGCCCCTTGTCATTTATAATGGTGGTAAGCTTCGTTTCCTAGGATTTATTATTGTCATTTGGTCCTAAGGGAAGCTACTAGGAAGGAGAGGCAGATTAATAAAAGGAGATCAGTGCAGGTCTGAGGAACTAATAGATGGAAAGAAAATTAGGCTCACATTTAACCTGAAGTACAAGTGGGATAGGGGCATAAGGAAAAGATGACAAGTCGATGGCCTCTTGGGGAGGCAGCTCCCTGCCTAGTGGGCCCAGGGGCTAGACTTAAGGTCAAGGGAGCAGTGGATCCTTATTTTCAAAAAGGCTACCAAATATGCAGCTCTCATTGAGAAAAATGTCAAAACTGGTAATGCATGCCAGGTGCTTATTCCAGTTGACTAGATTATTCACTACTATAAGATATGAGCTATTTATTCTCACCCCAAATGTATCTATATTATTATATTCTCATTACATTATTTGAGATGTAGCATGTAAGCACAGCATTCTGTTTTGTAGTGCCAGGATATTGAACAGTTTTTCTGGCCTAAGTGGCTGGGAAGCTAAGGAGGACAGTCAGAGTTGCTTATCCCAGGGGTGGTAGCAGTACACAGAAAGGATCAGTTAAGACAGCTAGCTTCTAGGGAATGAGAGATCCACTATTCATCATCCATTGAGCCCTAGATTAGAAGGAAAGTCTTTGTGCATACATTTTACATATTTAATAATGGAGAAAATCTGGGCAAGAATCTTGAAGGATACAGATATCCTGAGGCCTCCCCAGTCACATAAGATTTTATATTTCCTCATTCCTGCACACAAAGCCAGGCACTGGCCTCCCTGAGATCTATTTCTCAGGTCAAAGAATGAGAGGTAGAAGGAGAGGCAGCTTCTGGAGGTGGACTGGATGTGAATTGCTACCATTTGGTAGCAAATCAAGATACTAGGATCCAAATCCTTCTCTCCATTTCCAAGTATCCCTGCTAAGCCTTTCTTGGGATTTCCTGGACTTCTGCACTCTGGGTGGTCCAGCTTCAGGCTGTACATCTCTCTCAATGCATCCCATCTTTTACTTCATTTTCACCATGGCCCAAATTGACTACATCCCTGAACTTCCTAAATACTGGGGGTCAGAGGTACAGATAGACCCATTGTTGTGGTGCCATCTTGACAGGTTTAGGTAACTCTCTTGACGCTTTCTACTTTGATTAGAGACTACATGCATTGCACCTTGAATTCACCAGAAAGTAATAGTAGACACAGATGAGATTTCACAATTTTCTCAACTCTATATAGACTCATAGACTACATATATTCTGTCTTGGATATACGTAAAAACAATAGTATGAACAGACAGTATTATGGAGTTTTTTGTCCCTCTTTCAAAGTAAATGAAACCTCAGTTTTCATTTAGGTACCATTCCCAACAGAGCCTCTGTCTTTTGTGCTGTCTCTGCAATTAAGAAGTCTCTGCCTGTGACTACTAGTGTCACTGTTGCTCTTCTCTTTAGTCCAGTAGCCAGCCTTTAATCTGTTCTTATTTGCATCATGGACTCCTCCAGGGCACTTCCCCTTTTACCTGGGCCTCCCTAGTTCTGATACTAGTTAAAAACACCTTCAAAGTGATTTTCCACCTGTATTACTGCTACCCTCAAAAGTACCCCAGATTTCACTCTTCTCAATCCTTCTGAATAACTATGTGTCTGTAGTTAACACATCTGCCATGTTAGGGCCAATTTTTTCCTCTGTCTCCCATTGTTAAGGACCTAGAGGAGATCTGAGTCCACACTCTCTCCCCTAACAAAATAGTCATTTTTCAGAACTACTGGGCATGTGAAATGGGCTCATTGTTCTACCTTGATCTCTACTTCATAATCTGTTGTGACCTTTTAATTTCCCACAGTGTCTTCTTGGATTTTTCCACCACAGAATAGCTCCTGACTAACCATACAGTCATATGAGTGGTGTGACTGGGATTCTCCATATGAATGGAACCCTAAATATTATCATGGGCACTTTCATAGACATTCAAGAACATGAGTGATACATGCAGGTATCAGTCTATGTCATTAAGTCTACTGTTGGTTCACTCAGTGAAGAGGAAAGTAACAGATATGGGGGCTCCCTGACCAATGTGTTCATGAGGCAATTCCTCTTGCAACATCACTACTTTGGGACTTCTAAAGGATATTTGAATCTTTATATCCTACCCTCCATAAAAGGATCATTTCTCCCACTCATTTATGTGCCCTGCCAGCTCACTGAAAACTGTCCTTACAAACTGCCCTCACAATTTTTGTCTTGGAAGCAAAACTGGTAGGGCCTTCCTGAAGGATGTGTGCACATTCTTTCACCTTCCAAAGAGTCCCAACTTTTCCATGTATCCCCCCTAAGATCTCATCAGTTATGCTCTTGAAAAACAACTAGGTGTATTTACATACACAGGTAAGTGACTAATTGGGGATTAAAATGGGAAACCTATTAAAGAGGAGAAAATGAAAAGGGAAGCCCCCAAATGTGGGAAATACACAGAGAAATGTATTCCAGCCATGTCCCAAGGGCTTCTGAGAAAATATACATCTTTATGGTGCTCTCTGCTTGGATTTGTATACTAGAGCTGACCTGTACCTGCTCGTGAGAAATTATCTGTTCCCAATTCCACTTCCAAAGATGTCACATGACAACTTAAAATCAGACATGTTGGAAATATTTACTCCACAGAAATTGGCAAACACTATAAATTGGGGTACTCCCTTTCTTTTCTGCAAGTTGTTAAAATATTGACTTGTATAACACTAAGTAAAAATGAATGATTGAGTTTAAATATGGGAACTCTCAGGAAACAGGGAGATACAGAAAAAAGTCAGAAAATACTATTGTGAGGTTGGGGTTGTGGCTCAGTGGTAGAGCGCTTGCCTGGCACGTGTGAGGCACTGGATTCCATCCTCAGCATCACATAAAAATAAATAAATAAAATAAAGGTATTGTGTCCATCTACAATTAAAATAATTTTTAAAAAAGAAAATACTGCTGGCCATGGTGGTGCACATCTGTAATCCCAGAGGCTTGGGAGGTTGAGGCAGAGAATCAAGAGTTCAAAGCCAGCCTCAGCAAAAGCAAGACACTAAGGAACTAAGTGAGACCCTGATTCTAAAAAAAATACAAAATAGGGTTGGGGATTTGGCTCAGCGGTTGAGTGCCCCTGAGTTCAATCCCCAATAGCCACCTCCAAAAGAAAATAGTATTGTACCACAGAACCCTAGCTTTTCACAGAAGTGAATCATCTGGTGCATCTCTTGAACACTGTGTTCCCTTGGTCAATCTTGGGGATTTCCTCTGCAATAGTAATCAAAAGTCTCCTATTTCAGACCATGGTTCACAGGACTCTATGCTCTGCTTCAATAATTTATAACAAATCTGTCTTTACCCTATTTGTGCATAAATATAGGCTTTGAGTTTTTCTCTTACAAAAACTTATCAAATCACATGTCAGAGGTTGTGACTCACTCTCTCCCCATATTTTGCTCTTGATGCTCCACTTGATACAGAGAGGTTCATATTTGAAACCATATGTGCAGAGCCTACTCTTCCTTGACTTTTCCACACCCTGCACTGTGCTCATACACTTGAAGAACTCACCCAGGATCAAGTGGTAAGAGAAAAATTCACGAGATTTTCTTACACCTACTACCCTGATCTCAGAGGCTGAAGTCAGTGTGAATAGGAACTCCCTCACCGATACATGCAAAAACAATCTGTTCTTGTCCTCTCTGATTTCAAGATCTCATGCCCCATGAGATCTTTCTTACTCACCGAACCTGTGTGAGAATCTACCAGTTCCCTTGGAAACATTTTCCTTCTAAACCAAAGATTTAAGTCCTCCACTATGGCAGAATGTATGAATATTTCACCACAATTTTCTCTTCTTTGGAATCTCTCTTAGACAATATTTCCTAGCTTAATTGATAGCATTGTGGGAAATTTTGTGTACCATATCAAGATCTGATCCAGAAATTCTCTGACTTGCTCTTTATTCCCAATTCTTCTGTTCTTGCTTACTGAAATGGAGATGATCATGGCTGTTTGAGAAGCCATAGATAGAAGACTTGGTTCCTGAGTGTCTTTCTGGAGGAAAGCTACCCTCAGACCTTGATTATTGTACAGATAAAAAGTTAACATATTTTTGGAGCCATTATCATTGAGTATTTTTGAGCCATTATCATTCTGGTAGTGTTTTAGTAAGCTTTTTTGCTGCTGTGACCAAAAGACCTAACAAGAACAATTTAAAGTTGATTTGAGGTTCATGGTTTTGGAGGCCTCAGTCTATAGATGGCTGACTCCATTCCTCAAGGCCCAAGGAAGGCAGGGCATCATGGCAAGAAAGTGCCATGGAGAAAAGCAGCTCAGAACACGGCTCCAGGAGGCAGAGAGAGTTAGAGCTCCACACACCAAGGACAAAATATAAACCACGAAGGCACACCCCCCAGTGATCCACCTCCTCCAGCCACACCCTACCTGCCTATAGTCACCAACCAGTTAATCCCTATCAAGGGACTAATACACTAATTAGGTTAAGGCTCTTGTAACCCAATCATTTCACCTTTAAACATTCTTGTCTCACATATTAGCTTTTGGGGGACACCTCATAGCTAAAGCATAACAAGTAGTTATAGTAGTTTAGCCTACCACAAAAAAAAAAAAACATGAAAACTCTCTTTTATTTGATTTTATACCCATATATATTCCAGGCTGCTTCTCAGGCTTCTAGCCCTACTTCTAAGAACTCTGAAAAAAATTTCACTCTCCTGAATCCCTGATGCAAAGTTTTCTTGGAAAAGTTTTCAGTGATAGTGACCATTAGCACTTTTGAGCACCTGAACAAGGACAAACCCTTCCTCTGCTATAGGGCCAGGGTGCTTGGAGACTTAGCTGGGACATTCTACATAGATGACACCTGACTTTCTTTTTAAAAATTTTTATATTTTACTTATTAGGTTAGAGAAAAATGTTAGCAGCAGAATTGGGGATTAAAAACAAACTAGAATTAACATTGTGGCACCTAACTTTCTTACTGTCTTGCTGGCAAATACTCTAAAATTTTGCTCTTGGACCACAAATATTTAGTGGGTATTTAAATGGATACTAAGCAAGGAATTATGAATTTTTAAAGCAGGATAATAGTGTTCACTTTAAGAAGGAAAATTCATTTAGTTTTAAATATACATCCTGAAGTATTTAGGGAAGAAATGCCATAATGTTCATTATTTATTTAAAATATTTTACCAAAGTTAGATTAGGCAAATATGAAAAATGTTATAATTGTTACATATATAAATAATGGGTATGTAGGTGTCAATTATACTATTCCCTGACTTGACAGTGTATTTGAAAGTTTTAATATTGAAAATGAAATGTAAAATAAAGTCTTCTTTCCTTGCAAATAATTCTCAAGTTGTGGACTTCCTTATAGGATTGAGTTTGAAATTGAAATAAAATGCTCAGACTCCATCTCTGGTCATTTTGCTACATTAAAACACATTTTGTTACATTAAAACACATTTTGTTAACATTGCAACCAAGTATGTGTGTATGTGTTCATGCATGTTTATACTTATATGTGCAAGTATTGTTTTGTGAATATTTTCTTGACTATACACATGTATGTGAATATGCATATATGCATGTGTAAGTATAGATATATATGCATGTGTGTATATATGTACAAATAAACATATATCTATATATTTACATATTCAAAAGAAAAATCACAAGATGCTTAAAATTATGATGTACAGTATAGTCCATGTTTTATTCAATTCCTGTATAAAATGTTGTTTATAATCCACTAAAATAATCCACTAAAATTGACTTTATAACTAACACCAGTTATTCTCCAATTTTTGTCTCAGGAATCCTTTACACTTTCAAAAACACTATAGAGACTTTGTTCATTTGGGTTATATTTATTGGTACTTACTGCCTCAAGTGAAATATGAGAATATTCTAGAATACAAAGTTTCACAAACTCATATTTCATTTCTTGACTCACCAATAAAATCACCATGCATCCTTTAGTCTCTGGAAAACTCCACTGTACTCTCTGGGAGAAAAGAGAGTACAATAGGCATGTAAAGTCAGTATATGATGAAAATGTTTTTCAACTTATGAACCCCCTGAAAGGGTATCTGGGACATCAGAGTAGCCTGGACCACAGGATGAGGACCTATGTACTAGTAACTTAGCACCCAGACTTTGAAAAACACTCATCTAGAAAAAGTCCAAGTTAAGTATGAACAAACTGAACCAAGTACATCCAATTAGTCAATTTTTGTTCCCTGTGCTTCCCTTTTGCTATTCCTGAGTGAGAAGAGTGTTGGGGTTGATTCCACAACCTTAATTTCACATGAGATAATTAGTTTAAGGAAATTTATGCATGTTAGTCCACTAGCAATTGGTCCAGGGGTAATCAGATGTCCTAAATTGACTCCCTCAGACTGAAAATAAGTATTTAATGTCCATCGTTGGGTGAGAGGTTTCCTCTTTTTCTCTCTAGCTGTGAACTAGTGATGCTAGTGACAAAACAGTGTGGAGACAGGAAAATGTCTAGCTGTTTGATGACAGTGAGCTAATTATGTCATGCCTGGAGCCCCTCTTTACCTCCAAGAGAGCTTTGCAGTTCTATGAGAAAACACATTCCTTTTTGTTAGAGTTGGTGTTTTCTATTCCTTGTAGTAAAAGCATATTTAAAATTTATATATATATATACACATATATATATAGTGTGTGTATATATATATATATACATATAAATATATATACATATTTAGTTGTTGATGGACCTCTATTTTATTCATTTATTTATATGCAGTGTTGAGAATCGAACCCAGTGCCTCACACATGCTAGGCAAGTGCTCTACCACTGAACCACAACCCCAGTTTTTGATACGCCAACATTTAAGGAAGCTTTGTAAAATATTCCATTTTGGTCTGTACTAGGTGATAAAGTATTTTTAAAGACTTTTTTTTAGTTGTAGAGGGACACAATACCTTTATTTTATTTATTTATTTTTATGTGGTGCTGAAGATCAAACCCAGTACCTCACATGTGCTAAGCAAGTTCTCCACCACTGAGCTATAACCCCAGCTTCCAGGTTATAAAGTATTTTAAAGGACAAGTTGTAGGTGACCTTACCTGGCACAGAACCAGTAAGTTGATAGAGTAATTAGTGAGAGATTTGCAAGATGAAGTTATATCACAGAAGATAGAAACTAGGATTTAAAAGATTGGCTGTTCTCCCTAAGTGTAATCATTTATTTCCACTTTTATGGTCACAGAAGTAGTATTTTATTAAGGCAGGCTCTCGTTTCTTTATAGCCGTCCACTCATTCAGTTTATACCCATTCTTTATGACTGCTCAGATGTTGCCTGCTCATACCCATCATAATCTCCAACACACCATATTGTAAGTACCTATTGTCCAACTAGATTGAACTCAGGAGGGCTGGGATTGCTGTATTCATCTTTGTAGCCATAGGACATTTCACTGACTAATATGAAATAGGATTACAATAAATATTGTTTGAAAGAGTCAATTAATGGTAATGAAACATACTCTTACAAGACAAGAATCAGTGAATAACAGCCTGTGGATTAAATCTGGCCTGTGACCTATTCATGGGCTATGAACAGATGTCACATTTTTAAATGATTGAAAAAAAGTCAATCATTTTAGAGGAGAGACTCCTGGGAAAGGGAATGAGGGGTGTGAGAAAGGGTGGCAGGGAAGAAGGTGGATATAAACAAAGCACAATATATGCATGTATGGAAATGACACACTAAACTATTAATTTTTAAAATTAATATGTATTAATAATTATAATAAGTCAAAAGAATATTTTGTAATACAAGAAAATTACGAGTTTTAAATTTCAGAGTCTTTAAAGTTTTATTGGAACACATTAATGCTTATTCACTTGCAAATTGTGTCTGCTTTTGCACTACAACAGCAGAGTTGAGTAGCTGTAATAGAGAACATATGACCCACAAGTATATGTTCTACACAGATAATATTTGTCAAGGTTTGTTGACTGGTTTCTCCTTTTTTCTTTCAATGGAGGTAGAGCCTTTGGTCTCAACTTCTTTCATTTACTCTTTATCTTAGTCATATTGTCAAATAACAAATGCGAGATAGAGATATTTGACATTCAGTAATATATAATTAGTGCAGACAATAAGGAACACTAAATTTAAATAGGATGAAATATCCACTCACTATAAGATCTGAATTGTATGACTTAGGTTCACTGATGAGATATTTTGTCTAGCATCACTATTGCTTAATTATGTAGACATCCTATTTAACCACATTAATATTTAAAATTTAATATTTTTAAACTGAAAAAGTCCAACACATTGCCTAATAGTTAAACTTCACTTAATACAGGTTAGAAAATCTTATCCTAAAAATTACATTGATGGATTCTGTGTCAGAAAATGGTGTGTTGATCTATCAGAAATACTTTCTAGGGTGCCTACAAGATTATACTTAATTTTTACACCAGCAGTGAATTATACTAAATTTTTACACTATCATGTACAACCACAAGAATGGGATCCTAATAGTTATACTCCATGTACGCATGTCAAAATATACTCTGTCATGTATATCTAAAAAGAAAAGAATTATACTGAATTTTAAAGAATAATTGTATAAAAACAATGTATCTAAAGTTAGCAATAGTTTTATGATACAAGGGGAGATGGGTGACCTTCCAATTTTTCTACATTTTGCATTTTTATAATGGCCAGAAGTTTTTAAACACTGCATTATTTGACTAATCTAAAATAAAAATGTCTTAATCCTTGAGAACTTGCTTTGAATTTACTTTTCTTCCTGCCTACCCAGAAAGTTACCTGATGAGCAAAGGACTAGACCTAAGGTTTAGTGGCTTAAAAATGAAAAACACAAGGGAAGGCACAGGAGCCAAGAATAAAATGAGAGCCAGGGCCAACTTTCCACACAAGAATGTCTGCTTACTGTTCTTGGAAGGAAAACACACAAAGACTCTTCAAATGGAAAAAAAATAAGCACATGATGGAATTAATTAAATAAAATACTACATTTAATTGCCCTGTGGAATATTCTATGATGGGCTAAAATAAGGGACTAATTTTAGAAACACCCAAAGAAATTTTATGTGCTTTCATAAACATATATTTTTAAAGACCCTAAAGTAATATTATAAAGGAAAGAGTTTCAAGACATAACTTCACTTTTTAGGGCAGATAATGATTATCAGGTTTGTTGGTCAGCTTTTGATTACTGTGCCCAAAATACCAGAAAAGAACAATTGAGATGAGGAAAAGTTTATTTTGGTTCACAGTTTTAGAGGTTCAGCCCATGGTCAGCCAAATCTATTGCTCTGGGTCTGAGGTGAGGCAGAATATCATGGCAGAAGAGTATCACAGAGGAAAGCTACTCAGCTCACAGCAAGCAAGAAGCAGAGAGAGAACAAAATCAAGAACAAAATATATAATCTCCAAGGGCATGCCCCCAGTGACCTACTTCCTTTAACCATGCCCCACCTGTCTATAGTCACCACTCACTTAGCTCATTCAAATTAGTATTGACTGATGAGGTTACACTCTAGTCTAGTCATTTCACCTCTGAACATACCTGCCTTAACACAGGAGCTTCGGAGTCACACCTCTCAAACAAATCATAACATCAGTTGAATTTTCTAAAATTATAGAAATAGGCAAATAATTTCTTCAAATTTCACACCCTAGCTACCTTGACCAAGAAGGAAAATTAAGAAGCTTTTGGGATTTCATGGATTCTATAATTCCTTTTTCAAGTAGACCAAGAACTTAAGAAGGACGAATGTAAGAAATGCTTCTAAAGCCAACCAATGACTGGCAGATATTCTTTCATAAAGAAAAATAGCTAATTCACCATGAAGGAAAATGTGTCGTGATTTCCCAGCTGTTAGAATTGTTTAATAATAGCTCTTTAAGTGTGAAATTAATTGTTTCTAAATAACATATGGCAGAATGCAGAAAAGGTAAGTTGTCAAACAGAACTGTGTATGATTTGTATAATTTCCTGTGGCAGACTGCTAGCAGATCACCAGTCCTATTTTCTTTCATTTCTGGGCACACAGCTGATACTTTCCAGTTCCCTTTGTGTTTATATGTAGCCACAGGACTGACTGTTGGCCAGAGGGATGTGGGTAGAAGTGATGTATGCCTCTTTCTAGACTGACCACTACATCCCTCACTCCTTCACTACTACTCCATTCTTCTTCTGCTAACTGAATGGAGAGGACTCTGCAAACATAGATGGGAAGACCACAGGATGGAAATAAACTTTGCTGCTTTGAATAGAGTCACATTAGATTTTTTAGGATCATTGGTCTGTGCATGTCTCCATTTTTAGGCAGGTGTTAGCTATGTGTAAATGGCTATATCCACTCTGACTATAAGCAGACAACTGAAATCACTGGACCAGTTGACCTCACTTAAGAAAAAATCTTGCCTGAGTGGATCTTTCAAATTCATACCAGGTTCTGCCAACATTCACAAGTACCACTGATGGGAAAATTTTTTCCTTAATCAAGTATAACTCAAGGTGGTGGTATCTGGGCTGCAAATTATCCACTAGTGAAGCAATGTGATGACCCTCTAGTTGTTTTGGAATGTCTCTAATTTTTGTTTCAGATTTCATCTGATAATTTGCAGATATTACAATATCACAATAGGAGATATCACAATATGGTCCTACATAACTGCCAGATAATCTTCTACAAAACATTTTTTCCTTTAGTATCCTAGGTCAAGAATAAATCTCCAAGGTCATTTTACATAGTCCTTCTCAGTAGGCAAGATGGATCTTCTTGAGCATCAGGGAAACTGACCTCAGAAACAACTGGTTTTAAGCTGGGTATGATGGCATGCTCCTATAATCCCAGCTACTTGGGGGGCTGAGACAGAGGATTGTTTGAGCCCAGGAGTTTGAGACCAGCTGACAATATAGCAAGACCCCATCTTAAATAGAAAAAAAGAAAGAAATGTAACATCTTTTATAGGTTAGCTATTTCTGGCAGTTCTGTGGTGATGAAGAGTCAATTAACATGTTTCACAAACTAACTCCTCGAAGATAACCAGCAATCAGGATAAACATGGTCAAACACTTTCTTGTTTGAATAATATTCATAAACATTCATTCATCCTAACTGCTCAGTGTTCTACATTCTGATCACTTGAGTCTTGCCAAAATAAGATATTTAGTAAAAGAAAGTCAAAGCAAACAATAAATAGGATACTTCAGACCGAAATGACATTAAATGTTTTTATTGAACAGAAAAAAGATAAAACATGGAAGTTGAATTCTTTGAGCAAAAGCAGCTCTCCAGGTGAAGCTGCTACACTTTGTGCTAAATAACCTTATGAATTGAGAGTATACAGAATACATATAATATGTAAGTTACCTCAACAGCAAAGGAGAAGGAGTAGAATACAATTTTTGAAGATAAAATTTGGTCAAGTGACAAATTTAGTTGCTCAAAATTTCTAGCCCTTATCCACCTAAATTCAGTATGGTTCTACATATGTGTATTCAGTATGTGCACACTGAATTCCCATTTTAATGGAAGCTGCTTTTTAAAAGATTTTTTAATTTCACATTTATTTGATGTGACACTCAATTTTTAAAAATCCATATTTGATAGAAGGATGTATGTATGCATTTACATACTTTAAAAACCCCAACCTTTTCTTTATAAGCAGAGGGGTCATGCTTTTTTTAGATTAATATTGGTGAATTTCAATTATTTCTCCTGTGTGTCTAAGAAACTTTATATGTTCTCAATGCACCCACACAGTCAGGTGGGTTGACAGATACATCAAAAATACTTCATGAAAAGAGGGAGGTAGCTCATGCGAGTTGGCAACCTTTTGTGTATTGTTTCCTGCTGGAGCGGGCTGCCTCCCTTTGACATCTTACAGTCAAAGATGAAAGGAAAACTTTTTACTTTGAAGCCTAGTGAGCACAGTTGTACATTTACTATAATCCACCTTCAAATTGGCTTATAATGTAAGATGACAAATACCTTACACCCAGTACACAGCATTAAAAAGTACTGAAGAAACGGTTCATAGACAATACCTTTTTTTCATATGTTAAACAGCTTCTATGGGATACATTTCCAGGATGGTTTTGTTATCACTTTATAAACATTCTAGGCCAAACGAACAGCACAAATAACATCAATGTTGTCTTTTTTTCCAATATTGGTATCAATTACTGGAGGCTAATCCTAACAGATATACTACTTAAGGGGAGAAAAAGAAGAGAATCATGACACATTGCAAAGATAGGACTACAGCATCTTAGTTGTAGGGATGATTTTAAGGTGCAGAAAGAGGAGACTCTCTAGAAGGTGATGGTGTGGTTTCTTCAGGTGGAAAAACTGTGAGTGTACAAGCTCGAATACCCCCAAGGGATTCAGGGAGATCAAAAACCTTATGCCATTCATCTTTGTCTGGATCATATTTCTGCACTATCTCTACCATACAGCGATTATTCCAAGAATACCCACCAACCACATAGATTTTGTTTTCAAAGACAGCAACCCCAACATCACTCTGCCCTCTTAACATGGCAGCAATTGGGGTCCACTGGTCAAGGATGGGTGAATAGTATTCACAGCTTAGGACATCATCATAATCACTGGTTCCTCTGAAGTGATTGCCACCAATGACATAGAGCCTTTCTCCCACTGTACACATGCAATGCAGACCTCGGACAGTGGTCATTGGTGCCTTCTGGATCCATTTGTCAGTATCAGGGTCAAAGCACATGAGCTCCTTTTGGAAAGTGTCATGAGTAATTCCTCCTAAAGAATGACAATAATAGGCATGAGGTAAACAGATCATAAAAATGGAAAAGTCAAAGATAGCACAGATAGTCAACTTTTAGCTATGTATTATGGCATATTAAAGATTATCAGTAGTGTTCTTATCAGTGTTTGCCCTCTATAAATATTCTTTAGGTTAAATAAAGCAAATAATATTTTCATCTTATTAAAGAATGAAAAAACCACTTATATTGCTGCAATGACTTTTTCAGATGGAGACCTATGATACTTAAGAGGCTTTACTGAGTAAAAATATATTTTGGCAACTATTAGAGTTGAGTCTGCAATAACTTCAAATTACTAGTCATCATTCTCTCCTTGCTCCTTTTTAGTGGGTACCCTGTGGGTGTTGACCATTGGGCTATAGAGCACTTTAAATTCCAGGTACCCATTTCCTCCCTTGTCAAATAAGAATATATACTACAGTTATCTCATTAGGATTGTGACTATGAAGTAAGATATTTTTAAATAAAAATGCTTTGAAAAGTTGAACGTCTTGTGCAAATAATGTACAAGTTTATAAGAATATACAAGAATTTGTACAAAATGTACAAGTTTATAAGAATTGTTTGTTTTTGTAGAGTTTCTGGTGGATGGAGTGAGGATCAATAATGCCATCTGCTATTGGAAAATATATTTTAAAAGCTAAAGAATTGGAATGCTGAATCTATGTGGAAATTTATATGTGTAGCAGTTTGTTGTTCATCTATTAAGTCTATATCATCTATAAAGTGTACATTATTAGATCACACATAAATCAGTCTGTACAATGAATATATCAGACTATCTTCTTTAGACAAAGCTAATCTTCAGTCATATCATGCAAAGCTCTACTATCAAGTAGCCAAATGGCAATCACTATTTGCTTCTGCTTTATAATATTATTCTATGCTTTAAAGAATTCCCAGAAAGCAAAATAGTATTCATTGGCTTGAAAATCAGTCTGCTTCATATCCTACCCTTGATTGGGGAGGTCATTTCTCCAATATTTCCCAGTTACACTAAAGCATCACTAAAACAATTCAGGTGTCATCTTTTCCCCAAGGATTTGGAGCTCTCATTATAATGGTACATCACCTACACATATAAAATAGGTAGATGGTATAAATCATTGACTAGTGGAGCATATGATTTCCTGGATGGCTCTTTCAATATTAGACGTCCTATAGTTGCTCATGAATTTAACACCAGAAATCTGCCAATCACACGCTACAGGCCTTTCCCTGATCCTGCTAGATTACAGATTTCATAAGGCAGTTTTCAGACCACAAACAACCCCTTAATGTCTTTGTTCTCTAATAATGCAATTGCTGGCCTGACACGGCCAGGCCTTCAAATGGAGTAAAAATTGTCATAGGCAGACTGTATCAGTGCCAAATGATAAGAACCTACCTAACAAAATTAAATTTTGATATCAGAGGTGATCATTACATTAAGCAAGACTTCTTTCTAAATGCTATAGAAAGATGATTTGAACATCAACAATTTGAGAATGAGTTGTTATTGGGACACTGAATAAACAGTAGCCATTTCAAAAATTTTAATAGAAAGTATCTCTGTACGTGCCTAAAATATAGATACTTAGCACTGAATTATTCATGTAATGACATCATAGAGAACCCCATTTACAATGCTAAGGAAAAAGGAAATATACTTACAATGGATTACACTAAAATAATGAACATTATGTACTATTATGCATGCTTAATGCATAGTAGAGTTTATATGTTACATAATTATATATTTCCTCATATAGTTCAGCTAAATTTTAAACAAAATGAATTAATTGGTCCTATATATGAATAGGGTTTATTATAATACAGGGTATGGGAACTGGAAAGTAAATTGGAGAATCTGAATGCTTTCCAATTTCTTCTAAGCCACACATTTATAACAAGTTTGATTTGCTGCTAGTCTTACAAACTTACAGAATGCCTAAAGCATTTTTATGCAAATGTGCATACAATACCTGCTTTAATCAATATTAATTTATATTTTGATTATCCATTTTCTGAATTATTACTATCAGTATATACAAAGAAGATCATATAGTTAAAAGTTCGTGAATTATTATGTTGTGTTCACATGATATTTGTTTACCTGAAATATACATCACTCCTCCATACACAGTTCCAGCATGTCCATAGTGAGGTTCACTCATTTTGGCAACATAGGTCCATTCATTTGTTCTTGGATTATAACATTCTACTGTAGCTATTTTAAAAAGTCAAAGAAAATAACATGATTTTCAATCTCAAATTTAGCAATTAATTATTTTAGTTGTAATAATAATATACACATATCTGAGACACATATATTATAGGTTTGTGAGATCCATGGGGCTCTTATAGTAATTATTATTATTATTTTTTTTTTTTGCAGTGCTGGGGATGGAACCCAGGGCCTTGTGCTTGCAAGGCAAGCACTTTACCGACTAAGCTATCTCCCCAGCCCTTATAGTAATTATTGAGAGTATATTAATATGAACCATTAGTAAAGTGTTACATTAGACTAGATTATGTAAGAGTCTAATACATTTGTCATTGCAAAAATAGTTAAGTCTTCTTTTGCTCTGGAATCTGGTTATATTTTTATAATTTGACATTTCTTGAATTTATTTGCTATGAAAATGTGAGAAGAAAACATGAAAACATCACAAGTAAGGAAGAACACCTCAATTATGGGCCCCCATATTGTCACACCACATAGGAACACATATGAATATATATGAAGCAAAGTTTTAAATTTAGAATGAAAGTATATGCACTGCCTGTTTTATGTCCTGAAGCCTACTGCTTTATTTCATACCCAGACTACAAAATACATACAATGACAATAATTTCCCCACATGTATGCTTCAAAGCCATTGATTTCTATATATCCACTATCATGGTAACCAGTACTACTCTGAACCTGAAGATGACTGGCAGCATAAAATGAAGTTAGGACCTTAATTAAAGGTACTTCTCAGTAAAAAATTTATCATCTTTAACACAAATCATTTTGGGGAAGTGACCTCAACTTTCTGAACTATCTTTCAATCTGTCTGTTATAACCTCAAGATCAGAAAAGTGACATTCCAGACAGATGGAAAATGTAATCCTTTTTTAAAAGGCAGAAAGAAATAGGGCCGCTTTGGGGACTGTGGTCAAAGCATAAGTCTAGATTGACTTGAAGTGTTCTTATTATTTATTGTGGACACTGACAAATGATAATACTATTTCTTGCCTTCCTCAAACCCATTTTTATTGTTGTTATTTTCTTCTAATAGAACCACAACTCTATTCATGGAATCACTGCACCAAGTCCCAAACTAAATATAATTTAATGGGTTCTCCAGAAACCATATGATATACTTCCAGGGAGTGATACGTAAGCAGAAGTGTACTGAACATTTCTTATTTGATCAAGCCATTGGAGTAAGTCTTAGCTACTTAAAACCAAATGCAATTCTAACAGTGAATCAACCTTTGAATGCAATTCCCTACTTAATAAATACAGGTGAAAGGGAGAGAAAGATACACACACAGAGATTTTTTTTTCTCTATCCACTAATTTCATTTCTTTATCAAATTCATTTAATGCAAATTAATTTTTTCTCCTCCAATCAAACCTATATTTTCCACTTTTCATATCGTCTCAACTGATTTCCTTTTCTGTTTACTGTAGTTTTAAATTTTCAGTCTTATCTCAAAGACTTTACCATTCTCATTTTAATCTGCTCTCTTGATGGTTTTGTTCATCGTTTCAGGCCTGGATCCTTACCAACACTATTCCTTCTAAACACTTCTATCGAATAGCAGGATCTTATAAATCTTTCCTCAAAATAAAGGTTATTTCCACAATTAATAATCAGTTAAACTGCCAGGTGCCTCAATACTGTTTTTTACTATTTCTAGGCACTGAATGTCTTTTTAGATTTTATTTTAATTGATATATAATAATTACACATATTTATGAGGCACAATGTGATGTTTTGATACATGAATATATTATGTAATAATCAAATCAGGGTAATTAACATATCTGTCACTTGAAACATTTATTATTTATTTGTGGCCAGATATCTTTTTAAATGTTCATTTACATTTTTAACATGACTTTCACCTAACTAAAAAGCAAATCCTACTGCATGAACATTGTTATCTCTTTCTCTACACTCTAACAGGGGACTTAGATTATTGACTGGTATGAAAAGCAATTAATGGTAGAATTTTCTATGATAAAGTAATCTAATTACATAACAGAAAAAAAGGTTTTAAAAGACTTGCAGAGATTATCTTCTCTATCTATTTGAAATCAGATAGGTTTAACTACAGTTGTTAGTTTTTCTTAATGAACAACTCTGCCTTGAACTTTGAAATTTCTCAATCATAACTGTCCTTTCCCATGTCTAATTCAAATGGTTCTGAGATGTATTCCATTAGTCTTCTCTTATTCTATGGTAGACTTAGAAATTGAATAATTAATCACTCTTTATTGTTATTAATATTTTTTATTTTTGGCAGTGCTGGGGATTGAACCCAGGGCCTTGTGCTTGCGAGGCAAGCACTCTACCAACTGAGCTATATCCCCAGTCCAGTATTTTCTGATGTAAAACAACAATGCTGTTTTTCTGTCACAAGAATTAATTACATTTTTTTCTGACAAGGTTCATAAGAATCCATCTAGACTTTCTCACACAGAAGCCTCTAAGTGTAAGACAGATTTATCCACCAATAACACTATAACTATTTAATGGTTCATCATCCCTAAACTTTTCTTCTTCTATTTAATAATCTTCTCTCTCAGTTTTTCTAATCCTTCAGTCTTTTTTGTTAGCCTTTACATTTCCTCCTTAAAGAATTGCTGTTATTAGTAAAATCAATAGTATTTAGTTTGAAAAAGGAATGCATCTAATTAAAAAGAAGAAAAACAAGCTCCTGTTTCTATCTTCCATACTTAAAAAACAGTCAGATACAGGGTTAATGCCAATAACTTTGATGGGAGGAGGGGGCAAAGCATGATGTACAGCGAGGAATTGGAGCCCCAAAGCAATGGCTCTATTATAGTCCATGAGAGTTGGGAATAGTAAGGGGGCAAACAGAAATATCTAGAGCATGGGTCAACAAACTTCAGCCTGTGGGTCAAATTCGATCCACTGCCTGTTTTTGTATGGCCCACAAGATAACAACATGAATGCTTTTACATGTTTAAAGCATTGAATAAGAATTGAAAGACTATTTAGTAACATATAAAAATATATGAAATTCAAATTTCAGTGGCCATAAATAATGCTTTATTGAACCTAGCCTCATCCATTAATTTATGAATTGTTTAAATTGCTTTTGCACTAAAATAGCAGGATGTTGTGGTAGAGACTGACCCATAAAAATGAAAAGTTAAACTTCTTGGCCCTTCACAAAAGTTTAATGACCACTAATCTAGAGATCTGGTATCAGGAGTCTAGGGGCTTGGTGTGTGAGTTAGAGAATCTTACCAATGTAAGAATTATACTCAGGTTGATTATTTCATATTTATCAGGGGTCCTTATTTTCTCAGATGATTCCACTAAGGTCCTAAACCAGACCCAAGGAAAGATGTGGAACTTACTTTTTCTTTGAGATTTGACCTGAAGAAAATCATTTGCACTGTGATGGCTCCCACAGAGAAGGGATGGTCTCTAGAATCCTAGGGTGCTGCTTAGTGCTCAGGAAATGCCCAAATCCATTCAGGAATATGGAGGTATTTTGCAAATTTTAGCAATTTTATTGTACATTTATTTGAAAAATCAAACATGTTTTCTATAAGTTATTTTATTATTTGAAAGCTTGACTTATTAATATTTAACTGAAGTGAAAGATATCAGAGCTGTCATATTCTTCTTCAATATAAAAAAACCTCAATGGAAGATCAATTTCTTACACAACATAATCTTGAAAGATGCCAGAAATAACTGAATCCTTTTCACTTAAATGACAGGTCCTGTAAGTTTCCCCTAGTTTCCCATTGTCACTAATGTCAGGGAAAGCAGCATTTCCTAAGAATTGTATTTCAGCCATAAACCAGGCTCACAGACACACTGCTAGTCTTTATTTGATGTACTATGGGCTTAGCTTTTCCTTAGGTCCATACAATCCACAAAATATTTTAATAAGCCAAATACATTAAAATGATTAAAAATATCTTATAAATTTTCCACTGTTTTCTTTTTAAAAAATATGTATAGATAATAGTTATTTTTATATGGTGAATAAATGATATACTGGTGCTAATAAACCTGTTAAAGTCTTAAATGACATTCCCATCAGTCCCCTTTTCTTGCTATCCATTCCCACCCCTTCTCCACTGACACAGGCATATGAATATGTCAATATATTCACTTGTAAGATGGAAATGCTTATTTATTATACAGATAATTAATAAGATGTTAGTGTGTGTGTGTGTGTGTGTGTGTGTGTGTGTGTGTAGGGGGGATTCATTAAAAAAAACTGTGGATCAGGAGAAAAGTTTAAAATTTAGCCTCTAGCCTGAGAATTCTGAAATAAAAGCAAGAGTTTCTTTAGAATCAGAATCTATTATTCTGCAAAAACATTGGGACCAGAAAAATTGAAAAGAGCAACTGACACTTTTTTTCTTATTTATAAAAAGAGATTATTTTCAGTGGGTAGAATTCAGAAGAATTCATTGATATTATTTACTGTGAGCAGAGGTAATCAGGAAAGATTACATCACATTTGGTTACCTCAACAATACAGAATATGACAAAATGAAACAGTCCACTTCTTGCTCTCTCATTTAAATATAATATAGGAGGAAGTCAAAGGAAGTAGAAGAGGTGGCCAGAAAAAAATAAAGTATTCTTATTTATTGGTTTTAAGTAATGATTCTTTTTGACCTGAAGGCTCTCTTGGAATTCTGACTTTCAATTTGAGTGCACTTAAGTCAATCATGTAATGTTTTTAAACAACTCCTAATATATTTTACCTTAAAATATTCAGCACAGGATGTATTTGCTGGATATGCTGATTTTAAGGGAGGCAATAATTTCCTACAAAAGTTTAGTTACTTAGATCATATATCATTTCAAATGGGATGAAATATCAAAAAACAGACTATAATTGGAGAGTTGGTATTCACATTATAATCAGATGTGCAGTTATGAAAATGCAGTTTATGAAAAAAGATAAAAATGAACCTATATCATCTAGAGTGGGAATATTTTTTTTTAAAAAATGTTATCCTTAGGGTCAGTTTTTAGGATTTTATTTTTCAAGCCTAAATATAACCAAATGGTTAATACTATTTAGGAATAGCTCACAAAAGCAAGATTCACTTGTTTTTTTCCACACAGAAAACTGTTCTCATCAGAGGTGGTATCTGAAGGTTGTGATCAAGGAAGACTGTGCATATGCCACTTACACAGTGGGGTAGTTTACCTCCTATTCGTAGCTGGGCACAACATGAGAAAAACACAAAGAAAAAGGGGTACTCTTAACTCTTAAGATTTACGTAATGACTCTCCTTGGCCTGAAGATGATAAATCCCAGAAGTGTAAGGCTCCTAATTAATATTAGAAACAATATATTAAAAATTTAGTCACTGCATATTAACAGTGGTGATAACATTAACAAACAAGCACTGATTTTTGGAAAAAGAGAAGGTATTTCCTTTGAGAATAAAATTTTCAAAATAACTACTGACTGCTTGAGTTAATGACCTATAATTTGTGAAATTTTAAAGATCATACACTGGTTGCATTTCTAAGAAACCACAAAAATTGCTACTTGCATCATCTGGATATTTTCACATACCATGAATTTACATAGTAAAATAACATGAAAATAATATGTGTGGGTTGACTGAGGAGACCCAAAATGACAATTCGCCACTGAAGTTACTAATGCCTCAAATGCTTTTAAGTGTCTGATTAATAAAATATGTTGGGAAATGTATGTACTTGGTGATCATGCCACCTAGTCCAAAACTCTAAAAAGTCAGCCCTTAGGGGAAATATATGGTAACAATGAGGGGGAAAACTGGGTGAAAAAGATGAGTAACATTAAGACTATGTCACTAATTAGAAGGGGTTTTAAAACAAAGAAAGCGTAGGAGCTGAGAGTTATTCTTTTCCTCAATAAATAACATAGCTCATATCCATTCAACTACCTTTCATTTCTTAGAATATTGGGGAGAAAAGATTCTGAAAAGTACTCTGAATTTATCCAAAGCGAATTTCAATATGTGGAAAATATGTTGATCTTCCCCAGTATTATAGAGCCTGGAATATTGGCCAACTATAAGAACTCTTTAACAGAGAATAAAAGAAGCTGGGTAAAAAAATAATAGTAATCACAGATATGTGTCACAATATAAAATGCAGTCTACCTGATTTTCTTTCTGGAAAAGCTATATTCTCCCATTTAGTTTTAAATAACAAAATTATACCTTTTAAGTTTCATTTATTTAGTCAAATTATTTTTATGTGCAAGTTTACTTATGAACAGTTTTAGAAAGACAGCAGATAACCAATGAATAGCTTACTAAATCAGTTTACAATGAAGGAAACTGGCATTTCGACAAAAGAATAAATTTTAAAACTAAAAGTCACAAATCATAATACCATAAATAAATTTTATATAATATTGAACTTTGTACACTTAATCTAAAAAGAACATTATCTTACTATGTAGCTTCTAATAGATGCCAAACTATGGAAATGGAGAAACAACAAAAGTCAGTCCTCTAGAAAGAAGGATTTTAACCTGTTCAGGAAAATATCCTGTGGGCTTTTAAAACTGCCCACAGTTTTAAAATTTTAAAAATGAAGAAACATGCCAAACTCCTGCCCAAGGTTCTATTAGAATTTAATTGAATGTACTTTTTAGTTGAATTTTCAAGATGAAAACTATATATCCTGCATAAATGAAATAATCTGCAACATATCCACATATTAAAAAGATAAAATTTGTACTCTGGCCAACTATATCTGCCCAGACAAACCATACAGATGGTCTCTGATATTTTTAAAGAAAAATTGTATTAAAATGAAACCCTAGCTACATTTTGTCTTTACTTGTACCAAAATACTTACTTTATGATTCAAAATGGATTTCTGGGTAAAAAAAAGAAATTGGTTTCTATGCATCAAGTAAACATGTATACTTACGCAGTTCCCCAGCTGCATTTCGCCCACCAACCGCATACAGATATCCTTTGAGGGCACTTAAGTGGAAGAAGGTGCGCTTTTCATTTAAAGATGCAACTTGCATCCATTTATTGTATCGGGGATCAAATCTGAACACTGTATCAACTGCTGTTTTTCCTTTTGTGTCATAATTACTCTGTCCACCAACGACATAGAGGAAATTTCCAATGACAGCAATGCCATGCTGGTACCTTGGGGCATCCATGGGGGCTAGGGACTTCCACTCATGGGCTTTTTCATCATACATGCGCAATTCCTTACTGACAACCAGCTGCTGTCTCAGCACTCCTCCTAGGGTAACCAAATGAGTGGTGTCAGACCGAATGGCAGTCCTGTCTGACTGCATAACTGGCTGCATATATGGCATCATTTGGTAATTGCTGGCTTCCAAAAGCAAATTCACGCAAGTATTGTCAGTTCTCATGAAATCCACCGTTTGCACATAATTAATGAGCTCCTGTGGTGTCATCAGTGGAAATCGTATGTTCTTCATTAATTTTGCAGCAAAGTCCATCCGAGGCTCTTCCAGGCGAAGCCAGCGACAGGTAGCCTTAAAGAGCTCAAGTTCAGTGCAATGCTTAAGGCTATTACTGGAAAGCACAAAGGCAAGACGCTCGAAAGGGAGTTTTAAGAACTCCCCGGTACTCAGCAACGCAGGAAAATTCTTTAAGACAAAACTGTTAACGTATTTATCCACTTCTGTCAGATTGTAGGTATTGGCAATCCGCCCAACTTCGACACAATTGTCTAAAGTGACCTATTAAACCAATAAAAACAATTCAAACATGGCTACTTTCTTGACAGTCATTCCAATCACACAAATACCTGCTCTAAAATAAGAGTTATGCTTTTCACTGTTCATACAGATGCAAATAAAATTTTTATCTAAGTGCATCAATTATCTAAAATGAATATGCAAATGACCACCTAATTCAGTAGAAAGATGACTAAGAGACAATGATCAGTGAGTAGATTAGAAGTTTATCTAAGAAATAATGTTAAAACTTGACTGTGGCCAAAAGAGTTTTCTCTTCAAAAAGTACCCCACTCCACACAGAAAAAAATACCGATAAAAATTTTGCCAGATGGAAAATTTGGGAAAACAGGGGGTTATTTTTATTATGGTTCCTTTCTTTTCACTTCTCAGTCATAATTCTTAAAAGTACCACACAGCTAGCAGATATACAAATAGGAAAACTCCAATTCCTCAATTTTCCTTTCATGTCAACAGGCATCACATGACTATCATTCATATGGGTTCCTCGAAGGCAGGAATGATGTACCCCATATCATTCATGCAGATTGTTTTGAGGTATATATTGCTTGTATCTGGGAAATGTACCTTTTCTTAGCCACTCTCTTACTCTCAGCATATTATAGCTCTGTTTGGAGTTAAAATGAACCCAGAATGATGTCCCCAGCACAGACCAAATCACACTATTAAGGAAAAGAGCTGGCAAAAGAAGGAAGTTTAGAAGGGTCCTTCCTCAGCAAGACCTCTTTTCAATGTCTAAAAACTGACCAAAAGGAAAAATAGGAAAATTATATCAGCAAATGTAATGCGAGAAAAATTCACATAAGCAAGCCCACCATACAAATGTCAGTATGTGTATATGCAAACACAGAGACAGGTCATAAACAAAGGACTCAAATATGTATATATGCATGTATTTTTAATTTTGTCAGGGTGTGTATTCAATACGTCACACAAAATTCATCAATGTATTGTTAACCTTCTAACTATTGTTAGCAGATGTTTAGATGCTTAAAACCAGCTAATCCTTCTACTGACATTTCATTTAAAAATTGAAATGGAGCTAAAAGTAAAATTCCTCTGCATAAAATAACAGTTCAGTTAGGATGTTACAGTACTTAAAGCTCTGAAATTAACATACATGGCTATTTTCCTGGATTTATTACTCAGGAAGAATTTATACTCTTTTAAGCAATTGATTTGCTTTACAAACTTCTTGAAAATATCGAATTGCTTTTTCTATTGGTAGCTATATATATACCTAAAACATTATTCTAACATAAAAGAACTAGGAAAATAAATTAAGAAACTATGGGCCTCTAGAAATGCATAATTAAACACTATACCTTGGATTTCTAATATGAACAATAAGAGTACATCTTCATCCACTTATGACCAGTAGGTTCATGTCTGATACAATTTTAAGTTGTATAAATGGAATTAGAGTTAACACTTAATTTCTCCAATAGCCCTAGGTAGAAGGGATTCCTGTTTAAAATAAGGGATCTACTTCCCAAAGCAAGTTAGAAATAGCCCTTCCCCAAGCAAAGGTAATTTGCACTTTTAAATATATTTACTAATATTGATAAGTAAAAGTGGATGACAATACAAATATAATTTCTAAGTATGCAGATTCTCATCATTAGTGATAGGAACACCAATAAAAAAAAGGAATGGAAACTTTGAATGAGCAAAATGAGACACTAGTTGTTAGCCCTTGAATTTAAATCTAAATTTATACCTTCTAAAATCGACCAAGATTAAGATCAGCAACCAAGTAGTAAAATTTAGAAATAGAATTAAGGTATTTAATACTTTTTTTGATTCATTGTACACAAATGGGGTACAATTTTTCATTTCTATGATTATACATGATGTAGAGTCACACCATTCGTGTAATCATACATGTACATAGGGTAATGATGTCTGTCTCAATCCACAATCTTTCCTTCCCCATACCCCCTCCCCACCCCTCATTACCCTCTACACAATCCATCCTTCCTCCATTCTTCCCTTATCCCCTCCCTGCCATGATTATGTATCATCATCCACTTATCAGAGAAAACATTCGGCCTTTGGTGTTTTGGATTGGCTTATCTCACTTAGTATGATATTCTCCAACTCCATCCATTTGCCTACAAATGCCATAATTTTATTCTTCTTTATGGCTGAGTAATAGTCCGTTGTGTATATATACCACAGTTTCTTTATCCATTCATCAATTGAAGGGCATCTAGGTTGGTTCCACAATCTAGCTATTGTGAATTGAGCTGCTATATACATTGATGTGGCTGCATCTCTGTAGTATGCTGATTTTAAGTCCTTTGGGTATAGGCCAAGGAGTGGGATAACTGGGTCAAATGGTGGTTCCATTCCAAGTTTTCTAAGGAATCTCCACACTGCTTTTCAGAGTGGCTGCACCAATATGCAACCCCACCAACAATGTATGATTGGACCTTTTTCCCCACATCCTCGCCAACACCTATTGTTGCTTATATTCTTGATAATAGCCATTCTAAGTGGGGTAAGATGAAATCTTTCTTTCTATTTTAACGTCCTCAACTTTATCCAAAAGAAAAAACATTATTAATATATTAGGAGAATAAAACTTACCTTTTACTTAGTGGCATCTGTAAAATGCCTTCTAATATATCAGCACACTCATATGTACTAATGTACAGAACTGGAAAAATTTTGACAATCTATTTAGTAAATACACATAGCTCCTTACCCTCTTCCTAAAACTTGCAACAATGTATTTTATAACCTTCTATCATATTCTTCACAGAACTAAGTATTGTTCACAGTTCATGTACAACAGCTATCACAGGGTATATAGCAAAGATTAAAATCTATGAATATCAACAATAAAAATTAAATTTGCAATGGTAGAAGGAATTAAAAGTGGAATACCTGTTAAATTAACATAGTAAATTACTAGAATGTTGCTCATTTAAAAATGAGTCACATAGGAAAAATATGTACTAGAAAGTAAATTTTCATTAAGTGCATATACCCAAAGGTAAAACTTTAATCATAAAATATAGGGATTAAAAAAGGAAAGTCTAGAATAATGGATAATCATATAAGCAGACCAAAAATGATGATAAATGATGAATAATTTTGGCAAAATACAGGATTATTCTATCATGGTTCATTTCAAACCCACTTCACAGTCATTATTTTTTATTTTTAACTGATACCTAAAAAGAAAAAAAATTGTACATATTAATGGGGTACCATGTAATGTTTCAATAATAATCTACATTGCAAAATGTTTAGATTAGGTTAAACATATTTATCTCCTCAGATGTTTATCATTTCTAGGTGTTGAGAACTTTCAAAATCATAATGATTCTTAAAATTGCCTCAAATAACAAATCAAACATTTAGATTAGATGGCATTAAGAAATGAGTATGTGCTGCAACACAATACAATTTATGTATATAATAGGTTACATTACACATTGAAAATATAAAATATGAAGCTTAAAGATTATTTTCAAGATTCCTAAGTAGAAAGAACTCTAATTTCATCTTAATTCATCTAATTTTATCTGAAAACCTGGCCAAAATTCCAAAAGTACATTTGAAAACAGAGTTATAACAGAAGTTAATCCAAATAATTATACTGGCATTTAAAAGGCTAGAGCAGCACAAAAAGGACAAAATTCCTCAAACGCATATGAGAACCTATAAAATGTTTTAAAAATAAACAAGTGCACATTTAAGTCCCCCTGACAAAAATTTTTATATACTATTATATTGTAACCAAGCAATCTTCATGGTCATCCTAAGGCAGTGCCAACATCATAATTTTACAAGTGGTATTCTCATTAATATACTAGTACTGACTACTGATGTACTGCTCAAATTGCACCTAATGTACCTAAACACTGTCATTAACATAATTTGATATTTCAATGGCAGATTTCATCAGAAATCTATAATATTAATTTGTTAAAGATCAGTGTTTTATACAACAATATTCCCATAAAGACAACAAAATGAGTATCTGCTTTTATACTCTCAAGAGATAAGCAAAGACTAAGAAATCTGGCAAAATTTGGGGGACTCCTCAGTCATTCAATGTACAAAATTATTCTGAGTACTGTCTAGGTTATTAAAATAGCACCCTGCCATACAATGCAAACAATGAAGAAAAAGAAGCATGCCCACCAAAAAACACATAGAAGAATAAGCTACTCTGGAGGTGGGCAGAAGATATAACAGGCATTTTTTCTCAGACCTCCTCCCATAGGTGAGAACATCATAGGACACAAGGAGGAAACATTTTTTTATAAGAAGAACAAAGGAGTTGCTGGGGATGTAACTCAGCGGGCTTGCCTAGCATGTGTGAGGCCCTAGGTTCAATCCCTAGCACCACACAAAAAAATTAGACAAAGGGATGAATAAAAACAAAGTACCTCTCTGTGTCTCTCTTCAGTTTCTAAATGCCTTTTGAAGTGAATGCTGATGGTGTCTCCAGCTTGAGGAATCCACCATTTTGTGCTCTGAATGCACTTCTCTTATTGAATGCAATGTTAGTCTTTTACAATGGTTTCTCTGGTGCTGAAGTAGTCTGAGACCAGGTCAGACTTCTTCCCATACAGAGTCACAGATGGCAGATGGGCAAGAATGGGTGGTCAAGGTTATAGACAGGGATGATAGAATATTTAGCAATCAGTTTGTATGGGTACCAACCAAACAGAATAGATAGATGACCATAAACAACCATTATGGGGCTACCTGGATACTTACTCAATATCAGCCCTGGAAATAAGGAAGTCAAGACTGTTTTAATGGGAAGGGGAAAAGTTTTTGTTCACTACTTACTCTAGTTACATAAGCAACAATTTCTCTATCTAACTTAAATCTCCCCAAAGTTGAATTATTTTCTTAAAAGACCTATCTACACATTTTTATGGATAAATCCTATTTAAATGAAATCCAAGGAATGGAACGCATATACACTATACAAGGAATCCATATATCAAAAAGAATATCCCAAAAGTAAAATAAATTGTCTTTTTCCAATGATTTCTGATTCATTTTCCCTTGAGAGAACCCTGTTTTCCCTTTTCCTCTGCTTTTTGTCTGTCTTCCACATACGTATTTCCTTTATTTTGTTTCCAACTTTTTATTACCTCCAGTCCCATCCATAAGATTCCTTTCCATTTCATTGTGAGCCCTCCGCTCCTATTGCTAATAATAAACACACAAGTAGAACTAGTGATATACCTGTATTAAGAGTGAAAAATAAAACTCTTTTTTCAGTACTGCAGATCAAACCCAGGGATGCCTTACCACTGAGTTATATCCCCAGTCTTTTATTTTTTATTTTGAGGCAGTATCTCACCAAGTTACCAAGGCTAGGCTGGAACTTGCCATTCTTTGCCTTAGCTTTCCAAATTGCTGGGATTACAGACATGAGCCAATGTGCCCAGCTTAAAACTATTTTAAATAAAGAGTATCACCAAGTCTAAAGCAGTAAGGCACCTGTATTCTCTGATTAAATATTCCTTTGTATAGGAACAAAATGGTTTCTTTCTTAACCTTATTCTTTTGTTTATGCTGTATATTCAAACTGTAATATACCTAGTTCAATTACAAGCATCCTATAACAGCAACCTAATATTAAATTGAGTTTATTTTGTGAGCCAGCCTGCTATCCTCCAAAACAATAAGGATGCAAATGAAAGATGCTAAAATTTCCATATTCCACAAAAATGACAAGTAAAAACTATAACTCCAACCATTTTATAAAACAGGGAATGACTGAAAAATATTTAGCATGTTGTGGTTATACAATGTCTAAGGACAAAAGCAAATACACAACTTTTAAAGTTATATGACTAAAGAAAGGCATTTTTCATTTTTTTATACTATATAAAAGTGTTTTTAGTTTTGCAGAAATTTTTACCTCCTGTGCTTTATACCTTTTACTGTCATCCTTCTTCTATTCAATTCCTAGTTCTCTTTTCCAAAACTATCAAGAAAATAAAACAACATAAACAAAAATGCCAGATCCTATAAACTATAATACTAATTACCACCCTAAGAGAAACATTATTACTGCAAAAGATGGCAAAGTTAGGTATAGAATTGGTTCCTCTATTGAGTCTGAATCTTTCTAATAGATAACTGGAATTTCTTTTTTTTAAATTAATTTTATTAGTTGTAGATGGACACAATATCTTTATTTTATTTGTTTGTTTTTATGTGGTGCTGAGGATCAAACCAGTGCCTCATACATGCTAGGCAAGCAAGTGCTGTACCACTGAGCTACCATGCCAGCCCCAGATAACTGATATTTCTATCCCAAAGACAAGAATAACTTTACTATCATATTCAAAACTATCATGTAAAATGCTTTCTGTGTTGTCAAGTCACATTTTATGTACCACTGCTCTTCTTTGTTCACACAAATGATTAAGAATGGGATAAAATAGAAATGCATTAAACAGAAATTTTTCCTTTTAAAATTTCAAATCCAAGTAGTGTTTTAGTTATGTGAGCTATAATCTCACTATATCATTAAAAACATAAAGTCTTTTTCCTCTAAAACATTTGATTTCAGCACACAATTGTTAAAATATATGATCATTATATTTAAAAAATTATTCATAACTTAGTTCATGGGACAACTTAAAAAAATTTCTGGTATAATATTTACAGTATCTTGAAACTTTCAGTTCTCTTAAGTAGAAAAGGTACCAAAGAGTGCTGTTTTTCCTTTAGAAACTTGATTATTAAGAAGGAAAGGGGAAATAAATAGAGCAAAGTTGAACATAGGCATAACTAAGAAATAATGTATGAAAAAAACAAAGGAAAAGTTAAATTTCACATGTTCCTAAAACTAATAATCTACTAAAGTTTCTAAAAGAACTATCATAGATTCTAAGAGAGAAGATTCCCACTATAAAAGCACACAGACATGTCTTCAGCAAATAGGATGAAGGATAGATAATGTATAACGATGCTAAGCAAAGAGGTGTCTCCTAAAATGTTCATAGGCAAGAAAGTCCTAAAACTAAAGAAGACAGGGATAAACTACACTACAAGCAAGCTTTGCCAGGCAGAAGCCCTTTCTCCATTAAAAATGGGTTTTAGGATGTCTGCAGAGGATACTGGGAATGAAGAATATAATCCTTAAAGTAATATTGAGTGTTCATAAAATGAGGAAACTTCCAAAGAGTTAAAACACACAGTTATAATAAATGTTTCAGGTAGGTTAAGGAACCTCTAATTATTGGAAATTTGTTAAAATTACAAAATTACAGTGATCTCATCTTTAAATAAAACTGCTTTTAAAAGTTATCTACAACAAAATTCTTTTCTATTATTTTCACAATAATACATTAATTGAACACACATAGACACCAGCACTTATAAACTCAGCCAATGGCTAATTTAACTACACTATTGAAAGTTTGTTTTTTGTAAGTTTTATATATATATATATATATATATATATATAATATATACATATATAAATGAGACATATATATCATATGTACATAATATTTATAGCATATTATCCAGTTTTGTCATCTTCTTTCAGGTAAGGGAACTGATCACAACCAGTATCTAAAGTTGTTAAGTATTAAGCTTCTGTATTCTTGTTAATGATTATTTCTAAAAAAATCAAGGCACTGCCCCAAGTTTGGCTCAGGATGACCAAGTAATCCTAAGATCAGTATAAAACAATATTAATTAATCTATAAGTGTGAACTTTTAGGTGTTACTTCCAGATTAAGTATTGGAATTGAGACATTTTAAAAAATACATTCAATAAAAGTTGAATGTAACTTGAAGTCATTATATGATGTCAGTGCCACAAAAAAAGAGACAAGATATTTGCTTTTAAGGGAACTGTCTTTATATGATAGAATTAAAATAAATTTTTCTGGCTATAAATGAACTCATTATGGTGTTATTTATTTTATTTTTATAATATTTTATTTTATTGGTACATTTAATTATACAGAGTAGTATGATTCACTATGCTATATTCATATATAAACATAATTTGATCAATCTCATTCCTTACTACCTTCCCTTTTCCTTCTCTCCTCCCTGCTCCTGATCTGCTTGCTCTACTACTGATTGCCCTTTTATTATTATTAATATTACTATTATTATTTTGGTGCATTATAATTATGTATATATATGTATATGGGACTCATTTCAGTATATTCATATATGGACATAGCATAATGTGGTAGATTTCATTCCCTGGTTCTTCCCTATGCCCTCCTCTCTTCCCTCCTTCTTGATCCTCTTCCTCTATCTATTGGTCTCCCTTCTATTTTCATGAGATGCCTTTTAAAATTCCCTTTCCTCCTCTATCTAGCTTCTACATATGAGATTAAACTGTTGACCTTTAATTTTCTGAGTCTGACTTATTTCACTTAGCGTGATATTCTCCAGTTTATGCCTTTACCAGCAAATGCTATAATTTCATTCTTCTTTATGGCCAAATAAAAATCCACTATATATATATATATATATATATATATATATATATATATATATACACACAATGATAGATAGATAGATATATATTACATTTTCTTTATCTCATTTGTCAACTGCAAATTGACATAACCGCTTTGGAAAGCATAGAGATTCCTCAAAAGATTAGGAATGGAACCACCACTTGACTCAGCTATCATATTCCTTGGTTTTTATCCAAAAGAATTAAAATCAGCAAGTTAAAATGAAATTTTGCACACAAACTGCAAGCAATAGTGTGGGAGACTAACAAATTTCACTTCAAAGTAAAGATGATACACATCTACAATATAATATGCTGCCATAAAATCCTTAAAATAGAAATCAGTTTTGAATTTTATAGGTAATTATTATAGCAGTTCAAGTACTCTAAAATGGAAACAGATAAAAAAACACATTTTCAATAATGCAGTTAAATTAGTTATTGGCTTGACTTTACGAGTACCTTATTTTTAAATTTTTTCAACATTTAAATACTTTTCATTTTATTTTTAATTGATATATAATAGTTGTACAAATTTATGGGGTACCATATGATGTTTCAATACATGTATACATTAAATAATGATCAAATCAGAGTAATTTAATTAACTTGCATCACCTCAACCATTTATCATTTCTTTGTGGTGAGAATATTCACAATCCTCTCATAGTAGTTTCAAAATCTAAATTAAATTGCTAATTATAGTCACCCTGTTCTACAATAGACCACTAGAACTTATTCTTCCTATCTAACCATATTTTTATACCCATTAATCAACATCTCCCTATATCCCTCTCACCCCTTACCTTCTGGGCCCCTAACAAACTCTATTCTATTCTGTTTTATTTGTTCTTTTTAATTATACATGACAGAAGAATCCATTTTGATATTATATAATGGAATATATCTCATTCTAGTTAGGATCTCATTCTGTCTATTCTACTCTTATATGAGGTAAACTTTTCTAGCTTCCACATATGAGTGAGTACAGATGTTACTAGTCTTTCTGGGCTTAGCTTATTTCACCTAACACAATGTCCTCCAGGCTCATCCATGATAGAATTCCATTCTTTTTAAAGGCTAAGTAATATTACATTGTGTCTATATATACCACTTTATCTGTTCTTCAACTGATGAACAAGGAATATCTGATTAATAAAATAATTTAAGCAAAGCTCTCTTGAAACTTAGTGTTTTAAGGAAGAGTACATGTTCAAAAATTGTTGAGTCTTTAAAAGTCTAATGGCAATTATTTACCAATATTAAAATTTATATTAGTTAAAAATAATTATAAAAAGTGGATGCAGTGTCATACACCTGTAATCCCAGCAGCTCAGGAGGTCAAGTCAGAAGGATCACGAGTTCAAAGCCAGCCTCAGCAAAAGCAAGGTGCTAAGCAACTCAGTGAGATGGTTTCTAAATAAAATACAAATTAGTGCTGGGGGGATGTGGCTCAGAGGCCAAGTGCCCCTGAGTTCAATCCCTGGTGCCCTCCTCCCAAAAAGTGTACTATCCATCAACATAATAAATTCAGAAATAGATAAAAAATTACTACTGTTATAATTCTTAATCATAAAACCTAGTTCTAGGTGTTCTGGAATCTTGGCAATATTTCCGAATAGTCCAGGTATTTAGTTTCATGAAATCAAATTTAAGGGTCTCAACTAAAATAAAACATTATCTTTAGAAAATGGGTGACTACTAAGTACTCAATTGGTCATTAAAAAGGCTAAACACTCTTCATTGGTTAATATGTTTCTAAGAAATCAAGCTGGTATCCTTACAGGTCTGCACATAAGTTTTAGTTCTAGATCTTAACTCCTATACTGAAAGAAGGGGAAAAAAGTTGCCAAACCTATTTTAACAGACATCTATCAGCTCAGATTACATTTCTGTAGGATTCCATTAAAGAAGACTACTGTGTAAAATCATTAAGATGAACAGAACCAAATTAAGGTATGTAATATTATCAAAGAGGCTAAGGTATACATCTTTATCAAACACTATTAGTATTCCATGTCATTTGATGACACTGAAAGTTTTTGTTAAATGATACTGTTTTGTAAAAATGCAGCTGTTTTAATCTCATCTTGTTTCCAGACCACATACTATGTGACACCATTCTATTGGCAAGTTGCACATGTCTACATAACATTTTTTGTGAGTCCTACTGTAAACAGACTACAACCGGAATCTACCAAAAAAAAATCTGAAAATATCTTACCCCAGATATGAGAAATACTTTACAGAAGTCCAAAACTGGCAGAATTTGTAGAAAGCTGGCAGCTTCCAGTGTGTCTTGAAGGTTGTCCATATTAAGAGAAAGCTTCGCAGTATAAATGAAATCAATAATTTTCCTTAGACCAACTTTGCTCACACCATGAAGCTTAATGCACATCAAATCTTGTTCTTTCATTCCACCTTAAATATAAAAAAAGACATTCAATTAAATGAAGGTGGATAATTAAGGTCAAACTCACTTCTGCTGCTAATTAGATGCAATAAAATCAAGGAAAAGTCTTTTCTGTATAAGCCTTCAAACAAGAATCAGGTTTTTGCATATTTTACAATTAAAACAGTGCTTAAAGAAGATCATCTCTATACTAATGGAGGTCATATACGATGCAAGTACTTCTAAAATGTTCTCTTATCACTTCCTATCTTTTGATGGATCAAAGATTATATTAGTCAGACACAAAGCCTCTAATGGCCCATTCAGATATGAAAAGGAAAAGCTGTGAAACAACAATGGATGGTAGGAAAAAAGTGCATCATCTACAACCATATATGCTGGGCTTTCACGCACAGCAGTATAGCACCACCCATGATCATACATACTGGTGATTATTCCCTTTTAAAGTAACCGAATAAATAATTGAATTTCAAATTAGAAATAAAAAGATTTAAATACAAATTTTCCATATTGTTTTAATGTGGATGCAGAGTTTAAAAAGGCAAACTACCTGTGAACATAGCCTTGAAGTAATCACTAGCAGATGCCATCATGACTCTATGCACAGGGAAGGCATCATCTGTATCACCTGGCATCAGGGTCACATCACAAAGCAATCCTTCAAGTCGAAGCTGGTCAAAGCCCTGTAACAAGAATATGACTTGAGCCACTAATGAAGTAAAAGTTGCAAATCTATGGCCTAAAATTATATTTATATATTCGTGTGGAACAACATTTTTGGAAAAAAAAACAAAAGAATAATTACTCCAGAGAAGAAAAAAAATCAAACAGCTTTCTTGATATGTAGGAATATGTACATTTCACTATATGAAAAAGATGAAATTAGGGCTATTCAGATTAAGAACAAATAGGGAAAGTATATAAATTCAATTATTTACACAAACATTAAATTATACCTTGTTTTAGAAAAAAAGTCATGTAATCTTCTGTTTTCCCATCCAAAGAATAAGAGTATTAGACTGGTCAATGCTCCTTTCCATAATAATATATTAATACCCATATTATAGGACTTTAATGAAATATTTTGCATTTTCTGTTTTTGAGAAAAAGGGAGAGACTATCTACAGTAAATGCAAGATAGGAGTCCACTCTACCAATCAGATTGTTCTGTCTTTGAGAAGGACTTTGCTGTAAAAATTCCAATACGTGGCACATTGCTGCTGCTTGACCAATTATCTTTCAGTTTGAGATTTAATTATCTTTGGTAAAAGGAGGCCAGGAAGCCCCAACATGACTCTTAATTGTCCCCAAATGTTTAAAGGTTTAGCAGAGAATTAACATGCTATCACCCATAGTTTGGAAGAGAGATAGGGTTCTGTTAAGTAGAATGCTCTTCCACCTATACCCATTAATGTCCCAAGCAATAACAGACAATAGTTCTCTGGATCTACTCTTGAGAGAATGAAACATTTTTAAGATCATACAAGTATGATTCCAAAATGTAAACATATTTTATAACATCATGTTGTACACAGTGGATATATACAATTTTGTCAATTAAAAATAAGAAACTCAAAGTAATTATAGCAGGCTGGTAGAGTGCATCAAAAAGAGGCAATATACAATTTAATAATGAGGCCAAAAGAATGAAGATTTTGGCAAGATTGAGTATGTAGTTTCAAAGATAGAAATATTTATTATTAAAAAATTGGGAAGACAGAGATATAAATTGATTTGTACAAACATAATAATGTAATACAATAAGAACTAATACAAAGGATTACTGAATCAAGTTCATATTTTAATGACCACAAGTAAAACTTTAAATAAAGTTATTATTCACAGATTTAAGAAGCAAAAGGTATAATATACTAAGAACACATTTTTTAAAATATTGATTCTACATATATGTATAATATAATCCTTAGTCTAAACTTCTCATTATAATTTAAAAATTATGTTTTAAGGTAAATAATTGAAGCTACAGAACTGAAACTACAAAGAAATTATCTGATCCAGTTACCTTCCCTCTAGGGAATGAAAAACAGTCCTACATTATACATATATTTTAGAACAGGATTATATATCATATTTGTCTTGCTCCCATGATGAATGACATATGCTTTTGTTCACAAATAAAATATCTTTCAAAAATGTGCCTTTGACTTTGTAAACACAAACATATACTCCATGACCGCCACTTCATCTATTAGCCTGTTATTCAAAAAAGGAGAAGAAAAAGAATAATAGCTCATCTTGGAAAAGAAACATCAATTTTGGGGGAATATTCTCATGCTGAAGGCAAAAAGTAACTCTTTTAAGATTCATATATGAAATATAATGTGTAATATGTTTACAAGAATCACCTTTCAAATATAAGTGAGCATCAGGAAGTAATGAATGAGTACACTGAAGTGGGGTATGACAGTCAAGCAACTAAGATGTCCCTCAGCTGGAAGAGTTTAGGAACTAGCATATTTGAATTCAACAAATGAACCAACTTTTATCCAGAAGCTATCATTTGGTACTTTAAAGCCACAAAGTCACAACTGGCAGAACTTTCACCTTGTTGACAAGTTAATTCAGAAGTAGAAATTTATTTGTGAAACCTCTCCCAATAATAAAATGAACTATGCTTAAGGTGCTTATTTGTGTAGATGGTAAAGGATAAGAGTGAAGAAACCCAGGCAGAGTTTGGAGAGAAAAGTTTGACTCCAAAAGGCATAGCTTTATTGTTTTTGTTGTTATTTTTAACTCCCTCAAATAATTTTTAGGTTAAATGCTTTAAATATACGCTTTTAAAAGTCAAAATACAAAAAAAATTTTAAAACTGAAAGTCACCCTCAAGTGGGATAACATATACATGGCTGTGCATTTTAAAATTCACTTGAGCAGATAATATGTGCAATCTTCTAGCTCTCTGCACATAGGTTTAATTAGTTCTTCTTAGAGGATGCAAAGTATTCTATAGTGGGGACACACCACAAATTATTCATCCATTCCCCTCTAGTTGAACACTTGGACTGTGTCTCAACTTTTGAAATTACAAGCAATGCTGCAATGAATATATATATATATATATATATATGTACATATATATATACACACACATGTATATAATACACAGACACATGCACACACAGAAACTTCTGTAAGTATATTTGTAGGAGATATTCTCAGAAATAGAGTTGTTGGCTAGATAACATATGCATTTTTAACATTTTGATAGCTCCTGCTAAAAGATTTGATTTTTCTTGGGAAAAATATCATGCCTTAGGTACTAGTAAAAAGGAGATGTCAGATATCAGTAAGATGAGACTAGGTACTGTGTGTCTTCCTCCCTTATTTTCATTCATCAAATAATTTTTGAATCTCCTCTAAAGCAAATGTAATCTTTGGGAAGAATTCAAGGTCTACTTATTCAAAAGCAATGACTGTATCCAGTCAGTTATTTCCTTCCATTAAAACAAAAACAACAACAAAAAAATCTTCTTGGCTTATTTGCTAGCTCTCCTGCCTTGTAAATATTACTACAAGTATTTTACATTTAGAATTGAATAACACAATAGGCTCCATTCCTACTATTTATTACTTCTTCTTTTTTCTTTGAAAAAAAAGTATGGCTAATGCTTCTTGTATCATTAACTATATCATTTCTTATTTTGTCCACATTACATTAAATTGCACATGGAGACACAATCCTCAAAATCTGAACAACTCAGATCTACTAAGACATAAATAAACTTTACCCTCTGGCAAATTTGATCATTTGCATCTTTTTACACTATTGTAAAAAATACTCTACCCTTTATCAGTATAATATGGCATTCCAAAAGAAAAAAAAAATCTGACATTTTAAGTGTTTCCTATTCTAAGCTTAATTTATCTACCTTTGGCAAATTGTCTGCTTTTGTGAGGTTTTGTACTTATTTTCACTGCATGTAAAGTAGTTTGCTTTCTATACATTTCACAATCTTTATTTTCATATGCATAAATGAATAATCTCACCATCCAATTTTTTACTTACCAATTTTATTTGATTATTGCTATCTTTATCAAAATGAGATCTATCAATTCAGAATATTTTCTTACAGACTGCTGGTATTTTATTTGTATATGATTTTTCTGGATATCCCAGATCTGCTTAAAGAGAAGTTCTTTCCATAACACACACTGTTGGATAGAAGAAGGTAGTCATTTCTCTAAATAGCTTTAATACTATCACCTTCTAGTGGAGTACATACATTAAAAGAGGAGGTCATTCTCCACACTGTCCACCTGCTTTCAGTATACTTATTTTTACTCTCATTCATAATCTTTTCTCCCATTTATCTCTAGGAAAAGTCACAAAGATAGCTTGCATACTCAAAATATATCCTTTCATTGCAAAATCATTTTCCTCCATCAAATTTGTATTCACTCTTCTCATAAGATTTCTATAAATTATGTTGTCTATCTCCATATGCTTATCAACTATATACCTAAACAATTCTGCTTTATGTAAATTGCTCAATTCCAATTGGTTTTCTAGACTGTCCTTAAAACTGCTTATGTTGATTTAAATTCATTTATCTGTCTCTACACTTATCTTAGTTCTATATTTTTCTATTTCTTCAGGACCTTGGTTTTAAGAGGGATTTGTCTGCTATCAGTGTCTTTAATATTTCCCTTTCTATCTCCTATAAATCTTCCCATATCCTCTTCTTTTTATCTTCCATATCCTTTTGAGAGAAAGAAGGGCATTAAAATGTTTTTTTCCTCCTCCAAATTAAATTTACCCAATGTATCAAAACTTTAAATGCTATTAAATAGAGGGAGGTACATATTTACTATCCTGAAAGACTAAAATATATTAAATGAGTAGGGTAAACTTTATAATAACCATATTAAAACAGAAGAGAATGAGTTGGCATTACAGAATTATAATATGGAAAACAGACAAGATATAAATAGTTTACTTAAAAAGTTGATTGGATGTAAAAAGCTTTCACATGAAATATAATTCCATTGTGGGAAAAGCTTTATTGATACTGTCAGGTGTTGAAAAAACAATCTAATAGGGGCTGGGGTTGTGGTTCAGTGGTAGAGCACTTGCCTAGCATGTGTGAGGCACTGGGTTCAATTCTCAGCACTGTATATAAATAAATAAATAAATAAATAAATAAATAAATAAATAAATAAAATAAGGGGTATTGTGTCCATCTACAACGAAAAAGTATTTTAAATACAATCTAATAAGCAAATCTTTCCACTAACTTCTGCATTAAAAAATAACTTAGTAGCATATTATATCTAATTTTGATGACTGTCATTTCAAAAAGGAGGTAGAGAAAACAGGAAATGTATATTGAAAAGAGAAATAAAAAGTACTGGTTAAAAGTATGTTCTGTGAACAAAGAACTATGAAACTAAAGCAAAGAACTCCAGTGTTAAAATACATGGAATGTATTTGATCAAAACACTATCAACCATGTTTTTATGAGGCCACTCTTCATTTTATTAAGAAGAGAGAAGGGGAACAGATGTATTTATGTTAAAATGAATATACAGGTTGAACATAAAAATTTATATAAGTATTAAACTCTGCTCTCATTATATAACACCACTCAGGGTTTAGAATATTTCTAATGGTTCCCTATCACTGTATTTTATCACAACTCCTGGTTTTCAAAGACTTCTCTGATTTGGCCCCAACCCAATTATCCAACCTTATTTTTATTATTTCCCTTTGTACTCTAAATCATCTTATCCAGTTCTCCATACTGTCTCATTGGTAAAAATGCAGGCTTACTCCATTTCCAGAGCTTTCATTTGTGCCATTATTTTTCACATGGAATGTCTTCCTTCCTTCAAACACAAATTTGACCTCCTTTGTAAAGCTATCTCCAAACAAATCTCCTTTAAAATTATTAGGAACCTTCAGTCTGGGTTTCATAATTTAGCACTTAATTATAGCCTATAAATTTGTTTTCAGTGAAGATGGAATAACAGACATTGGCTTTATGTTACCTCTGAAACACTTTAAAACTAAAAAAAAGTATGAAAATATCAGTTTAAAATACTCAAAGGAGAGGTATCTATAAAAGAAAAGAAACAAATAAGGTGAGCTCTATAATTGTCACAATTTACTGCCTAGAGATCCCAGGCATAGGTACAGGGAGTGGGAACTCAGGTAAAACCCAGCTTTTTTCCCAAGACCGAAGAGTCTGAGGAGACCAAGGCAACTAAATTTGTAGGGCAAAATATATGAGAAATCTGCACGGAGGACTTCAGATAGCTCTTGAAGATGCAGGTGAATAAAAATAAGAGAATTTTGCGAAAGACTCAAAAAGAGAATATGGAACAATCTATAAGACTAACAAAGGGCTGGGAAGAGCTCCTGTTTAAACCATAAGAATGGAAAGCTTATAACGTTATGGCTTTAGAGTTCACAAAAGAATTTTGCCTCAGTACTGGGGAAAAGCTGACTCTACAATAAATGCTGCTCTGGCATCAACTCTGAAGCCTTAAAAGTAAATGAAAAAAAAAACCTTGTCAATTGGGAAATTAATTGGGAAAGGATATCATCATAGTGATTAAATTAAACTGTACATCTACTAAACACATAAAATTATATGAAATAATAATCACTTTTTTGCTGTTTTCTAATTTATAAAATAAAAATTAAAGGGATGGTAACATATATACCAAGTAAACACTAAAACACAGCTGGCGTGACTATAATATCATACAAAATAGATTTCAGAGCAAAGATTATTTCTAGGGATAAAGTGAGTCATTTTGTGATAACAGTATCATTTTGCCAAGAGAGTATAAAATACTTAAATGCTTATGTGTATTAAGAGAGTTTCAAAATATATGAAGCAAAAACTGAAAGAACTACCAAGAGAAATAAACAGATTCACAATTGCAGTGGTAGATTTCAATATTGTTCTCTCAAAAACTGATTTTAAAAGTGACAGAAATCAATAAGGATACAGAAGACTTAACTATATAAACCAACTTAATTTAGTTAAAATTTATAGAATACTTCACCAAACAATAAGGGAATGCAAATTATTTTCAGGCACGTATAGGACTTTTACCATGACAGATCATACCATGAATTAAAATACCAGTGTTTTTTAAATGTAAAGCAATTTTGAAATTTTTAAAATATTTAAACCATACAAAGTATGTTCTTCAACCAGTTTAATTAAATTACAAATCAGAAACAGAAAGGTCTCTGGGAAGTCCCCAAATATTTGTAAATTGAATAATATAATTCTAAATAACCCATGAAGAAGCTAAATGGGAAACTAGAAAACATTTTTAGCTAAGCGCAAATACAATGTATTGAAAAGTAGCAGATGCAGCTAAAGCTGTATGTAGGAGGAAATTTATAGCAGTAAATGACTATATTAGGAAATAAAATTCTCATATGAAAGATCACAATTTCCCCCTTAGGAAACCTGAACTAAAGAGCAAATTAATTACAAGTTAAGAAGAAGAATGGAAATAACAGATCACAGTGGAAGTCAATGAAATACAAGCCAAAGAAAACACAATAAAACCAAAAGCTGCTTCTTTAAGGTCCATGAACATAAAAAATTTGACCAGATTGACCAGAGGGGAAAAGACAGAAAATACAAATTACTAATACCAGGACTGATGGGGGTAATATCACTACTAAAAGGATGATGAGGAATTATGGACAACTGCATGCTGAAAATTTTGAAAACTCAATTGAAATGGACAAATTCCTTAAAAGACACAGCTCCTAAAGTTTATTCTAGAAGAAACAGAAATCCCAAATAGTGATACTACTATAAAATTGAATTTGAATTCAAAATCCTCCCCCAAAGAAAACTCTAATCTCTGATGGTTTCACTGGTAAGATAAACCAAACATCAAAAGAAGAAAGGACACCAATACTTCACAAACACATCTGGATTATTAGAAGGGAATATATCCCAATTTATTCCACATGGCCAGAATCATCTTTTTTTCTTTTCTTTTTATTTTTTTGTACTGATGACTGAACTCAGGGACACTCACCACTGAAACACATCTCCAGCACTTTTTGAATTTTATTTACAGACAGGGTCTCACTGAGTTGCTAAGGGCCTCGATAAGTTGCTGAGGCTGGCTTTAAACTCAAGATCCACCTGCCTCAGCTTCCTGAGCTGCTGAGATTACAGGTGTGCGCTACATATTTTTTTCTTCTTCTTAGGATTGTACCCAGAACCTGGCACAAGCTAGTCAAGTAAGTACTCTACTACTAAGTTATATCCTCAGCTCCTAGCACTAATTACAAAACCAGACAAAGACAACTAAAGAAAACCAAGATCAAAATTCATAAGAAGCACAGATATAAAAATTCTCAACAAAATTTTATCAAATCAAATTGAACAATATTTTAAAAGGGCATTCCATCATGACCAAGGAGAGTTTATGCCTCTAATACAAGATTGCTTTGGTATTCAAAAGTCAATCAATAAAACTGATCATATTAACAGACTAAAAAAAATGATAAAATATTCTCAATACCTATAAAAATATATTAGATGAAATTCAACATTTGTTCCTAATTGGGGGTGGGGACTCCCAGCTAACTAAAAATAAAAAGGAACTTCCTCAAATCTACAAGTAACATTATAGCCAAAGATTGAATGCTTTTCCCACAACATCAACATCAAAAACAAAGCAAGAATATACAGTCTCACCACTCCTATTCAGCATTTTTTCTGGAAGTTCTACACAGTGCAATAAAAGAAGAAAAGAAATAAAAGACTGGAAAGGAAGAAATAAAACCATTTTTCTTTATAGGTGAAATGGTTGTCTATGTTGAAAATCCTACAGAAGCTCTAAAAACCTCCTATAGTTTATTAAGTTTGCAAGATACAAATTAATAATTAATATCAAACTGAATTAATATATAACAACCATAAATTGAATTTATGTATTAAAGTATTTTGACTCAAATTAATATGGGTCAGTCCTATCAACACATGCTAAATAACCAAAAATACTCAATTGAGAGAACACAATAATAACACACTAAAGTGACCTAAAAAGTAACACAGTCTTTCAACTTATATCCTAAAGATACACATTCAATTAGAAATATAAGATTAACTTATTGTACCTTAACTTGAGTATCCCAAGAGTTTTTCCCAGGAAAACCTACAGACTCATTTCCTTATATTCTAGATGCCCTTAAGAAGTTGAGAAGAAATGAAGGAAAGTATCATTTTCATAGAAATCTCAATAATCTAAATTATTTGCACTCTTCTTCTGTAAAATGTAACTTCTCCTGGTCATTTTGCTTTTGTTTCTTATGTTAACAGTATAGTTTTTAAACTGCTTATCTTATCATCAGGAAGTTTTGAAATAGGGTACAGTTCATTGACACAGCATGATCAGCAACCCAAACATTTACACTAGGAAAAACATTCTATGAAGTTAATCCAGTGGAACGCAATACACACTTATTTGTATAGGCTTTTGGAATAACCCATTTCTTTAACGTTCTATTAGCTACATAATAACTTAGGGCTATAAAATTATATCTTACTTTGACTTTAGGACTAAAATTAGAGAGAGAAAATGAATAGCTAAAATGGAAAAAAACATGGGAAGAGCAGTTTTATAGGCAATAATCTTTAAAATGAGAAAATGCCAATTAGCAACCTAGCTAGCCAGAGCAGGGAGGTATTTTCAAGCTCTTATAGGTTTCAATAAGAATAGCCACTAATCAGGAAATGATTTCTTCCCACCTATGTAAGTATTATACAATTAACAAACATTACCACCAACCGAAGCATGGTACCCTCATTATGTCCTCCTTGTCCTAACAGGAATGCTTCAAACTGTCAGTTAATACTTTTATCTTATTTTTGTTTCTTTTGGGCAGGAGAGGGGAAGGGCAGACAGGCAAGAAGATAATCTGCATAATTCTATTTCAATCAAGAATAAAATCTCTATCATTCATGCCAAATTATGTTTTAGCCTTCATTAGTATGTTTGTACACTTAGAGTTAATACACAATATTTATAGACATTGTATTTTATTTTTTTAATTTATTTTTATTGTAAACAAATGGGATACATGTTGTTTCTGTTTGTACATGGAGTAACAGCATACCATCTGTGTAATCATACATTTACATAAGGTAATGATGTTTGATTCATTCTGTTATTTTTTTCCTTCCCCCCCACCCCTCCCACCCCTCTTTTCCCTCTATACAGTTCCTCCTTCCTCCCTTCTTGCCTCCCTCCCACCCCCATTATATATCATCATCCACTTATCAGTGAGATCATTCGTCCTTTGTTTTTTTGAGATTGGCTTATCTCACTTAGAATGATATTCTCCAATTTCATCCATTTGTCTGCAAATGCCATAATTTTATTATTCTTTATAGCTGAGTAATATTCCATTGTATATATATATACCACAGTTTCTTTATCGACATTGTATTTTAAAAGGTAATGCAGTTTACAGACAGATTAGAAGATACATAAATGCAAATTTAAGGTCAGCATATCTGGGTCAAGTTGTAGTACTTGCCATTTACTGGATATGTATACTTGGAAAAACCTCCTAATCCCTGTGAGATTTAGTTTCCTTATCTATAAAATAAAGAAAAAATATTGCCCTTTCTCTCATGACATTGTTTTCAATTTTCAATGAGGCAAGTACATAAGAAAATAAGTTAAAAACTGCCACCCAAATTAATTTATTCCAGATCTTGAGGACCTCACTGAGAGTTAATATTAAAAAGGGCTAAATGGTTCATATAAAGGAGAAGCTACTAACTCTGCTTGGGTCAAGAAACATTTCACATGAGGAGAAGTTGATCAATGGATACTAAATTACAGTTAGGAGCAAGAAGCTTGCTATGCTATTATATAATAGGATGAATATAACCATAATTGTACTGCATACTTCAAAAGTTAGAAGAAAGGATTTTGAATGTTTTCACCATAGAGAAATGATGAAAGTTTGAGGAGATTGATACAGCTAACCTAACTTAAATAATGTATAAATGTACTAATACCACATGATAGCCCATAAATATGTACAATTTTTATGTTTTATGTATCAGATCAAAATTTATTTTGAAAATAAATTTTATTTTTTATGCCAAAAATAAATATCTTATACAAAGGCATCATTTAAGTTGAGTCATTATGAATAAATAGGGGCTTACCAGACAGATACAATAAAGTAAGGATATTTGAGGGAGAGGAAATGGGTGTAACAACACTCATATGTGAAAAAAAAAAAACATGTTTAGGGGATAGTGAAAAAAATAATAAATATTCCAGGTATTTGCCTTGACCCTCTATTTAAATATATGAAGGAAAGATTACATGGTTGAATGGAAAAAACTTGGAAATTGGCAGAGTAGTTATGGCAGAACAATGAAGAACCATAAAACCGAAGGTGCTCAAAGAAAATACTTATAAACCATGGACCAGATAAGGGATTTGTATCTAGAATATATTTAAGAATTATTGCTTCCTAACACTAAAATTACAAATGACCCAAATAAAAATTGAGCAAAGGACCTGAACAGACATTTCTCTAAGGATCACATCCAAATGACCATAAACACAAATTTTAAAAAGTTTAACATTCTTAGCAAATCAGGAAAATTCAAATCAAAACCAAAAGTATGAGTATAATAAAAAAGAAGCAGTGGTAAGTCTGTGAAGAAATTGGAAACTTCTATACTGCCAGTGTAAATATAAAATGGTACAGCCACTATGAAAAACCATGTGGCATTTTGTCAAAAGATTAAACCAAGAATTACGTAGAACCAAGTAATTCTACTCCTAAGTATCTACCAAAGATAAATGAAAATATAGCCACACACACATACACATGCTTCTACACAAATGATCACAGCAGCATTATTCATAAGTCAAAATGTGGGAAAACTCAACTATCCATCAGTGGATGAACAAATTGTGGTATATCAATACAGTGGAATAGTATTTGGCCATGGAAAGGAAGCAAGCATGCTGCATGCTACAATATGGACAAACCTTGAAAACATTATGCTAAGTAAAAGAAACCAGTCACAAAAGACCACATAGCACATGATTCCATTTATATGAAATACTCAGAATAAGCAGATCTATAGAGATAGTGGATTAATGGTTGCTAAGAGTTGAGGAAGGAGTTGGGGGCAGATGGGGAATAACTGCTAACAAATAAGAATTTCTTTCATTTCTTCTTTCTCCCTCTCCACCCGCTGGTACTAGACTGGAACCTAGGGGCTTGCACATTCTAGACAAGCACTCTACCACTGAGCTATATCCATAGCCACAAATACAAATACACAGATTTCTTTCTTTTTTTTGTATTGGGTATTGAACCCAGAGTCACTTAACCACTGAGCCACATCTCCAGCCCTTTTTTATTGTTATTTTGAGACAAGGCCTTACTAAGGTGCTTAGGCTGACTTTGAACCTGCAATTTTCCTGCCTCAACCTCTGGAGTCACTGGGAAAACAGATATGGGCCACTGTGCCAAGCAGTACAGGTTTCTTTTTGAGGTAATAATAATGTACAATTGACTGTGGTAATGGTTGCACAATCCTGTAAATATACTAAACATCATCGTATTGTATTATTTACTTTAAGTGGGTTAATTTTATGGTATATGAATCATATATCAATAAAGATATTATTTTTAAAACTGAAGGTGCTAGGAAGGGTATGATTCAAAGAATTATACTGTAGGGTGAAGCAGTAAAAGAAAGATATTGTCACCTTAAAGAATTCAAAGAATTGAAGGTTTCCATGAGAAGTAACCACAGATTTAGCAGCAGTCCAGGAGTGTGGGAAATGAGAGCATCCTTGAATTTACCAATCACTACTTTAGCTAACCCTGGTTAATCTTCTTTATTTCAATAAAAGTAATTTGCAACTGCTAATTCCATCATGGATTCTCCTGGGATTTGTTCAGAGTTCTAGGAATCCAAGCCTATTAGGAATCGAATGTCTTTCTAGGCACTGTCTTTGACAGTCCAGTTTGCTGAAGCCTATTTAATGGAGATGACTAATCTGCCATTCATGCCAACCAGACAGAAACCTTATTTGATTCACCCATCACTTCTGATCAGTTCCATTTTCTCTGACATATTTTCTGTTTACGTTGGGTAGAACAAAAAATAAATGGATATTTATCATGCAACTTATTTTTCCATAAATTATGACATTTAATCTTCATATCTCTCATCCAGATTATAAATAAGGAAGCTGGCCTAGAGAGGGTACGTGACTTCTCAAACTTGTATAACTAGTTAATAAGTGGTACAATTAGAATTCCAGTTTAAGTTGAACCCCTTGTCAATCTTACTCCAGTTAGGCAATTGGGTAATCAATCCTGCAGACTAAGACTTCTTAGAACACTTGTTTCCCATGGATCTTTTCTCCCAACAATACTTTCAAAGTCTTTTCAAGCTGTACTTTGTTTTACTGCTAATTTTAAAACAGTAATAACATTTATACATTAAACACTTCCCTGGCTTGTTCCCTTGACAACCACACACCTAAGATTAAATACAAAATGGTTCCCTATTTGTTTTTGGACTTAAAAATCTTAGTTTGTAAGAACATGATTTAAATAGACTTTAAAATAAAGCATGTAAGATTTTTTTAAAAAAAATAGAGTACTAATTCTGTACACTACTGAAAATAACAAAAAATTAGTTACAGAAAGATCATTTTCAAGTAATATAAACTTTGTGGTTACTCTAATATCACAAATTTTACCACCAGCCTGGACCAATGAGACAAAGCAGACAGAGCCAAGGGCTATAAGATCCAGCTACACTTTGCTCGACCATTCTATTGTTTAAATTAAATAAATTATATAGAAAATATTTCCATTGTGAACAAACTAAAACAATGTACAATTATGCATAGCAAAAAGTAATATCTTGGGCTGGGTTGTGGCTCAGTGGTAGGGTACTTGCCTAGCATATGTGAGGCACTAGATTCAATCCTCAGCACCACATAAAAGTAAATAAATAAAATAAAAGTATTGTGTTCATCTCCAAAAAATATTTTTTAAAAGTAATATCTTTCATTATTCTCCCTAATGTTTGGAGATCTTTTGCTATGAGCTCACATTCATATATATATATATATATATATATATATATATATATATGTAGTCTAATTTTTCCACAAATAGGATTACTTAATATACATTGCCCTATCACTTTTTCAGTTTTATTGACATATAACTAATATAACATACAACCTATTTAAAGTGTACTAAATCAATGGTTTTTATATATATTTTTTATAAAATATTAAAATTTATTAAATGTATTTTATATTGATGTATTAATATCATCAGATATCAAACAAGGATGGGATAGTTAATATAAAAGGATATCTACAGTGCCTTAACTGCATGAAGCAAGTTTCAGAACAGGTTTTTGTATATTTAAAGATACATGCAACCATCTCCACAGTGAACTTTAGAATATTTTCATAATCTCAAAAAGAGTTCCCTTGAACTATTATACACAAACCCTCCCAGTTTCCCTAACTCCAAGCAAATACTAGTTTATTTTGTGTTTCTATAGATTTCTCTATTCTGAATATTGCATACAAATGGAATCATAGAAATTGTGGACTTTTGTGACCAGACTCTTATACCTAGCATAGTGTTTTCAGGATTCATCCAGGAAGCATGCATCATGCTTTGAATTTTAAAATATAGTTGAATCACATTCCATTGTATGGATAGATATATCACATTTTCCCCATTACTTTTTTATACTTCATGTCTTATATTCTTCCATTCAATATCTACATACCTATTTCACTCTTTTTAGAGACTACCTAGTATTGCATAGTTTTGGTGCAACATAATGCATATAATCATTCCCCTACTGATGGATATTTAATCTATTTTCAATATTTCCCCATTGTAACAATTTCACTTTTGTGTTGATGATACTCACAGGACAATGAACCTTAGAATCCACCTCCCATTAGAAATTGTTATATTGGAAAACTATGCTATATGCATGTATGAATATATCACAATGAAATTCACTACTCTGTACAACTGTTATGCACCATTAAATAATAAATTGGGATATTGGAAAAATGGGATTTGTCTAGATTCACATATTGGAACTAGAAGGGAGTATAGTGATGTCCTAGTCAAGAGTCATATTTTGGAGATAAGAAAAATGAAGCCCAGAGAAATTGCACTAAACACTGAGGTAACACAAGTATAAGCTGTCTCTCATTATGCTATGTATTATATTTATAATAATGGTTTATTATAATGTTTATTTATTTAATGTTTTTTTAACCATGGATATGCATGAAATCTACCTGGGGAGATTTCATTTAAAGATAAATTTAGAAAGATATATTTTCCTTATCTACTAAACAGAAAAGACATATAATTTAATTATATTTAGAATACACTTATGGATGTCCTTTAATTCAGCAATGCCCACAGAGGTCAGTGAATATTCACAAAGGTCAAAGTACTCCAGATGCTAATCCTTAATCCCTATGTTAAATATCTCCAGATTACAGGAGTTTGTGTTCTTTTGGCTTTCTGTCCCCTACCTTCATGTTAGTTAGCTATTACTTCTTAAATCTATAAGTGGGTTTGCATCTAGCAGTCTTCATTCCAACTCTCACACCTACTATTGTCCACATGAGTTGATACACCAAATAAACATGATCTTTAGAACTATGACAAAGATGTTAGGAGAACAGGTTGTGAATGAGAAACTAGAAAATTTAGTGTAGAGACCTTGTCATATGTACTTAGGCTGCTATGTAATAGTCAGTGTTGCCAAATATGATATTCTTCAAGAAAGTGATATGCTAGCAAGATGTCCTTTATATACACAAACACACACACACACAAATTGAATTCTGGGAATTTTTTTAATCAGGAAAGTATACATTACTCCATCAAGATTTCTCCCATGTGGACTGGGGAGATAGCTCACTTGGTAGAGTGCTTGCCTTGCAAGCACAAGGCCCTGGGTTAAATCCCCAGCACTGCAAGATTTCTCTCATATAATAACTATAACAAATGACTTCAGAGTCACAAGTTTTTCATGAGTAAATCTGAGCCTGATCTCACAGACTTATGAATCTTCTTAATTTCCTACATAGATAAACTTGATCTATTTTTCACTGGTATGATTATCTAGTCCTGATATTTGTTCCTCAAATTGCTCTAAAAGATGCAATGTGGCACACAAAAGCCCTAACTAACTTTACCAATAGAGCTCTAAAAAATAGTTAAAAGGGATCCCTCTACTAAACATAGAGGTAAATGCTAATGAGAAAGTTACTTAATAGAAATCAGGTGACATTAGCTATCTTAACTACAGCTTAAGGGGAAACCTGAGCCATTAAAAAAACTAAATGCTGTGCATGTTTCCAACAAGTTGACTAATGTTCCTAAAGCCTTAAATGGCCTCCACTCACAAATCAAGATCCCATCTTAAGCTTTAATGAGTTACTGTCTTCACGGTTTTTAGAGACTGACTGAGATACTAATTGCTTTTGTGCTGTTTACAAAAGAGTAATGCTTTGCTGTCCTGTTTATTGTTGTCCTAGCATGATCCCTGCCCTATGTATGCCTTGTCCAGTCACCCGCCATCTGCCACCATGGACCTCTGAACAGCCCTGACACTGAATACCCTTAACTGTCCACACCCCATCTGATAGAGAACAAGGACTTTGGGTCACTCCCCCACAGCTTCGCCCTCTCTCAGCAGGAAGCAGCTTGGAGATGTTGTCACTCACATTTCCATAGAAATGGAATGTAGAAATTGACAGTGGGAAAAAGTAACAGTGTTCACTTTATGCTTTGATTATAGCCCTTGCTGCTCTGCCAATGCAACTTATTTTTAAAAGGACATGTTTCTTCCTCTTCCTCTCTCCCTTCTCCTCCCTAATCTCTCCCCCTTCCTAATCTCAGGGGAAACAGAATTACCTTTCTTCCCCATCCTAGGCAGAGTTATCTGTCCTTGAGCACACACTCATCACAGGATCAAAGTAATTCAGACTTTGTCGATGGTACCAGAAGATCTCAGAAATGACTATCTCCCAAATTAACAAGTGAATTACAACTCCAACAGAGAAGTATGGAATGTGGCTTTTGAGTCACCTCTTTAAAAACCCCTGGCTCCCCAGAAGGGCAGAATCATAGCCTCTGGGACAGGAGTTCCCTGTGTTTCTCCTTTGCTAGCAAAGCAATAAAGTTTCTTTTTCCTTTTTCACACACACACACACACACACACACACACGATTTCTCCCCTGGTTGTCAGGTGCAGTGGCACATGTCTATAATCCCAGCAACTCAGGAAGCTGAGGCAGGAGGATCACAAGTTAGAGACCAGACTCAGGAACATAGCAAGGCCCTAGCAAGACCCCATCTTAAAATTTTAAAAAAATTAAAAATGGCTAAAGATATAGCTAAGTGGTATTGTACACTTGAGTCAAATCCCCAGTACCGAAAAAAAAAATCTCCCCTGGTGGGTATTTCTTTTTTGTTTTTCTAAGTAACAAGCTTTTGTTAAAGTTTTATATTAACAGTAAAACTAGGCAGAAAATATAGATTTACCATACACCTTCCATCCCTGTCCCCTTCACACCCACCACATCCCCTACTATGGGCATTCCACACCACAAAATTCCTGGCATGTTTAAAAAGATGTGCAAATACTACTAAAGGGACAATTTAGATTACCTGTAACACCACAGAACTGTGGGTATTGCTGGTAAAGATGCGTGTGGTTCCTGCCTTGGAAGACTGTAAATGGGAAGAGAGGCCCATTTCGCTGCTTCCAAGGGATAATTTCATGTGTTGGTCTTCCTCTTCCACAAGAGATCTGAAATGTTTTTAAAATCAGAAAAATAAAATTAAAATGTGTATGATTCACAAAAATGAAATTACTTAGAAAAAAAATCTCACTATTGCCAATAATCTTACTATGGAATACGCCAAAGTGTGTTTCACTATATTTAAGGCTCATATCACTCTGTATCATACAAGAAATATATATTTATAAAATATAGATAAGAACTGAGAAGTAAACTTAAAAGATCATTTGAAACTATAGTCACAAGTGTTTTTATTGTCACAGTATTTGCTTTTGATATTTTGCCATTCAGACAGTAATGCTATGAAGTTGTATTATTCACAGTTAAGTTTACTTTGAAACATCGAATTTTAAAAATTAGAAATTTTAGAAAAATAAAACTAATAGGTGCCATTCACTGAACATGTGTCAGGTCCTTGCCAAAAATTTTACAAATATAAGCTCATTTAATCCTTAAACAATTCAGTGCAATGGGTATTGTTATTATCTCCTTTTTATTAATAACAGTGATAGCAAGCAAAAGAGGGTTAAAATAACTAATTTAGAATTACAATGTTATTAAAATGATCAGGTCAGTATTTGAATCTAGGTTTAGTCTGATTCCAACTCCAAATCCCCCATTAATCTAAGTCAAAAATGAACATTGTTATATTAATACATGGCTTCCTCTTCTGGTATTAATAGTTCTAATCGACACCAACTGAACAAAATTGTACACATTAAACAATATCTTTTTCTAGCAGTATCTCTCAGGTTGGGACTATTTGGCTTATATACTAGTAGCATATCCATCTTTTCAAAGAAATGAATAATAAAATAACACAAGATAATGACATATGTATTATAACAATAATTTTCTCAGAGGCCATAAGAAAGGGTTGGAGAAACTGTAGTGAGCAGTTCACTTAGTTGCCCAGAGACTATGACAGTATATTTGATAATCAAAAGTCCCACATAGGTTACAATAAAAATTGGCCTTCATGGAATGGCCTTTCATTTTTCTTTAGAAGAGGCCTTGTGTTTCCTTAGGTTATAGATGGCTAAAACTATTTCTGGATCACCTGCCTTTGAGTACAGAGGCCATATCTCTTAACTGGATTGTGCATTCATAATATAGACTACTAAAATTGACCTTAGGGGAAAAGGAGAATGGATTTAACTGCTTCACTTTTTCCTATTTATCTGTAATTTCCTAAATTTTGAATTATTTGCTTTTCTGATTGGACTATCAAATATCACACAGGTTGCACTTTTTCTAAAATACCTATAAATTGAGCTAATCAATTTTAATGGGGAAAAAAGTTTTAAGATTATAGCATATTTTATATAATATCCTGCTTTTTGAATTCTGACACCAACTGAATGGTTTTAAATCCTACAATAATTGGCAAAAATCCTGACCTTAAGTATGACATCAATTCTTCTAAATATTAGTGCCATAGCATAACTAAAAATGAATCAATAATATATAACCATGCTTTATTCAACATGCATAGATATTCAATAGAAAATAATTTAAATAAGGTTTTAATGAGCATAAAAGAAAATGAATATAACCTTTCACCAGAGTTTCAGAAATAGCTTTAAAATTTAAATTATATATATATATGATATGTTTTATGTATCTTCACATATATTTCTCAATATTGTTTGTGAACAGACATTTAAAATTATAGAATCAACTGGAAAAGTCAAAAAAGAGATTGATGGTGAGTAGTATCTCTAATCAGAAGATTTCTATTCATTGGGAATTATTTTAATAGGATATTCAAGCGGACTCTTTTATTAGTATCTGTATTCTCTACACAGAGCCTGGCATGAGAAGCTTAATATATGTCCTCTGAATGAATACAGGATCTCATTTCTGTGGATCATTCCAAAGACATTTCTTCATCATGCAGTGCTTAAATGACTATCAATTATCATTTTTATAAAACTGCAGATGTAAAAGGGACAGGAGTAAAGCTGAAACAACATTGCCCTTATGACATACCCTGGAAATTACTTTTTTGAATAAACTACAGATAACAACTTGTTTACTTGTCATTTGTCTCTTGCTCTTAAAATTGAAAAGCAGAATGTGAAAATGCAGTCCTTTCTTGGCAATATAATGTAGCTGACTTTCTAATTAATTACTTCAAAAGCTGAAGAAGCCTTCAGTAAATTCATCTTCTTTATGACTTTTCGTCAGTATCTTTTGACTTTTTAACATTCAAAACACTCCCTATTATTTCTGCATCAGTAACAGTACATGACATGTCAACCTTCTTAGCAGATTCAATATTCTCTTCCATCTCCTTTTCATTAAGTTTATTGACTGGATGTGAAGATCATTGTTCTTCAACATTACAAGGAGGTTACCCCTCTCTGCAACCCCAGGCCACAATTATATGAGACTATGCTTAAAAGAATGATCATCTGAGTAATTCCACGTACAAAAAAAAAACCAACTCATTTAAAGAAAATCTTATTTTTCTTTCAATTCATATGGCTAAAAACAACAGACAGGCCAGTGATTCTCAATGAAGGAGGGAGGAGTGAAAGACATTTTGCTGCCCCCCCCACACACATACATTCAGCTATGTCTAGAGGCATTTTTCATTATAGCAACTGGGAGATGAGAATACAATTACTGTCATCTCTTGGGATGCTACTAAACATCTTATAACACACAAGACAGTTCCGTACATCAAAGATATTCTCAGGAAAAAATGTCAAGAGTGCTAAGGTTGAGAAACCTTGATATAGAGAGATCGAGTGCCTCGTGAAATGTTTCTCAATCAATTTTTTTCTTTTAAACAATTCCCCAGTCCTCTGGTTGATTCCATGAAGTGATATTAGCAGGACAAAAACACAGTATGGTTATTAATTGCCACTAACCCTTCCATGGCTACCAAATAGAGTACCTCTGCTGTCCTCACATTCATCAATTTAAAGTGTTTACAGCGGATAAGTGAATAATGGCTTTTAAGTTTATAAGAATTATGTAGCAAAGTTTTCATTTTATATAAGCTCATGTAAAAACAATGATTTATTAATTCTTCTTAAAACAATTGTTATTTGGATTCAATATGAAGCTTAGAATGTAATGAATCCTGTCCCAATAGTCCCATTTCATCAACACTACAAAAGTATTCAGGGGAAAGACTATGTTCATCAATTTTCTTTCTAAAAATTAAATATCTCTTTGTTCCTACAATATTAAAGTCTACATATGTCTGCCAAGACACTCCTTCCATTGGACACATGCTATTTTCAAAACAATGACCAACCACAGTGCCTAAAAGTAATCTTTCACAGAAGTGTGCATGCATCAGTCAATGGTTCTTGCTCATAGAAAACAATCACTTTTTTGAAGGTTAGAGATACAGGCACCATGTAATCATTTTGCTAAAAGAATTGCAAATACGGTCAAACTGAACATACACAGACTATGGCATTTCTTTGCACTATTGTTTCAAGACAAAGGGGAAAAACGTCTTAAACAACTGTTGTATGTTAACAAAATGATGCCAACATTGTAATCTTGCCTCAAAATTTCCATATTTTAACAATTACCCCAAGAGAAATATATGTAAATGATATGAGCACACAATTCGCAAACATGAAGTACAAATGGTTAACAAAAATGCTTCAACTTCATCAGTATTCCAGAATATGCAAATTAAAACAAAGATTCTATCTTTAAACCTATAAAATTATCAAAGCAAAAGAATTCTCTCAAATTTCTAGTGCAGACATATATTAAACCCCTACTGTCTATATGGAATGTTCATCTAAATAGATATTTGAAAAAAATTTTAAGATCACCTAATGAACAAATCTTTTATTTTTTATTTTTATGGCAAACATCATGATATTGAAGTATTTTATACTGTATTCATGTCCTGGTAGGTTGGCCACAGCAAGAGTGCTCTGTCAATGTGGTTCAGCTATATTTTCTACCAAGAATAGTTATGCAGAAGGTTAATTTGTTAGAGATTCTATAAAGAATGATACATTCTTATATTTTACTTTTCACAGGAAGGGAAGAACACCTCTTAATTGCATTTGAGTCCAAAGCCCAAATAATCTCCCAATACCAAAAACAATAATTTTCCAAAATCCACTGTAACCAGTACTTTGGTACTTAAAAAATGGGGAGTTGTCCTGGTAAAATATAAAACACACATCTCATTTTCTTTGATTTGATCACTGCAAACACCAATTCATGTTACACAGAAAGGCGAGTCAAGTCAAATTTCATTGGGAAGGAAAAATGTTAGTGCTTCCTGAAATTATTAATTTCAAAATTACAGGGAAACATAACTTCTCTTAGTAGAAGCTGTGTGTGCCAACTCATGCATTGGCACATTAGTTTCTAGCTCACACCAAATAGATGAATCAGAGAAGTAAAAATGTAAAAGTATATGAACAACATCTTTATCTTTTCTCTATTTAGTTACCAATTGTTTTCATAGTGCTTCCCTTTGCTTGCCACCATTTTCTCAGAGGTTAAGTCTAACAATGTATTCTAATAACACAATCCCACTGTAACAGAAGAATAGAGTCTCTTGAGTTAGTGTTTAAAGTATTATACAAATATTGTAGGCTCCCAGGTTAATATAATTATCATACCTGAAAGTTACTAGTTGTTTGATATATGAAAAGAGCAACAGTAACAAAACAAAACAAAAACAAGAAAGCCAGGAATGGTTTAAACAATACTACAAAACAGGTGGGTTAATCAATGCACTCACTCATGCTTTCTACCACCCATCCCCCCAAAAATAAAATACATATTTCTCACACTTACAATTTAAAAAGAAAATCAAGAAAAAGATTTTCTTCAAAGAAGTACTCCCCCTCCATTTGTTTTTCTGCTCTGAAACAGAGAACTGCCTGCTAGCAGCAGCATTTGCTAAATGAAACATTTCTTGAGATAAAGTTGCATGGCAGGTGGAGAAGAAATTTTGCCACCTGTTCACATACTCATTTGAATTTGAGTGCTAAATCTGTCAAGGTATTTCCTTCCACCCTTGAGAAATGTATTAAAAACTTAAGATGGTAGAAATCGTTTCCCAGTGGTTTTTTAATAGATTCAAACTATGCATACTGCCTTGAATTTCAAAGATATTAATACTTTTCTACTGTCCTTCATCACCCCTCCCAAACAAAATTTGAATGTCAGAACACATGAGTTTTCACACACACATACACACACACACACACACACACACACACACACACACACATATACGCTCAGCTTAGTAGGAAAAATTAGAGGAATATTTTGAATAAATTCACACACAGAATTTCCAACTCCTGAAATGAGTTAACATCTATAAAATAAGCCTGTCTTGTTCACTGAAAAAAATGAAGAAAAAAAACTTAAAACTTTGAGCACTGAAAGATTTGTCTCCAACTAAGGTAATATCTATGGTAACATTATATGAAGAAATTACAAATATATAAACCTCTCTTAAGAAGGCATAAATTAATTGCTGCTAAAGGTACTATAGAGAATGTATCTCCTTTTTAAGGTGTTTGCCTAAAAGGATTCCAGAAAGACAAAGCTTTAGTTGGTTATTTGTATTTTTTAATGACATAAATGTAAGTACATTATTACCTGTCTGAAATGATTTCATTAATGGAAACCTTCAACATAGATGACTTTTATAAAATAGCTGCTATCTTCCCAAAGTTTTTTTTTTCCTGCTGTAGCAATACCAGAATCCACAAAAGATCAAGGTGATAGGATTATACTATAAAGTGATTTTCCAAAGTAGGTATTGCACACACTTCTTATATGTATATGTCTGTCAAATATAAAATTGAATCACATTAATAAATAGCTGATGTCCATTTTAACATAGGAATAAGATCATTTACCCAGCACCTGCTATGTACCAGGCATTGTGCCAGGCACGTTCTAATATGCTACTTAATCCTCATAACTACCCCATACTAAAGACAGGGAACCAAAGCTCGGAGAATTCAAGGCCTTACTCTGATTTTGAACCCACTACTGAACCCAGAACCTGCATTGTTCCCAATGCACAAAACCTAAAATAATAAAAATAGCAGACAGTAGAAACTGTAAAGCAATTCCTGTTTTCAATGCTTAATTTATAAATACAAGGAGGATATCTGAGAGATTCATTCTGTTAGAGGCAAGTGATTTTGCCAGTTTAATTAATTTAGTCTAAAATCACCTGCTTTGTGTGTCAGGGAGGAAGATAGAGGAGAGGATTGTTAATAGTTATGGGGTACAATTCACTAGGGTAACTGTGGTTGACAAGAATAAACTGAATGTTTTGAAGTAGTTAGTAAAGAGAGGATTTTGAATGTTCCTAATACAAAGAAATGATAAATATTTGAGATGGTAGATATGTCAATTACCCAAATGTAATCATTACATGTTGTATATACACTGCATCACATAAATATGTGCAATTACTATGTCTTATTTTAAAATGAAAATATATTTTAGTCTGGGCACAGTAAAACATGCCTGTAAGCCCAGCTATTTGGGAGGCTGAGGCAGGATTGCTTGAGTCCAGGAGGTCAAGATCAGTTAGGCAACATATCAAGACCCTGCCTCAAACAACAAAAAGTAAAAATATATTTTAAAAATAAAAATTATTAAAATTATCCACATTAACTTCTCTATTTCCATAAAAACAATGTCAATGCTAAAAATTTCTGCCAATGCATATGGAGTGAGGAGATAGCATACCCTAAAATATAACTCAGATCAAATTTACGGAGAATTTTACATTACCGATATCAACATTTAAAAGAACAGATTCTGAATTCCAATGCCAACCATCACAATCACATAAATAGCACTATGACACAGATGAGGGAATTGGGCTAGACAAATGGAATGACAAATGATACTCCATTAGATGACTATAACAGGATGAAAGTTAATTATCCAAACCAAAAAGCATTTGCACTGAATCTCAATCCTGTCCTTGAAAAGCTTTAAAATTAATGTTTGTTCCCTCTAGTTACCATATTTCAAGACGTTAGTCTCCCTTCATCTTTTAAAATCCAGATTCTAATTAAACTATATAAGATCCCACACATCTTGACCAAATAATTCTTCAATTTAGGAAGCCCAATTTATATATTATTTTTTCACTATTCACATTTTTTGTAATATTCTGGTGAAAACAAGATAGGCAGATGGGTAGATTGGTAGGTGGATGGATGAATGAGTGAATAGAAGGACAGTGGGTAGGGAGATAGATAAGATGTATTTAAGAATTCACTCTATCTCATTAAGTAGAAATAAAATAGTAAGAAAAAGAATGAACTGCTGAATATTGGTTCCATACCTGCTATGCAAAAAACCCAAAAACAAACAAACAAAAAACACCTTAGTCAAAGCTTTCCTTGCCCTTAAGAAGCCACAAGCTACATAAGATGAGTATGTGTACAAGTGACAGTGACTTGTTTTAAAAATTCCAGCTGTTGTATTAAAAACATACAATTGTTTTGATACTGAAATTTTTCTAAATTAGTTGAAATTAGAGATGCCTCTAAGTGGGAAGAGGGTGATGTGATGTGGGTTGGGAGAAAGCATGCGCTTCCATCCCTATCAACAGTCCTGCCCTCAAAGCATGGAAGAAATAGTTACAATCCTCTGGCTGCACATGAACCCTCTACCAAAATGCTCCACCTTACTACTAGCAGCATGCATGCCCAGTGAGAAGTCTGGCTATACCTGCAGCAATGAGCTTGCCTTCTCCTTCTTCAATCCCAAAATGAAGAAACTAGAACAGGCATTTCAATCCCTCCAACACACAGGCCAGCTTTTTCCAAAGGAGCTTTGCTTCCAGATGATTTGCTAACTAAGGTGTCATTTTACTCCCATTATCTGTAGCTTACCAACTCTGAAATGTCACTATTGTGCTATGGTGCATTTAAATTGAAAGTCATGCTATGAACAAATTGGGTTTCATCTGCCTAAAATTTCAGTTTATTAAATATTCAAACATCCAAGTTATCCAATTTTGAAGTTTATTATAAAGGCAGATTCTATACACCCAAAATCAATTAGAAATCACTGGGACAAATCCATTTGGGAAAAGGAGAAGCATTAATCAAGTACTTTAAGAAAGGTGATGAAAATCCTATCCTTTTCTGAATTTCCCAGTTACATTCAACTTCATAAAGTCAATAATTCACAAACAGATCTTAAGGGAATGTTTATTTCTCTTTTAAAAGTAAACAAAAGAGTAAGTCTTACAACATAATAACCATTGCATTCCATGTTTTAATAAACACAATAGGCAGCTCTAAGAGTCCCACTGACTTTATGTATTCAAAGCCCATTATAAATATAAGAAATCTTAGTCTTGATTTTGCAATAACTTAGAGGTATCTCTAATTATTTTGATGAAAACAGAAAACTTTCAGTATCAAATAATCATATGTTTTTAAAACAACAGCCAGTATTTTTGAAACAAGGATGAATAATATAAAGAACATGGAAGATAGGCTCTCAACCTCATAAGTTTGGGAATCACACTTAGGATAGTTCTCTCAAGTTCATCTCACTTATGGGGCTTATGGAAGCAAATAATCTAAGTTATCATTTTTCATGTTAAAATTATTTCTCCTTTTTGCATATCTGTCTTACCATTAAAAGGTATTTTTTCATAAAAATTTCTTATAAACTTGAAATTTTCCCTCTTTACTATATTCTCCAGAAGGAAACATATATATTGCTGGCCTTAAATTTTTGTTAGGAAACACAAAAATTCTTACTCTCAGCCACTTATCCACATACAATAATCATACTTCAACAGTATAAATACAGTCTTTAACCCCAGAAATGGTACTGGATTTTTCTCCTAAAATGCTGTCAGGACCCACCATTTTACTACACTCCTAAGAAACTATTTTAATGAAGATTACCATAATCCTCAGTTCTAAATCACAAGTAATTTCAGAATCTATCCACGGACAATTGTGTTAATGTGAATAACAAAAACTGTTCTGTAAAAACTCTTTTTTTTTCATAAGACTTAGTTCATAATGCATTAACACTAAGCAAGGAGGCAGTTGGGCAAATTATTTTTTGTACCATGACTATATTTGATTACCTAAACTATTAAAAATTCTTAATAGACTTCGTAATGTTTTCCTGGAAGCAAGATTGCTGTTTGGGTGAGAAAAAGATGCAAATTATAAATGACTGGTGAGTTTATTTCTTTGAGAGTAAGATGTTTCTAAAGGAATACCATGAGCTCTAGTTTATTTAGTAGAAATATTAGTTTATTTAGTATACAGACCATATCATTTTGATGAAATATCAAAGTGTGCATCAAACATTCACATTTTAAGTGGAAACTTCAAATAAAAGATAATTGAAATATTTTAGATTGTATGTGTTTTGAAAAAGTGGTCTATGAATTGTGAAGAAATAATTACTACCTTAATTTGTCTGAGATAGAAGCACTTCTTTCCTTCCTTCAATATAGACCTTTAAACCATTGTCGCACACCTAAATTATAATTTCTGACTCTCAGAGTGGAGGTGAGAAGCAGACAAAGAGTCACCCAGTAGGTGAGAATAGCAGGGAGTTGAGGTGTTAAAAGTTTGTCCAGCTAGTTGAAAGATGCTACTCTAAAGTCTACTGCACTCATCTCCATGAGCTATTTCTTGAAGTAATAATTTTTAAATCTTCAAAATCCAGTCTTTTCATGGGCTAAAGATATTCTAAAGAATATTAATTTGATGACAAATTTCTTAATGGCCATTTCTGGAAACTTGATCAGCCAAAAGAAATTCCAGGAATCTTAAATGTATCCTGATGTCATACATTCAAGAGAGCCATAGATAGAATATTTTGGATTCTAAAAGACAATTGATATCATCAAAATACTTGTCACCTTTGACTGCTGCTTCTTCTCCATCTCTCATGTCTAATCAACTTTTTTACCAGGGGTTGAACTCAAGGGTGCTTAACCACTGAGTAATACACCCAGCTTTTTTGTTGTATTGTTATTTAGAGGTAGGATCTCATGAGTTGTTTAGGGCCTCGCTAAATTGCTGAGGCTGGCTTTGAACTCACAATCCTCCTGTTTCAATCTCCCAAAACTGCTGGAATTACACGCATGCATCACGGTGCTTGGCTTCAACTTTTAAGTACTACATCTCTATAGAATGTTTTTATCCTTCACCCCCTCTCCACTCCCTCTGTCTCTACCACAGTTTTAGTCTCTACTAACAGTTACTTTGATTTGGTTATGATTACAAATATCATACACATTATGGCATAGCTTTACATATTATTATTATATTTATAGCCTTGACTATAAAATAATTGTAAATCAGTCCCTTGCTCAAAATTATGCAATGACTCACTACTTTCTAAACAACAACCAAATCCTACACTCTTGGATTCAAGGTTTCTTGGCCAAGCTCTCATTGACTAAGTGCATATTCCAACAAATTATTCGAAATAAATATATATTTAATGATTAGAGAATAAAAAATTCAAAATAATATTTCAAGAGAATATTTTTTTCTTTAGGTTATATTTCTTTTACATATTCTCAGCTATGACTTTTTGTCTACTGCTAACCAAGTAATGTGGAATGACATTTTATTTAAACATTTTTAATAGAAGGAAAATTCATTTCATTTAAATCTAATATCTGCTAAACTTTTACAATTGCATTGAAGCACCTTAAATATAAAAATTCCAAATGTAAGTAAATGTGTATGATTTTTTGAATACTAATTTTAAACGTATTCCTCCTAAACTCTAGTTAGGCTTCTTTTTCTCCTAGTCAGCTATTCTTTTTATCAAACTCCACACACAAAACACATTATCCTTTAAATGCCAGCATACTAGTTTCAAGATACAAATGTGTCTCAGTTTTCCCTGTTATGATAAAACATGTGAAAATAACTCAAATAACCCCTAACTTTAAGAGTAGTTGCAATCTTACGACAAATTATAACCTTATTTTCTTCATCAGATTACAATTTTGTGCACCATAATTAAAGTATTTTGGTGACTAGAAAACTGCGTCCAGTGAAACTACTTCCAGTTTGTGCCTGCATCAGAGTATTTATCAGCAACAATGAAGAGAATCTGAATTTTGTATCCATTCTTTAATAGGAGAGATACCCATAAGTTACTCTCTAACAAGACTGTGATATATTACTACATATATCAAATGAAGAAATCCAACACTATTAAGTGAATAGATATGAACAGTGCTACACGCTTAAAAACTAGTCTCTTTAAATTCACTCATACATTCAACATTCATTCAGCAGCTGCTACATGCCAGGCATTGCACTAAGAAACAAGGAAACAAACAACTGTCAGAATGCTTGCTTGCTAAGAGATTGTAGTCAAAGATATAATTACTTTCCAAAGGATTAAATGATATAAATTATAATAAGATAACATTATCTACTAACAAATATCATGTTGTATAATTCATATAAACAACAATAACAAAATTAACTGCAAACTTTGTTCCCTAGTCCATAAGAGTATCAGTTCATATGTAGTATATGAACACCAAATTTTTTAAAAAGTAACAGATTTCCCTTACTATTATAATAAAGGATTATTTCTTTTGGATCAGGCTATCTGTAAGTCAGGATCAGCAATCAAACAATATCCACTATTCAAAAAATAAACTGCAACTATAGTTATATGAAAGAAAAACAAAATTTATGATGATTCAAAAAAGGCAGCCTTTAATTGCATCTATTTATATACTTCAGCAACATAGCTATGAAAAATATGCTAATGAGCCAGTGATCTACTTAAGACCAAAATTTTGGTTCCAGCTCCACATATTTCTGTTTAGCTGTGAATCATTCAGAAATGATTAGATACACATCCCCTCTGTAGGAAAAATGTTCATAATAAATGAAAAATTAATTCAACCAGGTGATGCTAAGGAATTACCAACTGTATCATCTATTAGCAACCTATTCCATCCATAGAATTTTGAAATTTTCATTTTGAATATTTTGTATCTTTACCTAGATCAAACTATTAATTAGGAATATGTTTTACCATAGAACATGAGAAAAGTTCTGATGTAATCATATCTATATAGAGAGATATAGTTGAAGTCCTACAGTAAACTGGTCTTTAACATTAATTTGTAATACAGTTGATGAAAAGGGAGGTATTTTTTAAAAAAAAAGAAAAAGAAAAAATAAGCCAAGATTGGGTTGAATCATCAGATAAAATGTACACAGGTGAAGGAAACGTGATTAGGCATTTCAAAGTACATGATATGACCAAAAGAATGATTTCTAAGGTCCCTTCCAGCTCTTGGATTCAAGGAACCCTTAACAAGATAATTATGCTCTTTCTAAGATTTCAAGGTCTTATCTCATTAATCAGTGAAACACTCTATATTTTTGAAACCAGAAAAATTAAAAGAGAAGATGGTACAAAGAACCTTGAAAATGATGAGTAAAAAATCATTTAAAATTTTCTGATACACCTGCAGTGAGAGATTTAAATGAGGGAAGAAAGGGAGGGTAGAGGCAGAGGGATTGCATAAGCACTAGTTTACCACAAGTGCCCCCAAACCCTAGACCCAGCTTGCCACTCCATCCATCATTCTCCTAATGTTTGGTTCTTAAACTTTTAGTGCTCAAAAATACAGCATTGAACTTTTGCAATTGCAACCAAGCCACTGTACATTCCATAAGAAACTGTGTCTAGAGAGACAGGCAATGAGATCTGAGTTCAGAACTTTCCTACATTTAACTCAAGTTCAGAAATGTCACTTTTCAGACTATAGTCACTTGCCAGAGAATTAGGTTTAAAAGCTCAGAAACAGTAGTGTAGTTGCTCGTTACTTGTTATTTTACTGCTCCTGTTTCATTCAATGTTAACTAAGTAACAATTCAATTTTTTAATATTCTCCCATTTCACCTGCCAAAGAACAATTGCTGAAGAGCATTAGCAAGGCCAATGACCATATAATCGTTTGCCACTGTTAGCTCATTCTATAACATTTGTAAGAATATTTGAGTCTTATTGAATTTCATTCATTTTCAATTTAAAATAAATTTATTTTAAACTGATACACATGAACATTTTTAAAAGTTTCTCAACAATTTGTTCCATTTGACTTTCCAGAGACATGTGAGGACCTTCCAGTTGTAAACTATTATTTTCCAGTGACCTCTGTTTCTTTTAAATTATTTACCAATGCATTATAATTATGCATAATAGTGGGATTCATTATGCCATATTCATACTTGCACATAACATAATTTGATCAATCTCGTTCCCAAATACTCCTGATTTTCTTGCTGTCCCCTATTGATCTCCCTTCTATCATCAGTATTATTTCAAATAATGTATTATATATACACATATATATGTGTATATATTTGCATATAATGTAATAATTTCATATATACATGCAGAATTCACTGGTACACTTATACAAACAAAGCATAATTTGGTAGATTTTGTTCCCCAGTATTTCCCCATGTCCTCTCCTCCTCCCTCCCTCTCAAGCCCCTTCATCTATTGTTCTCCCTTCTGTTTTCATAAGATCCCCTTTTTTAATTCCTTGTTTTCCTCTCCATCTTCTTCATAAGAAATATTCAAGACTTGACTATCTGACTCTGGTTTATTTCACTTAGCTTGATGTTCTCCAGATCAGTCCATTTGCCAGCAAATGCCATAATTTCATTCTTCTTTAGGGGTGAGTAGAATTTCATTGTGTATATATACCACATATTTTTATCCATTCTTCCATTGATTGGTACATGTGCTGATTCTATAACTTGACTATTGTAATGTACATAGCAACCTTTATGTTTTATCTGATTTTGAACTCCTTTGAATAAATTGAAAATGTTTTAAGATGATAGAAACAAAGAGTCCTTCAATTTTTCTTTTTCTTTCTTTTTTTTTCCAGCACTGGAGATAGAACCTAGGGCACTCTATCATTGAGCTACATCACCATCCCCAATCCCCCCTTTTTATTTTGAGACAGGGCCTCACTAAGTTGCTGAGGCAGGCCTTAAACTTATGATTGTCATGTGCCAATCTCCTGAGTCACTAGGATCATATGTGTGTGTGCAACCACACCCAGCTGAGTCGTTCAATTATTCAATGAAATCAACACTGACCAACTTCTAGTATGCACCCACTTTTGTAACATTATGTCAAAATGAACCCTAATATTATGTATAACTAAAATGAACTAATAAAAAAAAGATTTCCAGGAAATCATTATTGCAAGGACTTGAGAACTGCCTTTGTAATAGTTGAACTACTGTGATTTGCAAGAACAAAACTATAGGCCCAGAGATTAATAAATAGAGTTCATTTATAAGAAAGTAAAATTCATAGAACTACTTGGAATAATTTCTTACAGTGCTTATGTGAGCCTAACATGATTGTGTTCAATGAAGAATGCATCAGACAGAATAATGGCCTCCCAAAGATATCCATATCCTAACCCCAGGAACCTGTGGATATTTTATTACATGGCAAAAGGGACTTTACAAGTTTAACTAAGATTAGGACCTTGATTTGGGGAGAGTATCTCATATTATGCAAATGCATCAATGTAATCACCTGAATCCTTAAAAGTAGAAGAGTGGGTCAGGCGGAAATCTGAAAAGGATTCAATCTGCTATTACTGGCTTTGAAGATGGAAGAAGGGAGCCAGATGCTAAGGAACACAGGCAGCTTTGGAAGCCGAGACTATTCCTCAGCTTACAGGCAGCAAGATGACAGGGACCTCACGATTACAGTCACAGAGAACTGAATTTGGTCAGTGACAGAAAGAAGCAGGAAACAGATTCTCCCATTGAGTCTAGTCCTGTAGGCACTTTGATTTTAGACTGCTGAGACCAATACCAAACTTCAGACTAAAAAACTTTAAGATAATACATTTGTGATGTTTTAGACCATTAGTTTGCAATAATTTGCTAGGGCAGCAATAGAAAATTAATAGAGATATTTTTTTCATTGTGTTCTTGCACACAGTTAAGCAGTGCAATAATAGTGTCACAAGAAAGTACTAAACATACTGACTAGGGTAGTACCCTCGGAAAGTGCTAAAAAGAGCACACCAGCTACGGCACTGTCCAAGGTGGCTAACTGCTATGTGGAGGACAGGCGGGTAATCAATGAAGGTGGAATAATGCTTTAACTATGAAAACATCAGAAGTTAGTCCCAATATCATATGAGGAAGTAAATAAAATTTTCTTAATATTTTCCTAAATTTCACCACTTGACAATAAATGGCTAACTTTTTTCTACACTACCACCCCTTAATCCAAAAAAGCTTTCTCATCTATCATTTTTCTTTTTATTCTAACCCTAGTAAAATATTATCTAATTAATAGAATAAAAGTAGCCAAAATCTATAAAAATGAAAATGTATTAGATAAGTCAAGATTTTTGAAATCAGATGGCCCTGAGTTTGAAATGTGGACTTCACTTCTTACTTGATACATTACACTAAGCAAGTTAACTAACTTCTCTGAACCTGTATGTCCTTATGTGTAAATAAGGAGAAGACTTATTTTATAGAGTTTTGGGAAGACATCATTCAAGGTGCCTAGCACTTTTACAGCTGCACTCAATAAATAGCATTATATTTAACAAAACTGAACTAGCACATTTTTAAATTGGGAATAATATGTCTCATATGAAATTGAGAATATCTGATATACAAGATAAATTAAAGTTTTAAACTGGTTTCATTTATATTTTCCTCATTGAAGGAAGATTTTTTTCACTTCTCAATCAATATTCTAAGAAGCACTCTCAAAACAGGTTGGGTATGTTCTTGTCTTAGCATATGCTAAATGTGAAAAAATGGGTAAAAATAATAGGTACATTCATCATAGCAAGTTATGCCAGTAAAAAATATTTTAGTGTAAGTGGAAACTAAATTATTTTAAGTTAAGATTTAATCTTGCAGTCTGGGACCAAATTATTGCTTCTTGGAAGGCAATATATGTACCCTTATATTATCTAAAGTATCTACACAGTAAATTATTCCCTGTCCAACATGAAGGATGGCATTCCATCCTTCCTGTTTAAAAGGATACCATTTAGGTTAATATTAAACTTCATTTTCCATGCTGTACAATATGCACTTTGGAATTTGGTACCTAGCTCCAATTTATTTCTCCTCATTTACCCCAGAGACATTTTTCTTCTGTAATATTTTCATTGCCCTTATATCCATCATCAACACTGAAATTAGAGTAAACAAAAATTTTATTTAACCTGTTTGTCTTGGTTCTGAACTTTCATGACAGTAAAATAAACAATTTCATTGTTTATGAATAAAGATAGTATTGAAGATGAAGAAGAGTCATTCTGAATGGCTGTAAAAGCTATATCCCTAATATTCAGCAGTTATGCCTGACATATAATAGTGAGTAACTGCTGAATATTTTTAACTTAATATATAGATGGGCCCTGATGTAATGATAGTTTGACTTATTTTTCAACTTTACAGTGGTGTGAAAGTGTTATGCATTCAGTAGAAAACACACTTCCAATTCTGAATTTTGACCTTTTCCCAGACTAATCACATGTGGTATGATAATCTTTTAGGATGCTGGTATGATAATCTTTTAGGATACTGTGCAGTGGTAGCAAGATACAGGTCACAGTCAACCACGCCATCATAAGGGTAAACAATCAACACTCTACATTATACTTCATTGGTAAGCTGGATTATTAAGTAGATGAGGATACTAAATGCATTTTGAATTAAGATATTTTCAACTTTCAAAGTGAATGAAAATGAACTGAGCACTTCCAAAACTGAATTTATCAGGAACTTCTTTGTGTATGGATTCCCCAAGAATATCATGTTTATATCACCTATTTCTCAGTCTTGAAAAAAATAAAGAAATACATTATGGCCGCCATTTCAATTTAAAATATAATGTACAAAGCATATAATTCTTAACTCTTCAACTGCAATAAAGTTATTAACATAAGTAACTCAGTTCTTTGTCATCCCTCCCTCTCCCCCTAATTTGACTCTACATAGGTCTCACCAAAATATTCTAAATGCTAAGCTGAATGTTTGGAATTCTCAGTAGCTCTGGATTTACCATGCTGGTGTGAAAATTTGCAATTATGCCTTGATTCCCTCTGGGAGAAGGGTGGGGTTTGGGGATGGGGGAGGGTACTTGGAAGCAAGACTCATTTAAGCATAAAAACAATGAATCTAGATAAATTATTGACAAGCAAAATTCTTCGAAATACCTGAAAGCAACAAGAACATTAGCTATCTTTAGGTGTCTTGTGAGCAGTGTTTTCCAATAACATTAAATGGTGTCAAGAGGTCTCTGAAACATATGCAGTAGGGCTGAAGACAAAATTTTAATTTTACTTGCACATGCCAGGCTTCTCCAAACTAAAAGATCTTAAACAGCTGAAAATATAAACAAGCAATTCAATCATAAACCTCCAAAACAGAAGTTTGCAAACTCTATATTCATGAGGGGCAAGTGTAAATTCCATAATTAAAAAATAACAATCCTGGGATCTTTTAGACAAACAGAACATCTGTTTAAAAGGAGAGAGATGTCTTCTCCTAGTAAGACAACATACAGTGAATCACATTCAGATGCAGTATTTCACATAAAGATTAACAGGGAAAACCTGTTTAGGTGAGGATAATTGGGAAAGTAAAGGGCCTGTAAACCATGGCACACAAGATTTTCAAGCTCAAATGTAATAGAAAAATATCTTTATTTTCTATATAGCTACATTGGGATCAGGAGATTAAAAGATAGGAGGAATTGATTTTGTTCAACAAAAGAAGAGCTGGAGCGGTCCATGAATGAAAGTTGCTGTCTTGATGAGGTAGTGAGCTCTTTGTCACTGACAATGTTCTAGGAGGACATATACTGCCGTCTTTGAGAGGTATCACAAAGGGATTCCTGCATTAATTAAAGAGGGTATAAATTTTCCAAATGATCTCAAAGATCACTTGTATCTCTATGATGTTTTCTATTCATAAATGACAAGTTAGCCTGTTTACAACTGCAGACAATGCACATTCCTCAAGAACATGCTACAAAAGTTAATAGATGAACAAAAAATTGTTTGTAGATGTTAGCTATGTTATTTCTTGACATAATTTTATTAATTTGGGCATATGTAGTAAGAACAAATTAAGCAGACACCCAAGTAAAAGTTTATGTAATTGTAAAAGAATCTAAATATTCTTTTCTAATTTGAGATTATCAATTTAAAAAATTATTTTACTACGTAAGATTTCTTAAACAAGTCAATATATTCAGTAAATTAGAAAAAAGACAGTCTTACAGGAAAGAAATGTCAAAATTAGAAAACATACGTTTTTATGATGTCTATCTTTTGAATCCCACAAACAGGAAGAATTTAAAAACTATGCATATTTTCCCCCTGGAAATCTAAGAACTTAGATTTATTGATGAAATAATTGAAAGCACTTGCTATAAAATACTGTGCTGTTGACATTTATTATAAAATATATTTTACATATTAAACAAAATAATTATAAACAGGAAGCTCACTGAATACAAGTGCAGGGGCTAAGAGACCAAGTCTAGTTCAATAACACTCATTGTCTTTTAACTTGATAAACATAAAATTCTAACAAAAATATCTCACATTATCTTTCTTGCTTGAATTCACTGTGATACTGCACTGGCTAATTCTTACCTAATTGTATAGTCATACTGTTACTGTCAAAATTTGTTGCTTGTGAAGAAAAGATAAAAGGATCACTAGTGCTATCTTTTTTATTCCAGTGTGTCCTTAGAATCTAACAATGCATTAACCCCATAAAATTGGCCTAAAGAAACCATTTGCTGTTTTAAAACACTGAATATCAAAAACACCAGAAAACAACTTAGATGTAATTGGCCTTTAAACTTTATTAATTTAGGAAAAATGACAGGGTAATTTATATGTTTTGCACCTGTCAAGAACAGAGTCTTTACTAACACAGTTTACTATGACCAGGAGATTCTCCCTCAGGCTAAGGTTGAACTTCAACCCACTGTTGAACAGACTGTAACACAAACACATGTCACCAAGAACTTGATTTCTATCAATACAATCCCTTCTAAAATCCACATTTACGGTATACCATTCTGAAAGTGTTCAAATCTGAAGCTGAAGGAACGCTATATCTACCCAATAAGGACTGTATTAGCCTGTCTTTTGTCTTTAAGATACTCTACTTCTCCTGTATCACATATTGTGCCAAAGACACAATTTTAAAAGTGTTTATTGTTGTATGGAAAATCTATTTTCTTTAAAATTGCCATAAATAGTCCATCATCAAGAAGTCTGAAAATTGTTGAGACATTTCAAGTGTCACTCAGTTTTTTTAAAAAGAGAAAACAAAGTTGAACTTTAAACCAACAAAGAAAAAAAATAAAATAGCTTTTCTGTTCAATGTTTGTAGGAGGGGAAATGTTTTGTATTTTATCTTTCACTAGCATAGCAGCACTGTCCTATCTATAGCATCAATGAAGACCTACAGCTAAGCAGTACCTACTGGGTTTAGAAAAAGATGGTAAAGAGTCCTTATATTTTTCTTTGCTTGCTCAATTCCTGCAACACAATTTTACTACAACCAAGGAAACTTTATATTGATATTTTGATCTTGGAGAAAGTACCCAATACTTCAATAAAAATCACATAATATGTATTAGACAAAATCACAGTAAATAATGATAAAACATTAAAAATCAACACTGATGCTATGCAAGTGTACATACAAAATGATTTTATAACAACCGTGAAGAATTCTATATTCAAAATATTTAAGTGTTTTACAAATAATTTTGCAGGTAAATTTCTAGTAGATAACAATTTTTCAAGGAGTCAGAATTTATTCCATTTCAATGCAAAGAGTTTAGGCAAAGAAAATGATTTAATCTATGTTTGGCAGTCAAACAAATATACTACTTGAGTCAGTATTCTAACTTAATCTTCATAATTTTCGAGTGAAATTTTAGGTTAAACTTAATATCAATTTTTTATGTAGGAGGTTTATGGAATGTAAAATACTGGTGAGAACATGTTAAATATGATGTTTTTATTTCAGGCCAAGTGAGGCAATGAACTATGATCTAAAATAGTCAAAAACTACACAATTTATTTTTAAAAAATGATTTAAACTCCCCAAGAAAGTGCTTCCCCAGATTTAACATTTTCTCTTGGTGTATATTTACTTAACATCAAGTATTAAAATATTTATAAGGAAAAATAAGTTAGGTGAACTTAATAATATATAGACTGATTTAAGTCAAAATAGTCTAGTCTCCCATTAGCTCTTCAAACATATTTTTCCATTCTACCTATGTGTACCACCAACGACCAATATTTGACATTGTAAGACCTGTGATATTTTCTGGATTCTATCTTCTAAATCAGTCTACTCATATCATCAGGTCAAAGAGGTAAATACTTAAAAGGAAGAAAGTGATTCACTAAAAATGTTTATTAAGTTGTATCTGAGCTTGTGGCTAGTATGAAATAATAAAATATGGGCACATATTTAGCCATCACTAAAAACTGACAAATCAGTTGCAATTGGAGCTGTGATTTGAATCTTTTGGATAGTATGGATACTAGAAACATTAATGACCATTATGACCATTATGAAACCATTATGAACTGGTTTTAGTAGAGTTTTGTTTTATTTATGATAAAGTTACTTTTGGTAAATCTTTAGTGATTTCTCACCAACCAAGATTCATAAAGTCAGCAAGCATATCCTATTTTCTCAAATAATGTGAAAGAGTTCAATTAACTTGTCCACCTTCGTTAACTTGTCACCTCTGTTAATTTATGCTTTTGACAAAATCAGCTTTTGAAAATCAGATATAGCTGATTTTTTTAAAAAATATAGTCTAAATTTTTGCTTCATAGGAAAAAGGGTTTAACACCTATAACAGATAAAATAACCCTGGAGCACCAAAAAAGAATATAAAAAAAAATCTGAAAATGACTCTGAAATGTCCTCATTTTTTCAGTGCTTTCCAGGGAATCATTTCTTTTGGACTGAAAGCATAAACACACTTCCTCAGCAAATGAAAGCCTTTCAAAGAACCCGATAGATATCACTGTGTATCTGAATCTCACATAAAACAAAAACTAAGTCAAAAATGGCAACTCACCAGACTTTTACACACACTAAAGCAGGAAAAAATTCCGTCTTTCTTACTAAAAAATATTTTAAAAGGAATATTTACAGTTAAAACATTGTTCTTATTCAAAAGCTTTTCTTCTACTAATTTTGTTATTTTAAAAGGTCCAGTTTCCCTTCACTCCTTCCTCCACCAAAAGAAAAGGATTGTGAATACTACTTTAAAAGAATGTTTTGTTACATTTCCTAGAATTTGTTTTTAAAGCTACATTTTATGAATTTAACAAGATTTTGGGAAATTCTAAAAACTATTAGAAAGACTTCTCAATGCATCTCAGTAATATTTACTTAACATAAATTTCTAAAACAGTAATATATAGAATACTCTTTTCAATTCTCTGCATATAAATAACTGCTCAAAGTATAATCTGCAAGAATTCAAACTTATACTTCAGAACTCAAATGACAGAACTGAAAAGATGCAATATGAAACTTATTAATATTTATATACAACTACAATATAAAAGTCTTGTTGAAAGACTCATTTTATGACCAATATGTTAACTCTGAATGTTTCAAATTCATCAAAAGTACTATAGAAGACATTTCCATATATAACACATCACCAACAATCATCACATTTTAAGCCAGTACACAAAAGAAATCATGTTTTAGATATATAGAAATTCAAAACATTCCCATGTTAAACATTAAACTTTCCTTATGCAATCCCTCAGCTCTACCTTTGTGCTTTCACATTAGTAATTAGATTAGCATTAGGCATTTTAAATGAACATAAACATAAACTATAGGAAAACAAAACAATGGTAAAATGTGGACATGCCAATCTCTTTAAATGTTAACAAGCATGAAGATTTCCTAATCTTGTAGGTTTTGGGATACTGCTGTTTGGGGGTTTCCCCCCGTTTTGTCACAAGGTAGATTCATGAATGAAATCCCACTTTAATATCCTATTTTCTCTCACTTACATGTATGCTGGAGAAAGTGGAGTTGACCTGGATGTTTTAAGCACAGGAACTGGGAATTTCCAGATAGCAGGAGAGCTCGTTTTCCATTTCAATGGCATGTTGTCACCACGGTACTACAATAACAGTAAACAGCGTTTCCATAACAGACTACCAACTAGGACTTCCATTCCACACTGTACTGACACAGCAGTGGCTGCCGCGGAGAACAAGCAAAGGATTCTGCCAGTGCCCTTAAACCGATGCTTCCAATCTGTAAAATAGGACTGCAAGGTACCTCCTTTAAATCCTCCTGTCCCCTAAAGCAATATGATGATTCTATCATTCCAACTCAACAATAGTGCCACCTCGTTAGAAAAGCATTGACTGCAGTGTGTGTGTGTGTGTGTGTGTGTGTGCATGCACACGTGTGTGTGTATGTGTGTGTATATATATATGACTGCACTGTGCATACCACACAATGCAGCTTTACTTAATAAAAGCAGCTAAGGTTTGCTTTTTTTTTTAAGCTTGCAATGCTATTGTTCTACCTTAACAGGGATACTGCAGCACTATAGTATATTCTGCACCTTTAACCTGATTTCTGACCAATAGTAGCAGGAAAAAAAATAGATGGGTTTCATATGAAAATGAAACAACATACCTACTCAGAATACACTTGTCATCCTCTGAACATTCTTCTTTTGAGCTGCAACAATACAAATGGGATATAAACCTCAGCATAGCCTTAGGTCACAGCTAATAGAGATCAGTGACTAAATTCAGCAGCCTGCTTTCCTCCTGTGCAAGCTCTGGTCACACAATACAAGAATGCCATTATGGGAAAAGCCCGTTTAAAAATGCCAATTCCTCTGTTTTCCAGTTAGAAGAAAGCAAAATATAAGAACAAATATAAACTGCTGCAAAACTCTGCACGCTCTTCTAGTTGCTTCTGATTCAAGTTGCTTTCCTTCCCCTATTTTTATTTCCAAGCCAGGATGAGCAAAATCTCATACATTTACAACATGCCGTGGTAACACGAGTATCTCTCTGCCTTCTGCAGCAGAGAAGTACAGAATAGCGTGCTCTTAATAGCAGTCCTTGGAGGGACGCTATCAACAATCTAATTCAATACTGCCCTCCCCTTCTTCTCCCCCTGTCTCCTCCCGTTCACCCCCCTCACTCCCCCCGGCCCGCCCCCAAACAGCTCACAAATTGCCTAGAGGACAGACCAACGCTGCTGGCCAAGCAGGTGTCCAGCAGGGACCACTCCAAAGCTCAGCAGCGGTCCAGTAACCTCTAGGGATTAGCGATTGTCACAGAGGTTCAAAATTTGAAGCTGCTGTCAAAGGCAGCTTGGGATATTTCGTGAAAGCAATGGCAAATAAAGGGTTTATCCATATTGTTTTAAAATACTTCCAGAAAATAGCATTGTGAATGCTCCAAATGTGGCTGGGTGTTTTTAAGTTAAAGGTTTAAAGCACCAAAACAAATTCATAAAATTTCTACACAATTCTAAAATGGTATTATGAACTCTTTATTTACAGGTGAAGAATTTTACTTCTGATGTAGGCAAGTGTTAATCACTAAGTACATACCATCATAACACCCTTTTATGTTTACGTGAAAACAAAATTATCCATTTCCATCAATGCAAGCTTAATAAAGGCAGATCACCACTGGAACAAAAGTCACTACCTTCTAACAAAACCACAAGAGCTCATATTTACTTTCATGCTTGTATCCAAACAATAAACTGTGCTTCCAACTGAAATAGTTGGCTTTCAGATACTTTCTAATTATTCCTGTTTTTTTTTAATATTCAGATTTAGTCCATTAAGAGGACTTCTCATTTGTATTTTAAAAGCACAGATGGATATATTTGTATAAGAAGCTACTTTTAAAAACTACAAAATACATAATTTAATATACCAGAAATTCAGCACACAATCACTTTAGATATTCACAAGTAGGCAAAAAGACAGACTATTTTTTTCCTATGAAACACAATCATGTATGTATATGCAACATATATATACACACATACATACATGGAGAGAGAATACATATTTTGAAGCACTAATCAGTAATACACAAACTTTATAAATATTAAATTGATATCAGCCACCACTATCTTGCATACAATTTTTATTCAATCTATCATGTACAAAATCCTTCCAAAAATCCCCAAATTATATTTCCAGCTCCTTTAAGTACCCATACACAAAATTGTGTCATAAAAATCTTAAAATGAATCAGAGAAAGGATTATCAATTCCTTCGTGGACAAAATATATTTAAAAAGTAAATTTAAAAAATTGTGCCACTAATACAAATATACCATAGTCAATGTATTTTTATATTAGAAAGTTTTAATGTTAAAATCAGAAAGGTCCCAGGTACAACTATTGGTGTCAACTTGTTTGAAACCCAAAGAAGGATACACACACACACACACGTGCATGCACATGCACACACAGAGCACACATGCACAAGTGTGTATGCACACACATGTGTAGACAACAAGTTTGGAATACCTCTTTCCACAGTGAATTGCAAACAAGTTTTCAAAACCTGAAGCATTTGTAAATATTTTAAAATATAAAACATAAAACACTATACAATAAGACTACATAGTAAGGAGGTAATGTTGTAAAAAGGAGATTCGACTAAACATTTTCAAGCTTATGAAAATTTTACGAAACAGTAACTGCAAATGTAACTTCAACTTCTGAGAAAAAAAGATCCCAAATTTCTATAAAAATCCATGGGGTGATGTATATCTAGCAGTCCATCTGTCTATAGACATTACTCAAAATTTCTGAGCAGAAAATAGGGTTAAAAAGTTTTCCAAACTTCTAAGAAGATATTTTACTATCTTATGCAGGTGTAGAGTGCTTTATTGTAAAGATTTTCAAGTTATTATTCTTCTGTGAACAATCAACTGCTTGAGAAAAACCAACATTTTTTTTCTAATCTCATTAGGTTTCAAAGAAATCAACCAATTTCATTAATTTTCTACATCAATTTTCAGTCTAGATTTCTCATAGAGTTTAATACAAGTTTTGTATTCAAAGTAAAAAGAAAATAAGACTGCTTCCTTCCACCCTATCCTCAGCATGCTTAAAAACTCAAAAACCCAAAAGCTTGTGAACCTTTATTTATATCTAGTTCTTACTTTTGCTTTAATAAATTGCTAAGTCATTTGTAATTCTCTCTCATAAGCAAATAAATATTATGTCAAAGACTTTAAAAACTAATCCTTTGAGTAGAAATATGGCCCTTGAACACTATTTTAATTTGCCTAATAACACCATTCCTTATACGTCCTTTAGAAATAAACTTCAGCCAGGTAAAATCATCCCAATTAAAAATTAGCAGTATACAAATTAATCAGATGTTACTACCCTGGCAGAGACTTTATTAGCAACTATGAATATAATTATAATAACCATTATATTCCAGAACTAAAAATTGTTTTCATCTTCAGGAAAAAGGAAGAAAATGATTAAATGTGTATTTAAAATATAATTATGCAAGCTTAGTGCTCTGCTACTTTAATATTGAGACTGGTAAATGTTAAAAACCCTCAGTCACATCATAAGAAACACTGATTTCATTTCTAGAACACTTGGTTTCTATTATGGACCACTGCATAAAACAGGATAGAAAGACAACATACACAACAGATCTTCAAAGAATTTTATGAACATTAACTAATCACTTAAAAATACCTGTGAAATGCATATTTTAGAGATATAATAAACAAAGGACAATGATGGTCCTTGGCCAAGACACAGAAAGAGCCATTCTTGGCCAAATCTTACAACACAGAATTCCTGGCTCCTGATATAGGAAGAGGAGATTTTCAGAACTTGTAACACTCTTAGAAATCATCTTGCTGAGTGCCCTCATTGTATAAATGAAAAAACTGAAACTCAGAGAAGTTAATTTGTCCAAAGTCACCATTCTAAATAGCAGCAGAACTGTTCTCAATCTCCAAACTAGGATTCCCCCTCTAGAATCTCTATCATCTCTCTTTTCAATCAGACCATTCCATAAGATGTATGCTTTTATCTGAAGTGAATCATATCTTATAAATTTCTCAAAGAATTTTAAATAAATAAGAACTACAGAGATGTATTTACCCCACCTTTTAGATGTACACAGAAAGACAAAAGCAGGAAACACCAAAAGCGAAAAGGTACACATAAGGAACTATTGCCAAACTACCCCAATTCCACAAAACTGTTTTAAGAATAATCAGAGACAAAAATGTAAATACAACTTAAGCCAGTCATAGTATGGGACAAAAGTGAAAAGCACAAATAATTGTCTGACTTTTTCTTGGCATAAATATTCCTAAATAACTTTAGAGTAAAATTTAATTTACTGACTGACTAGTACCACCTAATATGTTGTGTGCCTAAATTCTCTCTCCATTTTTTTTCCTGATATGCCCTAAGAACAGACCTACCTTTTCCTTGTAAGGAAAAAGTTAAAACTGTGGCAGGTACAGCTAAATAATAAAAGCATCAGCCACATTTTATGTGAGCAGGCACTATGTAATCTCTTCAGTCCTGACAATGTCTCTGCAGACTAATCTAGAATATCAATGTTATTCATGTTACCCAGACAAGACTGCAGATCATGCCAAACTACGTGCCCCTTTTATGCTCGACCAATCAGTATAAGTACTTGGATGGCAACCAAGTAGGACTGTTAAATCTTAAAAAGTGCAGAAATAATTCTGGACAAAAGAGCAAAATTCTTAATATATTTAGGTTCCTTCTTACAGGAAATAGAACTGTTCACATGTATGGCTACATGTATTTGTCTATATGTGTTATACATATTTCTTACTCTGTGTGTGTGTGTGTGTATCTATTTGGTAATGTGAAATTGAATATAAAATACATTAAAAAGTTCTTACTACATATATATGTAGTCTTGCTACAATCAAAATGCAAAATTCCAACTGTTTTTCAAAGATAACTGTGTTAGAAAGTTCTATCTTGGAAATTTCCTTAACAGAACTGTGTGGATTCTTATAGTTCCACAAAGGATCTATGAAGACATAGCACTACTGTGGCTATGACTATGTCTTGGATTTACAGAGTGCCTACCATTCTTTCATAATAAAAATTAAGTATAAAGACATAATTATGCAGGCACATACTCATGCACATGCATAGAGAATTCTTATTTCATCATGGCATAAATAGTGTGAAGCTCAGGACTCTTTCAGTATGCAATAGTTTCATAGGCTAGGAAGGATACTAAGCAGGGCACCAATATGAGGAACTGGTATGCTGAAAAGTCAGGAAACATTAGGGAAGGGTATAAAGAAGAAGACAGCAACAGGGACAAGGAAGATACTGCTTGGCTGAAGGGAAATGGAAAACCAGAAGAGTAGCAATTCCTGATATTTATGTAACACTTTCTATAGTTGGGAAACAAATGAAAGAAGTTACAGGGTTAAAAAAAGTTTTTAGATAGATCGATAGATATAGATATAGATAGAGGTATAGATAGAGGTATAGATAGAGATAGAGATAGATAGATAGATAGAGATATATAGAAATATATGTATGTGACTGGGCACAGTGGCACTCACCTATAATCTCAGCAACTTGGGAGGCTGAGGCAGTAGGATAGGAAGTTCAAAGCCAGCCTCAGCAACTTAGTGAAGCCCTAAGCAACTCAATGAGACCCAATCTCTAAATAAAATACAAAAAAGGGCTGGAGATGTGACTCCAGTGGTTGAGTGTCCCCTGGATTCAATCCCCAGTACCCACCCCCCCCCCAAAAAATAGGTATGTGTTAAAGAAAACCATCCAGAATATGTGCTTAAATAAATTGTACTAATGAGAAATCTCTGCTCTCACCTAGAATAATGATTTTTTTAAATCTGTTTGGTCATCTCACAGCAACTTCCTAAGTATGTCCTTAAATTACTTTGGGTAAATAAAATAACAAGCCATTGCTAGCTTCTCTAATGCATTGTACATGAAAAAGTCAAACTTATCAAAATAAAAAGCCATTTTAAATGTACAGTACAGACTGGGGGTGTGGCTCAGTGATAGAGTACTTACATACTAGCATGCATTAAGTCCTGAGTTTCATCCTCAACACTGTCAAAAAAATAAAATAAATAAAATAGAATGTACTTGCAATTGAAGGAACAGTTAAGAATATGGTTGTACTGAATAAAAATATATTCATATAAATCTTTTCAAATAATTTCACAACTGTGTTTTAATTTTGGTGGCAGCAAACATACAAGCAAGATTACTAAAGATGCATGAAAACTTTATATATATATATATATATATACATATATATATATATAAAATCCACAATTTTTTGAAAAAAAATTTTTAGTTGTCAATGGACATTCATTTTATTTATTTATATGCAGTGCTGAGAATTGAACCCAGGGCCTCACACATGCCAGGCAAGCACTCTACCATTGATCCACAAACCCAGCCCCATAATCAATTTTTTAACATTTTTTTTAGTTGTCAATGGATTTTTATTTTATTTTTTTATATATGGTTCTGAGAACCAAACCCAGTTCCTCACACATGCGAGGCAAGTGCTCTACCACTCAGCTACAACTATAGCCCCCACATTCTTTATAAATTCTGCACTATTTTGCTAAGAATAAACAATAGCTAATAACATTTGTTTATGATGGTTAAAAACTTTTCAACAATAAGTATATCACATACCAAATCTCAAAAGACATGCCAGTCAATACTTGATATATTCTAAAGTATTTTAGAACCACAAAGATTTTTTATAAAATCTGTTTCTAAATTTAAAAAACTCCAAAATATCTTCTTCAACATTCCAATTTAAATTGATGAAATAATGATACTATTTTGAAAAACATATATACAAAGAGTTATTATATTCACATGTGAACCACTGGTATTCCAGTTAAAAGCAATATTAGAAGATTACCTAGTTGTCCAATCTCTTCTCCCTATTTGAAAATCTTGATTATTACAGGTTTATATAGTTTAACCACAATAATATTTGAATAACCAGAGGCAATACTTTCAAGGAAAGCTAATCCTAATGATTCATCAATATTATATACACTTTAAATTTTCCACAAAAAATGGTTCTTTATATTCAATTGTTTTATTTTTTCACCATTTCCCAGGCTTAATCATTAAAACTTTAAATTCCCTATATCTATATCCATAGACATTATTGCTAACTAAAAAGAAAAGGTTTAATTATATAATGAATGAGAAAATCTTATACTTCAAAAACAACTCAATTTCAAATTTGAACTTCATGACTCATTATTCTAACATGAAGCCTGACTGTTATGTTAAGGGTATAGTCATGGTATTTGGCCTAGTATGGTGGTAACCAAGAGACTTTTAGTAAACTCATCTCTATTTTCATGACTATTTCCATATCCTTTTCATTTTCTAATTTTGAATCTTCTGTTTGGAGATTTTGAGTTCTCCTAAACAAATAAAGGATACAGAAACAGTTGGGGTGAGAGATGTCCATTATATGGTGATAAGTCTAAATTATAGAAGCTAACTAAAAAGTGTGTAATTTAAAATTTCTATGCCTTCAAATAGCAACTTAATTAAAATCCTGATATAACACATCATTAGCATATGTTATAAAAAGTGGTCATGTGTTGTGATCTAACCAAAGCATTGCTTTGGCATTATGCCTAACTTTATTACTTAGATGCAACAGCTATCCCATAGGGGGTAAACCATTTCTTTTCCTTTATCTCATGTTCTATTATTAACTAAAGTGAATGGAATTTTGAATAAAAACAAAATTTATATCCTAGATTGACCCTAGGTTTAAGCTAGTGGTAGTTTACTTTTGGGTTTCCTGGCAGTCTTTCTAAGCCTGTCTACTATAATATGTTCAGAATCACATCATGTCTTTAAAATCAAATGCATGTTTTAAATAATCAGTTATTTTTAGTCATTTTTCATGGAATTCTGAAGCTACACAACACTTGGGTGAAAATATTTTCCCTTTAGCTAGTATATATTTATTCATTTATTCCTTATTCAGCTTGATCTAAGTCAGAGACACTGTTGAGCATTTTTATGTATCTTCCACTGCAGGATCTAGCCATTTTATTTAAATTCCTACAATACGGTTCAGACATTAAACAAAAATATTTATGTTTATGTGTTTCAAAATATACCAGTTTTTGAGATTCAGACTTGTAAAATACAGAACAACAAAACCCATATTCCAAAAGGCCAAGACTGAGCTTCAAATGATATTCAGGGAAAGACACTAGCAAATTTATTAATTAGGACCATGCTCTTTTATATGTTAACTAAAATGTGTTTCAACTGAGGTCTTTTTAGTATATTAACCATTATGGACAATGCAACATAGACTTGGATGTCAGAAATACCAAAATCAATCAATTCACTATACCTAACCCCAAGTCCTTAGAGAAGAGGTACATACTGATTTAGTCCAATCATCAATAAGTATTGAAAATATATGACTTCGTTAAATGTTACAAATATACAAAAGAACACAGGTGCTCTGGCTATCAGGCCCTTATAATCTAATCAGGTCGACTGGATAGTCATACCTGAAACATAAGGGAGAACAAATATATTGATACAGTAAAAGTCTTAACTATAATAGAAACTTGGGTGGTCTAATTTTATAGGCAACTTTAAAAAAATATTTTAAATATCTTTTTTAGTTGTTGATGGACCTTTATTTTATTCATTTATTCATATGTGGTACTGAGATTGGAACCCAGTGCCCCACGCATGCTAGGCAAGTGCTCTAACACTGAGCCACGACCCCAGCCCTATAAACAACTTAATTTTTTAAAAAATTATTTTAAAATAAAACAACTAGGAAAGGTTAGTTATTATGACATCAAAATTTATTTTTCACCTTTTTAAGGGAATCTTTCCACCCTTTAACCTTCTTCAAGTTTAAAATGGACACAGCCTTTTTTATAAAATACCTCACAGTCTCCAAAGTGAGCAATGCCTATTGTGATGAGCTTCAGATGTGGACACAGAAATGTGGGTAAATAATATCTATTATTCCTCACCCTTGCCTACCTCTTGGCTCCAACTGCCCTGGTTGATATGCTTTCACATGAAACACAAATGTTGTTGGGAAAAAGGGTCTCTTCTTTTGACTCTTGCACAGTCAAAAGAGAAAAAGAGAGAAGTTTTATACTTTTAAAGCAGATGCTTTCAAACATTAGTATGCCAAAGATCAGCTGGAGCAAATAAAATGTACAAGTCTGGAGGTAGGTATTTATACTCTGCATTTGAAACAAGTACCCCAACTGATTACCATGCCAGGTCTACTAAGAGAAACACTTCTTTAAGGTCAAGGTTGCTAAACACACTCCCACCAACCCAGCTCAAAATACCCCAACTATAGTAACATTCTGTTTTCTCTCTCAGTCCCTAGCCTTCCTTAGCATATCAGCATTGGCTTTTCACCACCAGTTGTCAAATTGAACTGTCCACAGCCTTTATCTTGCCCTCCCACACTCCAAATTCTTCCAGGTCTGGGAGAGTCTGAAAGCAATAGTGTCCAGCTGGCAGACACACAGAAGCAGACAAGTAGATGAAAAGTGGGGAATTGTGAGGAACAGGAATTTTTAAAAATGTACTATAAATTACGTTGATTATGTATTACAAATTTAAAAGCTAAAAACTTGTTTCAAACTTTTTCCATGAGGAAGAATGCAAGAGGACAGAGCAAGGCACCTTGGGTCTGGTTGCAGTTCTGTCACTAATTAGCTTTATGACCTCTAGTGTTATCTTTCCTTATCTGTAAATTAGGAAAAATGCTACTTTTCTTGCTCATCTCATAGCAATGTTATGAAAGACAAATTAACATATGTTTGTGAAAGCACACAGGAAAATATAAAGCACAATACAATGATGTGTGGTATTTTTAATAATTTTTTTAATAAACACAAAATCCTAGACATCATTTAACTTTCCTTAAAAACTAAATGTCTTCCGTTTCCTCAGGGTCTTTTATAAAAATAAATTCTCATTGAAAAAGAGGTAGACGAAAATGCAGACCCTTAGACATACCCTGAAGTTGATTTTTTGAATATATCCTTGAAATCGGCTTGTTTTAAAGACAATTGCCTCCGTCTCCTGAAAGTGGAGTGCAAAAAAAAAAAAAAAAAAAAAAAAACTGGTTAATTGTGGCTTCATTGTATTTAGTTCAAATTTTTCAAAGCATACCCTGAAAGCATTTTAGCTGTAAATTAGTAAGTCATATTTATAAACCCTGAACAGTTAAGGCCACACAGAACAATTTAAAATTATGTAAATTAACTTTTCAAAAGCTTAACTAGAAAGTCATAAGATTCTATTTGTTTTTGGAAGCTCTCTTAATGTTTTAGAAACTCTGGAATAAAGACTGGCATTAAGTGCAATCTTTATTTACAACAGATCTACAAGACTAAACTAGTCAAATTTGGACACAAGGAAACACTTCTCCAGTAAACATATATTCGCCCTTGGAGTGATTTGTCTTTTAGTAGCTTTTTAAGCCTAAAGGTCAATTCTTTGCTGATATACCACTTTGCCATAAAAACCTGAAAGCAAATGACACACATTAAAAGCTTTCTGAGAACAGATGGCTAATGTTCTTCTGGGCTCGTTTACTACCAATTTTCTTATTTTCATACTGCTTGTAATTAATAAAAACATATAAATAGATGTATTGTCGCCTAACCAGAAGATTTGGTGCTGGGGAAGTTCTGCCATTTATCTAGCTCCTTTAGGCAAATTCACAAAAAAGCAACATTGGACAGACACACTTCTGGTACAGCCTCAGGATTGCAGTTTTAAAAATAGAGACTACTACAGAAGCACTGCAGTATATTCTGTCGACAGTCAACTCTCTTAATAAATTACAGCATGCTGGCAGATGTTTGAGAAGCTCTAACACAATATATAATTTATTTACATTTATTTCATTTACGTTGTTATTAGCTTCTAGAAGGTAAACATTAGCCTCATCTAACATTTTCTCCTAAATAACCTGTCTCAATTTTTTCTGGGTCAACTCACAAGCGTTATTGCATTATTAAAGTCATAACTAAATCAAAGTCAGAGTTTAATAGCATTTTTAGAAAGACCTTGACAAAGACCTTACCTAAAAGATTATCTTACATCTAATGACTTCCAAAGAATAAAGGTAAATGGCGAATATTTTCTTTCCTAGAATGATAAATTCTAAATACCATCTCCTTGCTGCAATATTGTTTCAAAGTCTACTTTTAAAATGCTATAATATAAATATTATTTTTGAATGATTAAAAGCTATAATAAATTAAATTCATATTTTATCATGTTCTAGCATAAGCCTTGCCAAGCAAATAACAATTATAACATTTCCTTGCTTAGAAATACATTAAAATATCTTTAAATACAGCTTATTTTATATTCCTATTAATATTATTCCTTTTCTTTGTGTATGTAAGAAGAATCTGGTGTGCCACCTTCTGGTAACTTAGTGAAATTATATATTTCTACACAAGTCACTGTTCTTTATTTTAACTTTTTAAATATATATTTCTTAACCTGGATTACATTTAAGCTAAATAAATAAATCTACACCACAGTCTGAAGCAAAATAAAATTTCCTTAGAGATTTTGTTAAAAATCAAGCTTTATCCAAGCTCCCTATGATTTTTACATGGTTACCAATATGTCTCCTGAATTCTACAATACATGTAAAATTGATTTTTGTATACCGCTTCACAGCCACATATGAAAATAACAGGCTTGCTATTTCAATGAATAAGTAACGGCAGTAAATAAAGGAAAAGAGAGGTCTCTTACCAATAAGCCCATTTTTCTCTTAAGGTTTGAACTCTCATCATTTGTCATGTTCTTGTGGATCCCTCTCTCATCAAATTCTCTGGAGTTTTAAAGTTAAGAGCTGTGATGCTCAGCTAGGCTCTGCTACATAGTAGCGCACCCCAGTGCATCTGGCTGGTATAACACTTCAGTTGCAGCTCCCAAAAGCAGAAACAGGCTTTATACATTCAAACACCTATGCACTGCTCACCTTCCCTTGACAGAAAATTGTAGTCAGTGTGCTTGAACTATTTATATTTCACATCTAAACTCCAGATCAGATATGAAAATGGGGACCACATGAATTTTGAGCTTAGTTCCAATAAACTGAACAGGAACAAAGTGTTTATCTTTAGAGCAGAAATGTGGTGAGGCAAATTACTAACACAAGATCTGACTTGGGAAACAACGTGTTTACCTGAAAGGAATCATTTTTTGCAAGGGTCACTGTCCTGCTATTTGCCATACTGAATCTTTATTATCTTTCCTCTTTCCTCTCTCTTGCTTATAGAAGCCAGTCACTAATCCTATCATTTCTCTTTATCAATTTTCCAGGAATCTAACCCCCCTTGGTTTTTATAAACAAACAAACAACTTCAAAAGAGATATATGTAACTGGTCTGCCTAGTCTCCATCTCAGTCTATCAGTTACATTGCTTCTAGATCATTCTTTTAAAATGAAACTACACATGATGAAACTAAGTGTTCAATGAGCATTTTATTTTTAAAAAATTAGTTGAATTAGCTATAGGTACTATAGTTGGTAATATGGCTATAAAAGTGAATAAGGCACAACCCGTTGCTCACAGAAAGCTTCTACTTGAGTGAGGGAAACAGACATATACTTCGACAACACAAAATAAGATGCAGAAGCTTTAGTAGTACAGGCTCAATTCTACAGCAACAGCAGAACAACGAAAATCCTGCTGCAACTGAGGTTGAAGAATGAGAATTTCATCAGATAGACTGTAGAAGAAATACCCTAGGCAGAGCCACATAGATTTGAGGGAGTACAACATGTTGGAAGGATCAGCAAAATCTTCAATATAACTGGAAAGAGTTCAATATGACTAGAAATAGGGTACAAAGTGTTGAAAGGAGTAGATTTTAAGATTATGCAGAAACCACACAGCAGAAGGCCACACATGGCAGTGAAGAAGTCTGAATTTTATCCTGTGAGCTATGAGAAATCATTTGTTTAATGAGTGGATCAATCAAAAAATTAAGCAACTAAGTCCAGCACTTAGACGTCACCACACGCTCTTGCAGTTTCCTGCACACAGTATTCCATAACAACAACTTGCCATTCTCTATTGCACAAGCTTGCTTTGTTCATTCTCGCTTTGCTCCAGGGGTCCTCCTTGCATGAAATCTTTTCTCCCTCCACTTTTCTAAATTCAACCTGCCCTTCTAGATACAGCTCAAATTCTGTGCTTTTCTGTGATTTCTTCCATGGCAATTTGACTACACTTGTTTTACATTCCTCCATTACAAGGACTTTGCATTATTCCTAATGTTTAGCACATATTGTCTAAGAAATCTGTCACTGGACTAGGAAAACTGGCAAAGCAGGTAGAAGTCCAGGGTTATATAACCTCCCAATCCTTAGTGAATGGATCAGAACCCTCTTGAATATCCAAAATGGAACAAAACTCAAATCATACAACTACCTAGCACCACAAATGATTGAGAGTAATTCAAACTACTTAATAGTTATTAATTATCAGGTTTACTATAAAATATACCAACTCATCATTTACTTACATAAATCTTAAATTACTATTTAATAATTATTGTGGGAATCTGAAAGGGTCTAGGATATACATGCTAGAACACAGGGATGCTTAAATTTTTTATCATGCTAGCCTTAAAAAAAACATGAAAATAAGCTAAATTAAGCCCCAAAGACATAAAGGCAGATATATGAGGTTAATGAAGAAATAAAATATTTCAATTTGATAATTATTTTTCAATCTAATTTTCCGCCCCAATACTCCTCAAAATATTTTACTTGTTTTAAATGTCAGTTTAAACTCAACCAACAGAATTTCAAATAAAAGATTTTTACCATGCCTCTTTATTTTTAAGTGTCTCATTTTCATTTTTAACCTGATCCTGAGGTAGGCAATGCAGGTGTTGATATTCCCATTTCACTGATGGAAAAGCAAAGTTGTTAAATGATTTGGCTCAGGTGACATCTCCTGAGAAAGCTGGAAAACAAGAATCCAGGACCCCTGACACCCAATTCAGTGTTCATTAGTCACCACTGTATTATACTATTTATTTTATGGATAAACTACAAATATGGCTCCTAAACATACCCTTCCTCCTTCCTCACACACACAAATAATTCTTCACACATTAATCATGGGAAAATAAATGGCTCAAGGAAGGGAGGGCCAGAAAACTTCTCATAGAAACTATAGATTAACTATATGACAAAAATTGCAGAATGATCAACCTATATCTGTGCAGGAATACCTTCTCAATGCCAATTCACAGGATTCCCTTTTATCTATCAGTCAGCAATTTCTTGGCATAGACCCCAAACATGCCATACTCTCTCATGCTTCATTGGTTTTTCAAATGCTTCAACTTGGAATTTTCTGCTCTCCTTGTCAACCAAGCATACCTCCTTCCATGAAATCTTCCCACACACCCCTTAGCAGACTCAGGTGTTGAGTTTTGTATCCTCCTAAATATTATAGCTCCTTTCTATTTAAATTATAAGTGTTTCTATGCCTCTCTACACTATAAACTCCTGAGAGCTAAGATTGGGTCTTTCTTATGTATTCATGATACCTAACTCAGTGCCTATCACATAATAACCCAATAAGAGACAATTTTGGTGAAATCAAGGCAGCAGAGATAGGTTCTTCCATCCTCCATGCCTAAGCACAATTTTCTGATGATAATTTAAAAAGAAATGCCTTATTTTGCAAAACTAAGATGTGAATCATAAGAAATAAATAAAAGATTACAATTGCCAACAGTATGCTTAAATGATTCCATTTGATGTTTGCATGATGGAGCCTGTGTGTGCCTGGCAGGGTGCCCAGCATAGTAGATATACAACAACTTAATGATAGAAGGATGAAGGGGGTGTGGCCTACTCAGTAAGTGACTGCTGAACTGAACTGAGCAAGGCAAACACTTAGATAGGAAATAAAAGGAAATGCCAGTAATTAATTTTCTAAGTCAAAATAGTATTGGTAATGCTAGAATGTGAAAAATGCATTCCACTGATTTGTCACCAGCTAGGCCAGTTAATATTGTAAAATGAAACAGAATCTCCTAAAACTAGTCATTTCTACAGACTGGAAATTTAAAAAGATGAAAGCGTATTCTTTGGATTGTTAGGTCTTATTAAATTATGGTTGCAACCACTGATGATGAAAGACTAAACCACAAAATCCAATTTTGACAATAACTGCTCCATTAGATGGAGCAAGAAAACAAAATAGCAAATTCGACCAAGCAAGTCACTGCACTTCACCAATACCAGTATCACAAATGGTATGGTGAGCTGTCAAGAGTAAAGTATGCAAATAAGATGCAGGAGGGTCTAATGTTAACAAGACCCTTAACTTTCAAAATGCAGGAAAATATATGTATTTGATTAAAGACTATGAATTCAGTTCCAATTAGAGAATTATAATTTAGGCTTAAGAAAGTGTCTCAAATCTCTATCTTCCCATTTTCTTGCCTCATCCTTTCTACAGACTGGCAGGATAGAAATATCAAGGATATTAACATAATGAACATTATAAAGAAAAGAGACAACAGGGTTTCTCAAGGGGAAAAGTCTATTTGCAAAATGGTTTAACATGCATAGGTTGGGGAGGAGGGCAGAAGCTCCTGCAGCTGTGAGGGCTAACAGATGCAGATCATTAACTGCTGTCTCTGCTGTGTTCTGGGGACAGTTGGAAGGGCTGGAGACTTTCACCAAAAAGAAAAATGTGGTCTTACAATGTGGTCTTGGTGTTTCACTAACATTGGATTTGAATTTTGAAATATAGAAACAGTATATAAGGTCATCTGGGCTAGTTGGGAATACAAGAATCATGAAAGCCTCAAAACGCCTTAATCCTAAAGGAAGACTGGTTCCCAAGCCACAGAGAACAGTCAGATGGCAAGGGAAACAGACATTAACATTTTAAGAAAAAAGTCCCAGGGCAATGAAAAACAGCATGTACAAATAGGATTTGGTATTAACCAATCACAAGCCAAGATTCAGGCTGACACCCCCATCATTTCTAATCCAAAATTAAGAATAAATTTTGCCTTCTTTATTGCTTTCATCATCTCAATCTTCTATTCATAAAAACTTCTCTGACTCCTTATTTGTGTAGATGTATTTTGTAGGCTCCACTTTCAAGGGCCCCTCCACTACAGCCCCTACCTTTCTATTCAACCCTATTTTCCATTACAGGGGGTACCAGATTTGTGCACAAATGAATAACAATACTTACCCCAAACTGTCATGAAGCTATTATAAAAAATTACATGCAACTTATAGTAAATCTGTGGAGAAGAATACACAAGAACAATTTGGGGGATGGAGGTGAAGAAGAAAGGGAAATTAAGCAACGCACTTAGCCAAGGTTTCCCTCCTCAAAATATCTTACACAGTGGAACTCCCTCTTTCTGCAATGCTTATCCCACCCCATTGTTTGCTCTGTACTACTGCCAGAAGTTCCAGCAATTACAGGTTCATTTGAGCTAACAAGAAGGCTGTTAAAATGATGATAAGTACAGCTGCCAGAATGAGGTAGCTATCAGTTATTCACACATTGTCCTGAATGAGTTCAATCAAGTCTCTTCAAATAGCAAAGAGCTGTTACCCTGAAGGAGTGGGGCAGGCTGGAGGGGAGACCTAGCATCCTTAGCTGTGGTGCTATTTTCAAGGAAGTTAGCAGCAAAGAAGTCTTGGGAGACAGAGAAATTGAGCTGTAGAACTGAGAAACTGACATGTAAAAAGGGGCGTAGAAAGGGTCAGAGGCAAATCAAGACAAAGCTCGTTTTTCCTCTACCACTCTATCTTCTTATCCCAAATCCACCACACCTTTTCTGACCCTCAGCTTCTCTAGGCCCTTGAGCTCAGACTAGTGCTGTACATGAGCTACATCGACTCCTTAAGTAGGTTAATTACGGTATCTTGGACTGGGTTCAGAAATCTCATTATCTTGTATATGATCTATAAAGTCTAAATAATTTGTAAATAAATCCTTAGAACACACACTGTTTATAGGTTGGGAACTACTTGTAATTTTCAACATGTAACCCCCACACAAACACCCCAGTTAGACTGATGTCTTCTGTTTTGGAAATGTTACATTTTTTTTTTCTGTTACCATTCATTGTACTCATAAAATATCTCCCTTGTAGAGATTGTGGCTGCCCTTCTTTTTACCCGGGTTCTGCTTTTTCTTAAGTTCCAAATCAAGCTCTACCTTTTTGAAGCTGAATTAGATTACTCCAACACTCACCAAATGCCCTTTTTTCCTGAAGTCTTAGAGCACTTACCACCCAATGTTCATAGTTATTTATTCTTTGATGTGTTCACCTTAACTTTCCAAATACAGACAGTGAGCCAACAGTCTACAGGCAGAAAGCATTCATTCATCTACTCAAGTATTCAATAAGTACCTACTTTGTACCAGCAGCTTTCAAGGTTTCACAGCCTAAGGATCAACAAATAGTCACAGGACCATGAGATGTGCTATAATTGGGGAATGCTTGAGGTGACATAAATGCAAGTGGATAGCTCTAACCAGGCTAGGATAGGAGATGAGGGAAAGTTTCAAAGAGCTGAGTATATGAGACTAAGCAAAAGTGTATCAGGAAGTTGTTAGCCCTCTGACTTGGGGTGGGGAGAAGCAAGACTAGTTAGTGTACAATTGTAACTGCTTCTACATGAGGTCTTAAACTAAGGCAGTGGTATTGGGGGACATTCAAAAAAATTTTTAGGAGATAGAATGTACAAGACTAATTGACCAAAGATGATGATAATGGCTAACATTTGATGATCATTTACTAAGTGCAAAGCAATGTTAAAAATGCTTTACCAAGACTGGGGTGTAGCTCAGTGGTGAAACATTTACCTATCATACACAAGACCTTGGGTTTGATCCCCAGCACCACAATAAAAATAAATGCTTTATCCACTTAATCATTTGACTTACTTAATCCTTAGTGCAACTATGTAATGTAGATAATAATATTCTCATTTTACAAGAGGGAAAACTAAGATAGTAAAATCAAGTGATGTGACTAAGTTTACGTAACATATAACTAATGGAACTGGAATTTGAACCAAGGCAATCTAGCTCCAGAGTCCACATTCTTAAGTCCTTTAGCATATTATCTTCAAATGTGAGGGTAATAGGGAAAGGGGGAGCCCCAGATAAGTGTCAGGTTACTGAGAGAGAAAAAATACAGGCAGAAAGGAGTACAGTACACAGAACTTAAATACATTGCTTGTGCATTTATTACTGCTGCTCCTCATCTCTAACTTCAAAGGTAAATTTCTCAGTAAAATGGTGTCCCATTAATACCCCTTCTACCAACCAACAATGTCTAAACTAAGTTGGGCTTCTTTGACTTTGGCTCATTTTCTCTCTATATATAATAGCATTTTCTTGAATGGCACTGGTAACCAAACAGGTTCCTGATCTTGACCTCAGTCTGTTTGAGCATTCGGCATATTTAGCCTCTTTCTAAAATTACTTAAAAATGTGGTGTATCACCTTTATTAGATGAAAGCCCTGATGGCAAGAAACAAATTTGTTCAACTTTGGTGAACAACAACTAGTACCCAATATGTTCTCATTAAAAATTAATTGGCTTGAACATAGAATAGAGTGTTTCTTGAAGTTTCTATTTTTTCAGTCATCTCTGAATTGTCTTCATTTGTCATCTCAGTGGCACCTTTATTAATTTTTCTTTTACATTAATCCTTTTAAACTTAACATTTATCTTAAAAGGAAAATTTATATTACTGCAAGTGGAAAATTAATATAATTTACTATAAAAAGAAAATCATAAAATAGATATGTAATTCCTATAACAAGTAATGCTTGTGCATAACCTAACATCATCCTAGTCATTGCATGTACCACACTATGGAATAGGTCTTTGCATTTTTTTATTGAGGTGAAATTCTCATGACATAAAATTAATAGTTTTAAAGTGAACAATTCAATTCAGGGCATTTAGTGCATTCAGATTGTGGAATCATGCCTTCTACCTTGTTGCAAAACATTTTCATCACCCGAAGAAAAAACCCATACCCATTAAGCAATTGATCCCCATTCTCCCCTGTCCACCCTTTGGCTGTTGTGAATAGTGCTACCCTGGTACACAGTTCTACATAGGTGTAGATTTGTTTCAATATCAATTTTCAATTCTTTTGGGTATATATCTAGGAATGGAATTTCTAGATCATATGATTAATTCTATGTTGAAATTTTTGAGGAACCCAACAACACTTGGGGTTAAAAAGAATCACACAAGAATGTGTGTCCATAAACCTATGATATACAAGGAAATAGGTTCATTCTCAACATGATTATGAAAAAACAACTTTCAAATAATTGTTAGCATATTTTTGGAATAATTGTTTTCTTTACAGTTGGTCCCTCTATAGCAGTAGTAGATCCAAAAAATTACTAAATTTGATCTTCCTAGTTATCCAACTATACATAACTGATTTCATCAAAATCATTCCCTTGTATTAACATTTCCCTCACAGAATGTACCTTTATATTTTAAAAATTCCATTTTTACCTATTGACCCATGTTGACTTGAACGATAATACAGGGAAAAAAAACAGAGCACAGGTCTGATTCCAATTCACAATTATGTGTACTGTAACTATGTCATATATTTAATTATCACCATTTTCTGAAAGTAGGATTTTATTGTATCCCTAAAAAAATTCAGCAACACTTTCTTGGGCATACCTGAGCACTGCACCAGTAATATTCATCACTTCATTGTTATCTATTCTAGTCTTAAGGTCAGCAATAATATCCATGTAACGATAAGTATGGTTCAATCAGGCATTTTTTTTCTAATAAGCATTAAAAGAAGTAGCAAATCTATTCAAATTGCATTTGTCTGTCTACTTCTAGTAGTATGCATACCACACTTCAGAAAATGCTGACCTAAGTGGGGCTATTTTTTAAAACTGCACATGCTATCCTCACACATTTTATTCCCAAAGGAAGAGGCAAGTTCCACCTTATCTCCAAATGGAAAAAGTATGGACTCTTCACAAAAATTTGAAACTGAATGAAGTTTTCTAATAAATATGAAGTCCCATTCCACTTAACTTCCAAAAAGAAAAGTTAAGTGTCTTTGGGGGGCATCTTTTAAGAATCCAAGTTGTAAAGACAAGTACCTTAGGGAGGGCTCACAATCACTTGCACTTTGCAACATCTTCCACTGGGAGATGCACTCATCCTATGATTTCATAGGATACTTTGTGTTTGAAGAGTAATCATCTCTAATTTAAATAGTATGCTATATTTATTACTCTATGCAACCAAGAATGTCATCCCCTAGAATGTTATACACCCAATCAATTGGTGAACAAATGGTTTTCCTTTTTTAATATGGAGATTATCATACCATCCTTCTATTTACCGTAGTTCTGAGGTAAAACATATTTAACCATTGTTTCCAAATGCAAGTTTCCATTAATGTATACAAAAATAGGATATGCATAAGAAGTTGCATAAAATAGAATTTTCTATCTGAAGATTTTACTTACTGTAACTGGCTCACACAATTAACTGGGGGTGAGGTTCAATTAAAGAACAAAACATCTATATATAAGCCTGTCCTCAAACTAAGTATTTAGAATATCAGTCAAAGACATAATAAAATAATTTAAGAATACACATAGCCAGGTGTGGTGGTGCACACCTGTGATCCCAGTGGCACAGGAGGATCAAGAGTGCAAAGCCAGACTCAGCAAATTATCAAGGTTCTGAGCAACTCAGAGAGACCCTATCCCTAAATAAAATATTTTTAAAAGGGCTGAGGAATGTGGTTCAGTGGTTAAGCGCCCCTGGGTTCAATCCCTGGTACCACAAAAAAAAAAAAAAAAAAAGATTACAGAAATAAATGTAAAGGTTAAATATGATAATATATGTAAACTGCCTTGCACCAGATCCATTTGTGCCAGAGCCATTTAACAAATAGCAGCTTAGATCCTGCAAGATCAGCTGGCTCACCTTGGAACTCATGAATCTTCTGGATTAAGTTCTAATTGTTTGGTCTGCTGTACCCTGTTTCATTCCCCCATTTTAGCACCAGCACATTCAGCCTCATCTAATAATTATATATACACATACATAAAATCTGTTTTACTAAGTTATAAGCACCTTTCAAGGCACCTCAAATCTTTTAAAATAAAATGCAATTTGAATTTTAAGTGGCTTTATTGGGTTATAATTTACATATCAAAAAATTCACCTAGCAAAAGTATATAATTCAATGGTTTTTAGTAAATTTACAGAGTTGTACAACCAACACCACAATAGTTTTAGAAAATTTCCATCATTCCCCAAAGATCTTCCAAATCCATTTCCTCTCAGTTCCCACACTGCAGATTTTGTAAGGTATTAGTTTTTGCATTTCATTTTAGAATGCTAGGTGAGGGATGGAAAAGAGATTTAAGGGACCTAAGCCCAGAGGCTAGGGTCTCTCTCTTTCCTTTCCTCCCTACTTTTTATCTACCCAGATTATATTTATTGAACACTTAGTATGTACCAGTATGTCCAACTGTCCTCTGCCAGCTCAATGCCATTAATGAACAGGGTTGTCATCTACAGTGTATTAGTGTAGTTTAGTGTGTTTAAATACCTAAGTTTAATTTTAGTCTACAGAATACATTTCTGAAATGGTTTAATGTGTAATCTGAAATTTAAACACATGGAAGAGAAAAACATTTAACAAACACAAGTAATATTACCTTATTTTATATGATGCCCAAATAATGACAAAGCACTTTAATGTCCTTGATATAATTAATTTATTCTGTTTTATATCTCTACCTTACCAAAAAGGAAATTGAGATCAAGTAATAGCTTGCTAACAGCAAAGCTAGGATTCAAAACTAAGTATATAAAGAGCAATATAGGTGAATACTGAAAACTAAGAGTGAAGTTAGTGAAGGTGGTGAAGGTATAGGATACAGAGATAGAGAAGAGAGACAAATACACAGGTGCACAGAGATCCCACACTAACACAGAGATCACACGCTATCCTCATGTGAGGAAGCTCACAGTTCTTCCTTACATGGAAGAAGAACTGCTCGACTTTATGGGATTTTAAGACATTTCCCTAAATGTTATTTGAAATGTATTATCTTAATTTTGCTCAACTATTGGCATAGTGTCATTCCTTAAAAATAGTGTCATTCCTTAAAAATAGTTTTATAAGTGAAACATGGTGACTCATAGAGATCTTTAACTGGGCCTAATCAGGAGAGAGAAACCACACAGTAATTTGAACTGGGAGTTGCACATAAGAAATTAACTATGACAGGGAACTGGAATAACAGGGAATTGGAGTATTTATAAATTGGCTAGTAATAAGTGAAGATAATTTTTTTAAAAAATAAAGAATCCAGATATCTGGAGCAACCACCACCCCTAGGGGCTAGATGGAATTCCCAAGAAAGTACCTTCTACCCAGGGCTGATATCCAACCTTACTGTAAAGGGCATAGTTATAACTGAATAAAGGGCAGAAAACAGCTGTGGTGCTCATTCACTGGAATTTGCCAGAAATCCCCTATTTGGAACCTGATTCAAATGTACCTCCTCAAAAGTATCCTAATAGAAGCACTCTGCTATAAAACTGTGTCCATGGGCAGCAGGAGAAGATATTGACCACTGGATAAAGAAGTTAATACTAGTGAAGATACCCAAGAATGCCCTGCTAAGAGAACACACAGTCATCTGGAGGAAAAACCCTTCCTTCATGACATGCCATTCCAGCATTCTCTACTGATAAAACATCAGGGTTAAGGAAACAAAATATTTAATGGGTTTAGGTACATTTTGGAAAGCAGGAAAAAAGGGTGATTTGGAAGTTGGAGCACCATAAATAAATAATTGACATAATGGTTAATAGAGAAATACTGTTTTTAAGCAGGAGTCACATTATAGTCTAGCTAAAGTCAAACACCTGTTTACCAAATCTACTTTCTGGACAAATTTGCTAGGATAAGGATTGTATATTTATGTTATTTTGATTCTATTGCTTCATACTATATAAATTATTCCTCAAAATAGCCATTCGATATGTTAAAATGACCCTCTTCTTAAAATGACTGCTAACTCATTTTATAGATGTGACGTGGGAACTATTAGCCCTGTTTGATGAAGAACATAAACTACAAATGGCAAAGTTAACCTAAATTCACATAGCTATTTGGCAGTGCCCTTCTCCAACACAGACCAACCTCCAGTATTATGTTCACTATTATATTTGGCTAAATGAATACAACCAAGAAGACCTTTCAGAGAAAGTTCCCTATCAGAGAATCCTAACCTATCAGTGAGCATTGTGGATGGGTTTACACTGCAACCTATCCTGCTCCAATCTCCGAAAATTGCCACAAGATAAATTTGATTTACTTCAATTAAAAAGCATGTTTGGGAATCTTGCAACATTCAAAGATTATCACTGACAATGTATTTCCTTGCAAACAAAGTAAAAGGGACATTATTATTGACTAGGGGTGAGTATAAAAGTAAAGTTATATTCACTTCAACATCTTTCAAGGAGTGTTTCCCATGCTTTTAGATTTTGTGAACCAGTGAAATTTCAAAAACATCTTGGGGTTCTGTGCAGGGTAGACAACTTTATTTTGCAAACTAAGAACATTTTAAAAGGCAACCCCTTATCCACTATTTCAAAATCCAAACATTTGGAAATCAAATGTGCCGTTTCTTTCTTGCCTGTAACTCATTTGGCACCAACATCTTAACTAACCCAAACTCATCTGGCAGTAAAGCCTGACCTGAACTGACTTGAGACTATCCACAGGCTTATTCTCTCATGCAGTATAAATATTCTTATGTTTCACTGTAGAAACATTACTGTAATTGATTAGGGGGTGTCCTCTCAGACCCTGCTGTGGCTGTTATGTAATATAGGATATATGGACTTTATTACCTTTCTAAAATCCAAAATGAACCTAAATTCTGAAACATATGTTGTCTTGAATATTTCACATAATAAGGGTACAGATTCACAGTCCCTGGTCATGAATGTTTCATTAAAAGAAAGGGCAAAATGTGATTAAATCTTCAATAAATATGAAGGACAATCATAGACAAAAGGATGATCCTTTACAAGCAATAAAATTTAGCTTTCTGGGGAAAAATCAAATTGTTTTTTGTATTTCACTGCAGACAATATTAACTAGCATATGAGAATCACAGACATTGAAAAATGTCCTACTCAGATGGCTCCACATTTAAAAAATGACCTTTGGAACTTTTTTTATAGTATGAACCAAGTTTCTATAGGGCAGGCATGAATTAAGCCATTCTGGGGCTCCTGCAGGACACGGATAAATTATATTTATACGCAAAAGAACCAGTGATCATATGGAATCTATCAACAATAGAATTTTAATTTTTCCCTTAAATTATCAGTAATGTAAAAAATTGGAAGTGCTTATAATGCTAGGCCTGATCTGAGAAAGTTCTGATTTAAAAAAAAATAGTGCAAATGAATGAACATGAATATGTATACAGATAAAGCTAGGAAATCAAAAAATGTTTCCTGCTTGTCAGAATACTGAGCAAGATGGAGGGAAAAAGATCACCAGCAAACCATCTTTTTGCGTAAGAGTCTTATGGCTTTTCTGTATTATTTATTTCTACACTGCCTATTCTCTGAACAGTTTGAGGTATTAGCAAACTGGACTACCCGGACATGTCAAATTCTATCCTAGCAGATACTAATGAATCAAGTGTCCTACAGTTTAAGAGAAATCATTAAATCTCTGCTATAAGGGCCACCAGCTGCATCTATAAACAAGACAATAAATTATTCAGTTTGACAACATTTAATGAGTTTCTACATGGCATAAGTCACTAGGCTAGCTGCAGGAAATGAATGGCTAGATAAGAACATTTAATTTTCCTCATGGATTTCATTCATGGTCTAGTCAGGAGAGACTATTAAAAAATAATACACAAGTGCTAAGTGTTGTGATAAATGTGCAATCAAATACTATGGGATGGAATATCATGTGAATTTGGTTGAAGGCAGGGTTCACAGTGCTAATGTCCAGCAAGATCAAAGGCACAGAGGAGGGTCTGATTAAACCAGAGGCCTAATTACAAAAAAAAAAAAAAAAAGCTATGGTATCTCCCTCACGTGTATTTCAAAATGTAAATAGTTCTAAACTGTGAATTAGTTGTAAGGAAGTCCAATAAAGATCTAATTTCTTTAGTGATGAGAAATCTGATGCTCATTAAATATCAAATACTCTTTTTTCCCTTCATTGTTTAGTACCTATGCCTTGGGGAACACAGCATTATTGCAGAAATACAAAAGAATATGGCACCTTTGAGGGAGGCTAAATGATGTGGTACAGTAATCAAAATGAGAAGTGGCAAAAAGGTGGTTTGGGAGTCCAGTGAAGTGCTTTCTATGACATGTGAAGGACCTCAGACTTTTTAAACTCATATTCCTAATTTCAAATAACCAGAACAGGTTACTGTGCAATAGATTTTTAAATTACCTTCATTCAAAAATGATTGAGAAAGAAGAAGCAAGTCTTCAAATAATGCTAAAATTATCTGAAAACTCATTTTAGTACCAGCTGCCTAATTTACTAAGACCTTATTTCTATAATATAATTAGGTAGAAACTAAACCAGCAATAATAATTAATGAATAAACTAGTGTTAGATTTTTTGTAATTTTTATTTGTTTGTTGTTTGAGATGAGATCTCACTATGCTATCCAGGCTGACCTCAAAATTCTGGACTCCAGCGATCCACCCTCCTTGGCCTTCTGAGTAGCTGGGACTGCAGGTGTGCACCACCATGCTCAGCAAGCTAGTTAATATTAGTCTGAACAGCACTCAAATTGACAAGCAAAAATCCCATAAATTATAAAGAAAAAATGTGGATGCTGCCTGCAGGAAATCACTATTTATAAAAACCACAACAAGAATATGTGAGATAACAGAACATCCAATAGAAGAGTAGTAATCATTAAAAATCATGGTGGTAAGGAAAAAGGTAACATCGACTTAAAAGTCAAAGGATAGAAACTGTTCTTTTCAGTCCCTTTCCTGAACAATTCAGTCAAAATCCTGTTCCTGGGGTCAAGCAAAGCAGACGTGCCCCAGGAGGAGGACTGGGGGAGGCCTTTTGCAGGACTTGTGAGAATAAGAAAGTTATCATTGCAGGAAGATAGCATCAGTGGAGGCCTGACACAGTAAGTTGAAGCCTGAAAAAATAATGAGGAGGGTATTCATTCAGGGAGCTGGCAGCTGCAGCCAGGCATGGACTTTTGGAGGCCAAGAGTAAGGAGGGTATTCAGCAAGGGGGAGTTCAAGGGTGTATTAACAGAGCATTGTTGAGCTACATAGGAATTGGTCAAATAATGGGAGGCATATTTTTAATGTTAGTTATTAAGGAGTAAAAACATGAAAAAAGAAAAACTAGAATGAACCCCAATGTCTTGAATTAGAACTTGATGTACATGTATATGTTTCCTAACTCTTCCACCAAAAGGGCTTAGGAGCAGCAATATAGCAACGAGTACTTGTAGCACACCAATTTTGATTCCAGATACCACTCCACTAAAGGGAAGCAGGGTGGCTGATTCTGTGGATGAAGCAGAAGAAGTACCAAAGGAATTCAGATGTAATAGATATATGTTGAAAGGACACAGAAACTAATTCAAAAGGGCTCCTACCAGCCAAATCTCAGAGCATTTGGCATCAAAATAAATGAGACTAATAGAAATAAATAAAATTGAAAGTTTGGTGAGGAATAAGACATTTCTATATTTCCAAAGTACTCCTTACTTACCTAGGAATAATGCTAACTAGACAATGATTTTTTTTTTGTGGTGCTGGGGATTGAACCCAGGGCCTTGTGTATGCAAGGCAAACACCCTACCAACTGAGCTACATCCCCAGTCCACAACACTAACTAGAAAGAGAACAAAAAGTCATATTACCATGGAGAAATCTGACCAATACCACCTTAAACAAGTTATCATCAGTATGGGACAAATAAAAATCAGGTGCCAAATGATAGGATGCAATGAGAAGAACAGGGAACCTGTGCAATTCCTGAAGAAACAAAATACAAATATGATCATGATGGACCATCAAGGCTAACAATTGGAGAGATATTCTACAAAATAATTGGCCTGCAGCCTTCAAAAGTGTCAAGGTCATGAAAGTTAAGGAGATGTTGAGAAGTGTCCCAAATAGAAGATAACTAAAGAGACATTACAATTAAATGCAAAATAGGATCCTAAAGTGGAACTTTTTGTTATTAAGAACAGTTTTGGGATAATTGACAAAAAATAGAATGAGCTTTGATCAGAGTTTAGTAATGTATTAATGATAATTTCCTGAATTTGATGGTGAAATTGAGGTTATCTAAGGAGAATATTCTCATTTATACACAGTAGAGAATTTTAGACTGAAAGGCACTATACTAGCAACTTACTCATAAATGACTTAAGCAAAAGAAATGTTCTGTGTACTAATCTTACATTTTTTCTATATAATTGAGATTATTTCAAAGTAATTGTTACAAATAAGAAAATGGCAACACAGATTTCACACTTATAATAAGGCTAATAAAACAGAAATGACAAAGAGCAAATAGCATTTGACTGCTTATTATGTTCCAGACAGTGTTTGAAGCATTTTATAAGCACATTTTCTATATTATCACATAGAATGGTACTTAAGAGGAATGGGGACCCAGAAAAATATCCTTGACATATTAAGCAGAAAATGCTAAAACAATATGTATAATGTAAGTCCATTTTTGTAAAGAAACAACTTTACACACAGACATTTTATATAAATATAGATCAAAATGTTAACTAATGTTAGGAAATTCTTCATTGGTGAGAATTTGTATAAATTGTATTTTCTTGTATTTCTTTTATGTATTTACTAAATTTCAAAAAATTTTTAAAATCTTTAAATAAATAGAAGAAAGACCTTCTGTAGAGTAGAGGAAAGGAAATGGGGAGGGAAAGGGGAAATACTAGTGACTGAATTGGAGCAAATTACAATCCATGCTTGTATAATTATGTCAAAATCAACACTAATATGTATAATTATAATGCATTAATAAAAAATAAAAGTAATAGCCATGTACTTACAATTTACTTTTTAAATTTATTGTTTAAATTTTTGCTCTATAAGTGGAAAAGTTAAGATTACACTATTCTTAAGAGAAAAGCATGATACAAAAATATTTGAGTCAAATTTTGCATTATTAAAAAAAGAAAAAAAGACTGAATGAAATGTGATTATATTTTTAAAATAGTTAAATTTGAGTGGTGTTATTAGAAATATTTGTTTTCATATTTTCTGAATTTTCTAGTATGAACACAGATTGGATGTAAAAGAAGGAAGTGTTTTTTTTCATTAGATGATGATTAGGAAGACTATTAATACCAAAAGGATTAACAACAATTCATTATTGAAGAAACATACAAAATTGTACATGCACTATAATGACTATATTAAATACATGCACAGTTCAGTGAATTAAAATACCACATGACCTTACTCATGCATGGAGTATAAAAAGCAGAACTCATAGAGAATAAAATGGTGTTTACCAATGGCTGGGGTGAGCCTAGAGGATGAGGGAAAAAAGGGAAGGTGGTGATCAAAGTGTACAGAATTTCAGTTAGACAGTAAGAATAAGCTTTCACTAAGCTTTATGTCGTAGGGAATGGTGACCATAATCAATAACAACACATGGTGTAATTCAAAATTGCTGAAAGAGTAGATTTTAAATGATTTCACCACAAACATGTAAGTATGTAAGTTGACAGATTTGTTAATTAGCTTGATTTAATCATTCCACAATGTAGATGAATATCAAAATATCACATTGTACCCTATACATATACACAAGTATTATTTGTTGATTAAAGTATGAGTAAAATTAAAATTTTAAAATTAGATAAATATATACTTAGAAAACTGGGTGAAAGGAAATATACCAACATAAGAAATGGCCTACATTAGAGTAGATGGAGTGGTATATCATTTTCTTTTTTACATTTTCAAATTTCTATATATTTTATATATATAAAATATTAAACAATCATCTATAATGGGCAGAAATTCTCATCTTTGTATATCAAATTCTTCTTAATGCCCATGTAAGCAGGTTGACTATTGTCTCTACGCTCTATCTCTAAAGAAATGTAGTGTGTTATTTGTGGAGTCAAATGGATAATTAGAAAAACAAATATCCTTAATTCTGCTTTCAACTCCTTTCAAAAAATCAACTTGAATTTATTCAGGGTCCACCTTCCAGGGAGAACAAAGTGATTCAAGCATATCATCTCATTAGTTTTCAAAACAGGAGAAAGAAAGTATTTCTGTCCCGAAAAGAAAAACAAAGAAAAGAAACTGGTTGCAGATTAAATAAATTGCCACTGTTAGCTGGAAAGTCAGGACCAGGAAAAAAAAAGTGTTTTTCAAACTCTAAACTTAGTATTGCGTTCTGCCTATTCTACAGGAGGATCAAGGAGGTAAATGAACTACCCTCAAGGGGAAATGGATGGGAGTATGGGATCAAAAGCTCATATTCATGTACGTTCTCCTTCATGGTCAAAGGATAAGTGAAACATGGAGGCGCAGGCAGTGGGTGTGGAGATCAAATAGCTGCCTTTCCCTTGGAGTCTTTATAAGTCTTAGCACTGCCTCAGGGAACCCAGAGAGAAAAGTGTGTTCTAGGTGGCCTCCCACTGACTCTAACAGCCACCCAAGCTTGAGAAGGTAAGAGTGGGAACTAAGCCAATCCTGAGAGGCTTGCCAAGTCTAGACAGTGGCTGATCTCAGACAAAATGCAAAGTTAAATATTAGCATTTTCAATAATGTACCAGCGAAAAATACAAAACACTGTCTATACCTTGACACAGTTCTTTCTGTCAAAAACAACAATAAATTTAATTCAAATTCACTGTGCTTCCTGTCTTGTTATGCCTAAAACAGACTGTGTAAGTCACTAGAAATTTTCTTTCCAGCTATCTATAGCCTGTATCCATGTTGGCTATGCCATGCTACTGATATATGGAATATCTTCACCTTCAGGAGAATTCAATTCATGACACACAAGGAGATATGCAGGCGATAAAGACACATTTCCTTAATTCCAATTGCAGATTAAGGCCCTGGGTTCTTAGGCAAGACTTGTAGTAGGACTATCTGTGGTCACAGTATTTAAATTGTCATAACTAATCCCCAATGGCAGGCACAGAAACTAGAGTCCAGTGAAAGAGTACCACTTTTAGGAAAAAGGGAAGGGGAGGACCTTTTCTGTTCATTTCAATCTGAAAGGAATGGTAGAAGGAAAATGAAGTGCTATGAAAAATAAAAGCATTGAAATATCAGGTAACATGGGCAGAAAGACAGAGGAAACTTTGTTGTCTGGTCATGTCTTTAAAAAGCACCCATATTAATTAAGGATCTGAATTATTTTGTGAAACCACATTCCTTCTCACATTTACAGTAGCCATCCCTTATCCACTGTTTCACTTTCAGCAGTTTCAGTTACCGTGGTCAATGGAGCTCCAAAATTCCAAAATAGGAAATTCTAGAAATAAACACTTTATAAATTTTAAATCAAGTTATTCTGAATCATGATGAAATCTTGCATCATTCTATCCCATTCTACTTGGGATGTGAATTATCACTTTGTCCAGAGTATCCACATTGTATGTGTTACTTGCCCACTAACCATCTTATTTATCAGATCAGCTCTTGAGGTATTATAGTGCTTGTGTTAAAGTAATTCTTATTTCACGTAATAATGTCCCTAAAGTACAAACATAGCAATGTTAGCAATTTTATCACAGTATATTGTTATAATTGTTCTACTTTATTTTTAAAGATTGTTCTTTTTATTTTTATTGATTCTTTTTAGCTATATATAACATTAGGATACATTTTGACATAATCACAAAAGCATGGAATACAATTTGCTCTAATCCAGTCCCCAGCCCTTCTCCCTTCTGCCCTTCTCCCTTCCCCTACAACTCCTCCCATTATTCAACTGATGTTTCTGCAGTTTATTTATAGTTTTGTTGTTATTGTTATTGTTGTTGTTTTAAATTAGTGTCTTGTGCATATACTTGATGTTGGGATTCACTGTGGTATATTCATGCATGGACCAAAGAAAGTTCAGTCAGATTTATTCCACTGTTCCTCCCTTTTCCCATCCCTTCTTTCTCCCCCTCAATCTCCTTCATCTACTCTACTGATGTTTCCTCTATTTTAATAAAATTCCCTTTCCATTTTTTCCAGTCTCTCTCTCTTTCTTTCTCTCCCCCACTCCATTTTGGATTAGCTTTCACATATCTGAGAAGACATTTCACCTTTGACTTTTGGGACTGGTTTATTTCATTTAGCATGATTGTTCTGTTTCATTATGACTTAGCATTAGTCTCTTACCATGCTTAATTTAGAAATTAAACTTTATTATGGGTATGTATGGATATGAAAAAAATATAGTACAGGGCTGGGATTATAGTTCAGTGGTAGAGCACTTGCCTAACATGTGTAAGGCACTGGGTTCAATTCTCAGTACCACATAAAAATAAATAAATAAAATAAAGGTATTGTTTCCGTCTAACTAAAAAATTTTAAAAAGGAAAAATATAGTACAGGTCAGCCCCTTGTACCTGTGGATTCCACATCCATGGATTCAATCAACTTTGAATCAATAATATTGAAAAAATTATTTCTACTGATTATGTACAGTCCTGTTTTTCTTGTCATTAATCCATAAACAACAGAGAACAACAATTTACATAGCATTTATATTGTATTAGGTATTATAAATAATTTAGGGATGATCTGAGGTATACAGCAGGGTGTACATTATATATAAATACAATATACCATTTTATACAAGGGATTTGAGCATACACAGATTTTGCAACACACAGGGAGGTCCTGAAATCAATCCCTCATAGAGACCGAGGGACTATTGTATATATACAGTTCAGTACTATGAGCAGTTTCAGGTATTCACTGGGTTTCATGGAACATATCTCCTAATGAATAAGGTAGAATACCTACATAGACTCTGGAACTGGAAATCCTCTGTTTGAACTCTGGATCCATGCTTTTTTAACTGTGAGTACTTGGACAACTTAATTTCTCAGTGCCTCTATTTCCTTGTTAGTAAAATGGAAATAATGATTAATACCTATTTCACAGGGTTACTACGAAAACACAATAAATTAACATATATGAGGACTTTACAAGTGAAACCAAGTAAACACTATGACGACTGCCAACAGAGCTATTATTACTATTAGGACTTCCATCACCACTACCGACACATAGAATTAAGAGTCAATGTTATGAGAGACATAAGAAATGGATACCTATTCTGCTTAGAAGAGGAAAAGGAGTCCATGGTGGTGAAAGTTTCACAAACAACTTAATACCTCTGCTAGATCTTGAAAGATAAAAAGGAGTTGGTTAGGCCAAGAATATGAGAGAAAGCATTCCAGAAACAGAATGGAAATATGAGGGAATATGTTGCACTTCAGTGTTGAGGGAGATTGCAACACATGCTGTAGCCAGGAAATAAGACCTGTGAGGTAGAGTGGAGCCATATGACAAGCCTTGCTACACTGAGAGTCACTGAAGAATTCTAAATAAAGAAACAATATGAACACATATATATTTCAGAAAGATCACAACGGCTGCAATAAGGATGATCCTTCAGGGAGGGTAGGTTAAAGACTAATACTAGAGGCAAAAAGTCAGATTAAAAGGATATTATGGTGGCTGGGAATGTGGCTCAGTGGTGGAGTGTTTGCCTAGCATGCATGAGGCCCTGGGTTCCATCCTCAGCACCACGATAAAGGATATTATGATGATTTAGGTGACAAATTGTGTGGGCCTAAACTAAGAAAGAGGTAATAAGTATAAAGTGGCAGGAATCCCAAAAAATCCAAAGGCCGAGTGTTCTCTCTGATATGCAGATGCTAACACACAATAAAGGGGAGGAGGGGAGAATAGAAGTGCACTGGATTAGACAAAAGGGAAGGAAGGGAAGGAAGGGGGACTGGAATGGTAAAGACAGTAGAATGAATCAGACATAACATTCCTACATTTATATATGAATACACCACCAGTGAAACTCCATATCATATGCAACCACAAGAATGGGAAGTTATACTCCATGTATGTGTAATATGTCAAAATACACTCTACTGTTACATATAACATATACATGAAAAGAACAAATAAAAAAAGAATAAAGTTGCAGGGACAGCAGATTAGAGAAACAGGACTTGGTGACTGAATATGGGGTTAATAAAAAGAGTCAGGATGATGCTCAATTTTTTGACTCCGGCAACTGAGTGAATGCTTTAACAAGCCCAAGACTATAGATGAGAAGGCAGGTTCTGGGGACTAAAATTAGATGGGTTTGGTCATGTTATGTTTAGAATACTGAGAAATCTTCATGTTGAATAAAAACTTGTTATTTATGAGTTCCAAAATATTAACAGTGCATTCAGAGCAATGGGATTATACTTTTCCAAAATTTTTCCAAATTGTTCATCATGAGTACAAATTATACAATTGAATAAGGAAGACATATATACATGAATGTTCAAAATCTTTAAAGAACTGTGGCTTTTTTAAACCTTTATTTTATTTATTTGTTTTTTGTGTGTGTGTTGCTGAGGATTTAACCCAGTGCCTCACACATGCTAGGCAAGTGCTGTACCACTGAGCTATAATCCCAGCCCCCATAAATGTTCAAACTTTTAAAAAATAAAATGCTGTTGGCCTCTGATTCTGCTTTCCTCAACTCCCTACTAATTATCTTGTACACAAGTGTCAGCGACAAGAGTACTAGCACTGAAACTGAGACCTGAAAAAGGTTCTAATTTTTAAAGCAGCCAGAGTATTATTCTCTTCTACTATGTGCCCATTTATGACCTCTACCACCATTATTCTCTCCTGTGTTTATATCAAGTCAGAAGTTACAGCTCTTGAAATACGTTAGGAAGCCTGTGTTCCAGACTCTGAAAACTTGGTGTATTAATTTCCTATTGCCCCTGTCACAAATAACTATAGAGTGACTTTATGAACAACACCAATTGACTTAACAAGTTCTGGAGGTTAGGAGTCTAAAATCCAGTGTTGGCAAAGCTTACAGGGAGACTTTTCCCTTGCTTTTTATGGCTTCTGGTGGCCAACTGAATTCCTTGGCTTATGGCACCTTCCTACACCTTCAAAGAGCATCACTCAAACCTCTGGGTCCTTCATCACATCTTCTTTCCCTGACTCTGACTCCTTGTGTCACTCATATAAGGGCTCTTGTGATCAGAGTGGGCTTACCTGAAAAATCTAGGATAATGTCCCATTTACAGTTCTTAATTTAATAACATCTACAAAGTTCTTTTTCCCATATACAGTATCATAGTTACAGATTCTGGGAATTATGATGTGGACACCATTGGAGGGGTGATATTATTTTACCCAATATAGATAATGTTTGTTAGGTTTTTTTCTCCATAAAGACCCTTATCCCATTCCACATGCTTTTCTTTGGAAGTGTATCATTAAAGCCATACTTGGTGGGGGATGAAGTTCTACCTCTTGGAGTAGGGAAGTATATATATATATATATATATATATACACACACACACACACACACACACACATATATATATATATATATATATATATATATATATAGAAGTACACAAAGAAAACACGGAATTCTTCTCTAATTATTATTTATTCAATCATTTATTTTGGTTGGTCCTAAGTCTTAATAGGAGCTGAGCTTGGTGTCCAAGATACTCAGAGAAGGTCAATGGTTAATTCATTTATCTATTCATTCAGCAAATATTTGTTTGGCAACTAATATGTGCAAGACATGGTTGTAGATGCTAAAATTAAAGTTGTAATCAAGTCAGACAAGCCCTCTGAATTCCTTGACATTCTACTGAAAGGGGATAATAAATGAAGGGACATATCTAATAGTAGTAGTGATGAGTCTTGTGTAAAATTAAACTAGAGTCGTGTGACAGTAAAGGGTAAACAAGTGGCCACTTTGGGTAGTCAAAGGAAACTTCTCAGAGGTGAGCACATTTAAATGGAGATCTGGACAAAAGGAGTCAGCCACTTAAAGGCCATGAGTAAGAACATTACAGACAAAGGGAACAGTCAATATAAAATCATTGACAGAATCTTTTTTCTTTGAGAGTAAATAAACAACCACAAAAAATAACTAGCATGAAGTAAATGAAAATGTTTTGAAATTCAATGTTACTTACTGAATAAGATTGTGGATTAGAGCCACCCAGAACTCACCTGCTTCTCCATGAGATTGAACCCAAACAATAGGTATATAGTTGCATGTAGAAGTGGGGGTGATAGGAAAGTGGAAGTATTTAACAATAGTCAGTAATCAGATGAAATCTATAGATATAAGCTATTACTAGAGTAGGAGAAACAGAATACCCCAGTACTGAGTGTTCAGAAGCTTGGCACAGGGAGGTGAAGTACTACCTTGATGAGGATATAGGTGAAAAAGAAAGTTTGGGTAATCTCCACAAGCACAGGATCCAGCACCTTGAAAACCTATAGTCTAAACAGACAAGAGACCTAGAAGCTGCATAGTGAACAGGTGCAGCAGACAAACAGTAGATTTTGCAGCAGAAGCTCTAAAGGCCAGAGGGCATGGAATGAGGTATTTCAAGTCCTAAAAAAATTTCCAAATAACATAGCTATATTCAGCAGGTTTATCCATCCAAATCAAAGAAGAAATCAAGATTTTTCCAAGATATGCATAAATTAAGGGAATTCATGAACACTGTACCAGCATTACAGAAGACAACTTAGGAATCCAACACTCAGAAGAGGAGAAAAGGGAAACAATCATGAGAGCATGGGAAAGAATATACCCCAACTGAAGAACAGAAACACAGATGAGAAGTAGGAAAGAGTCAAATATTATCAATACAATAAACCACCAAATTTCTAGAGTGAATAAGAGAGGAAGAAATAAACATAAAATATTCTAAAGAACCATAAGAAAAACAACAAAATAACAGGAATAAGAAAAAAACATACCTTTCAATAATAACCCTGAATGTAAATAGTCTAAATCCTCCAATTTAAATATGCAGACTGGCTGAATACAGTTAAAAAAAAACTGACAATATGCTGCCTATAAGAAACTTATCTCATAAAGACAAACACAGACCAAAAGAGAAAGGATGTAAAATGATATCTCAAACAAGTAAAATCAGAAAGCAAGCAGGAGTAATTATACTTATATCCAAAAAATATACTTTAAAACAAAATCAGTTAGAAAAGAAAAAGAATTTCAAGTTCACTATATATTGATGAAGGGAACAATGTATCAAGAAGATATAACAATTACAAATACAAATGCGCTGAACATCAGAACATGCATTTTATTAATTAAACAAACACTATTAGACATAAAGAGAGATATAGGCTCAAATAAAATAGTAATGAATGACTTCAAAACCATACTCTCTCAGATAGATAACCCAGACCAAAAAAAAAAATCCATAAAAGACTTAAATTACACTACAGATCAAATGGACTTAACAGACATATACAGAATATTCAATCTGACAGCTGTATAATACAGTCTTTTAACTAGCACATGGAATTTTCCATATATTAGGATACAAATAAGTTTTAACAAATTAAAAAATTGAAATAATTTCTTGCATCTTATCTGATCAAAATAGAACAGAACTACAAATCAACAACAAGAGAAACTAAAAATTATACAAACACATGAAGGTTAAACAAAATATTACTGAATAAATAGTGGGTCATTTAGGAAATCAGAGGGGAAATTTCTTGAATCAAAGGCAAATCAAATTCAACAACACATTAAAAAGATCATTGAACTGAATTAGAACAGTTTTTATAATTATGTCAAAATGGATTCTACTGTCTTGTATAACTACAAAGAACCAATAAATTTTAAAAAACATTTGAAAAAAGAAAACATCTCACGAATTGTTCCTGAGAATAGACAAGGAAACAGACTCAGGGAATTGAAGAAACATTAGATTGTTCACTCAACTAGTAAGAAGCAGAGCTTGACTTGAGTCTGTATTTGGCACACTTCAAAGTCTCTGCTTTTTTGTTTTAAAAAACCTCTGATTTTTGTTTTAACATTTTTTAATTTTTTTCTTTTTAGATATACATGACAGTAGAGTATATTTTGACAAATTATACATACATGGAGTATAACTTATTCTAATTAGGATCCCCTATGGAACCAACTTAGGTGCCTTTCAACAGATGAACAGATAAAGAAAATGTGGTATATAAGCACAGTGGAATATTTCTCAGCCATAAAGAAGAATGAAATTATGGCATTTGCAAATAAATGGATGGAACTAGAGACTATCATGCTAAGTGAAATAATCCAGTCCCCCAAATTCAAAGGTCAAATATTCTCTCTGACATGTGGATGCTAACCCACAACAGGGAGGGTGGGGAGAGGAAGAATAGTAGTTCATTGGATCAGACAAAGGGAAATGAAGGGAAGGGAGTGGGAAGGGAATATGAAAAATAGTAGAAAGCTTCTGCTTTTAACCAAATGACTATAACTAAATCATGTTCCATAATTACAACTTTGTTACATTTAAAAGTGCACAAAAAGGTCAGAGTGAATATACATCAAGGTGTTAAGAGATTATTTTAGGTGATTATTTACCTTACACATATATAATTTTCTTCTTTCTAAGTGTTCTATAATAAATATATATTACTTATAGAATCCAGCCCTCCCAACAAGTGGTAGAGAAAGAGAATAAAGAACTTTTAGCCTGAGATTCACAAAAAATATTTAGACTTGAGATAAAAATATAAGGTCATTCACATAGAGATGAGGAGTGAGACAATGGCTGTTGTTATGATTGCACAAAAAGAATGTATATAATATGAACAAAATTATGAACAGCAATACAGGAAAGAGGTTTAAAAAACAGGAATCAAACCATGTGCTGTGGCACACACCCATGATTCCAGCAACTTGGGAGACTGAGACAGGATCACAAGTTCAAGGCCAGCCTCAGCAATTTACCAAGGCCCTGTCTCAACAGAAGAAATAAACAGGGCTGGAGGTAGCTCAATGATAAAGCATCCCTGGGTTTGATCCCCAGTACCAAAAACAAACAAACAAACAAATAAACAAACAAAACAGGAATCAGTGTAGTAATTTCTCTCCCCAGAACAGAAAAACTTTCCATGACCTGAAAAATTCTTCTAGATAGATAGAATTTGCAACAGTACTAACAAGTTTGGACTCTTTGTATGAGAACATATAACCCTTCAGGGACAGAAACAAATATGCTGATAAATTGCATGCATATCTACTGTAAGATCTTATGATGATAATAACAGGCAACCAAAATCTACAGAATTTCTGAACAAAATTAAATTCATTTTATAAAAAGCAACTGGCAGTGGTATTCACTGCATTATTTATTCTTTTATATTATAATCCCTCTTGGTCTCTTCTAGTTAAAGATTTGACTTGTAAGCAAAGCATTGAAATAACTTTATTCAAGTTGAGAAGGACAAATTATGAAAAAGTAATGAAAAGATTTTATCTTTGATGACTGATAATCTTGTTAAATTCATTTTCTATGAAATTAATCAAATAAGTGTTTATTTAGCACCTACTATGTTCTTAGACTTAAATATATAATTCTAGATTTTTAAATCGCAAAGGAACCTTGAGAGCTTCCAACCCTCACATTTTACAAATGAGGACACTGAGAGTAAAAGGTGTGCATGCTCTCTATCTATCTATATCTATATATCTATATATATGTACACACACACACACACACACACACACACATATATACACACACAATATGTTCAATCTCTGGTTCATATATATTGTATATGCATGCATTGTGTATGTATGTATATTTATATATTTTATATGAATATGTATAACAGAGATTTAAACCAAGGTGCTTAAACATGAGTCACATCCCCAGTTCTTTTTTGTAATTTTCAGACAGGGTCTTAGTAAGTTGCTTAGGGCCTCACTAATTTGCTGAGGCTGGCTTTGAACTTGTGATCCTTCTGTCTCAGCCTCCCAAACCACTGGGATTACAGGCATGAGCCATCACATGGGGGTAAAAGACTGGATACTTTTAACTATCAAATGACTTGATTCCCACCCCTGAATTCCCTTGACATTATACACCATTAAAAAACAATTAGACATTATGCCCATTTAAAAGTTTTTCCCAAAGAGGAAAAACAATGTGAAGCTGGGGGGTGGTATAATCATAATCTATAATCATAGCAAATTTGGAAGTTAAGGCAGTAGGATTGCAAGTTTGAGGCCAGAATCAGCAACTTAGTGAGACCCTGTCTCAAAATTAAAAAATAAAAAGGCTGGGGAATGTGACTGAGTGTTTAAATGCACCTGGGTTCAAACCCTGCTACCAAAATAAGAAAAGAAAGAAAAAATTTTAAAAAAAGAAAAAGGATTTGGGCATATTCCTATAATTTAAACTAAATTCCATCAGCCTATTTTACAGTTTTAAAGACTTCCACTTAACATTCAATTGCTTAACTATAAGTAGGACTTGATTTTGGGAAACACAGGACACTGCCTCTAAACCATCTACCAAATAAAATAGCAAATAATTATTAATCAATGCCGCAACTTTGAAAATATTTATTAAACACTTGCTATGCACAAAATCCTGCATTATGCACTATATGATATAAATGCATTAGACACAGTTACTCTCTGAAAGACCTCCTTAACAACTCATAAGCATCAACAGGCTCAAATTACTTCAATGGAGAACCAAATGTAATAAAATTCATTGTGGTTTTAAACAAGTTCAAAGGCCAAAAGACTCTCCCAGATCATTTGGTTGGATTGACTGAGGAAGCCTTTATGTAGGACATGGAATTTGATCTGGTTATTGAAGAAAAAGTTAGATTCCGATAGTCAAACAAGAGGACAATCTGGGTGACATTATTAGATTCACAATTTTAAAAGGTCACTGACTAGAGGGCGAAGAATCCAATTGATTGTTTAATACTGCCAAATATTTTGAATTACCCCTAAATATTTTACAAATCTATTTCCTGTTCTTCATTATCGCTGTTATCCCCTTGGTTCACTCTTCATTTCTTTCTGCAGCTACTACAATAGACACTGAGTCTCTTAATTCCCCCCATCTCCCCCGAGTAGTTCACACAGCCACCAAAGTGTTATTTCTAGAAAGATGAATCTGATCAATCACATCACTCTCCTATTTGACAGTTTTAGTAGATTCCTGCAGTCTATGAAGCATCCATTTTGCTTTGAATGACACAAACACTTTTTAAACTGATCTCGACCACCTATGCAAACCCATCTCCAACCTCTTCTTATTTTGCCCTTAGCATTACAAACAATAATTATCTAATTTTCATTAGTTTCATGACCATGTCATGCTTTTTCATGGCCCCATGCACAGTGGTAAAAGGTGAGATTAATATTGAACATTATCCAAAAGGTAAGAGAAAACTACAGGATAGTTTGAAAGTTGGAGAAGAAATATGATAAGATTTGAATTTTGAAAAGCAAAGTCTAATCAGAGTCTAGAGAAGAATGAATTGGCCAGCCAATTATTACAGGAATCCAGGCAAAAATTATAGTAGCTTGGAGGTTAGCAGAAATGGAGTAAAGGAAAGAAAACATGACTTCACCCAGGAAGACTACCATGACCACCCAAGACAGAGGTGTATATTATATTAGACATATTCAGAAGCATCCTATACTTTCTTTTCCCAGCACACGATAAACACAATTACTTCTTTCTATTCTCCACTAGACGAAATAACCATGTTTTGTCTATCATTCACTTCTATATTCCTAGCACTTCACACAAAAGGTACTGCATGATATTTGATAAAGGCATAAAATGCAACAACAATGTGTGGCTCTCTTTCTCCTCTTTTGCAAATGCCAGTAAATATATTGTACTATGTTTGATCTAACAAAGAGTACTTTTAGAAGACTGGAACACTTCATTGTGGAAGCCCTTATTAGATCTAGAAATGTCATCAGAAAATACCACAAGCAGATGACTCCTGCTACAATGTACCCTCCTATATATTCCCATAATGTGCACATGAGGATTATGTTCAGGTTGGGATGCTGTTTGCAACAAAGAAAGCCACATACTCCTGGCCTCTTCCTGTACTTTATAAAACACTGGAATGAACAAGCAACAACAGGTGTTGGCGAGGATGTGGGGAAAAAGGAACACTCATACATTGCTGGTGGGGCTGCAAATTAGTGCAGCCACTCTGGAAAGCAGTGTGGAAACTCCTTAGAAAACTTGGAATGGAACCACCATTTGACCCAGCTTTCCCACTCCTTGGCCTATACCCAAAGGACTTAAAATGAGCATACTACAGAGATACAGCCACATCAATGTTCATAGCTGCTCAATTCACAATAGCCAGATTGTGGAACCAACCTAGATGCCCTTCAATTGATGAATGGATAAACAAACTGTGGTATATATATACAACGGAATATTACTCAGCCATAAAGAATGATAAAATTATGGTATTTGCAGGCAAATGGATGAAATTGGAGAATATCATGCTAAGTGAGATGAGCCAATCTCAAAAAACCAAAGGACAAATGATCTCGCTGATAAGTGGATGATGACACATAATGGGGGGTGGGAGGGGTTAGTGTTAGGGTTAGAGTTAGGGTTAGGGAGGGGGGCAAGAATGGAGGAAGGACTGTATAGAGGGAAAAGAGGGGTGGGAGGGGTGGGAGGAAGGGAAAAAATAACAGAATGAATCAATCAACATTACCCTATGTAAATTTATGATTACACAAATGGTACGCCTTTACTCCATGTACAAACAGAGAAATAACATGTATCCCATTTGTTTACAATAAAAAAAAAGAAAGAAAAAAAATGAAATAAAACACTGGAATGAAACCATATATAGGGTAAAACATATGGTTGGAAGACTACAAGATTTAAAATATCCAGGACTCATAGAAGTTAACAACCTTCTACATTACCATCTCCCATTCTTAGCTCTTCATCTTTCTACCTGCTTTACTAATTTGTCAAACAATTTTCTCTGTGATAATACATTTTTATTATCTGACCTCACCTCCACAAAATGTACTGTCAATAAGGATTCACCATGTTTTGTTGTTTAAGAATGTGAAAATGCTTCACATTTAGCAATTACACAATAAATATTTATTGCAGTGTAAACAGAAAAGAATCATTAGATCTTTTTGAGTAGTCCATTCTTAATTCAGCAATAATTAATTATCAATTACTACATGCACTACATTGCCAGGCATATGCAGTAATAATGGGGATACAATTCAATTTTTTTAAATTTATAGAATAATTTGAAGAGAATTTATCTCTTCCCAACATTTAGTCTTTTAACCAGGGACCATGCCATGTTTCTCCATTTGTTAAATGTCTTCTGTCCTACGTCTGAATGGAATTTTAAAATTTTCCTCATATAAGTGCTAGACATTGTTTTTGGGATTATTACTAAATTTTTATGTTTTATGGCCATTTTAATTGTTTTCCATTATATCTTCTAAATCAATATTTTAGACACAGATAAAAGGTGGTTTTCTTCACTTTTATTCATATTCAGCTACTTTTTACAATTTATTAACTCTATCAATTCTTTTCAAGATTTGACTTTTATAGATATATGAGCCTATCTAATATTTTTTTATGTATCTCTTTTTCATTGTATATATTTAAGGTACAAAGCATGTGGTTTTAATACAGTTAGACACAGTGAAATTATTACTAATGTCAAATGAATTGACATACCCATCACCTTTCACAGATGCCTTTTTGTGTATTGATAAAAGCACCTTAAATTTACTCTCCTAGCAAATATTCAATAAACAATATGATATTACTAACTAGTGTCCTTATGCTGTATTCCACATCTCCAGACTTATTCACCATACCTAACTGCAAGTTTATACGCTGTGACCTACTTCTCCCAATTTTTTCCCACTACCCATCTTTGGTAACCATCTTTCTACTCTGTTTCCACTTTTCCTTTTTTGTACATAGGTGAGATCATATGGTACTTTTCTTTCATACAGGTTTTTCTCATTTAGCATAAAGTGTACATAAGTGAGAACATACAGTAATTTTTCATTTAGCATAAAACCTTCCAGGTTCATCCAGGTTTTTGCAAATGGCAGTATCTCCTTTTTTAAGAATAGACACTAATTCCACTATGTCTGTGTGCGTAACAATTTCTTGATCCACTCATCCATTAAAACTTGTTCCCATATCTTGGCAATTGTGAGTAATGCTGAAATGATCGTGGGCACACAGGTATCTCAAAAAAATGCTGATTTCATTTCTGTAGGACAAATAACCAACAGAGATTGCTGAGTCATGATAGTCGTATATGAGTTTTTTGAGGAAGCGCCATACTGTTTTTACAATAGCTGCACTAATGTACATACCCACCAGCAGTGTACAAGGGTTCCCTTATATCTATATCCTTGCCAACAATTGTTATCTTTTCTCTTTTCGATACTAGTAGCCACTGTAACAGGTGTGATGTGATATTATGGTTTTAATTTGCATTTTTCTGATGATTAGTGATGCTGAGTAACTTTCCATACACCTGTTGGCCAGTTGCATATCATCTTCGGAAAAAAATGTAGATTTAGTTCCTTTGTCCATTTTTAAATCATGTTTTTTTTCTATTCCGTTTTGTAAGTTCCTTATTTTTTAGATATTAACTTTTATCACAAGTATAGTTTGAAATATTTTCTCCCACAGGGCCTCGCATATGCTGTGCAAATACACTACTTGCTGAGCTACATCCTCAGGCTTTTATAAATTTTATTTTGAGACAGGGCCTCACTAAGTCACCCAGGCTGACCTTGAACTGATGACCATCCTGCCTTAGCCTCACAGGTAGCTAGGACTACAGGCATGCGCCACCACAGCTAGCCAGAAGCTTTTTATGTGGGCCCAATTTGTTTATTTTTGCTTCTGCTGCCTGAAATTTTGGTGTAGTATTCAAAGCATTGCCAGGGCCAATATCAAAGAATTTTTCCCCTACATTTTCTTCTAAGTGTTTTATTCTTTCAGGTCTTAAGCATAGTTCAATATGAAATTCATTTTTTAATTTATTTTTGTGTATGGATTAAGGGTCCAGTTTTATACTTTTGTATGTGGAGATCCAGTTTTTCCAGTACCATTTATCATCTAAATATTTATTATTTATATCAATATTGCCTTAATTTATAGATATATACTAAATACTGGTGATTGTAAGTGTACTTGTTCTGTTGTTACTTAAGGAACAACTCTTAAAGTTTAGCACTGATGGTAAGTTTCTATCATCTAAGAGTTCTTTTTTTACTCTTAAAATGTTCATTTAAATTTTTCAAACACTTCAGCATTTAACATTTTTCTTATGAGATCTATTAATATAATACATCTTATGAATAATCTTCATATTGTACCATTCCCAAGCTGAAATAAAACTTTCTTATTCAGAAAGACTTTTTTTACATATTCCCAAGTTTGTTAGTTTTATTTTATTTAGAATTTGAAATTGACCCATAATTTGTATACACATGCAAGTCATATTTTTCTCAGGTACTGATGTCTAAATTATGCAGCATCATAAAAACTGGGTGGGTTCCCATCACTTTTTAGTGTTCTGGATCCATTTACTTATAATAAGAATAATCTGTTTCTTTCAAAGTGATTTACAATCTGAATGATCTGTTTAGGGTTAGGGATAAGGAGGAGGGTGGCAAGAATGGAGGAAGGAAGGGCTGTATAGAGGGAAAAGAGGGGTGGGAGGGGTGGGCGGAAGGGAAAAAATAACAATGAATCAAACAACATTACCCTATGTAAATTTATGATTACACAAATGGTATGCCTTTACGCCATGTACAAACAGAGAAACAACATGTATCCCATTTGTTTACAATAATAAAAAAATGGGGTTTTCTTATAACAAGAAAGGCCATAAAAGACTGAAATCAAGTCATTGTGTTAAAAACTAAGAATCATAGGACTATCTCCCTGTGCCTCACCATGCTTAGCTCACATTACCATTCAGTTACCTTGCCATCTACCAAGGTACAAACTTAGAATTAAAAGTTACAAAGACATGATCCTTTTATAAAGTTGTGTAATTATTTAGTCAGAGTCTATGTGAAATCTAGGCCAAAACTTGTTTTTGTTCTTGTTTTTGCTTTTTTTTTTTTTTTGGTTTAGGGTTTCTTTTGTTTTGATCAAGAAAGTACTTATAATGTAAAGGCTAACATAAAACTTTCTAAAAAAAGCCTGAAATTTGGAAGAACAATGATTTTTTGGGCAAGAAACAAAAACCACTACTCTAAATAAAAACTTACACAGTTGAACTTCAAAGAAAGAAAAAACTACTGCTCATCAAAACACACAAATATAAGAAAACGGTAGAGCAAGCCCACAGATTGGAAGAATAGTCAGAGTATATACCTAAATATCCAGAATGAGTTAAAATCTAAAAAAAAATCAAAATAAAACAACCACCCATTTTTAAATGGGTAAAAGAATTGCAGTATGCCAATTTTAGATATTTTGGACATATACTGAGGAGAGGGATAGCTGGGTAATGTGGTGGTTTCATCCCTAGTTTTTTGAGGGATCTCCATACTGCTTTCTAAAATGGTTGCACTAGTCTGTAGTCCCACCAACAATGTACAGGTGTTCCCTTCTCCCTAGAGACTCTCCAGCATTTATTGTTTTTCATATTCTTGATCATTGCATTCTGATTAACCAGTCTAATACAAATTAATAGACAAGTAAATGGAAGTTTAACAGAGTAGAAAGAAGGAGAAAGGGGGAGGGGAGGAAGGACAGGAGGAAAAGGTAGGGATCATAAACTTAAATTTATTTCCATTCATGTATGAGTTTGTCAGAATTAACCCAATACTATGTATAACCATAAAGCTCTAATAATAATAAAAAATAAAAGTAAATTGAAAAGAATGGCAGATTCAAAAAAGAATTGAACATAAGCTTCTAAAAGAGTCCAAATACCTAATAGATATAAAAATATACTCGTTATTACATATAATAAAAATGTAGAGTAACAACTATAATGAGTAACCACTACACACTCTGATAATGGCTAAACTTTAAAAGAGAATAACAATATCAAGAGATGGTAAATGTCTACCCCTTGTCCCAGCAATTCCACTCCTGTTATATATGCAAAGAAAATGAGTGCATATGTGCATATGCCAAAAAAAGATTTATACAGGAATGTTAATAATAGTTTTATTTATAACAGCCAAATACTGGATACAAGATAAATAATTTATCAACAGGAAAATGTGTTAAGTTGTGGTATATTTTTAAAATGGATATTACACAACAATAAAAAAGAATGTACTACTGACACAAGCAACAATGAAATCAATATCCCCTCCTCTACTCCTCCTCCATCTTTTCACTCAACATGGTCACACATTATCCCTGTTATGATTTTCTTATTTTCTTTATCTTTCATCAAGTCCATCTTATAGTTCCTACAAAGGTCATATCTCACCCTCGCTCAGATGATAGTACCACTTCAACAAGCAGGTAGGTACCTTTCATATATTTCTTTAATGTTATTTTTATATAAAATATATTTTATGGTATTTTTCAAATAACAGTGACTTTATGTATGTTTCATTCCTATTTCAAACTTTCCCATCTTTTTTCTTTTATAATATATTTTTATTTAAAGTACCTCAGAATTCAGAAGCACAAACATGGTCATGTATCACTTAATGATGGAGAAATGTTCTGTGAAATGCACCACTGGGTGATTTTGTCATTGTATGCACAACATAGTTTGTATTTACACAAAACTAGCTGCTGTAGGTCAGTTGACATAGCCTCTAGATGCAATCAAGACACAGGGTAAACAAAATATGTATGAGTCTGCTGACAGCATAACACAACATACTATTTTACAGTACACTTTAAATATAAGGAGTACTACATACAGTACATACATACATAAACCATGGTATATGACAATTATCAAGTATCGTATACCATGCATAATTGTATGTGCTGTGTTTCTATACAACAGGCAGAATAATTGGTTTATTTAAACCAGCATCACCAAACACATGAGCAATGCATTGCTCTATGATGTTAGGACAGCTACATCATTAGATGATAGGAAGTTTTAGCTCCATTAAAATTTCAAGGAACTTCTGTCATATAGGCAGTCTGTTGATGGAAATGTCATTATGTGGTACATGACTGAACTATATATTTAAATAATTTAAATCCCACATTTACATTTCAATAATACTAGCACTTATATACCACTTACTCTCTCATGCACTCTCTATGTGCGCACGTACACACACACACAAACCCCAAGTTAATTTTCACAGTAGTCTTGAAATGCAGGTACTATTATTGACCCCACTTCACAGATGAGGAATTTGAGGTACAGAACATTAAGAAACTTCCTGAACCTACATTGCTCATAAGCATCAGAGCCAGAACACAGACAATTCAACCATACTATTTTAAATAGCGCACCCAAACTGTACAATCTGCTACCAGGAATAAGAGAAATTTCTCCACTTCTACAAAACAAGGTTGTGTTTTTTTAAAGAATATACTAGACCAACCAACAAGATACATATAAATAACCCAATAAAAGGAAGAAAAGATTGCAAAGAAATAATTTTAGAAAGTAGACACTGAACATTTTATCTGAATGATTGTGTTTCTTGAAACCATGAATTTAAAATTCTAAATTGACATAGGAAGCTCTAAATGTCTCATAGTAATTCTATGGGACATGCTTAACTGGATTTTTAGTAACAAAAATGTACAAGCAATCATAAGGCAATCCTATTTTTAAAATAGGTTGTGGAGACATTTCTTAAGTTATAGATACCTATAGTTATTCACACATATGCTCTTAAAACTAAAAGTTCACATCAATATCTCCACTGACAGTATTCCAGGTGTTCACAATTTATACCAATTGTGTTTTATAGTTATATTCTCTATTTTTCATTAACTCAGGACATAGTCACTAACATCCCCTTTATTCCATTTGTTTATTACTCAGTCATGCTTTACTCATTCATAGTAAATGTTTCTTATTCTATCCTAGGCATTTAACAAATATTGAGTATAGGTAGGACAGACATTATATAAATAAGGTAATTTGTTTCCATAAATATACCGGTTATGAAGTATTGCAGCAACCATTTCCCCTCTATGCAGATGATCCATCACCTCTAAAGGTTGGAAAATGACCTGTTCAGAAGGAAAAGAAGCCAATATTTATTATGAGAGTCAATATTATGTCTTCGAAAATTGTACTACTTTTGTAGTTTTTGTATATCTCATGGTTAAAGGCAAAATGTATGTCCAATACCTAATGCTCATATTACATCTTAAAAAAATTAAGAAACTCACTCCATCAGAATGGCAATTACAAAGTAGAATACAAGTAAAAATAAATGTTGGCAAGGATATGGGGAAAAGGGTCACTCACATATTGCTGGTGGGACTGCAAATGGGTGCAACCACTCTGAAAAGCAGTATGGTGATTCCTTAGAAAACTTGGAATGGAACCACCATTTGACCCAATTATCCCACTTTTCAGTTTATACTCAAAGAACTTAAAATCAGCATACTACAGTAATGCAGTCACATTAATGTTTATAGCAGATCAATCACAATAGCTAAACTATGGAACCAACCTAGTTGCCCTTCAGCAGATGAATGGATAAAGAAAATGTGGTATATATACACAATGGAATATTGCTCAGCCATAAAGAAAAATGAAATTATGGCATTTTCCAGTAAATGGATGGAACTAAGTAAAATAAGTAAAATAAGCCAACCCCCCTCCCAAAAAAAAGGCAGAATATTCTCCCTGATTATGTGGATGCTAACACACAAAAATGGAGGGGGAGGGAAGAATAGAAGTTCACTGAATTAGAAAAAGGGGAATGAAGAGAAGGAAGGGGATGGGAATAGGAAAGGTTGTAGAATGAATTGGACATAACTTTCCTATGCTCATATAATGAATACATGACAGTGTAACTCCACACCATATAAACCATAAAAATGGAACCAAATTGGAATGGGTTGCACTTCTTTTATGTATAATCTGTCAAAATACACCCTACTGTCATGTATATCTAAAACCAACAAATTTTAAAAAGACACAGAAACGTACAATTATAACAATTAGAAGCTTCTTTTGCTAAAAGCACTATTTATTAGGCCTACAGATGCCCAATAGATAAATAAAAGCAGGAAAAAATGTTTAAAAAAAAAGAAACTGAATCTTTTTAAGAAGCAAAATAGTCTATATATGATTCACTCAATTGTGAATCATTAATAGAACTGACTAAATTTCATGTAAAGTCATTAATTAACATGTATCCATGGAAATTCAACCGAGTATACAGAAAGTTAGATTAAACAAAAAAAACAGAGGCCAGAGGAATCTGGGAAGCTGGATTAGACAAAAGAAGTTAGCGGCAAAGTGTTGAGGCAAATAATTGTCAAGTAGATACAAAAACAACACTAATTCCCTTGTTACCAAAGGGACATGGGGGGGTCTGAGAAGCCCAAAAGTGGAAGCCACAATTTAAAAAGAAGCTGCACAAAATACAGGCTAGAAAGTGGTAATATTTTAAAACCTTAAAGACATAAATTAGTTGGAATGTTGTTTTTCTTGGCATGCACAGAATTGGTGGTTGTTTTTATGGGGAAAGCAGGTGAGTTTGGGTAAGCTGAACTATATCAAATAGATTTCTTTCTAGCAATGCCAATAAATTACATCACAAAGGTAAATTAAATTTTATATATTTATTCTATTTATTTCAAGTATACTTGGAAAAAATGTATATTTTGCTTAACTATTCCTTGTAAATAAAATCAACTTCTATTGCTAAGATAAAAATATATTAAATCCAATTTATTTCATTCATAAAACTTTATTATAAAGCTGTTCAGACTTCAAATATTTAAGTAAGACAGGAGAATTCTTCATTATCCCCAGCCCTCTTCCAGCCCTTACTTTTTTTTTTTTTTTTTTTTTTTTTGCGGTGCTGGGGATTGAACCCAGGGCCTTGTGCTCGCAAGGCAAGCACTCTACCAACTGAGCTATATCCCCAGCCCACCCAGTCCTTACTTTAAGGGAAAAATTAAAAGGAGAACAAATATTCTATTTCTCGCATCTTCATCACTCTAAAAAGGAAAAATATTCAATTACAATACAGAGCTCATGTTTACTTGTGCTATCATATCTGATTATAATCCTGTTATTATAAGAAATCAGGTAGCCCACATAAAATGAAAAATATTAAAGCATCTTGAAATTAACTAACCTTTCTAAAAAGGCTAAAGTTATGAGAGAATTTTGACATGGTGAGAACTTCTTGTTTAGTCTTCACACTTTTCTAGGAAACATTGCAAAGGGGAAAATCTACTATATCTAGATTACTACTAGGAATCTAGTAGTGTGAAATTAAGTAATTCATGCCCTGTTTCACTAACTGAATCTAGCATGAAATATATATTCCCAAAATTAGCCATGCAAACTTTCTCTTAATCCCTGCTATGGTTTGTGTCTGTCTAAAAGTGTTATGGTGGAAATTTGATCCCCAATGTGGCAATGATGGAAGTTGGGGTCTAATGGGAGATATTGGGTCAAGGGGACATGGTACCACCCTCATGAATGGATTAATATAAGTATTGCAAGAGTGGGTTCCTTATCAAAGGACAAGTTTGTCCATTTTTTACACATATGTGTTCTCACTCGTGTTTGCTCCCTCTCTCTCTCCCTCCTTCCCTCCCTCTCTCTTTCTCTGCCCTTCCATGATCTGCCAAAGGATGATGCAGTAAGAATGCCCTTATCAGATGTTGGCACATTGATCTTCTTTCTGCCTACTGAACTATGAGGAATAAATTTATTTCTTTATAAATTGGCCGGTCTCAGGTATTCTCTTATAGCAGCACAAAATTGGTGTTTGAGGGGAAAAAAATCCCAGCATATGAGAATGGGCCACCAAAGGCAGAAGTTGCTATAAAACCAAAGAAAGACACAGGATTGCACCAGGTTCAATTTTTGGGAACTTACAGACAGAAGCATGTCTTAGGCAGCAGCAAGACTGTTGGATCCCCATACCTAAAAGTAGGAGGAAGGGGTTTATATGCTAAGTTAGACAAAGGTGAGCCATATCCAACTGGAATGCTTCTGGCCTTCCTCTAAAACTGTTAACATGATATTAACATGTTCAACATCAATTATGAAATAGTCCCAGCATCAGTGGCCAGCACAATTTACTTAGCTAACTATGTTGACTCCTTTTGTCCTGTAGGGCTTGGGATGTATGTCTGGGTCACCTAGCATGCAAAATGGCAATTACAACTAAGATGGATGTAGTCATGTCAAACTGGATCCCTAAAACAGACTAATATACCCCTATTGCACCTGAAATCTCCAAGTCTTGAGCTGTTCCACTAAAAATTTCCAGATAGCAAAACTTCTCATCTCCTAAACAGCACAACATGGGACTGCAACCACCTACTATGAAGACTACCAACAAATAAAACATATTTTCAATCTCATGACATATTCCTATCTCCCATAGAGTTGGTGACCCCAAGTTTTGAGGTATTAAGAATTTTATTGGAAGAATTAGTTGGTTTTCTTATAATTTCATGTGAAAGAAGATACTGGAATTGTAACTTCTTTGCTCTAAGTAAAAATCAGACTCAACTTTACATTACTCAATGCTTCTACATCTGTTCTTTTTGTGTTCATGAGTTTTTCCATTTCCTTATTCTCATTTTAATGGAATTAAGAATGGAATGGAAGTAAACACATGTAAACAAATTTAAATGGGATTTAACTAAAACCAATTTAAAGCCAGATTATTAAATGTATGCATAGATTTATATAAAATAAATACATCTACGCCATTAAATAGATTCATCAAATATATAGATAGATATAGATATTTGAAAATTAATACTGGCTTCAATATGGGGTGGATCAGAAAGAGATAGAAGTATGGACATCAGTTAAGAAATTACTTCCGTGGTCAAGGCATGAGCTAAGAACCCAGACAAGGGCTATGGGACAGCCAAAGGAGAATTAGTATTTACTGACTGAAAGATCACTGACATATATTAACAGGGTTAAGGGAACTTTAAAGATAAAATCATAAAATCTATTTAGGTAACGGGGAAGATATCAAGTAACATACTGTACAGAGGAAGGAAAAATATTGAAAGAAGAATAAAATTTGATGTATTTATCTAACAAAAGACACACTAGACAGTCAAGTGATGAGATTGGGAAGTATTAACAAGAGTGGTTTTCCCTGAGAAGGCAGAATCCCAACGAAATAGAGGAAGACAAGCTAGCAAGAAAGAGGCAGGGAGAACAGGTAATGGGTAAACTAAGGGAACTGTGAGATAAAAGTTAAAGATGAGTAGTTTGAAATTATTCAACATTTTCAAGTTTAGCTAAGACTAAGTAAAATACAGCTACTTGATCCGACAATTATAAATGAGTAGTGGCCTTTTTAAAAGAGTAGTTTCAGTATCAATAGGAAGGAAACACAATACAGTGTTTTGAAAAAAAATCATAAATTCTTTCAACATCTTGTAAGAAACTCAAATACAGAGAATTTATGGTAAGTATGGACCCTCAAATGACTAAGTGAAAAAATGATTAAATAAAATATTGGGGGAAAATTGGATAACTTTTGTTTGGTTTTGTTTTTGTTTTTGTTTGTTTCTTTGGTTTTTAAAACAGGATTTTTATTTTTAAAGGCATAAGATTATACATTACTTTCCTTCTCACCCTAGAACAAATTCCTAAAGGATCTTTGATTTAAAGGTTAAAAATATGAATCTGAAAGAATACCAAAAGAAAACTCAAATGAAATTTTTTAAACTTATACAGTAGAAAAAGCTAACCAGCACTCCAAAACCAGAAATCTTAAAGACTGTTAAATTTGATTACAGAAAATTTAAGTGTCTATACTTCAAAAATATCAAAGTCCAAAAAAAGATAAACTAGGAAATAATATTCAAAATACACATTACTAACAACAAAAGGCTAATATTTTTAATTTATACACAAATTTTTCAATAAAAACAATAAAAGTGACCACATAATATAAACAAGAAGCACATAAATGAAATACAAATAATTTCAAAATAAACAAATCCTATTTAAATGGAGGTACTGTATTCACCTATGAAACACACATACATACACACAAAGTCTGTTTATATCTTTTATTTGTGAGAGGAAATACAGGTGTGTGGAAAATGTTTATTTTCATTCTATATTTTTCTGTTCAAATTATTTTGAAATTAAAAAAAAATAAAGAGGATCTGGTAGAAGAAACAAGGAGTGGCCATGCGAGAGGAAACCTAGGAAAGTGTGGTAATCTAGAAGACAAAATAAAGTGTTATATGAAGAAGGAGTAAATGAATGTGTCAGATGGTGCTAAGAGATTAAGAATTGAGAAAAGACAACTCAGTGTGGTTACATGGGGACCACTAGAGATCTTGCTAAAGTGGGTTCTGTGGAATGACAGAGACGAAGATGCCTAAGGTTTGTTCAAGAATGAATTAGAGGGAAGGAGGGAAACAGTACATACAACTCTAACAAGAAGCCAATTGAAAAAAAACAAAGTCTGAATGCTCTCTCTGATATGTGGATGCTGACTCACAATAGGTCAAGGGAGGGTCCACCAGGTTGTATGGGGGGGGCAATTGGGGGAAGTGAGGAGGATGGGAATGAGAAAGGCAGTAGAATGAATTGGACTTAACTTTCCTATGTTCATATATAAATACACCACAGTGAAACGCCACATCATGTACAACCACAAGAATGGGATCCTAATTAGAATAAGTTATATTCACTATATGTATAATATGTCAAAACACATTCTACTATCAAGTATAACTAAAAGGAACAAATTTTAAAAAGAAAAAAGAAGTTTTCTTTTATAAAGAACAGAGAAATGGGTGGTAGTTGGAATGAAATATAAGGTAGAAGTAATTAACATTTTAATTGATTCATAATGGGAGATCTGGAACAAGTATATTTAAAAAGCATGACATTAAATAAAATGTAAACTAAAGAGTACAATAGCATTTACATACATTTCAAAAGCACATAATCCTCCCTCCCTCTCTCTCTCATAATCCTCATTTTCCCCTCTAAACACATATAAGTGCATTGTATGTATGTGCATATCCAATTGTAGGAAAATATATCTATAAAGAACAAATAAAAATAAATAAATAAATAGAGTCATGGGAATGATAAACGCCAAGTTTGGGATAGTAGTTGCCTCAAGAAAGAAGGGAGGAGAATTCAGTTGTGAAGGGAACTTCACCTGTATCTTTTTTGTTAAGGATCTGAAATTTTAAAAATGGCAAAAAGATAACATTTTACATGGCTAAGTGATAGCTACACAGATCTTTGTTATATTGGTCTCTGTACTTTTCTGTATGTTGGAAATATTTTATTACAAAAGAAAAAGTAGAAACAATCTCTACCCTAAAGTAGGGATTATGTAGGTAAGCAGACGAGACATGATACATACAGGCCAGCAAATTTTAAAAAGAGTTTTCCAGGCTGGGGAGATAGCTCAGTCGGTAGAGTGCTTGCATTGCAAGCACAAGTCCCTGAGTTCGATCCCCAGCACCACAAAAAAAAAAAAAAAAAAAAAAAAGAGTTTTCAGTGAAAAAACGACAGGACAAAAGTATAACCTGGCAGCATTGTAATTAAAAAGACACACTTCTCCCTGGCCATGATACCCTCATGAATAAAGGGAAATTAATCATTACTCAGAGCACACACCTGACAAAGACCTAATTGTGGTTTTGCCCTCAAAATAGTCTACTTAACTCACCAGAAATAAAACTGACAAAACTGCTTCTGATAGTTGGATATCTCGCATAAGTTCAAGTAATTTTACTCATAAGAATTTCAGTAATTCACCAATTTGATATTTGTCAAGCACCTATCTTATATATTATTTCAAATTGTGATTCCAGTTTATGATTTAACATTTAATTAAAACTTACTGTATCACTCTTTCCTACTCTAAGAACCAATAGCTTTGAAAGTAATGAGGTTTGAGATATCAGTAACCTATTTAATACCACATAAGTTATGACCTGCTTATGAACCAATGTTATATAAAATAAATTTTAGGGTTTCTATAATAGTCTCTCTTCAAATAAAATTTTGATAAGTACTATGATAAGAAAAGAAAACTGACAGAAAGAATTAGTGAAAAATGCTAAGCACTACAAAATCGAAAAACTGCAATAACCAGAAAAATTGCACATAATTGCACTCCTCCATGTCAAGTTATATATAACAGCATCACTAAAAATTCAAAATCATCTTGAAATCACAAAACCAGAAGTTTAAGAAACAGAATTGTGTTCTTTGGGGTTCATTAGACAAATGTTGGTTTTTTTTTTTAATGTCACAGAGTGTTATAGAATCATTTAGCTTACATTTCCCTACCCAATGTGGCACTGAGGCAGGCTTACCCTAAAACATCAAAACACTAATCGTTGCACTGGGTAGTGATTTTTCCCTGGAGTAAATCTAAAGATGAATACAGTCATGTGGTATACTCCAATATAGGCACCCTAACTAAATGTGTAACACTATAAAATTCAACAGTTGCCCTATACTGAATAGTGCACCTGAAGTTGGTTTCAAACTACTTCTTTTAAGCAAATGATCAGCCTGCTTGATAACCAGCATCTTTTTTTTACACTGTGCATTTTGACTCACTGTGCACAAATGGGGTACAACTTTTCATTTCTATGGTTCTGCACAATGTAGATTCACACCACTCATGTAATCATACATGTACATAATGTCTGTCTCATTCCATCATCTTTCATACCCCCTCCCTCTCATTTTCCTCTACGTAATCTAAAGTTCCTCCATTCTTCTCTCACCCTCCACCCTCCCACCCCCATTATGTTTCATCATCCACTTATCGGGGAAAAGATTTGGCCTTTGTTTTTATGGAATTGGTTTATATCACTTAGCATGATATTCTCCAATTCCATCCATTTATCTGCAAATGCCATAATATTATGCTTCTTTATGGTTGAATAATAAAGCACAAGAAATAAAAGCAACAATCAATAAATGGGATAAATTCAAACTAAAAAGTTTTTTCTCAGCAGAGGAAACAATAATGTGAAAAGAGAGCCTACAGAGTGGGATAAAATCTTTTCCACATGTACTTCAGATAAAGCACTAATCTCCAAAATTTATAAAGAACTTAAAAAACTTTACACCAAAAATACAAACAACCCAATCAATAAATGGGCCAAGGAACTGGAAGACACTTTATAGAAGATATACAGGCGATTAATAAATATATGAAAATGTGTTCAACATCTCTAGTAATTAGAGAAAATGCAACTCTAAGATTTTATCTCCAATTAGAATGGTTATTATCAAGAACACGAACAATAATAGATGTTGGCGCAGATGTGGGGAAGAAGGCACACTTGTACATTACTGGAGGAGTTGCAAATTGGTGCAGCCACTCTGGAAAGCAGTGCGGAGATTCCTTAGAAAACTTGGAATGGACCTACCATTTGACCCAGCTATCCCACTCCTCGGCCTATACCCAAAGGACTTAAAATCAGCGTACTACAGAGATACAGTCACATCAATGTTTATAGCAGCTTAATTCACAATAGCTAGATTGTGAAACCAACCTAGATGCCCTTCAAGAGATGAATGGATAAAGAAACTGTGGTAACCAGCATCTTATACTCCTACTAGTAGGTCCAGAGAAGTACAATAACAGCTACTTCTAGGCCTAAACCCCCACCAAAACCACTGGACTCCCATGTTCCATAAGATTCTCACTTTCCTTGGTGGAGTTCCAGAGTGACTGACATACATTTTTCAGTACTTTCCATTTTCTGGCTACAGTCACTGAAGTAATCTGCCTGTCATATTCACGTAGTCACTACCACCCTGCAATAGAGATACTGCTATAAACACACACCATATACATGCTGTTCCACCGCCTTTGCAGTACTATCACTCCATGTTTCTCAACAAGATCCCTCAGTAGTTCCCCTCATGTTGTCACTCAAAATAGGAATTAGGAATGCTTCTGGAGTATATTATTGGCTCATGGCATTGTTTGGGTCATCATTGCACTTGGTCTTTTTTACTGATGTTGAAATCATTGCCCTTGTATTAATGTAATTTTATCTGATTTTCTAATAGTTCCTGCTCCCTTATGTTAGGACTAAACTTCATCTAAGGCTTATTGAGTGTCAAAAGCAGGCATAGCTGACTTCATTTACTGCACTTTCATAATGCTAGAACTCTTATTTACCTATATAAGTGGCACTGTACTGACTCTTTTAATCCTTTTATTAACATTTTTCTCTCCTTCCCCCCATCTCTTCCCCATTCACCTAATTAAGGAATTAAGAAAATAAGAGAGTGTGCATGTCATGTGATTTCTCTCCCTATATTACTCTTGGAAGTTAGCAATTTGTTCCAGCCTATTCAGTCAGTGTTCATTCTACATAATCCAGAGTCCTATTACATGCACATCTTGCAAGAAAACAAGATGTGAGAAATTAAAATATAGGTAACAGAATAAAAATTATTTGTATCACTGGTCCACAAAGTTAGGCATACATCAGAATCCCTGGGAGTGCTACAACACAGAGTGCTATACAGAGTTTCTCATTCACTTAGTGTGGGTTGGGTCCAGAGAAGAAGCATTTTTTTCTGTTACTTTATTCTATTAAATAATAAATAACAAAATGCTCATTCTAACATTTCCCTTCAATTTGGTATTAACTAAGACTTTATGCCATTCTTTCCTTTTAATTTTTAAATTTTTAAAATTTGTTCTAATTAGTTATACATGACAGTAGAATGCATTCAGACACACTGTACACAAATGGAGCACAACTTCTCCTTCCTCTGGCTGAACATGGTTCAGAGTCACACTGATAGTGTAATCATACATGTATATAGGGTAATAATGTCCATCTCATTCCACTGTCCTTCCCACCCCCACACTCTCTCCTCTCCCCTTACTCTCCTCTGCAGAATCCAAAGTACCTTAATTCTCCACCCCCCAATATTTGGTCTTTGGTTTGTTGGGTTTGGCTTATTTCACAGCATAATATTCTCTAGCTCCATTCATTTACTGGAAAATGCCATAATTTCATTTTTCTTTAAGGCTGAATAATATTCCATTGTGTATATGTACCACATTTTCTTTATCTATTCATCTATTGAAAGGCATCTAGGTTGGTTCCATAGTTTAGCTATTGGAAATTAAGCTGCTATAAACATTGATATGGCTGCGTCACTGTAGTATGCAGATTTTAAGTCCTTTGGGTATAAACTGAGGAGTGGGATAACTGGGTGAAATGGTGGTTCCATTCCAAGTTTTTTGAGGAATCTCCATACTGTTTTCCAGAGTGGTTGCACCAATATGCACTCCCACGAGCAATGTATGAGTTACTGTACCTTTTTCCCCACATCCTCGCCAACACTTATTGTTGCTTGTATTCTTGATAATTGCCATTCTGACTGGAGTGAGATGAAATCTTAGTTTTGATTTGTATTTCTCTAATCACTAGAGATGATGAATATTTTTTCATATGTTTGTTGATCAATTGTATTTCTTGTTCTGTGAAGTGTCTGTTCAGTTCCTTAGCCCATTTATTGATTGGGTTATTTGGTTTTTGTTTTAAGTAGTTTTTTGAGTTCTTTATATATCCTGGAAATTAGTGCTCTATCTGAGGTGCATGTAGAACTCCCTTCACGTTATTGATTGTTTCCTTTGCTGAAAAGAAGCTTTTTAGTTTGAGTCCATTCCATTTACTGATTCTCAATTTTTCTTCTTGCACTTCAGAAGTCTGGTTCAGGAAAACAGTTCCTAAGCTGACATAGTGGAGATCTGGTTCCACTTTTTCTTATATTAAGTGCAGGGTCTCTATTCTAGTGCCTATGTCTTTAATCAACTTTGAGTCGATTTTTGTGCAGGGTGAGAGATAGAGGTTTAATTTCATTTTGTTACATATGGATTTCTAGTTTTCCCAGCACCATCTGTTGAATAGGCTATCTTTTCTCCAATGTATGTTTTTGGCGACTTTGTCTAGTATGAGATAACTGCATTTATGTGGGTTCATCTGTGTCGTCTAGAGAATAAGCATTTCTAACAAGTTCCCAAAGGATATTTATCCTGCACCATCATGCATGGCAGTCCAGAAACTAATGATTTAGAGTTAATATTATAGTTCTTACAGAAAGTATAATTGAATCAACTGAAAAACTTACAAAGTGAGTGGCCCACTATAAAAATATCAACTCCATGTAGACAATGTCTTGTATTCCACCAATATTGTGACGTAATCCCAGCAGCTCAGGAAGCTGAGACAGGAGGATCACGAGTTCAAAGCCATCCTCAGCCACTTAGTGAGGCCCTTAGCAACTCAGCAAAACCCTGTCTCTAAAATTAAAAATAAGGGAAAAAAAAAGGACTGGGGATGTGGCTCGATGGTAAAGCACCACTGGGTCCAATCCTTGGCCCAACCCCCCTCCAAAATCATAAAGACGTAAATTTCCAATAAAATTAATATGGTATATGAATTCAATGCAATTCCAACCAACTTCACAAAAGGGTCAGAATTGGGGAGGGGTGAATATTTTGTATGCTGAATATCTAGTTCATTGAGAAAAGTGAACACATAAAATTGCTCACAAATTTTGAAAAATAAAAGTAAGTGGGAAATTTTTCAATCGCTATTAATACATACTATAAAGGTACAGTAACTATAACAGTGTATTCCTAGTGTGGCAACAGAGTTCTTAATAAATATATCCAAATACAGATAGTTGAAATCAGTAGGGATAAATATAAACTCAAAAAACAGTTTAGCAGAAACTGGTTATGTTAGGGGGTGGTTAAAATCCTAACTGTGCCACACATACACATTAGAGATAGATTAGATATCTGTATAAAATCAGGTGGAATTGATAAAGTACTAGAAAATAAAGAAGAACATTTTTTTTCATGGTGCTGGGGATTGAACCCAGGGCCTTGTGCATGCTAGGCAAGTACTCTACCAACTGAGATATATCCCCAGCCCAATAAGAATATTTTAATGGGAAACAAATAAAATCTTTCTAAGGTCTAACACAAACCTCAAAGGCCATAAGGAAAAATGGTTTATAATTTTGCTGGTTTAAAATAAAGGTTATAATTCTATTTGGTACAAAACACCATAAACATACTAGATAAAGGAAAAGAGGCAAGGAGACCTGAAATACAAAGTATTCCTTAAAAAAATTAAACATTAATAACAAAGTATGAGAATCCCAGTGAGAAAGCATTTCAACAGGCCTTTCATAGAAGAATGACAACAAAGAATAAGCATTAAAATGTTCAACCTCAATTGTGTGTGTGTGAAAAGTGAAAAGAAAATCACAGCCATACTAAAGACACATTAGTGGCACCTGTTATTATTCTTTTTAACATTTTTATATTCAAAATAAAATAAGTCACCTCTCAGGTCCTACTTACCATGCAGAATACTTTTCTGCCACAGAAAACACAGCAAACAAGAGAAAGAAAATAAATGAGAAAAAAAGGAAAGAGCGTATAGAAAAATGGTAAGCTGAAATCAGTAGAGATACTCAGGGAAGATAATAATAATTTGGTGAGCATTTTATAGATAAAGGAAACTAAGCGGGTTTATGTATTAAAGCTTCCAATTTGGGGTGATTAAGCGAGCAGGTGCAGGTTGTTTTTTTCCTTCATCTCCATGCTAGCAGGTCATAATTCAATTTGTCCTCCATGTTCTAAAGGGTAAAATTCTTAAGTGGTTTTATGTTACAGTAATCACCTTATGAAAAACCTGTTCATTCAATCAAAATGAGATTCATAAGCTATCTTAAAACAAAAATGTCTACATCTCTAATATAATGGAATATTACCAAGTTCCAAGTCATTCTTGAATTCTAAATGCAAGCCAGTATTTTTATAACATGATATTCTTCAAGTGTAATAAAAGTAAAAAATTAAATAACTTCCTTTTCTGCACACAAGAGGCCTCGAATCTGAAGGATTCTAGTTTTTTACTTAATGTATAGATAAAATCTAAAGTTCATCCTCTAAACACTAAGCCACATCTAAGCAAGAGAAATACATAAAAAATATTTCTTTACCATTGACTATGGCAGTTATTCAGAAAAGAAAAAATATCATTCCCCCAAACAACTTAGATCAATATGAATGAAGAACCCTCTTTAGGGTATCCTGGAATTTATATACCACAATCAATTTAGGTGAGAATGTGAGTTTAATTTTAAACTGACTTTTTAAGGGTTTATCATATTCTTCAACATTACACTAAAAGATAAAGAATTTACTTTTAAAACTATCTAATACTGAAAAAAAGATCTAATATTGCCTAACATCTCTTTCAGTCATAATTCGCATGACCTAATTAGAGATAGCAATTAAAACCTGTTTTGACCTGGTATGGTGACACATACCTGTATTCCCAGCTACTAGGGTGGCTGAGACAAGAGAATCACTTGAGTACAGGAATTCTAGGACAACACAGGCAATACAGCTCACTCTCGTGTGCTCGCGTGCTCTCGCTTTCTCTCTCTCTCTCTCTCTCTCTCTCTCAATTAGGTTTTATTCAAAGCCAAAACCTTCATAGTTTCAAAAGTTCCATCTCAGAAAAGCTTTGGAATGAGGAAAGCTTTTGAAGGGGGAAGGTATGCATTAGGACAAAAACCAGAATTTCACAGGTTTAGAACAGGATTCACTTCAGAGTCATCATGGCCCAGAGGAATTTCACAGGTTTTGAGTCCCTGGAACCTTCCTTATCACACCAAAAGGAACTGAGACTTTCTGGGGTTAACATCTGTATCTTCCTAATTTCTGTGGGGGATGTCCCCCAATTCATCTGGCTTCCATGTCATCTGACTGGTGAACATAGACATCAGATGTTTATTCTGGAAGGAGGCAAATTCTGAAATAACTAAAAGCTAAGCCTAAGGGAAGGACTTTAATGTTAGTTTGTTTAAGGATTCTCTTTCCATGACCTCTCAGCTGTTTGTCTTTTTGGTGGGGTTTAACAAGTGACTCCACATTATTTTCCACTCTGTCTCTGAAAGGTGTCCTCTGAAGATTCTGTTGCTTATTTGCCAAAGCATCTTGGCTTCCACATTGCAAGTACTTTGACCCTTTCTTTCATTTGAGTCATCCCACGTCAACTGGGATGTGACAGTTAAGTCAGTGATAGAAGACCACTCTTTAGCCAATTTTACCCAACAGATTTTTAGAAACATGAATTCTTAGGCCAGAAAAACACAAAACACTTAATAAGAGCAAGGCAATCCCATCTTTATGTAAGATTTGAACTAATAAACACAATCTCTTTCATTTTATCATCTTTACCCAAAGGAAAGCAAATTGTCTGTATCAAGGTTAATCATGATCTGGGTAGAAAGCATCTTTAGAATCTAGATACATTTTATAAAACTGTAAAAAAAAATTTGACAAGAATGAATGTTATTCCATCAAGTAAGAACATGCATATGCACTTAAATGTACTTTGTAAACTAAGTACAACACAATGTAAACAGTTTGAGAAACACGTTTTTAAAATAGTCATTCTTACACATATATGATAATAAAAACTTTAAATTTATCTTTTTTTTTTTTTTTTTTTTGGGTGCTGGGGATCGAACCCAGGGCCTTGTGCTTACAAGGCAAGCACTCTACCTACTGAGCTATCTCCCCAGCCCCCTAAATTTATCTTGAGATGGCAGATGAACAGAGAAAGGTTGCCCCTTATTTACTACAGATTAAGTCTCACATTATGTAAAATAATAACTACAAACAATAGAGAAGGCATTATCACTAGAGAAAACAGTAGCTTAATAATAATTGTGATTGTGTTAACAATCACAATTAATAGTAGTATATATAAAATGTCAGATTTTTAAAGCTTTAGAGCATTTGTGTCAATAAAATGTATGACATAATTGTAAAAAGTTTAGTTACAAACCAAGAGATTTTAGAACAACTGAAGATTTAAATAAATCTTAAAACTTGCAAAACTTAATTTTCTTTTAAATGTTAAAAGCACAATAAAACCAGCAGGAACCATAAGAAATTATCTTTTTTAAAGAGTAACATAAAATCTTTATGTATCACTTATTGATGACCAATTATTTTATCCAGTTACAAAACAATACAAAATTATCTTAATAAAACATAAAATCTTTGTTCTTTAGGCCAGTTCTTTGTAAACTTTATTGAGTGTGATCCAATTACTGCCAAACTGTTGGATCCTTATTTACAAATGCATTTTAAAAGTTACTTTAAATCTTTTAGAATTTAATAAGCATTACTAGGCTTTTGACAAAATGGCATAAAAATCTAACATTTCAAGAAGGCAGTGAAGCACCTTGCTGATTAGAAAAATAAAACTCAGCTTGTGCAGAAAATGTAGAACCATAAATGGAAATTACTAGAGTTGTTCTATAAGCAACACTATATATACTCATTTTAAACTCCATGTGAGCAGAGCAACTAAAGTTAGTTTACAGAGAATTGTAAACATGCTTTTAATCTGCTTTTACTAAGGCTTATTAACATCAATTTTACTCTGTTGATGGGATTGTAAACTACCACAATTTTATTTTTAACAATCACAAATTTAGGGCCTAAATGTCAACATGAACCTTTTCTAACAAGGAAGCTGTAAAATTAAATGAAGTAAACTATTTTTATAGCATTTAAGGTAAATGAAGGTATAGACAGACCGATAGTTAATTTCACAAAGTACTGCTAGGATTTTTCAATCAATTAAAAACAAAAATAAGAACAAAAATTCCACAATTTTACCTCATTATCAAATGAAGTCAGTCCACAAATCAGAAACATAAATTGCACACAGATTATTAGCATTTTAAATCATTTGTTATTTTTGTTGACTGGAACAAGGAAAGTATAGGCTCATTTGTGAATTTTCAAATTTATTGAATAATTAATATTTTAGATGACCCATGAATGTCACATATAGATGAAAGCCTAAGATTTCTAGCTCTGAACTAAAGTTTCCTTGTATAATCAAAACTATTTAAAAAACTACATTTTTAAGAATCAAAAATGTCTGTCATATATATTTATTCCCTGACTTTAGTAGCTATCTTTAGATATTATTCATGGAAATCAGTTAACATTTTAAGTTTTGGTTTGGGGTTCTTTTGCCAAAAAGGTCTGAAGAGATTGCTTCATATAGAAAACATTGAACACTGTATCTTGAAAATTTAGAAAAAAATATCCTATAACTTAATTAGTTAGCTGGCCAGAAAAATGAATTACTAGATTTTAAAAACATTACAGACAAGTTTACCTTACTTATTATGGATTTACTAAAATCATAGGAATCAAAAAGGCATTTGGGATAATTTTCTGTATGCAATTCAGTACCATGCACTCAATATATAAGCATGTATACATATAGCTATATAAAAGAAAATTTTTAAAAACTGAGTCAGTATTTGCTAGCTTTAAAAGTCATACTTTTGACCTGATATTGAATGTGGTCTGTGAAGTTCTAAATTTGCATTTCCAGGATCCCGTTTGTTTAAAAACAACAAAAAACCACATCTGTTAATAGTTCATGTATCAGAAAGCAGCATTCCAGGTATAAATCTTTCCAACATAAATGTCTGTATTACTAATCAGGTCACCCTCCTTTTATTATGCAAGGGATTCAAGGGAGTACAAGCACACAGGTCTGGATAAAGCTAACAGTTGTTCTTGGTCCATAACAAATAATCTTTGCAAATTTATCAAAATGAAAGATGGCAGGAAGGGAAGTACAGGTAGCTCTGTCTTTCACATAGTCTTTTACAGCCGAAGTAAATTTAGCCCCAGAGTTTGTCAATGAATCAAAACAAATTAAATCAAGTAATCTTTTATGGTTTGCTGTATCATTTGATCTAAAGCCAAGGTTTTAACTGAACAAAGGCCTGCTAGTTGGATCATGGCATCTTACTTCATAAATTATCCTCACCGCCATGATGAATGAATGTATGGACTGTGATTTACAGATTTGGTTCCTGTAGAACAGAAATAGAGCATAAAGGCAATGTGGAAGCTAACCCACAATAATGTGGAGGGGAGGGGAGGAAAAGAATAGAAATTCAGTAGATTAGACAATGGGGAGAAGGAAGAATAGGAAAAGAAAAGACAGTGGAATGAATCTGACATAATTTTCCCATGTACATATATGAAAAAAACACAGTGAATCCCATGATCATGTGCAACCATAAGAATGGGATCCTAACTGAAATAAGATATATTCCATACTTGTATAATTATATCAAAATGAATTCTGCTGTCATGTATATCTAAAAGGAACCAAAAATTTTAAAAAGACATTTACAAAACAATCCGAACTATAATTGTCCCCAAAGTCTTCTACAACCTCAGGGTTGAGACTGGTGCTCAAAAATTTAATGAGTGGAGATAACAAGATGGCAGCTCAGAGGAATCTACAGTGCTACAGCAGTTTTCCAAGACTGAATTAAATCAGCAGTTCTGCAGCATCAATCTGAGGTAGAGAAAATGGGTGAGGGAAGCAGGGTGGTAACTCAGTAAACTAGTATTCGGGAAAAAAACAAAAGTATTGGTTCCTAGAATAAAGCATTAATAAGGGCAACAGACTGAGACAGTGACCTGCATGCTGTGGCTAAGTGGAGGAGTGGAAGCAATCCCTCTTCAAGAATAAAGACACTTTCCCACCAAGTTCAGGAAAAATAGATACTAATCAACATATCCACAATTGGAGCAGATCATAAACTCAAAAAACCTGGGCTGTGCTTAATGGGGAGAAAGCCTGGAGGCCCTCCCTGGAGAGAGAACCAGTAACCCCCAACAGTTACCTGACTTCCTAGCAGAGGTGATCTGAGCTGATGCACTGAGAAGACTTTGAACTCCTGTAGTTTTACCACTGTTTTTCAGAGATCACTTTTTCCCTTTGGTCTGGTACTTGATATACTTGCTTTTTGAATATTCAAGACCAAACAACCCTTAGGCAAGTACTTTTCATTGGATCACTGAGGCCCAAACTTAGCTCCATTCTGAGCACAAGAGACTTTGACCCCACTAGTGCTCTCAGAGTGAGGAAGAACAAAGGCTACTTCCTTAGGAATTTGACAGACTGATCTGTGAGATAAAGACAGAGCGCAGGGATCTGGATCTGAGTCAATCAGAGGAAAGTCCCAGAAGTACCCCTGCAAGCTTAGCACATGTTGACAGGGATTCTGAATGAGAAGCTCAGGTGAAGGATTTGGTCAATTCCTCCAACAGACTCCATTCTCATCCTAGGACAAACAACAAAGCCATTTTGAAAGACAAAAGCAATTTACCACACCCCCTCCAGAACAGGTGGTCAGGCAAGGAGGGGGTCTAATTCTGCATACAGACTTACCTAACAAGTTTAGCTGGCCTGGGGCAGAGCTGAAATGAAAGGAGATTTACATTTAAAGTCTTCCTCACAGCTGGTACTTTCTAAAAGTTGAAATGTCAAACACAAAAGACTATTTTAAAAACTTCTGCAACAATTAATCTGAACCTCTAAGTACTAATTAACACATTAACTGAATGATATTAATGACAAACTAGTCTGTCCTATATACAACTACTCCACATCTTCAGTGACCACTTTACTCTTCCTACTTTAACCCATTTCCCCTCTCTCCTTCTCTTCCTTCCATTTTCTTTTTTTCTTTTCCCTTTTTGTCCTTTTCATTCTCTATTTTCTTTGGTTTTATCCCATTTTCAAGTTCATTTAGTATATAATTATTAGTGTATAACCCTTTCAGCCTGTGTTACATTACTTCTCACTCATGTTCCTCTTAAGTTAATAGAATTATAAAAATCTTTATTAATTACATGTGTAGTATATATTGATATATGATTTACTTTTAAACTAGTACTGTTACTTGTGACACTCCTTTCAAAGAGGCATTGGAGGTTGAGATTAACACCTGAATTACACTGAGCTTATATATCAAGGTTAAAATATACTGACAGCACAGGACAGTGTTTAGAACTTCCCTCTTTTGAAGTGTCCTGAGACTGACACTTGAATAGTCCCTTTTCTTTAGACTACAGAAAGGGGGTCAGCAAGCCAACTGAGGAACTTTGAAACCCTGAACAGACAGGGACCCACTCTCACATTACCAACAGGAGCAAGAGTTCAGAGTCACTTGGATCCAATCCTTTAGGAACTCTAGCAAGGACAAACAACAGTTTTCTTTTAAAATCTTTTATGGAAGTGGTTAAAATTATGAAATAAAAAAGGCAGGGAGAGTAAAAAGGGGGGAAAGATATTTGAAAATTTTTCTCCTCACAATATATGCAGGGAAAGGAATTACAATATGTTGTACTTACAGTATGTTGGCATGGATAAGCTCATGGCCATCCTAGGTTTCTGCTCTATTAAGACGTAGTAATCTTTATGGTCTCTCTTTGAAGCAGAAAGGGGTAAGCTACCTCCAATAACAAATGAGGGAAATGAGTAAAAATCTTTAGCGAATGATTTTAAAAGGCAGAGACAAAGGCTACTTCCTCTGCCATCACAATGTACATAACCATGAATTGTCCAATCACATAGGCATTAAGTCACCACCCAGTATTTCACTTTTCATTCCCAGACTATACAGGAAATTCTAAAGTTTCATTTATACTAGAAATTCTCTTAGAAGTCCAATAAGATCTTGTTGTATCTACAAGGCCATTCATTACAGCCTTATTTGCAAAGGAGAAGCAGTTCATCATAGAGGACCAGTTGAATAAACTACAATACATACACACAAGGTAGTACTAAACATCTCTAAAGCAGAATGAGAAAAATCTCCAAAATTTTCTGAAGAAAAAAATCTCAGTGGAAAATAGTACATACAGTATGCTATCATTTATTTTAAAAAGGACAAGAGGGACAGTAATCTTTAAGAGAAAGGGAAAGGGGTAGTAATTTGACTTCTTTGAATAAATAAATCATCTTTTGTAGATTTGACTTTGGAACTATGTAAAAAATATAATAGCTAATTCAAAATCAAAATTAAATTTAAAACCCAATTGTAAAACTTGAAAGTAAAGTTAAATAAATGGACTCCACTCTATATACTGTTAGTGATACTTAACACTGAATTATATTTCAAATTATCTCAAAACAGCAATTGAACTATATATTTCTAATAAGGTACACCTTAAGGAAAAAAAAGTTAAATGCACAAATATTAAGTTGCTTTTAGTAATCATGTTGGTGTTAGCACTGTTGGTATTATTATAAGGTTGTTGTGTATGTATGATAAACAAAATAATAATTATGAATCTTTGGATTTATTGAAAGAAGATAATGATTAAATATCAATGAAGTTAATTTAAAACACTGTAGCCTTAAATTTGAAGTGGAATTGTCAATAAGAACTTTTTTTCCTTGTGTTGCTAGGGATCAAAAAGGGGCTTCACACACGCTGGGCAAGTGCTCTACCATTGAGCTATAAACCCAGCCCTACCCCCAATAAGAATTTTTGATATATTTTATCTTAAAAGATATGTAGATGTGTAACAGGAAAAATCTTTAATAACAAGCAATAGTAACACCTATATTATGACATGTAAACACCCCCACCCCAGAAAATGAAGGACTCTTTTCTAAATGGTTGACTATGGGGTCTGGAGAAGAAAAAGTGCAAGATGAGGCTGAAATATCTTGTCATACCAGAAAGTGAGGAAGTCATCAAAGACTGCTACGGCCATGTGACACTGAAGTCAACTTATATAAGCTTCTGTTGGCCAAATATGGAATAATTTTGGCATCAATAAGGAGAGTAACTCAATAGATTGAAACACACCAGAAATGCTTAAATGTGTGAGTTCATAGTGATGTTAGAATTTATGATTGATCATCTTTGAAGGGCACTAAAGAATCAACTCATTCCTTTAGAAATGGGTATATAAAGGGAAAGAATCAAGTATTTATCCTGCCTTTTCCATATGATTTTTACCTTAGGATAAGTTTACTATAATAGAAGTGTAAAAGGTTGGGAAACATTGATGAGAATATCAAAATCAGGCCAGAGGAGGTGTGGAGCATCAACCAAAGTATGGAAGATAAAAAGGGAAGTGGAAAGCATGGTTGCAAGGAAAACTGTTTGTAGGCTCTCATAGTAGTCTATATAAATTTATATATTCATATAGTATATATAAATTTACACATATATTAAATTTATATATATACATTAAACAATATAATGGTATTTGTCCTACTTAGTTCCATGTTCTCTATTCATTCACCTAATAAATGCAGTGACAACAGTGACAGTATCAACAGCAACAATAAAACAAGGTAACACTGCTTTGAATATGGTGAAACATGAGACTGAAATAATACAAAAACAGCATGTCCAACTTAAGCTATTATAGAAAATATTACTTCCTCAATTTATAATGTACCAACAGCTGCTATGTGTATATCATAGTGAAGGACTAGCCATAAATTAGCAGGCATTTGATAAACATTAACTACTTGCAAAGTACTGTATTAAGCAAAAAGTGTGTACATTTTCAGTAATTCTCAATAGCCTTGAAGGTAGGCATAATTACCTGAAATACATCAATGAGGACCCTGAGACCAAGAGTCTTAAAATTACTTGTTTAAGAATAAATGTTGGTGAGGGTGCAGGAAAAAAGAAACTCTTATACACTGTTGGTGGAAATATATATTAGTACAGCTATCATGGAAATCAGTATGGAGGTTTCTCAAAAACATAAAATGGAAATATGATATGATCCAGCTATACCAATACTTGGTACCTACCTAAGAGAATTAAAGTCAGCACATTTAATAATACATGCATACCCATGCTTATTGCACCACAGTTCACAGTAACTACATCATGGAATCATGGACAACTCAGCTGATTTCATAACTGTATAAAGAAAGTTGCATTCGGCCATAAAGAAAAATGAAATTATGTCATTTGCAAGAAAATGGATGGAACTGGAGAGCATCATGTTAAGTGAAATAAGCCAGACTCAGAAAGACAAGTACCATCTGTTTTCTTTTATATGAAAGTAGAAGGGAGACCATTAGAGTAGGGGAAGAGGACAGAGGGGAGGGAGGAGAGGATAAGGGAAGGTATTGAGAATGAAATTGATCAAATTATTTTATATGCATGTACAAATATGCCACAATGAAATCCACTATAAAGCTCATTAATGCATGAAGGAAAAAAGAAAAATACTTAATCTCAAAACAATCAGAAATAAGAGCCAAAATCTAACTCAAAACTGATTATAAAAACTCTCCACATACAACATTACATCCTTATCCCTTTGAATCCAACATTAGCCCACTATATCTCATACTGATATAATTGCATCTTAAGGTCAACCATCAACTACTGCTTTGATTTATTTTATAAACATAATGCTGCAAAGCAATATCTCCAGGAAACTCTTTCCCTATTCCCTCACCTCACTTCCATTTCTCTTCTATACCACACTAATTAAATTGTACCATGCTAATTTAATTCTGTCTTCCTCAGCTCCCAACTTCCTACTATACCCTTTCATTTCATTCTGCAGCTTCTCTCAAAGAGTTCACTAAGTGCTTCAGATGTTTTCTACTCTTAAATCCATGACTAGTCTCTTGATTTTTTCAAACCAGTTCCAATTCTTTACTTCCCTCATGAGGTGTGTTATGTCCTCTGAGTTGATAATTATAGCTCAGTTATCCACCTTCAAGAAGCCTAAATGAATGTTGGCTATGAAACCATCACCCAAAGTATGTGTTGACTTTTCTTCCCCTTTTAAAACAGATAAATTAGAGCACCATTTCTTTCAGTAAAGCAGAAAGAACTTTACTTTCCAATAATATTCAATTACAAAAGTCACTAAAACTATCTACTGGAAAAGTATCTGAACTTCTGAAGATTAAGCCAAACAACACCTTTTATCACAAAATTAAAACATTTTATAATACATCTAGAATGAAGCAATATTGTAGCAACTTCATCTATTCAAACAGCAGCAATGAAAGAATAAGAGGCCCCAGAGACAAAACAGATGTCACGAAGATTGAGCACAAATGAACATTCATGTTAGTAATTGACATGTCCCTTAATTCTTCACATACAATTCTAAACAAGTTTGGAAAACTGGTTTTGAGCATACAAAAAATCAGAAAGGAGCAGGTAAGAAGCTATAGGAAGACACACTGAAATGGAAAGACATTATATTCTGAAGCAATACAAAGAAGAAAATCATTAAAGAAAGTTCAAGAAGGGTATAATAATCCAGGATCATATTATAGAAACAGTTTCACAAGCCTCAACAAATCGCACAGCATCTCTAGAACACTCTATAGTAAGAGCTGTAAAGATGGCCACAAGTCAGCAGGAAAATTTTTAACCAAATTGTTAAAAATCAAAAAATACAGTGTTAAGGGGGTAAACTCTTATTTAAAACAAAAAAAAAAAAATTCTGAACTAGGTCATTTCCTAAGGATTCAAGAAACATGATGTGTTAACTGATATGAGCAGCATCTTCATTTTTCTTCAGGTTTTCTCTAAAAAATAGCAAATTCCCTAAAGCTATATATTAACCATTTTAACCCTGCTATCAACATACACAGGAGTATGAAGTCAGTGATAACATGCATATTAAGAAATTTGGAGGGTTACAAGAAAAATTCACTACATATCACTATAGAAATATTTCTTAATGAAGAAAATACATGTCTAAACTTTCATTAGCATTAGTAGAAATAATAACACAGCAAAGACTGTGTATTTGAGAACGTAAGTTCTTCTCTGAGGCTCAAGACACACATATGTACACACACCCCCAACTTGCCTCCAACTAAGGTGTATTTCAGGTTCCTGATCCTACCAGTGAAATGCCCCAAACTCTTTCTGTCCCCTTCAGACGATACCTTCCTACAATATCCCAAGTGACAACCTTTCCATTCTCAGGAAAAAGGCATTATTAAGAACATGGAGGGCTGGGGTTGTAGCACAGTAGTGGAGCTCTTGCCTAGCATGTGTGGGGCACTGGGTTCAATTTTCAGCACCGCATATTAACAAAATAAAGGTCTATTAACAACTTAAAAATAGTTTAAAAAAGAACATAGACTCCACAAATTGCACAGGTTCAAATTTGAGCCCTACCACTAAACTCTGTGATCCTGAGCACTTAATCTTAATCTGTAAAATGGAGCCAGAAAAAATACCTAGCACTTAATATTACTAATAAAATATTAGTGATGTACAATTTAGAACACACCTACAACAAACCAGGCAATGTGCCAGGTATTAGTGATACCAAGATGAATGAGGAACAGTCAAAACCCTCAAAGAACTCAATATTGCAGGGAAAACAAATTAGAGCACATAAATACTATGAATAAATGTATGTATGCTATGGTGCTGTGGAACACAGAGAAAGAATACAACCAACAGATTCTTGGAACCGGTAGCTTAAACAACAGAACCGAGTGGGCAGCAGGATGGTTTTATTTTGGGGCTTTTCTTCTCCACTTGCTGATGGCTTTATTCTCCTTGCGTTTACACATGGTCTTTCCTCTGTAGCTGTCTGTGCCCTAGTCTCCTTTTCTTGGAAGGATACTACTCATATTGACTTTGAGCCCACCATAAAATACCCTAGTTCCAAATGCAACCATATACTGAGATACTAGGGGTTTTGATTTCAACATATGGATTTTGAGAGGGAAACAATTCAGGTGAGATTGGTCACAATGTGGAAAAAGGACCTTCTTCTAGAGAAGATAGGGATGGACCTTAAATATTTTTAAATCATAGATGAACTTTGTGGAGGTTGTTTTGGGAAATGCAGGTATGTACTTATAGTAAGGAATAGCCAAAGAGTCAGTGAGTACCACTCCTTTGAGAGCATTTTGGAAATGCGTTAGGGTACTTTTATTAGGGTGCTTTTATTACTCATAATTATTAGGATAAACCAATAGCATTTGGTGAGCAGAGGTCAAAGTCGTGAAATGCATGGAGCAATCCCACAAAACAAAGAATGGCCCCATGTACCAGAAGGAAGGAATGTTCTACCAGACTAAAACAAACACAAATGGATACCCAGAACACTCTCATGTATACTAATACAGGAAGTTTTTTTTATAAGAACTTAAGAGAAAAGCCCAATAATTTAGGAGACATTAGACCAAATATTTTAGGACAAATTTATGGAGATAAAGACTTACATCAGATAAAGATAGAGTCTCAAAATTAAATAATATATCTACTCTTTGTCCTACATTAGAGCATTTTCAACTATATATTGTTGAAAGCAGGTTTAACACAATAGTGCATCTACTAAGAAAGTATTGAAAGTCTGCAAAAATATCACAGAGGATATTTAAGTCTACTTTCATATATATCAAACAAAACATTAAAATAGTAGAGAAACATGACCACATGCTCTCAAAAAATTATTTTAAATATTTCAGATGATTGAAATTCTGTGTTTTCATTCAACTTTTTAACACTAAGGAATACATGCTATAAAAAACTGAAAAATACTGAAAGTATTTGATGTTTGCTTATTTTTCAGTCTTCTCTGTGTACAGACATCTGTTACCCAACTTCTCCATAGCTTCTTGTTTTATTAATTCTCTTTCTAATCTATTCTCTACTCCTCATCACCTAAAGAAGTATATGATCTCTAGGTGATATAGGTCTTTAGGTGATCAAGGTCTTTTGAAGTATCAGGAACTTAAAAAATTCCTCAAGGTGATAATATTTCAAAATATGAGATATGCTTTCTGTGATTGAAACCCCATAAGTACTCTGTCCTATATTGTTATATAGGGATTTTATCATTACGTTTATAAACATGGTGCAGGTAATTTATGTGAATATCATATTCCACATTTTCTCCATTTAGAGAGTATATAATTTATCCTGGAATGTTTTCTCTACTTCAAGTATTTTCTCCTTTCTCTCATCATAGAAAAACAAGTCTGGTCTGTTGTTACTTATTCAAACTTGTATCATATATGACCCACATGCACAACTGATTTTTCATTTTCTGAGGCTTTCATCTTCTTATTTTTCATAAATTCTAACTTGCTCCTTGTTTTAAAATTTAAATTTATTTTAACTGATGCAAAAAAAACATTTAAATTATACATATTAATGGGGCAATATGATGTTTCAATATATGTATGCATCATGTCATTTTTAAATCAGACTAACTATAGCTGTCTCCTCAAACATCATTTCATTATGGTGAAAATTATCAAAGTTCTACATTTTTAAAATATGCAGTACATTGTCATTCTCCATAGTTACCCTACTATGCAATAGCACAACAGAACTTCTTACTCAACTATAATCCCACTGATCAATCTTACCCCATCCTTCCTTGTCCCCTAAGTTCCCAATTCTATGGTAACCACTATTGAACTCTCTATTTCTTTGAGATCAACATTTTTATCTTCCATATATGAATGAGACCATGCAATGTTTGTCTTTCTGTGACTGTTTTATTTCACTGAATGTCTCCAGGTTCATCCATGTGGTCACAAATGACAGAGGATTTTCATTAGATAACTGAATAGTATTCCAGTGTGTATATTATCACATTTTTAAATCTATTTTTCAGTTGGTGGACACAAATCAACAGCAAGAAAAAAGGATGTTAAAAATGGGCAATGGACCCAAATTGACAGTTCTCAAAAGTAGACATACAAATGGCCAACAGATAAGTAAAAAAATGTTCAATATCACTAATTATCAGGGAAATGGAAATCAAAATGTTTATTGCAACATTATTCACAGTAATAGAACTTTTTCTTTAGAAGTAGGGACAAAAATTGAATACATTACATCTTTGACTACAGTTCGTCCCTCAGGTATATCCTGAAATACATACTGTTTTATCATAAATTACTTTCATTTATCTTTCATATTATAATAATGGCATTATATTTTCATTATATGTGTAGGCAGGTTATATTGTCTGTGAACTTTATGAACTTTATTTCTGGTTAAATAAAGTGTTACAAAACATTTAACAAAGAGACCTCACAGGGTTAAAAGCCACATATGGTGACTTAGAGACCTGAAATGGGGACACAGAAACTGACCCTGAACGTGGTTAAGAAAAAGAGGGAAATGTTCTTTACTACTGGTTGTCTGACTAAACAACAAACAGAACTAAAACCGGCAGCCCAAAAATTGGAAACAAAGAAAATTGGAGAAGTGGTTTATAAGAATCTCAAGGATCACCTATGATTATGTAAAACTGACTCCTCGTAATTCTTTCAGACCTAACTCAAGCACAGTCATAGCATCAGATTTGAATAGAGTGGGTCTAAGAAGATGTGAAGAGAGACTAGTTAGAATTTCAATACTAAAAAGTTGCTAACAAAGCAGATCTGACTAATAGATCAATTTGTTAAAGTCTCTGACCCACATAACATGCTCACCACTACAGTATAGTTTGGTTGTACATCAACTAGCCTTTATAAGAGCTGGCCTTCAGAGGAATGGGAAAGGGGGTCAAGAAGTCAGAGAGAATTGGAGGTCAAGAGGACACAATACTGAGAGGGCTTAGCTTCAGAAAAATAAAAAAATTCTATCAGTAATAAGCTCCCATCTCTGCTCTGGGCTTGCCAATGGGAAAAACATTAGAGGCACTGAAAGGAACCACAGGACGACTGGTTTGACCCATTAACTCTAAGTGGGCTTCATTTTCCCTAAGCCTGAGCCAGTATCTGGGCCAGTAACTCAGGGTTACTTTTAATTAGGTCCTTTTTGAACAAAAATGCTGTGAGCAGTTTGGTCAAAACTCTGATGTTTGATGCTTAAAGTATGTCACACTATATTAGTTTATCCCTTGAAAAGATAGCTTCTAAAGGAACACCAAAAATGATTCAAAAACTAAAACAGAATGTTTTTGGTTTCTTCTTTCATGCTCTGAAAGATAGTAGCAATCTGTACTCCAGAACATCAAGTTCATCAGTCACCTCCAGTCTTTATATTTTAAAAAGGCTATTGTGAATTCTTAATAAAGCATTAAACTAGATTTAATTTATATAAAATAATCTTAAATTATGAGCCAGGGAGACCACATTTGATCACACTGCTTACAGAAAGGGCACAATCTTATCTTTTGCTAGAAACTTAATACATATTCTTCACCACCCAAACACTAAAATTAGTTATTTTAGAAGTTACAATTTAGCAGTTTTAAATTTTTCAGACTAAGTGTGAACCACACAAAAAAAAAAAAGTGTGAACCACAATAACCAAAAGATAATTTGCTTCAGTTTTATTGGTCAAATCCATTTAGGTTAATAAATTAGAAGGTAAAAATCTCATTAACTCAAAGATAAAAATTAATATTTGAAGGATAGTTTATGTAAATATTACAAAAATAATTTTTGTTATAAATATTTGTCTTCAACAATTTCTAAAGCATGCTTTTTCATATTTTTATATTAAACATTTGGTTTTTAAAATAACAGGTTTCAAGTGGATAAACATGAAAAGCTTAAAATACTGCTTTTAAAGTTTAAAAGTCTTTACTTTCCTTTTCCTGTTTGTTCAGACTAAAAAAGAAAGGTCAGCTTTCCCTTTTTCCCTCAAATCCCAATTTAGCATCCATTAATGTTTAGAATATAAAGTTAAAAAACATTTCTTTCCAAACTGAAGCTACTGCTATTTTAAAATATTGATTTATCACGTCAGTGACCTCTGGAAAATCCAGGTGCTTAAGTGACTAACATTAGACAATTAATAAAAGTTTCTATTTGCTCCTGATATGGAAAAATGGTTGCCACAAATTTGAAGCTGAATCTTAAGTATACATACAAGAAAATGAGCTGGATAGCTTCTGCAGAGTCCTATTTATAGCTTCTTCTAGAAAGATACGACAAATAAGTTTTTATATTCCTGAACAGTATAGTGAAGAGAGAAGAGACTCTGAAATGACAGATCTGAGCTTAAATCCCAGTCCTGTCATATATTTGCTGGATATTTTCCCTGGGTTTTAATTTCTTCATTGGTTCTGAGATAATAATGCCTACTTCTTAAGGGGTAGTTGTAAGGACTGAACATACTTAACATATGTTAAGTACCTAATTAAGCAGAAATGTGATATTAGTCTCCTATCTTCCCTTTCCTATTTGAAGGCAACTTTGAATTTTAATATATCTAAATGAATACTCTTCAGAAATAATTTATAATACATGTCAGAAATTTTAAATATTAATTTTCTTTAACTTCCAAATCCCCCAATTATTAGATCCATAGAATATTCGGTATATGGACGACTGCAGCTTTTTAAAATAAAGAATACCCTGGGGTCAATATATTTCACTGAATTTCTGTGTTATAAAAGTTTAATTATTTTTAAAATGAAGGAAAAGTCATTATTTGATGACAGTGTGACTTTTCCTAGATTTGCATAGTTTTGGAAATTTTTTTTTAAATTCTAATGAACTTTCTATGAACTTCATGTTCTGAAGAACAAATTTATTAAAATTCACTTTAAAAGGTAAACTGTATGCAAACTACCAGTTTTAGAATTTGTGGTAGAACCCCACCCTTCTCAATCTCAATAGTGATAAACCAATATTTTGAAATAGATATATACTCTAACTATATAACTAATTATACTTTTTCTCTTGAGAATTGGACTACAGCAATTCCAATCTGGCTAGAAGTAATCTCAGGGCCTTTGGGTAGCCATTTGCATAGACAATCAGAGAAAGGCAGTCTGCAGAGAGAGGAATAAAGGAGTCACATGAAAAGCAAAGTGTGGCCAATGCAGCCCAGAACATAAATGTTAGATGTGAGAATAGATAACAAGGTTCCTGGGTCTTTCTAGCTCCCTACCCTTGGCCTCTCCTGGTCCCATTGGGTAATGCAAGCACCAGTGATTTCCATTACTTAGAAGTAAAAGTCAAGACAGGGATAGGTAATGAAACACAAACACCAGAGTTACTGTTCCTCTACAGTTGGACATCACCATTTTAACAGACAGCAAAATAAATCCCGTTCATCCTTCAGGAGCAGCCCAAAACTCCCCCGTATATCCAAGCATAAGTCATTTCTACTGTATGCTGATAAGTTTCTCCTATGGAATTAGTCACATTCTGCTTTTTCTCTTAGATGTTTCATGTCTTCCATTTGTAAACTTATTGAAGCCAGGTGTTTAGACTTCTTCATCTGGAAACTACCACAGCAGCTGACAGTGTGCCTTGCTACATACACAGAGAGGTATCAGCACTTTCAGTGAAGTACAGTTATAAAAAAAAAAATAAAAGAATGCCATGTGACTCTAGAAAGGACCAAATGAAGAGGAAACACAGGCAGTTGTGGAAAGTAAAATATTCAAAATAATAAAGCAGAAGTATGTTTTCCCCCTATATTAGTCAGGGTTCTCCAGAGAAACAGAATTAAATAGGAGAGAAAATATAAGAGCGAGAAATTGACTTTAAGGAATTGTGGAAGCCCACAGACTGGAGACCCAGAGAAGATTTGATACTGAAGCTCCAGACTGATGGCAGTCTTCTCTTTGTTAGAGAGATCATTCTTTTTATGCTAAAGCTTTCAAATGATTAAATGAGACCATTCACCTTAGGAAGGATGATCTAAACAAAATCTACTGATTTAAATGTTAGACTCATCACAAAAATACCTAGAATAATGTTTAACCAAAGAGCCAAGTTTTATTGGCTTTTCTCTAAATACTACTGCACAAGTCTCTTTTCCCCCAGTACAAGTACCACAATAGGGGCTCCCTCCTTCAAAAAGAAGCTGTTTTTCTTCAAATCTAAGACAAACTATACAAATTCCTGCTAAATTATAACTAAATGATAACTCTAACCTGTGTATAATAATTTAGATTGCAATTGGTTAAATCTTTTACAATGTATTCATATTTTAAAATCTCTCTGAAGAGTTAGTTTCAAAATAAACCTAGTTCACAGGACAACATACTTTCTTATGTTGCTCCTTTTAAATAAAAAAGTGACCTTACCTGAAACTAAAATTTAAAATATCTAGAAAGAAATAGAAGGAAAAAACTGCTGAAAAAATCTAACTATAACAATCACTAATGGTGAAATCAATAATGCTCAAATAAAAATAAAATTAGAAATTCTTAACTATTTTAAGGAAGCATTCTTTTTCCATAAAATATCTTGTGACACAGAAGTAGAATCTAGCTGAGTACAACTCTAGCCACCAAATAATGCACTTAGGCAAAGCATACCAGCATTCAATTTAAGATTTCTCCTAGTAGTAAAGAAGATCACATTGAAATATGTTATTTAACAAATATTGAGTGCCTATCATTAGTGTTAAGTACTATAGACAATGTAAATATGTTTCCAGTGAAGATGGATAGTAAAAGAATGAATATAAACCAATGTATTATATGGAACTGCTATCACCAGCCAAGGTAATCAACAAGCTCTTGTAGCTAAATCCAAGCCAGTGAGCACGTTCGGTACATTTTTTTTCTGGCAACTTTGAAGCATATCGCTGATGACCACTCTCTAATATTTTTTTCTTTTTATTTGATATTTTTAGATATATGACAGTAGAATATATTTTGATATATACATTCATGAAGGATAATTTATTCTAATTAGGATCCCATTCTTGTGGTGGTACATGATGTGGAGTTTCACTGGCAGTGTATTCATATATGAACATAGGAAAGTTATGTCAGATTCATGCTACTGTCTTTCCTATTTCTATATCTTCTCCCTTCCCTTCATTCTCCTGGTCTATTCCAATGTACTTCTGTTCTTCCCCTCCCCCTTTGTTGTGTGTTAGTATCTGCATATCAGAGAGAGCATTCGACCTTTGGTTATTTGGGATTGACTTATTTCACTTAGCATAATAATCTCCAGATTCATCCATTTACTGGCAAAGTAATAAAGATATTCATTTTTATGGTTGAGTAATATTCCATTGTGTATATATACCACATTTTTTTTATCTATTCATTTGCTGAAAGTCATCTAGATTAGCTATTGTGAATTGAGCTGCTATAAACATTGATGTGGCTGTGTCACTGTCACTATAATATGCTGACTTAAGTCCTTTGGGCATATACCAAGGAGTGGGATAACTGCCTCAAATAGTGGTTCCTTTCCAAGTGTTCTAAGAAATCTCCATATTGCTTTCCAGAGTGATTGCACCAATTTACAGTCCCACTGGCAATGTATGAGAGTACCTTTCTTCCCACGTCCTCACCAACATTTATTGTTGCTTATATTCTCAATAACTGCCATTCTGGAGTGAGATAGAATCTCAGTGTAGTTTTTTTTAATTAATTTATTTTGATTAATTGTAAACAAATTTGCATTTCTTTATAAATGCTAGAGAAGTTGAACATTTTTCCATATCTGTGACCATTCATATTTCTATTTCTGTGAAGTGTTCATTCAGTATGTTTGCCCATTTATTGACTAGGTTATTTGTTTTCAGGGGATACATTTTTGGGTTATTTATATATCCTGTAGATTAATGCTCTATCTGAGGTGCAGGTAGCAAATATCTTCTTCTGTTCTATAGGCTCTCTCTTCAAGCTCTTGATTGTTTCCTTTGCTGGACCACTCTGTAATTTAAGGATCTCTTACTCAGATTCCTAACTCCACTCACTCTCACACCACTCCTTCAAAATCTCCTCTTTCTCTGCATACATTTATCAGCAATGTTGGCAGTTACCTTAACCCTAGTACATATTTCTTCCATGCTCACTATATATATGCTTCTTGGGAAATCAATCTCATGCATCTTTTCGGTTTTAACTACTACCCACTTGCTGATGACAATCTGAAATAAATTTATTAAAACATATTTTTAATTATGTGTATTGTGATAAAACACATCCAAGAAATTTTAATTTTAAGTCTTTAAGATCCAGGATCATATATCCAATTGTATACTAGAAGACTTTGATGGTACACAAATGCCTTGTTTGTTTTTTTGTTTATTTTCTTTTGTTTTGTGGTGCAAGGAATTGAATCCAGAGCCTCCAGCATACCAGGGAAGTACTCAACCACTGAGCTATCCCCTCACCCAGTGCTTTGATTTTGACATGTCCAGAATTTAACTCCTCATCTTAATTAAATGTTTTCCTTTTTCCTTTCTCCTTGTATTCTGTGGCACTAAGAAGAGCTGTTCACTCACCAACCAGTATAAGCTATAAACCTGAGTGTCTTCCTTTATTTCTCCTTATTTTCTTACTTCCTTATGCATTCAAGCTGTGAAACCTTTGGTTGTCTTTCAAATCTATCCTTCCTCCTATCTCTTCTCTTATACCTTAGTTCTTACTGGCCTTCTAACTGATCCCCTGACCTCAAGACTTGCCACCCTTCAATTTGTTCTACAAACTGCCTTCTGAGAAAAATTGCTATAATGCTATTCTGAAGTCATTTCTCTAATGAAAAATAATTCAGTGGTTTCCCAGTGTCATCAGTGTAAAATTTAAACTCTTTGGAGTTACACATAAACCTTTCAATGAGGATCTGGGCACTTGTTAATTCTCATATCCAGCATACAAACTGAGTTCCCTGCTCTAGTTTATGTTTTATCTCACTTCTGTGGCTCCCTAAGCCTATAATGCCCTCTCCCTTCCTCACATTGCCTAGTTAACTCCTATACATTTTCTAATAAAGACCAAAATCAGTTTTCATTAACCATCAGAAGCTTTAAGGACACACAAATATTAATAATGTATCGAGCTTGGGAAAGGGGCAAGGATCTGAGATATTAGGCCAAAAAACCTCATAGACCATGTAAACAATTTTCACGTTCAAAGGGACAAGATCAGTATTTCTCAAAGTATTAACTTCCCCCATACTGTTCATATATGTAATGCATTCCACTGTTAACTCTCAAAACATGGAATGACTCTCTAGAAGGGAGGAGGAAGTATAGAAAGGGATAATTAAATATGTACATGGTAGGGTAGGAGAGCAAAAATGAAAGGAAAATAATCAGTTTCACAAACACAAGGATATGATATCAAACTTTTCTGTTGAAAGTGTTGGGGGTTGAATTAAAAAAATGACTCTAATAGAGTCCAGTCTTTCAACCTACATAATAATTATGGGCAAACAGATTTTACATGGAGTTCAAAATATGACAATAAGCTTTTACAAAATAATCAGTGGAAAATGTATGACATGGTCATAAATTCAATGACATGTTTAAAAGACATGTGATACTTTCCATATTGGTAAGTCTGTCTGCCCCCAACCAGCTCATATACCAAGCTGTAGTGGAACCCAAAGGAATTGGAACTTTCATTTAAAAATGTCCTAGAAGTCTGCACAACAATGAAGAAAAAAACATTTACTAAGAAAAATACAGGTGGAACCCAGTAGCCAGATTAGGCCAACACACTTATTACACTAACTGAAATACATGTGAATGTCTGCTGCTGGTTCAGGCTCATAAATATGCATTCAGAGAGATTCTGGACCCTTTGAGAACCAGTTTTTTCTCAACCCACAAGGGCTGACAGATTTATGGTTGAGGTTTTTATTTCACAAACAAACCCTTAGGTATAACTGAAATTTCAACTGAGGTCAGTGTGTCCCTTTGCACCAAGAATACTCCTAAAAAGAAACAGTTTTGTAGCACTTTATATAGGTAATAACACTAACAAGTCATCAGACAGCAAAATCTGTAACTATAATGAGACCCTCAAGTGAAAAAAAAAGAAGGAAAAATAAGATGAGGGAGTTAGAAAAGGGAGATTTTAACTAATCTCCATCCTGACAAAAAGGTAGAATTCTGAAAATGTAAATTGACCTATAAGGACCTCAGTGTCTTCAACTAAAGTGTGTTGGGGTTGGGAAAGGACTACTAAAAATTCCGTAATTTCCCAGGCTTGAAAGAGTGCAATTTGATCCACAGACCTCCCTGACTCATACAGTAAGGTGTAATAGATACAGGCAAACATGAAACCTATGAGGAAACAAGAAAAAGTGGGTACCCATGACTATCAGAAGTGAGGAAAAGTTATATAGTGAAGCTGGATATACAATCATAGAGATAAGTTTTATACTGTTAGTCAGAAAGCTTTAACCATTCTTTTCCAAACGTCCCTTCTCCCAACATTCAGAATTATTTCTTTCATTCTTCTATGGCCTTCTTATTATATGCTATATTTGGGGAAAAGAGGATCACAAACAATGTGGTTGTGACCCCCCAACAAATAGGTTTGAACTTCTAGTCAATCTACTCTTGGTTCCACTGCCAAGTGTGTATAGAGTGAATCTTATTGGAGGAGTAGGGAAAAGTAAACAGGATGGGAGATTTACCAGAAAGGGAAAACAATTCTAAACTTTTAATGCACCTAATACATAGCTTGAAAATATACAAATAAAACTCACAGAACAAAAAAAAAAAAAGAAATGGACAAATCTACCAATAAGAATGTAAGATTTATAACACCTCTCTGAGTAACTGATAGAATTATCAGACAAAAATAACTGAGTTAAGTTATACATAATATGGACACAATTGTCAAGTTTAATCTTTGGGTGTACATACAAAATTATTTCAGCAAGTGGAAAACTGCCTTCCTTTCAAAAACACAGAAAAACATTCGTGATAACTGACCTCATACTAGGCCATAAAGCAAATCTCAACAAATATCAAAAGGACTAAACATTAGAGCATATGCAATTATGCAATAAAAATACCCATGTTGGATTTTAAACATTATTAAACTTGTAAACAATACATTGGACAAAGGAATAATAATGAGTATTACAATGTATTAAAACAAAACAAGAACAAATACTACATAGCAATACTTGTGAGGTACAGCTAAAACAAAGCTTTAGACAGAAATTTATTGTGTTAAATACTAATATTTAAAAGAAAATCTAAAAATGGATGCATCAGAAATGGATGCTAGAAAAAGAAAACAATATAATAAGAAAGTACAAATACAGAAATAAAAAACAGCAAAAATAAATAGAAAATAAAATATCAGAAGTTCAAGAAAATCAAGGGTTGAATTATTGAGGGCTTTTTAATCTATTCATAGTTTCAAACTTCTGGAAAGAATGATCCAGAAAAAGAGAAATAGCATGAATATAAAAAGGAAAATTATAGATGCTTCAGAAGTCAAAACGATAATCTCTTTTTAAGATTTTAGGGAAATAGATACTTGAAAGTATAAATTGATGAAACCTCCTTAGGGGATAATGAGGACATAAGTATACCTTTATTGTAGGAATTCCATCTCTAGACTGTTATCTAAAAAATATGCATATTTCTGCATTTGCAAAACTGTTTGTACTAGCAATTATAAATTCTAGACCTAACCTGAATGTCCTTAGGCAGGATACTATTTAGATAAACTGCAGAACATACAAATGACAAGATACTATGGAATCATTAAAAATAATAAGTTAACATGCCATATAACTGGTATACAAAGGTTCATAGCAGCATTACTCAGAATAGCCAAAAAGTGAAGAGAGTTCAAATATCCATCAACTAATGAATGAATAAATAAAATGTAGTATTATCTATATGATACAAAGTTATTCAGCCATAGAAGAAATAAGTTACTGACACATCCTATAACTTAGATGATCTTTGAAAATATTAGGGTAAGTGAAAGAAGCCAGACACAATAGGCCACTGTATGATTACATTTATATAAAATGTCCAGAATAAACAAATCCAGAGACATAAAGCAGAATAGAGACTGCCAGGAACTGAGGGGCTAGGGAATTGGAGTGTCTTGCCATAACATGCTAATAATACTCAATTTTTTTTAATTATATGAGAAAATAATGAGGTAGGTGATGTCCTGATATTGATCTATGCATAATATATATCAAGTTTGAAAACCAAAGCAAGCATAGATTAGTATGTACTGTGTACTTTAATTTGTGTTTAAAAGGATATACATACCACACATGCTTCTGTTTCCAGAAAAACATCTATATACAAACAAATAAGAAATGGCTGCCTCCAGAGACATAAGACTTAACTTTTTCAGAGTTATTCCAGTTTTTCTTTTAATGTTTTCATCTTTATGTGTGCAGTACCCTTATAATCAAAAAGCACCAAAATATTTATGAAAAGATATATTTAATTGTGTATTGATCATAATTAGAAAGGGAAGGACAACTCATTAATATCTAGTTCCAGTGGAAAATCTCTAGCACAAAGGCAAATTCTGGCCTTCTGCTTAAATTCTTCCAGTCCAAGAGGTATTTATTAAAATGCTAAAATGTAAGGAAAATTAAACATTTAAACTATCACTGTGCCTCCAAAGTTTAGGTAAGAATGAAAAATCTCAAAGTTCAAAGGGAACTGTATAGGTCATATGTGTCCTATCACCTATACAATGCTAAATTTCCCTATAAGCTATCATCCCTGATAAGAGAACAACAAGCCTTCCCTGAGTCACCTTTACTAATGGGAATTCCCTACACTCTGAGATGGCCCCTTCCATATTTCAATAAAATACCTTCATAGAAGATCTTCTTGTACTGATGTGACATTTACCTCTTTGAAGCTTCTACCCACTGACTCTAATCTTAAAATTAAACCTATATAACTGTGTTTATTAATTAAACATTTATTTATTAATACATTTATTTATTTTCTATTTATTTATATAAATACTTACATTAAGCAAGTTACAGAAAACTCTAAACCAGGCATTATACACATTTTTATACCACTAAAATGATTTTTCAAAATAGAAATTTTAAAATTTAGAGATCTTATTTAAAACAATATGAAATGAATAAGATTTCTGACTTCTTTCCTTCCTTTATGTATTCATAGTATAAAAGTGAAGTATATATTTCAATGCTCAAAAAATTTAATTTCACAAAAATTTATCTGAACCTCTCTTTTGGAGAGGTCACTTTTTACCAAGTATTATAATTACTTCCACCCTTTCTATCTACTTTCGTAGACTCTGAGGGCAGGCCCCAGATTTGAGGGTCCTCTCACTGTAACACCTAGTGGAAAACACAATGGCGTCAGGAGCAGGTAATCTGAGTCCTAGTTCTTTTTTTTTTAATTCATTTTTATTGTAAACAAATGGGATACATCTTGTTTCTCTGTTTGTACATGAAGTAGAGGCATACCATTTGTGTAATCATACATTTACCTAGGGTAATAGTTTTTGATTCATTTTGTTATTTTTTCTCCCCCACTCCCACCGTCCTAGTTCTTTTATTAAGCTTTTCACCTGTCTCAGGTCCCTTAACATGCCTGTGCTTCGGTTTCCTCATCTGTAAATTGAAAGGACTGCATTCAGCTCTCAATATTTTATTCTTCTAGGTTAACATTTATTCATGTTATCACAGTGGATCTTTTTTTTCTCCTTTATCAGTAGATCTCAACTGTAGGAGCAGGGGAACATTTTGCCACTGCTATTATTTTGAAGTCATGCTCACAATCTCCCTTAACAATAATACAACAAGAAAGACAAAGAAAATTCACAGTAAGATACTTAAGTACTTAGGAAATTTATTGTTAAAGCAGACAGCCTTTAAATCAATCTAATCTATATTTGCTGCTTTCAAGGCATGTAAAATAATAGTGTATACCAATATTACGTGTTTTTAAAGGATTTTAATCAGAGCTATGTGCTTACTAGTTAACTGGTGCTATAATAACAAACATATTTAATCATTACATTAGCATTACATATAATTACATTACTAAATTCATTGTGACACTAATTCTCTATTCTGATTTCAAATTTTCTTTTCATGAAATTTGTGTCATCTATAATTGCCTCCACTTTTACTGCCCTTACCTCAAACAGGTTTCCTTTTAATATAAGTAAATTATTAAAGGTGTGACAGATGCTTATCTGTGTAATATATTTTTCACCGACTTAATACTATCTTCCAAACTAAACAAATGCTGCCTATATAAAGATTACTTTAAATAATATTATTGCAAAAAATGGTATATAAAGCCATTCCAAAACATCTCACAAGTAAGAATAAGAATAGTTCCAGTTTCAAGTTGAGAGGTAATTAAACCCTAATAATAAAATAAAAGTTCATCAAGGTCAAAAATTATGTCAAACTTCTGCTTCTAAGAAAGATGAAATAGGGACAATTCTTCCCTGTTCCTCCTACGAAATACAGCAAACAGCCACAAACATTGACTAAAAAAGAAAGATAAAATGGTTCTAAAAATTTGCTAGAAAAGGCAGATAGGCTAAGGACTTCAAGACCCAAGGAACAACAAAGTGATGTGCTCCCTGGTATTCTTGTTGCCTCATATATTCCAACATGAAGCTGAAAGAAGCTGAAAACCTAGAAACAACAATGACCACAGACAAAGAAAGAAAAGAGAAAAGAAAAAACACACACACACACACACAGAGACCTGTTCTTTCTGGCAAAAGGTCTAGGAAAATGGGCAGAAGAGCGGATGGAAAACATTTAGACCATAGCCTAACTCCAACTAAATACCATAAAAAATATGGCACTCCATCCATGTCACCAAAGTCTCTGCAAGGAGCCTAGGCTTCTACCTTTTCACAAGGCTATACTAAAAAGACACATCATCCACTGGTATGGTGGTAGAGGAGTTCTGACTTTCATCATTGTCCTGTGATTACAAAGCCATTCCTCCCTCATGGTGTCCGTGGAGTCAGGGTGGGGAGCTATAACAAGTTACTCATATTCCTCAGGCAGAGATGTATCACTGGATTGCTAGTGGGAAGCCAGGATCTCCACTCTCACTCATAAGAAAGAGGATTAACTCCTTGTGTATCAATGAAAGTAAACAGATGAACTTGGAAGTCTAGACCCAAATGGCAATAATGAGGCAGCAACCACCCTCCCCATGACAGAAAGCTGTCAGGTGGAAGCAAGCTGTCAGAGGAAGCCAGCTAAAATAGAATGTTTCAATAAGAACCAGATTTTCATGCGTGAAACCACAAATATATAGGTTCCCAAACAAAAAAAAAAATCATTTACCATACCAAGAACCAGGAAAATAAAGTTGCATGAAAAAAAGAATCAATGGGAAGAAACACCAAGATTACACAGATTTGACAAAAATTTAAAACAGCAATCCTAACAATGCTTCAATGGGCAATTATGAACACACTTCAAAATAAGTGAACCAGGAAAGAAATAGAAGAAATGAATAAACAAATGGAACTTTCAAAACTGAAAAAATATAATAATCAAAGTAAAATACTCAACAGATAGGCTCAATGGCAGGATAGAATGAACAAAGAAAGTAATGAGTGAACTGAAAGATGGAACAGTACTCTTTACCCAATTTGAATAGTAGAGAGACTATAGATTGAAAAAATATGAACAAATCATCAGAGAGCAGAGTCTTAGAAGGTGAGAGAAAACAAGTAAGGTAAAAAGTAGAATAGTCACCCCTGCCACTTATCAGTAAAGGATACATTCCAAAACCCCAGCAGTGTCTGAAACTGGATCATACCAAACCATATATAGTTTTCCTACACATATATATCTATGATAAAGTTGAATTTATAAATTATGCACAGGAAGAAAGAACATGGTGAGAAAATATGAATAAATACAATAGACTTTCCTTACTTCACCACTTGAATTCTCAAAATTATGTTTGCAATGATAAAATAGCTCTATATCTTCATTATGGAGGTAGGTACATGAATATAAAATGTGATTTAAAAATGCATAAAACTATACACACATACGTTGTACCAATGTCAATTTCTAGACTGTGATAAAGTACCATAGGTACCTAAGATATAACCACTGGGGTGAAGGGTACATGGAAACTCTCTGCACTATCTTTGAAAGTTCCTGGAAATCTGCATTTTTTATGTTCTTTTCAATGTCTAACCAAACTAGGCTATTTTCTAATAGTGAGGTAAATTCAAAGTGATCCTATAAATAAAAGTTACAGGCAGCCATTCTTAGTCTGGTGGTCACTTTTTTCTCACTTTGTTTTTCAACTATTTGGCCAAATAATTGACAATAATAATAAATGTACTTGCCAAAAATGTCCCCTGCTACTTCATAACTATTACTTTGCTGATTTAAACACTTACCTCATTCTTTTGAGATATCTTCGTCTATAGATGTTTGTTTTAAATAAATAGCTGAAAAAATAAATTTAAACAAAGTTCTTTGGATACCAGGATAAATATTATTGGCATAAAGTATAATAACGAACATACATTGATTGCCTCTTATCATATTGTAGGCACTACGCTAAATACTCACATACATGGTTTTATCTAATTCTATAAAATCTCTAGTTTCCTCCATTTGAGATGAAGAAACTATAAGTCAATGAAATGAAGTGGTACAAGTAGAAAGTGGAAGAGTCAGAATTTAAGTTAGGCTTGGGATACTTTTAACCACTACACTATAACCCTAGTTCTATACTGTTTAATTACCATTTCATGTAACAGGACATATGCTGACATAATCAATACTTCCCATTACACTCTACTTTTTAAATTGTTTTAACTATTTTAATTAGGATTTCAACCAGACTGGGAAATAAAACAAATACTTCTCAATAGGTTACAGCTAAGAAATCCTAAGGACTGATTTTATGTCTTAATGGCACACTCAATAGCAGGACTTCCCTGAAGTATTATAAGAGGAAGTCTTATAATGGCATATAATACTAAAAAAGCTGGTTGCTACAGTTTTCCATGTTGTTATATGAGCTGAAGTGACCAGATTTTCTATCAGACTAGGAAAAAATGAAACAAAGAAAAATCACACTTTTATTATTTTCTACAATGCACTTAATTTCCAAAAGCCTACATAAAGTTAACTTTAAATTATGTTGAAGTACAAAGATGTTATTAGGATAGTTATTTGTGTATTTAATTATATACCATCTGAAACAAGTACCTTTAGGCAGATTTCCTAAAAAAGGTTTAACAAATATTTCAGACTCAAATCAATACAACTTCAATGAACATTAATTTAAATAGACTTCTCCTTCTAATTCTTAGGAAAACCACAAACTGTTTGCATGTAAGTTTTTTAAAAGGGTAAATATTAATATGTTTCATGTAGTCCTTGATGAAAGGGAAAAAAAGAAAAATATATAGGACATGAGCTCACATATACTCAAATCATTTGCATTATATCAGTCATCGCCTTTAAAACTACATGGTTCCCCTCTGTGACCTGTTATTCAAGTTCCTCCCTTCTGGTTCCATTTGTCTGCTTTCTTTCTTCATACTAAATACCACTCAACTGAAAATATTCTCAAATTCTCCCATATATTCCTATCTTTCCACTATTATACATTCTAAAGTTGTAAACTTAGAGTCTTTCAAAAGTATGTGTGAAAGTCATCCATGTGTTCACACACACACACTGTATTTAAAGAAATACACTCATCCCTGACTACACCAATGAGCTATACTACTTATAAAACAAATCTTGCTCTATGAGCCTATTTCTTGTTTGTATATACAGAGTAGAATTTAAGGTCCTATTCTCATGCTTTTCATTTTCAGATGAAGTTTAATGTACTGCAGACCTCTTCTTATTGTTCTCTAAAATACAATGTACCATGTTATCTTGCTAAAAAAATTTCTTAAACAAAATGACTCCCAAATGCACCAGGAGGCTTCATGCTTCTCCCACAAATTTGTATAGTCTCTAAATGACTTGTGAAATAGCACAGGCGATGCTACAGCTGCTACCATGTTCTCAGTTACTTCAGGAATTTTTACAGTTTATTGGCATAACGTGAGAATTTATGCAATTATCCACAGTATGTCATGATTAATACAGGCACATTACTAATATCACAAGCTTGCTGCTTGGGCTTACTTTTTCCATTAAAAAATCCGACATTGTTATGTTAACTATCACAAAAATTGGTGATATCACATGTTTTTGCCTTTGAGCGAAAAGTGAGAACCCATTAAGTTCATGTTTTTAATTGGCATATTAGACAATGTGCCAGTTTCATTACCCATTCAGCTTTCAACCTAGCACACCTCTCAGTCAAATGAAACATAAAAATCATTCTCAGGCTGGGGAATAGCTCAGTTGGTAGAGTGCTTGCTTTGCATGCACAAGGCCCTGGGTTCAATTCCCGGCACCACAAAAAAAAATCATTCTCATTGTATTTGTTGACTATTTTAAAACTGTTCATGGATTTCATCAGTAGCCTGTTACTCAAGATTGTCCCCTTTCTGGTTCCATTCATTTGTTTTCTGTCTTCATACTAAATACCACTCAATGAAATATCCCCAAATTCTCCCACACATCTCTATTTTTCCACCTTTATGCATTCACTACACCTTGAACGTTCTCTCATTTCAAAATCCTATCCAGACATCAAGGGTCATTTCACAGCCTAATTCCCTGGTCAAACCTACCTTGACTATTTCACCCTTTTCTACTCCTTTGGTACCTTTTCCTCAGGCATCTTTTTCATGTTTGTAAATATCATCTTCCTGATGATATTGAAAGCTCCTTGGAGATACAGACCCTTGAGCAAGCATTTAACTTCTCCCTCTCCATTAGATGATGTATCTTTCTAAAATTAGAAGGGCTGGGTTAAATGATTCATAGGGCTCCTCTTAATTCTAAAGTTTTACAGTTATTTTTTATAATCTTATATAAAATATTATAATCACCTGGCATTTTTCAAACAATCTTATTTTATCAATATCTAGTATTAAATGACCCAGCCCTGGCTAATGGAAAACATTCTAACTACATTATAGCAATTTCCAAATGGAAAATAGGCAGACCTGCCAGTTTTGCCAACTAACCATAATTAAAAAGTGAAATAGTCACTTATTCATTTTCTCATTAAGAAACATTAAACTCAATTCTGTCTCAGGTATCATGCCAGACAAGAGAGATAACTGACTTAGTCCATGCCCTCAAGGAATCCAAAAGCTAATGGGAGAGACAGAGAAATAGAAATAATACTTGTAATAAAGGTCGCTAAAGACAAATACGAGCAATACTAAAGAAATATAGGAAAGATACACCTGACAGAGGTTGTAAAGTAGAAGAGGCTCAAAGAAGTCCTCCCAAGAGAGGTGCCATTCAAATTAAACCCTGAAAGATAGGAAGTCCTCAGCATTTCAGAAAGAGTGAAAAGTACAACGGTGAGGATAAGAGAGCATGAGAAGTTTGGGGAAGTGCAAGTAGTCTCAGTAAGGTTGCACCTTAGAATTTAACACTGGGAGAGGTGAGTAAGGAGCTACAGGGAGAGGCAGGAGTCAAATCGTGATAAGATTGTATATTGTGCTGACAAGTGTGAGATTTTATCCTGAAGAAAATGGGTAGCCAATGTTAAGATATTATATCCAGAGAAGTCATGACATTGACCAAAGATTCAAGGTTACATTAGAGAAAACGCACAATAGACACTGTTGGGAATCCCCCAATTTGCTTTTCCATTCTCCTCAAAGTAATGAACATTTTGCAGAGCACATAGTCATGAGTGAAGGGTAATATTTTCCAGCCTCCCTTGTAGCTAGGACTGAGTTCTGGCCACTGGGATGTGTGCAAAAGTAATGTGTTATGAATGCCAAGTTATATCCTTAAATGGAAGGATTGTGTTTCCTCTGCCCCCTTTTCCATTCGTTTTGATGGAATTTCTTACAAAAGGGCAAAGGTGAAAAATATAAAATTAAAAATATACTTAAAAAAAGAGCAAAAAGTGAACAGACTACTGCAATTGCCTCATAGGATAAAGGTAGAAATCAACCTTGTTCACCACTGTATCCCCAGCACCTTGATGAGTAAAGTGCCCAATAATTTTGTTGAATGAATTTACATAAAATACCTCGTTTCCTCTCAGCAAAATAAGGTGCTGCCTACATAGTAAGGTTAATTAAATTTAGTAAGTCTCCATTACTTGCAGACAAAGCAAATCTAGCTACTCAAGAGGTAGATGGATCTAATCCATAAAGAGTCCTTCCAAACCACTTAATAGTCTAACCTATTTCAGACACAAAGTTAAAAATCAAGCTTGTGAAGTAATCATTGATGAGTACATTGTAATGGTAATAGATAAATATTTGAACAGACACTTCACAGAAGATACACAATTGATCAACAAATATATGAAAAAATGTTCAACATCTCTAGTAATTAGAGAAATGCAAATCAAAACTAAGATTTCATCTCACTCCAATCAGAATGGCAATTATCAAGAATACAAACAACAATAGGTGTTGGCGAGGATGTGGGGAAAAAGGTACACTCATACACTGCTGATGGGAATGCAAATTGGTGCAACCACCCTAGAAAGTAGTATGGAGATTCCTCAGAAAACTTGGAATGGAACAACTATTTGACCCAGCTATCCCACTCCTCTGTTTATACACAAAGGACTTAAAATCAGCATATTACAGTGACACAACCACATCAAGGTTCATAGCAGTTTAACTCACAATAGCTAAACTATGGAACCAACCTAGCTACCCTACGACAGATGAACGGATAAAGAAAATGGTGTGTGTGTGTGTGTGTGTGTGTGTGTGTGTGTGTATGATGCAATGTGTGTGTGTATATATATATATATATATATATATACATATGATGCAATATATATATATATGTGTATATATGTGTGTGTATGTGTACATATATATATATATATATATATGATGGAATATTATTCAGCTTTAAAGAATGAAATTATGGCATGTGCTGGAAAATGGATGGAGCTGGAGAATATCATGATAAGCAAAATAAGCCAAACCCAAAGAACCAAAGGCTAAATGTTTTCTCTGACATGTGGATGCTAATTCATAATAAGGCAGGGCACTAGGGAAGACTAGAGTTACTTTATATTAGGTAGAGTGGAGTGAAGGAATGGGAAGGGGTATGGATTAGGGAATGATAGTAGAGTGAAACAGACATTACTACCTCATGCACATATATGACTGCATGACCAATGGGATCCTGCAATAGGTACAATCAGAAAAATGAGAAATTATACTCCATTCATATATGATTTATCAAAATGTATAAATGCATTCTACTGTCATGTATAACTAATTAGAACAAATAAAAAAAATTAAAAATTTTCCAAGCCACAGAAAACAAAACTTGCATTACTCTAACTCCTCTTTCCTAAATGATATGACACATTCTTATTCAGAATGGCCCTCTTACATCAGATCAATTCAGCATGTTTTAAATGTGAAGACTTCTAACGCCTTTCTACATAGCCCAGTATCACGAAGTCTTAATGAACAAAATTTAGCCATGGAAAAAGGCAGCATCACAATATAGACACGAAAATTTCTAAATCCAGCATTTTTTTTAACTCCACAGCATCTAATTCCCTGACTCCAGGCAAAGTCAACTACCTTAGTGATGAAGCTATGCTTCTAATTAATATAAAGATACACTTAGCTTTCTTCTTCTAGTGAAAGCAGCATCATCTTGTCTGATTCTATTCAAACCACCAATGGTGAGATCACTACACCTTTGCCACACAAGGCAAAGCATAGAATCCATTCAAGCAAATTAAAAATATAGCTGAAATTTACAGCTAATCACGTTGAATGGATCAAGTCAACTTAAATTCAATTGCAACTTTGGGCCCTGAGTAGAAACTCTACCAAAGTACATAATAAGCATAGAAAAATACTGAGGAAGTATAGTAACATTTCGAAGTCATTCCAAAAGTAAAAGTAGGAAAAATCACATGTAGCAAGAGACCAACCTATGATTAACCCATTTCAAAAGACATCTATCTTCTTTTAAGACATCTAAATATGTCTCAAGATTTTTTAACTAATGAAAAGTAAACAGTAATTCCTTAACCTGAAAAATAACATTGACTGTAACTTATTACTTTGATAAAGACCTGAGAACAGTCTGTTTTCCCCAACACACACAGATATTTGGCTTGGTAACTCCCACTAGACTGAAATACAGTCCTTGACTATAACACTGACTGTATATTTTGTGAAACCTGAGTGTCTGAAAAGCAAGGGACTGAAAAAAAATTTTTTAATTTCAATTATTTCATAATATCTATATACATCATAAGGTATATTTTATAAATTTTTATAAAATTCTTTATAAATTTTATAAATTTTTATAAAATTCTTATAAATTTTATAAGAAATTTCCCATTATGTACCACCCCAATACTATGCCATAGCCAAAAAAGGGTATTGCTTTTATCTCAACCATGTATGCACTAGTAACTTATGTCAGGCATAATCTTTAGAAATATTTTAAAATGACATTTTCCCCCCAGGAAATTTCTCAGGTATTTCTGGTTCTGGTCCATTAGAATGTACAAAGAGGATGCCATTCACACTAGTGGGTTTAGCAGTTTTGTTTTTAAATATAAATTGTCATAGTTATTTGTTACTAATATTGATATTCTTATGACAAATATACAATGAGCAAATTTATATAATCGATTTATATTTAGAATTGAAAATCAGATATATAATCCTCTGAAAAACAAGTTACTGATCAAAAGCAGGAGTTCTACAACAATTTGGAGCTAGACAGAAGAAAAAATAGTATTAAGATCTGAGTTATACTGAGCAGACATTGATGAACATTTTGATAGGGAAGCAGAAGTATCAACAGTCTAGTTCCATCTTCCCAATAACCACATTTGTTTCAAAGCACATTTCTCTTTGGGGAAATGATGAAAATGTTCTAACATTGATTGTGGTGCTGGTCACACAATTCAGTAAATACACTAGAAACCATTGAATTGCATTCTTTAAATGAGTGAAGTGTATGGTCTGTCAATTATTTTATTTTTAAAAACACAAGTTTGTGAAGGCAAATATTGCACCCCAAAACAGATCTCTGATTGTTAATATAAAGGATTCTCAATTTCATTTACCCTGTAAGTATTTTTATAGCTCAAAATAAATACTCATATATACAGACAGATGGGCACCTGTGTACACATATGCACATACACACACAGCTTTGGGCATTAAACTATTCAGAAATACTTTCCTTGCTTTTCAATATGACCCCCTTCATTGAAGTACCTTGCCACTACCTTTCTCTGATCACTGTTCTGTATTTCTCCAGAATCTGTTTTCTAACATGCCTTTTTTTAAGCTATCATGCTCCCTTATATAATGCCCCATGTCAGAGACAGAATGGAAGGAAGTGTTTTGGTTAAAAGCACAGACTCAAAAATCAGACAGAAGACATGGACTCTAAACCTAGCTCTTCCACTTATTAGGTATGCAACCTTGAGCAAGTTATCTAAACTTCCTTTGGTTTCCTCACCTGTTAATTGGAATAATAATAGTCCCTACCTCTTAGCACTGTGATGGTTTAAATGAGTTAAAGCGTAGAAAGTACTTGGAATGATGTCAAACTCATGATGAGTATTATAATAATTTCTTATTGATTGGCATTAATATTAATATTGGTTGATATCATGTTACCTTCATGTTCTTGTCCTTGTTGTCTCTTGCCTCTGGCTAGTTTGTAAGCTAGTTCGGGGCAGTGGATTCATGTTATTCCCCTCTAATGTAGTGCTTTACATAAAACTGTTCAGTTACTGCACCTATATAATGACAAAAGCAGTTTGAAAACTCCTTAATAAATTCAAAATTCATTTTAATAAATACCAAATTGTGCAAGAAAGTGTACAAGTACAGAATAATAGTTGGTATCTCCTCTACTAATGTTTTGGTCTCACTCTATCAATTCAAAGGCTTAGAAATACTGAAGGATCCTTTGGGTTGAAGCACAATTTATATCAGTGCAAAAGCACTGGGTTAGAAATCAAGGGCATTCTCCAAAACATACATTAAAGAAGATAGCCTCTTTAACAAATGGTGATGGGACAACAGGATATCCATATGTAGAGAAATGAAATTAGATCTCTATCTCTTACCCTGCACAAAACTCAACTCAAAATGGATCAAAGACCTAAGTATAAGACCAGAAACTTTGCAAATACTATGAAAAAAACATAGGGAAAACACTTCAACATATAAGGACAGGCAACAATTCCTAGAATAGGACTCCTATAGCTTAGGGAATAAAAAAAAATTCGATAAACAGGATGACATCTAATTTAAAAGCTTCTGTACAACAAGGCAAACAAGTATGAAAAGTCTACACAATGGGAGAAAATCTTTGCTGGCTACTACTCCAACAGAGGATTAATATCCAGAATATATAAAGAATTCATAAAATTCAATACCAAACAAACAAGCCATTCAATAAATGGGCAAATGAACTGAACAGACATTTCTCTAAAAAAATACAAATGACCAACAAGTATATGAAATACATTCATCATCTTTAATCATCAGGGAAATGCAAATCAAAACTATATCTCACCTCAAATCAGAATGGCAACCAGCAAAATACAGATAACAATAAATATTGGCGAGGATGTGGGGAAAAGGAATTCTTATATACTGAGTGGGAACATAAATTAGCACAGCTACTATGGAAATCAGTATGGAGGTTCCTCACAAAATTACAAATAGAACTACCCTATGACTCAGCTATCCCACTCCTAGGTATTTATCCCTAAGAATTAAAGTCAGTATACTATAGCAATACACACATACCAATATTTATCACAACACAATTCACAATAACCAACTTATAGCATCAGCCTAGGTGTCCATTGACAGACAAACAGATAAAGAAAATGTTATATATATATATACATACATACATATACCAACATACATAAGGAAGTATTATTAAACCATAAAGAAAAACAAAATTATGTCAGCTGCAGGAAAATGGATGGAAATGGAGAACACCTTGTTAAGTGAAATTAGCCAAACTCAGAAAGACAAGTATCATATGTTTTCTCTCACATGTGGAAACTAGAGCACAGAATAAAGAGGATGTGATAAATGTGTGGAAGGGAGACTATCAACAAAGAGGAAGGGAATCAGGGGGAAGGGAGAGGGGCAGACAAGGGTAGATACTGGGCAGTAAAATTGCCCAAATATGTTATATGCATGTATGAGTATGCCACAATTAAATACCCCATTCTGTTTAACTAATCTGTACCAAAAATTAAAGTTTTCTAAAAAAAATTACATCACGGGCATTCTACACCTAACACTACTTTACATGATGTGACTTTCCGCACGTTACTTAAACTTATTGTGCATATTCCACAAGAGTAAATAAAATGAGAGTTAACCAAGTTTCAAAAGAAAGGTGCTCTACATTACCTTTATTTTATATTAAACTAATTACCTAAGGAAAAAGTAAGTCTAATTTTTCTAAAATTACTTTTTTGTTTGTTTGTTTGTTTGCAGTGCTGGGGACCAAACTCAGGGCCTCACATGCTAGACAATTACTCCACTATTGAACTACATCCCCAGCCCTAAAAATACATTTGGACAATGTCTTTTCATCTTCAAATGATACTAATAATGATTGCTATCTATAAATGCAGGACATACTGCTAATAAACATTCCATTAGTAATCTAAGCTGTTCATGAATCTGGATGCACAGTATATTAATAATTGTCGCAAAACCTCTAAATGCACAGCATAGTACCAATGTGTTACATGGTTTTTCTTTTTGGTATACCTGTGGTAGTCCATAGCTAGGTTGGCTCCCCAAGTATCATCTCTGTCTGATTTATCTGATATTGGAACAGGGTATAATTTAGGAAAGCAGGAATGATAGCTTAATATATTTTCAACTTAAAAGGATAGACTATCCTTGCAACACCTGAATGTGCTCTCAGTAATTAATTTAAACTTATCCATTCATTTATTAAAACTACTACTGACCTTTATTCGTTTCTTTGTTTGGTACTGGGAATTGAACCCAGGGGCACTTTGCCACTGAGATGCATTCCTAGCACTTTTTACTTTTTATTTTGAGACATGATCTCACTGAGTTGCTGAGACTGGCCTTGAACTTGTAATCCTCTTGTGTCAGACTCCCAAGTCACTGGGATTACAGACATAACCCACAGTGTCCAGCTAATATTGACTTTTATCAACTCTTAAGATATTACTTGATTTGCTGCTAGAGTAACTACAATAAAAATTTAACCATAACAACTCAAAATCTATAGAAAGACACTATTCAGAAGGAATTAGCCCTTTTCCAAATGGTTTAACTATTACAAATGCTTTAATATTGGAAACCTGAAAACTGAAACAATTCAAGATACATTAAGAAAATTTGTTGCTGGGGATGTAGCTCAGTGATAGAGTGCTGCCTAGTGTGCACAAGGTCCTGGGTCTATCCCTAGAAACACCAAAAAAGTTACAAAACAAAAAAATAAAATTTGTGACCTCTTTGATTATCAGAACACCAAAAGTTTTCATATTTAAAAGACGATATTGTAGTACATATTTTCCAGCATCTCTTTCTTCCACCAAATAGATATTAAAATTTAAAATCTTATCAAACTGAACAATATCATATTTGAATATGTACTGGGCTAACTATTAAAAACTGTCATTTTTCTTATATTCAATGTGATGCCCATATGTGAATAAGTAATAAGCCACAGATTTACCATAAACTTTCTTGTCTGCTAGAAAAATGATGTTACTTTGTGTGTGTGTGTGGTGCTGGGGATTGAACCCAAGGCCTTGTATATGTGAGGCACACACTCTAGCAACTGAGCTATCCCCAACCCCTTGATGTTACTTCTAAACAGTCTACTCACCATTTAAAAGGTACAAATTCAAAAAAACAGCATTTCACCTTGGAATAAGAATAAGGAGATATATGTATACATGCCTATGTGTGTGTGTATATATACATGCCATATATACTACATCCCTCACTTCTGCTTCATGTCAATGGCAAAGCTCTTAAATTATGTCTCATGTTTTCAACTATTTCAGTCACTAATCTATGAAAAAGGTCGATAATAAGAATAGCTCTATCTGCTATGTGGTGTGAACTGTGCTTAGTGCTTCCTATGCATTATTTTATATAATTCATAAAACAAGCAGTCAAGATAGTTTATAGGAGAAAAATCAAAACTCAGAGAGATTAAGCAAGTTGCCCAATATCACACTTCCTGTGATTCCAGAATCCAACATCTTAGTCATTAAATTCTATTACCTTCCTACTAAGAAATACACAAGAGCAGAACAGAAAATTTTGTTGAAATGAAGTATTTCTTAGAAATATATGTCCATTCTTAAAAGGTAAGACCAAGAAGGAAAACTCTACAACTCTTTTATCCTCTTTTACTGAACAGAAACTAACAGCATTTCACCATCCTCAGTACCCATCTCCTTATAATCTTTGAACAGTAACACAGCAATATGACAATGTCAGACCCTGCAAACTGTGCCTGGCATGGGACAACAATGAAAGTGGGAAAGCAATCATGAAAATGAATTGAAAGATTTAGTGTTTGACTTACACCATTTACTTTCACCCCCTTTCTTCACTTGCCTTTTTATTCTTTATCTTTCTCATTTGGAGCAAATTAAGCCATTACTTTGTAACAGGCACTGCTGACCTATTTAAAAAAACTTCTGAAACTGTAGAAACCTTTCACCAACCAAGCAAACTTTGACAATTTTCTTCTAGTATGGAATACTTCAGTGGCCAGCAATTAACAAAACAATTTGTATATTGAATGTGTTATAAACAAAAGCAGTTTGAAATTTAGCAAAGATAACTTCAAATCAGTGAGATAAACAAGTGTGCATAAAATAAGGCAAAACTTTAATCCATCAACTGTGCTGCATCAAGTTCATGGTCACTGTGTTCTAACAATCTCTCTTCTTGAAGATATCAATTCCCTGACAAGTACTTCACTATTCATCTTAGTTATTACTCACCAACATTAGGAACTCAACACATTTTAAGATTTATACCACTATCAAGCAATGTGTAGCCTTGAATTAATTGAAAAACATAGAGAAAAACATGAATACCCATTACCTTTATCACAGGTCATTATCGGAATCTAAGACTAAAAATGTTTGAGTATTTGCTCAAAGAAGAGATTATGGAAATAGAACAGTTTCAATGGTCACTAAGGGTTGCCACAGCTGCCCTTATAAGCTGAGACTTTCTCTTAAGTATTGGGTTTTATCTCAGACTTTCATATGAATATTGCATTCTAAAGTACAATGTATATGAGTTTACTTTAATATTTTTACATATTTTAAATGAACTACTATTTAATGTTCTCCTAAATCTTTGTGTAAAATATATACTTCAAGAAAACATGCTGGGCATGGTGGTGCACACCTGTAATCCCAGAAATTCAGGATGCTGTGGCAGGAGGATCACAAGTTCAAGGTCAGCCTCGGCAACTTAGTGAAAACCTGCCTTTTTAAAAAACAGCTGGGGATGTGGCTCAGTGATAGAGTGTCCCTGGATTTAATGTCCAGTATAAGAAAGAAAGAAAGGAAAACTGAAAGAGAGGGGGGGAGGGGAGAGGAGGGGAGGCAAAGAAAGGGACAAGCCAAGGCACTTAATTTTGTGTCTCCTGGGGCACACTACCATGTTGTCAGCCTGTTCACTCAGTACATGTGTTATAGTGTGAAGGAGTCCAAAATAGAGGAAAGAGCACTGGACAGAGATTCTAATTGTTTAGACTAGTACAATGCCTATAATATAATAGGCATTTAATATGTATTTGTTAAGTGAATTGGAAGACTGATTTCAAGGAATAGTTTTCAATTGCAAGAACATTTCAGGAAAAAAAAAACTTTGAGACATAACTACTGGCAAAAGTGAAAGGATATAGTGGGGTATGGTGGTGCATGCTAGTAATCCCAGCAACTTGGGAGGCTGAGGCAGGAGGATCACAAGTTCAAGGCTAACCTCAGCAACTTTAATGAAGCCCTTAGAAACTTAGTGAGAGCCTGTCTCAAAATTTAAAAAAATTTAAAAAGGGCTGGGAATATGATTTAGTGGCAAAGTACCTCTGGGTTCAATCTCTGGTACCAAAAAAAACAACAAAAAGTAAGAGAAAAAAGAAAACATACCAATTGGGATTTATGAATACTGATAAGGAAAATCAATAAAAACTATGCTTTTTAGTTTAGTTGGGAAGAATAGGTTGTCAAGATGTTATATAATATTGAGAGGGAAGTTAGAAAGAATAATTGAAAAACAATTCCTGTAAAAACACTAAGGAAAGTTTCCAATTGATGCTTAGGTTTCCCTTTGTATGTTTTTTCATTGTTTGTTTTTTGTAGTGATGGGGATGCAACCCAGGATGAAGCACATACTAGGCAAATGCTCTACCACTGAGCCATGCCACCAGCCCCCTTTGTATGTTTTTGATATTATTTCAAGACTACAGAACAAAATAAAGGATTATAACATGGACCCATGACCCCATCTAACCATGAATGACATTAGAACTGCTAAAGCAGTATCATTTGTTTTATGCCTTTCTTCTGCTTTTAATACAGACATCCATACACATTAGTTATATAAATTAGTTAAAAAATGTTTAGCAACTTCAAAGCATAGGTGTCTAATCATATTAAACAAATTCTTAACTGAATTCCACCTCCCAGGACAAGAGATTCTCTTGTCCTAAAGAACCAGTTGGTCTTAAATAACAAAATAAAAACAAAAAATGAATAAATAAATGCTCTTAATAGTATTAAAGAGAGCACTGAAAGGCCTGGATCTTTGCTTTGCCATTTCTGTTTCCCTATAAGATTAGGACCATACAGTCAGCCCTCTCCATTCAGAGTCCCTGTAGGACTAAATCAGCACAGTATTTACATGGTAACAATTTACATGGTAACCATTATAATAAAGGTATTGGGAAAGATAAAAGTACTTTATTTACATCACTAATCTCTGCCACCCACAGCAACAGCTTACTATGTGCAAGGCCCTGATTTAAGCCCTTTACTGTGAGGTTTACAATCTCTTATCTGAAAACCTTGGTGCCAGATGTGATTGAAATTCAGAAATTTCCACTTTTAGATAGGCAATAGCCTGCATATGCTACATATTATGTTTAAACAAGACTAAAGAGAAAAGTTCCAAACTGGGGAAAATGAGTAATTATGCAATACCCCACTAGGGTCTGTGGTACTACCCCCATAAACATATTACTGATATTACAGCAAAAACAAGAAAAATTTAACAATAAATAGAATAAAGACCATGAATATCAGTTCATGTTTTGCTACCACTTGGCATCTAACTGACCAAATTAATTTTTTTATCAATTTTCAGAACTTCTGAAACTTGAAAACTGTTAAATTATGGGACTAGCTAACTCATTTGATCCTTACAAGTACCCTAGGAGGTTAAGTTCAATTATCCCTATTTTACAGATGAGGTGACTCAGGTACAGATAGTGTTTTAGTCAGTTTTTTCACCACTATAACCAAAACACTTGACAAGAACAATTTTATAACAGGAAAAATGTATTTGGGACTCATGGTTTTAGAGGTCTCAGTCTATAGATGGCCAGTTCCGTTGATTTGGGTTCTAGTTGAGGCAGAAAATCATGGTGGAAGAGTGTGGTAGAGCAAAGTGGCTCAGGACATGGCCACCAGGAAACAGAGACAGTTCCACTAACCAGGCAAAATATATATACCCCAAAGTCAAGTCCCCAATGATCTATCTGCTCCATCCACACCCTACCTGCCTATAGTTAACATCCAATTAATCCCTATCAGCAGATTAATGCACTGATTAGGTTAAAGATCTCATAACCCAATCATTTCACCTCTAAACTTTCTTACATTGTCTCATGCTTGAGTTTTTGGAGATACCTCCTATCAAAACCGCAACAGAGAGGTTAACTATCTCACCCCATGCTCCTAGCTACTAAGTCTCCTAGCCATTATTGGAACCCAGCAGCCTAGCCCCACAACTTATGATCTCAACAACTATGCTTTCTAAATAACCTCTCTCCAAAACTGCTTCAGAAGAACAGCAGGGTCCAGATGAGGTGGCACATGCCTGTAATCCTGGCAACTCAGGTAGCTGAGGCAGGAGGATTGCAAGTTAGAGGCCAGCCTCAGCAACTTGACAAAACCCTGTCTCAAATAAAAAATAAAAATGAGCAGGGATGTAGTTCAGTGGTAGAACACCCCTGGGTTCAATACCAAGAACAAAAAGAAAAAAAAAATCAGAGGAACATGTGAAAGGCAAAACAGTATTAACTTATATAAGTGTCAAAAATAGGAGGAATATCACAGGCAATATGTATTCATAATTTAATAACCATATAGTATGCATCATGTGCCAGGTGCTCAGAATACAATGATGGGAAACCAGACAAGATTCAGGTCACCTTCATGGAGCCACAGACCAATGCAGAAAAGGTCGGGTATCAAATAAGCATAATCACGACACAACAGGGCAAGTGTGTGCCTGCTGCTCACATTCAGAGGAGAAAGAATTCAGGCTCAGTGGCAGATGCTATAATAGTGCATGATGTTTAAAGTCTTCCTTGACAAGTATTGGGATTTGAAATGACAGAAAGGAAAGGGAAGGGCTTTTCAAATGGATGGCATGGTTTCCATTTGAGAAATACCTATTGTGCACCTAATCTATATCAGGAATTATGCTAAACAGAAAAGTTCCAAACTGGTTAAAATCACTTGAAATTAATAGAAATTTGTATGAGAATAATAAAGACACATGGGAAAGCAGAATGGGGTCAAATCATGGCAGACCCTCGAGTGCTCAGTTAAGGAGTTGGAACTTGACTCTGGAAAAGCTGCTAAAGGATTTTTGCAGGTCATCCCCCTACAATATTAGGATTTACCCCTATGGGATCTCAATTGCCATCTGTATTCCTATTTGGGAATATCTAGACCTCAAATCTGAATTGCTTTGAAGTAATGGCTCAGAGCAATAAAATTAACTTAAGCTTCAAGCATTAGAATAAACCCTAATCTCTCCAGGAATAAATGTATGGAAATTGAAAATTTTGGAAAGGCAATGGTTAAAGGAAAATAGCAAACCTAACTTAAAATTCCAAAGGCCATGACTAAAACCTAAGATATTCCTTTATACAGAAATGAAACTTCCAACCTTCCCAAGGAACATATTCCTATGAATATGTTTATTTTGATAGGAAAATAAAACATCATTCTTTGAAAAATAAGGTCTTAAAGTTAACAATGACCTGATTTTAATAAAGTTGAAATCAACTTACCTTGCAGTACAGGTGACAATGTGACAGTGGAAAGTGGCCTACTTTTTAACATACTCACCTCAAAGTTCCCATTACCCCACCCTTTAACAAAGCAGAATAGAAGTAAATCACATTTTTTATTTAGCATGCTTAATAAAAGTCTGTCACTCTCAGGTATTAATGTAAATGACTGTGCAGCTGAACATTCTACTTATCCTTCATAAAACATTTATTTTTTTAGTTCCACTGGATAACATTTTTTTACAGTGAAGTACCTTCCACAGAAAAGACTCTTCAATGATTTCTCACTGTTCTGAAAATCAAACTCAAATTCTTTCTCAAGGCCTCCAAGTCTTACTTATCTATTATCTGACTCCCTCTAAGCTCTCTAACACCTTCTTCAATCATTTCCCTGCCCAGTTCACCAGGGTAGGGTCATTACTGGTTTTCTTCCTATTCTTCATAAACCGCAAGCCTGTTTTCCCACCTCAAGACCTTGGTTTTTACTCCTCTCTGCAATAATGTTCAATGTATGCCCATATCTTGACAAGGCAGGCTCATTCTCTCTACTTTTTCAGTTATCTCCTCAAACATCACCTCCTCTAAGAGGCTATATTTGTTGGGGTTCTCCAGAGACAGAGCCAAGAGAATATGCACATAAATAAATATGTAGGGGAATTTATTAAGGGATTTGGCTCACACAATTATGGCAGCTTAGGGAGTCCCAAGACAGGCAAGCTGGAGACGCTGGAGTGCTGGTAGTGTGGCTCAGTCCAAGTCCAGTGGCTTGAGAGCGAAGGAGATAGATGCTGTAACTCTCAGTTCAAGGAACTTTGAAAGCCTGTGAACCTAAGGGGCCCCTGGTATTATAAGCCCTGGAGCCCAAGTCCAAAGGCCAGCCAGGCTGGAGTCCTGAAGTCCAAGACCACAAAAAGAGTCTTTACCAGCTCCGGAAAAGACCAGTTCACCTTCTGTATTTGTTCTCTCCAGCCAATTGGATGGTGCCTACTGATCCTAAGGGAGGATCTTCCCCACATAGCCACTCAGACTAACACTGATTTCTGCAAACACCCACACAGACACACCCAAAAATGTTTTACCAGTTTCTAGGTATTCCTTATCCAGACAAATTGACACCTAAAATTAAACATCATAGAGGTCTTTCCACTCTTTCTCAAGCAGGCCCTTCTTAGCTCTCTGTGGCACATTCCCTTATTTTCTTACTTGTTCTTACTTCAATCTATAAGGATATTCTTCATTTGTTTACTTGTTTATTGTCTATACACTCTGATAGAATATGATCACTGTGATATTTCACAAGAGCAAAGATCATGGCTTACAAGTTTTAAGTGTAACTAATATAGGGGCTTGGTACACAAAAGGCACTCAGCTGCTTTTATAAAATGAATTACTAAATGAATGAATAATACTTAAAAACCTCAGGGCTGCCAGGCACAGTACCACACGCATATAATCCCAGGGACTCAGGAGGCTGGGGTAGGAGGACCTGAACAACTTGGCTGGGAATGTATTTCAGTGTGTTAGAGCACCCCTGGGTTCAAAGTCTAGTACAAAAGGAAAAAAAAAACATGATTGCTATGAGTCTTTCTAACTTGGTAAAGCCATTTTTCCCTAATTTTCAGATGTGTCCTCTAGGGCTCTTCATTCTTCCTACACTCTTTCTACACTTTCTGAAATCTGACGATTCGTACCAAACTGTTTTATTATTTCATACAAATAAAAACAGAGTCAACTGACATATTACTTGAGAAAGGCAGTAGTATATTAAACATCAAAAAATCAAACAATTTGAAATTTGGTTAGTCTCATTTCACTACTGCAAGTCAAATTACTTGAAGAAACATAATTGAAAATGAGAAACATAATACAATAGCAAACTGCATACATTTAATAACATCAGAAATATCCATTTTGATAACCTCTAGATGTACCAGGATAGCTATTAAATACATATTGAGGAGTCAGAGCAAAATGCTTATAGTTAACTCACATCCATGTTTTTCTTCTAGGCAAACATAGTTTTACTATATAATCACATCAGTGGCAATCTTAGCTTGGACTTAGTATTAATAAGAAACACAAAAGGAAAAAAGTAACAAATGGTATGCAATCTTTTCCCTGAAACAGCTGTAAGTTTGTATATCTTTTTAGAATGGGTTGCCAAAAGAATTAGACCTATAATCATGAGCCTATTGGAACAAGTACTCTTTACCTACAACATTCAATTTTTTAATAGAACTTAAGTGAGCTCAGGAATGTACCAAATGAATGGGAAACAACACTTTCACCTGCAAGTTATCTAACTAAATTGATAATCAATAGCCTTTACTGCTCTTGTGAAAACTACTTCCTTTGGAACATCAACTAAACTCTACAGAGTCACATCACACAATTTAAAATGTGCTTATAAAAATGGCAGATTAAAGATTTTGGGCAATTGAGACTTATTTATCTATGTTAAAAATATATCATCTGACGTTATAGCAGAAAGTATTCTCATTGTCTCACTGCCAAAAGAAGTGCTACCAGGACAGTGAAATTTATCCACCATCTTCATTCACAACTTGGTTTCTTCTGAGATTTCTGGCAATTAGTGCATATTGTGTCATTGGCAACACCTGGTCATACATCAAGCAAACAAATCTATCACTGTTAAGTTTAAGGATTTGAATAAGAAGTTGCAGTTAAGGGAGCTAATATTTTTAGATATAAAATGATGTCACAGCTACTTAATTCATTTTTCTCAGTTTTCAAATTTGAGCACTAGATATAGCCTATTTCCAAAAACACAACTGCATACATCAGCATGGGCTTGTTTGCTGGTATCTGCCTCCACTTTCAGTGTCTCCATTTACTTTTCTTTACACACTTACTACAAATGAACCTCAGTATGGGAACTAAAATAGCAACTGCATGGGAAGAAAGTGATACAGCTAAAAGTAGGGGTTTGGGGTTGTTTGGTTTTTTTAAATAACTATGAGATTTTAAAATACTGTTTCTGGAGGGTTTACATAAATATGAGAACTACTATAAGAAACTGTGGCTTCTTTTTTTTTTAAAAAAAAGAAGGCAAGTACCCTCCCAACACAGGCAGTTTTAAACTTCCCCCCAGTCTCTCAGTTTCCATTCAATGGGCTTAGTAACCAGACTATACTAACTTGAGCGACTTTTTCCCCCTAAATCATTAAGGTCCTCTCAAGTGCATTAACAGGATGAGAATCCTAATTTACAGATTCAGAAATGGAGCTAGGCATTACAAGTCCCACCAGTTCTCCCTCTGTCAGGCCTGCTTAGCATCCTGGAAAGTTTAGGACCATGTACAAGGATTACACACAAACATATATACACACATTTTAAGTGGCTATGGTTCTTGAATTAAGTTACTGAAAACTAGAAAGAAAATTTTAAAGTTCCTTAGCAGATATTTACTAAAGGATATTTAATGAAGGAATGATTCCACCACTTTCAGTAAATGGTAGGCTAAGCCGTAAACCTCCAAAAAAAAAAAAAATCATTAGTCAACTGTGATTAAACCAAAAACAGCGGAGACACTCAGAGCTGAGGATGTTCAGAACTAAGTTAATTTAAGTTAAAAGCTTCGAGGAAAGAGTGTGCTTCTAACTTGGGAGCCAGCAGCGGAGTCTCCCAAGTTAGATTCTAACGAAGGGGTTAGGAAGGCATAAAGCAGAAACTGTTAGAGGACAAGAGACCATGGGGCCGAGGTGGACAGTGGAACCCCGGACGATCAGGGCAGTGATCGAGAAGCCCAGAGAAGATCTTGGAAAGATGACAAATAAGCACAGGAAAACTGGGTTCGAGGATCCTAGGAGAACCCAGGTATCTGGCGGGGACAGAGGGACCTGGAGTTGGCAAAGGTGCAGGGATAAGGGCGCGCACCAGCACGCGGTAGAAAAGGCGGAGGGGGGGGCAAAGAGTGAAGCTGATTCCCCGCCCCACTGTCCCTGATGCAGATCGCAACTCTTAGCCTCGCACTACCGCGCACCGCCAGGTCGCGGAGGCAGGGAAGCGGCTGATGGAACCCCTATGACTTCAGCAACCTGCCTCACCTTGTTTGCCGCGTCCCTGCGCCCCCGCCGCTCGTCCGCCAGCTGCTGCGCTCCAAGGGCCGAAGGGAGAGTAGCGCGGCGCAATCGGGGCTTGCTCCTGCTGCGAGGCACCAGCACCCGTACCTCTGCACCCCTGTTCGCCCAGGCCACTTCGCCCTGTCCTCGAGCAGGAGGAAAGCACGGACCCTAACCCAAACGCCGCTCCAGTTATTTTCAAAAGTCCCCGTTCCAGGATTCCTGGGAATGGGAGCTGAGCTGCAGCGGCCGCAGCAGCAGTGCCTCCGCCTGACCTCACCAGGGGATGGGGGGATGAGGGAGGGGGGCGGGAGCCCAGCTGGGGAGAGGAGGGGGGAGTGGTGGGAGGGAGCGCGCGGGCGGGGGAAACATGGCGGCGGGGGTGGCCCTGGCGGCGCCTGCGCGGGAGGCCGGGGGAGCTGGGGCTAGGACCGTGTGTGGGGTCAGAGCTGAACTCCCTGGCCAATGCGTGGCAGGGCTGGGCCCGGAAGCAGGATGACCGCCAAGTGGCCCTCACGCCTCTGAAACTGGGAAACTCGGGTGTGAGCCCACATGGCTTCTAGTACCCAAGAGGCAGAAGTGAAAACTGTCAAGTATGCAAGGACAACAGTGCAGCCGCCCCGGGTTAGCCAAAGAGGTCATCGGTGCATCCTGACAGTTCGGACCTCGGCCTCCTCATACTCACAGCGAGACCCAGGCAAAGGGGGTTCTCTGGAAGTAGTGCCACTTTACTTCAGTGAAGCCCACACCTCAAAATAAGCCTGATAAAGGTTTTCACACAACCCTTCATCACTCCCCTCCTCCCTAATGGAGTACAGAGTATTAAGAAAGAGGAAGAATAATAACTACAGATATAGCAGTTTGACATTTTACTGTTTACTATTAGCCAAGCTCTGGAACTATCAACTCACTTAACTCTCATAGCCACTCCAAGAAGCATACTTTATTATTATCTCCATGTTACTAGTCACAAAACTAAGGTGTAAAGGTTAAGCAAGTTGTCCAAGGTTACAAAACTAGGAAGAGCCAGAGCAGGACCAAGGATCCCAAGTGGTGTGATTCTGTCGCCCAAGCTCTTTACCACTGTGTTACACTGATTCCAAACTCTAATTGGACTGCTCTATTTCAGAATCTCCATTCTCTCTTCCCAGCTCTGTCACCCAAGCCCCCAACAAAAACACCTGGTCAAGCCAGTTTTTTTCCCTTGCCTCTCTTCTATTCATTCTTTACCTTCTAGACTGTTACAGTCTGCAGCCACCTTCTTACATCTCCTGTCTGGTATTGTTTCTCCTTATATTTCCTGACTCCTCCTTAGAAAAATAATGGGAGTTTGCTCTTAGAAAGCACTTAATCACTATTTGGGGGTTCTATGTTTTAAGGGTGTGATGGGATGAGTGTGATGGGGACCATGGTTATATGTGTTTCCTAGTAATTCTCCCTTTCTTTACCAGTATACTGATCTAGAATCTTTTAAAAAATATATTTTAGTTGTCAATGGACCTTTATGGTATTTATTTATGTGTGGTGCTGAGAATTGAACCCAGTGCCTCAGACATTCTAGGCAAGTGCTCTACCACTGAGTTACAACCCCATCCCCTGATCTAGCATCTTAGATCTCAACAGTGCTGCTTTGGTATTTCCAGCTTCCATACATTGAAATTATAGTACTGTGATAAGTTTTAGGTAAACTTAAGAAAAACCAGCTACTCAAAAACTTGCTAAAACTAAAGATAATACCACATTGTTAGGCTTTATTGAACTGCTGGAAAGATGAGAATTCCAAATACATATGAATTTGCATTATTCCCTATTTATCTGTCAGCTTATTCAATCCAATTCACCTCTATTAAGAGGAATTCATTTACTTGCTTCTCCACTATGCTTATTCAATAATTATTGTATACCTGCATCACTCAGTGAATGCCTATTAGTAGGAAAGCACCTGCTACAGAAGTTTATGATCTCATCAGATGTGTATAAAGCAATCAATTTCAACATGTATGCAAAAACTGACATATATGTTAAAATAAACCCAAATTCACTTGATGTACATTCCTGTCATAAAAACGTTCAAATGGACTTACTTTACAAAAGTTTCTCCAATAGAAATGACTGGAAAAATGGGATAATTGGGTGTGACCTAAGGAAGCCTTATTCCACATAAGGACAAAAGCCCCCAGAGTTTATAACAAGAGTTTTGGGATGGGGACAATAATAGAATCTGCATTTGAACTAAGACTGAGATATTACAAAATACTTATTCAATGGGAATCCTGCTATTTGGGTTAGGACACTTTTTCTAAATAATTAATCTAGTGAATACAGCATTAGACTTAGATTCAGAAGATGTATTATATGATGTAAATTTAGCCTCTTCACCTTTTGGAGTGTGTTTTCCTAAATTTTGAGTGTACATGATAATAATACTGGCCTGACATCCTTCATAGTATTTTCAGTTTCAAAATAAGAATGAATATGAAAGTACCTTGTAATTTTGTAAAAAAATATACAAATTTAAGTTGATGATTTTGTTACTGTTGGGCGGGTTGATCATTAGAAGCTAGGAATGTAATTATCAAAGATTTTACATGTTAATCTGAAGCCAAAACTGTCAAGGAAAAGAAAAAGTTCTGGGGTATAGCTCAGTGGTAGAGTTCTTGCTTAGCATACACAAGATCCTGGATTTAATCCCCACCATCACCCCTACCCTTCACCCCCCATAGACACACTAAAACAAAGTATCCGAAATACAATAGTATTACAAAAATCTGAAACAATAGGTGGATGGGCCAGGCATGGTGGCACATACCTGTAATCCCAGTGGCTAGGGAGGCTGAGGAAGGAGGATTGCAAGTTCAAAGCCAGCCTCAGCAAAAGCAAGGTGCTAAGCAACTCAGTAAGATCCTGTCTGTAAATAATACAAAATAGGACTGGGGGTGTGGCTCCATGGTCGAGTGCCCCTGAGTTCAATCCTTGGTACCCCCTCAAAAAAAGAATAGGTAGATGTAGCAGAGGTTCAGAAGCTTAAAAGAGAGTCTCAATGAAATATTATTGTGCCCCCCATTAATATGTCGGAAACCTAACCCCTAGTATCTCAGAATGTAATCATGTTTGGAGATAAGGTCTTTGAAGAAATAGTGAAATTAAAGTGAGGTCTTCAATTAGGTCCTAATCCAGTATCACTGGTGTTCTTATAAGAGATTAGGACTTAGATGTGTGCACATAGAAGAAAGACCATGTGAGAACACAGTAAGAAAGTGGCCATATGCACGCTAAAAACGCCTGAGAAGAAACCAAACTGGTTAACCCCTTGATCTTGGACTCCTAGCCTCCTGTGAGAAAATAAACTTCTGTTTGTGTCATGCGCACTATAGTATTTTGTTATGGCTGCTGTAGCAACTAATACAATGGCAAACATGTCAAAGCTAGCTACATAGCCACTGAGTAAATTATAATTAATTTCTGTGTAACAAATTGCCATAAACCTGGCCACATAAAACCACACACATTTATTTTCTGTTTCCATGGGTCAGGAGTCCAACCATTACTTTTCTGGGTGCACTGCCCAGGGACTCAAAAAGCTTCAATCAAGGTATCTCATGTGAAACTCAGAATATTCTAAACCTATTCATATTGTTGGCCAATTTTAGTTCCTTACAGTTATATAATTGAGATCCTTAGCATCTATAATTTCTAGAGGCTTACCCTCTCCATAGGCAGTGGACAACATGGTCGTTTGTTTATTTGAGGCTAGTAGGAAAACTTCTTTATCCTTGGGAGTGGCTCTATTCCTCTTTCAAGGTTTTTTACCACCAAATCAAGGAAGGAAAACCCAGGATAACCTCCCTTTTTTGTTAACTCAAAAAAATCATCTGATTGGGTACCTTAATTATCTCTGCAAAATCTCTTCATGTTGATCATATAATATAGCCTAATCAAAGGAATGATAAACAAGAAAATTCACAAACCACTCTTAATGGGAAGACAATACACAGACATCCTTGCATTATTTTGGTTTTTGTTTTTCTTGTTGTAGCAAGTTTTTGTGTGGGTGCTAGGGATCAAACCTAGGGCCTCATGTATTCTAGGCAAGTGCTCTTCTACTGAGCTACAACTCCAGTCCTAAAGGAATATACAGAAAAAAAACACCAGAAGGCAAGAATCTTTGAAGCCACCTTAGAATCCTTCCTACCACAAACCCAAAAGTGTAACAACACTAACTTAATAATAAAATTATAAAAATTCACTAAGACACCCTACTGGCAGATATGGGGACCCAAATGTACACACACACACACAGAGAGAGAGAGAGAGAGAGAGAGAGAGAGAGAGAGAGAGAGCCAGTAGTTGATGCCTAGTCAGTACAAAAGCATTTATAAGCCTGCTATGCACCTAATGTGAAAAATTAAATTGCATCAATTCTGACTAAATAACAAAATGAAATATATTAGGATACCTTTTTTTGATCTGTCTGGTCAAATTGCATTTCTTTGAAACACTCATCTGGTTCATTATTGAGTGGAACTATACTTACAGGAAAACTTAGAGTCACAGGGCTTTGAGAAACATACACAGAAGGGTTTGATTTAGAACTTGGGGATAAATCTGACAAAAATGTGTAAGACCTACACCCTGAAAATTATAAAACATTGCTAAGAGAAATAAAAAGACCTAATTAATGGAGAGCTATATTACATTCACAGAGCAGACCTTCAATATCATTAAGATGCCAATTCTTCCCAAATTGATCAGCAGTTAAAAGGTAACCCCAATCAACACACCAACTGGCTTTTTTTTGTAGAAATTTATAAGTCAACTCTAAAATGTATGTGGATAAGTAAACTACCTAAAATATTCAAAACAACCTCTAAAACAAACAACTTGAAAAGATAACACTGATTTCAACATTTTCTGTTAATCTACAAAAATCAAGACATGGTGGGATTGCTTAAAGGAACAGAATAGACTTCATAAATAAGCCCACAACATATATGGATAAGTGATTGTCAACAAAGCTTCAAAGTCAATACAGTTTTGTGAGAAACCTCTATACTGTATTCCACAATGGCTATACTAATTTACATTCCTACCAACAACAGTGTTTAAGAGTTTCCCTTTCTCTACATTCTTACCAACACTTGTTATTTTGTGTGTTTTTGATAATAGCCATTCAAACAGTTATGAGGTGGAATCTCACTGTGGTTTAAATTTGCATTTTTATTGTTTGTTCTATTTAGTTATACATGACAGCAGAATGCATTTTGGTTCATTGTACACAAGTGAAGTACAACGTATCATTTCTCTGCTTGTACACGTTGTAGGGTAACACCATCACCCTGAAACAAAAGCAGACAAAGACGCATCAGGGAAAGAACTTCAGATCATATCCTTGATGAGCATAGATGCGACAATTGTCAACAAAAGACTGTCAAATTGCATAAAAAATATTTAAAAGGTAGTGTGGCATGATCAAGTAGGGATGCAAAGTTGGTTTGACATCCAGAAATCAATAAATGTAATTCATCACATCAATAGACTTAAAGAATCATATGATCATTTCAATAGATGCAGAAAAAGCATTTGATAAAACACAGCACCACTTCATGCTCAAAACACTAGAAAAAATAAGGACAGTAGGAACATACCTCAACATTGTAAAGGTTATCTATGCTAAGCCCAGCCCAAGGTCAACATTATAAATGGAGAAAAATCAAAAGCATTCCCTCTAAAAACTGGAACAAGATAGTGATGCCCTCTTTCACCACTTCTATTCAACATCATCCTGGAAACTCTAACCAGAACTATTAGACAGACCAAAGAAATTAATGGGATATGAATAAGAAAAGAAGAACTCAGACTATCTCTATTTGCCCATGACATTATTCTATATTTAAATGATCCAAAAGAAATTTCACCAGAAAACTTCTAGAAATAATAAATGAATTCAGCAAAGTAGCAGGATATAAAGTCAATACTCATGAATCTAATGCATTTCTATTCATAAGTGATGAATCCTCTGGAAGAGAAATTAGGAAAACTACCCCATTCATAATAGCCTCAAAAAAATAAAATAAAATACTTGGGAATCAATCTAACAAAAGAGGTGAAAGACCTCTACAATGAAAACTACAGAACACTAAAGAAAGAAATTGAAGAAGACCTTAGAAGATGGAAAGATCTCCCATATTCTTGGATAGGCAGAATTAATATTGTCAAAATAGTCATACTACCAAAGGCACTATACAGATTCAATGCAATTCCAAATAAAATCCCAATGACACTCCTAATAGAAATAGAGAAAGCAATCATGAACTTCATCTGGAAGAATAGAAGACCTCGAATAGCCAAAACAATCCTTAACAGGAAGAGTGAAGCATTTATTTCTCATTGGTGATGTTTAGCATTTTTTCATTTATCTGTTGTCCACTCATATGTCTTCTTTTGAGAAATGGATGTTCAAATCCTTTGCCTGTGTGATACAGTAATTGCACATCTGGATACGTATATCCACAGGGATTAAAATTGGTATGTCAAAGAGATAATTACATTCCCATGTTTATTGCAGCATATTCACAATAACCAAGAATGGAAGCAACCAATGTGTCCATCCTCAGATGAATGGATAAAGAAAATCTGTACAATGGGATACTATACAGCCTTAAGAAAGAAATTCTGTCATTCTTGACAACATGGATGGAACTAGAAGACACAATGTTAAGTGAAATAAGCCAGGCATAAAAAGACAAACAATGTAGGACCTCACATTTATTGAATCTAAAAAAGTCAAACTCAGACACAGAGAATAGAAAGGTATTTACCAGAGGCTGAGAGGGGAACTAAAAGATGAGGAAAGGGATGATGTTGAAGTTTCTGTACATGACCAGGGAGTCTCTCACTATTCTACTTATGGATCGGCATTGTATGCTTTTTGAATTTCATGGTAGAACATGTCACAAACATCTGGGTTATATCTCCTCTATGCAAGAATTCAGCCAGACTGAATCTGGAGTAGTTAAAACTCAATTCAATATTCCATTATTCCATTGGAAGTCCTCTGATTGACTCTTTTGGTATCAGGTACCTACACTCTAGCCAGGATTGAATGTAAACTAGAAGTAGAAAGTCTTACTTAATCCAGCCATTAAGAATTTGGGGAAATCTATGGGGTGTAGCTCCTTGGGAGAGTATCTGCCAGCATGCTGAAGGACCTGGCTTTGATCCTCAGCACAGCAGGGCAAATATATATATTTGTATGTATACCCGCACACACATGCAAACACATATATGAATAGTAGTCATGACTGTAAGTCATTGGAGCTTCAGTTAGCTCTAACAATCTACTACAGGAGTCTACTAACATGAAATTAACAGACAACTAATTAAAATTTTCCAGAATTTGTTTTAAAAATATTTTTCAACATCAGGATAGATATTACCTCAAACTAATATGTTTAAAGTCATATTTTCATGTTCCCTTTTCTTCAAACCATACTCCTCTTTCTGTTAATAAATGGTACCATCATTTCTCCTTGTCACCTAAGCTTAGCATATCATCTCTCCATTCATTTAAAAAGCATTTATTGAATGATTCCTATATGGAAGGCCAATGCTAAATTTTATGGGACACAAAGAAATATAAGATCTGGTATCAAAAATTAAGAAATCCTTTTGGAAAGTTATATCAAAGTGCAGGTAACCTTAATACCAGTCATATACAAGTATCATGAGTGTAGTTCAATTGATAAGAATTTATATGAGCAAAGTTTGTAATATAATTAGGTTGAAAATAATTTCTCAATGATACACAGGAATTGCCTATGAAAGATGTTCATGAAGGGTTATAAAACAGTATGGATGATACACGTATGTATTGTATACATACGGAGAAAATAATTTAGAAAACTATACAATAATATAGTAATGGTGATTAGCTCTTGATATGTTGGAATATAGGGGTGATTATAGTATTTTGCTTCTCTGTACTTTCCAATTTTTTATACTGAGAAAGAAAATAATGTGGTTTTTATAATAAAAGGAAAGACTTTAGAGAAATGTTGATTCAGAGTTATGTGTTAGCCATGTCATCTTTAGATGAGACCATATGCACTGGAGATACAGGAATAATGCAATTAACTGGAAGGTATTCATAAACAGATGGCAATTAATACAATTGAAACAATTAAGAATAAAACTCTGGGGAACTTAGACTTATGGAAGACATACTTACTAGAAAATACACCAAAGAAAAAATAGGAAAGAAAAGGGGTCACCTCCAAATGAGAAACAAGAGGATATCAGAAGCAATGTAAGCAGTTGTGTTAAAAACAGGAAGAGTGCAGGGCACTTATTCCCAAGGTGCACAAGATAACATTTCCCACGTGGAAGTGTTCCAACCAAGTATTGGATTTACAATTTAAGTTGCCTTTAAAAAATTTATCATGATATTTCACTATAAAATAATGTTATCTTTCTGAAATACAAATCTAAATATGTCATTCACAAATACAAAATTCTCTTCTTTGCACACTAGAACCAATTGAAATCATGAGATCCATGCTGGAAAGGGACACAGAGACGATTTTGTCTTTGCCCTTGATATCTCTGATGATAAAATTGAGATCCAGAGAATTAAAATAATTTGTCCCAATTGTAAATTAGTACAACTGCTATGGAAATCAATATGGAGACTCCTCAAAGACTGGGAATGAACCACCATATTACCCAACTATACCACTCCTCAGTATTTTCCGAAAAGAACTAAAGTTGGCATACTATAACAATACATATGATAGCAATACAATCCACAATAGCCAGATTATGGAATCAGCCTAGGTACCTGGCAACAGAAGAATAAATAAATTGTGATCTATATATATGTGTGTATATATAAAATACATATATGTTATGCATATAATACATATATATTACATTTATATATGTATATATATAAATAGTTTTATTCAGTCATATACATCTGTATATATAAATATATACATTTAATATATATATAACATGTATGTATTATATTTATATATGCATGTTTATGAAATGCAGTTTTATTCAACCATAAACAAGAATGAAATTACATCATCTGAAGGAAAATGGATGGAACTGACAGTATTATATTAAGCCAAGTGTTGTATGTTTTCTCTCATATGTGGAAGGTAGAGCCCCCCCCCAAAAAAAAGAGATTGGGGAAGAAGGAGGGGAGATTAAGGGAAGGTACTGATAGATGAAATGGATCAAATTATGTACATGTACAAATATGTCAAAGTGAATCCCACTATTACATATAATCATAACGCATCAATAAAAAATGAAAAGAAAAAATTAGTTGTCCAAGGTCACATAATCAGTGACTTAAAGTTTAGGTTTCTCAGCTGTCTATGCTAAAGGGGAATATGGGCAGTTTGGTAAATGAATCCTTAGATTTCTTGCCATACTCACTTTGTTAGTAGTTTCAAGTTTCCTCCTTTACCCACTTTTTTCTTTCCTGTCGTTCCGGTTGGCCTACTTTATTTTCCTCTTTCCACCTTCCCCTCTCCTTTATTCTGAGCCTCTTCATTTTGAGGTAACTGCTTCATTTTGCCAGGTCTTTGCTCTTTTTACCATCTTACTAGGAATGCTTCCCTTTTGGTATCCTGATGAACACCCTATCCTTTTGCTAAACTCAGATCAAGTGTCACTTTCACTAAAAAGCATTTTTGTGTCCATCCAGGTGGCAATGTACATACCTTTGGGCAGTTGTGAAGACTAAAGCTTGCCCATGTTTGAATCCAACTTTTGCCACTCACTAGCTAATGTGATCTCCAATCACTTTTTGCACATTTGTAGTATTTGTAGAATGGGAATATTAACAATTTCTCACGTAGTAAGATTCTCTTGAAGGTTAAATGATTTATTATACTGAGACAGGAGTGGTAGCTTGTACCTATAATCACAGCTACTCAAGAAGATGAGACAGGAAGATCACTTGAGCTCAGGAGTTTGAGACTAACCAGGATAACAGCAAAGTTCCATCTTTTAAAATAATTTTAAAAATTTGTTATACTTTTAAAAACACAATAAAGAGTTCTTAGTAGCTAGGAAGGACTCTATAAGTGTGAGATCTACTCTCTTATCAGTGTACCTAAAATATGTTCAGGCATTTTTTATGTGTCTGCCTCTTTCTACTACACTAGTAGCTTCCTGAAGCCAGGGTGAATGGCAATTCATGGTCTGGCAATAATGAATGTTTAACAGATGTTTGTGGAGTGAACAAACTATGTCTAAATAAACAAGTAATCTTTAAACAAATTAGATCCCAAAAAAGACTGTTATAAAAACAAATAAATATAATAAATTAGTCTGTACTTGCTTACTTTAAGTTGTACATTTGAATCAATGTAAATTTATTAGTATATTTTTTCAATTCTGCTTGTCAAGAAAATGTAGAAAGTGGGAATGTGCCATTCAACTATATCCCTTGTAATACCATCCTTGATTGTGTTTTGGTTTTGTTTTGGGGTTTTTTATTTGTTTGTTTGTTTGGTAGCTCTGGAGATCAAACCCAGGTCTTCATGCAGGCTAGGCAAGTGCTCCATCACAAACTATATCCCCACCCCTAAACACTTCTGAAAATAATTCCATTTAACCTCTTCCATCCTGACAGGTGACCTCTGATGACCATTATCTAATTTTGGCAAGTCCTTTACCTCACTGACTCATACCTAATCCATAAAATGGTATAATAATGCCCACTGCTCAATATTTCGCTTTGAAATCAAGATGATTAATGTGGTAATATTACTAAGGTACTTCAAGATTAAAAGTGTTACTAAATTGCAAAATATTTTTGAGAGTTTGCCTTCCTTACTCTTAGTGATACTAAATGTGAATATAGGAAATTTGTCTACAAAAAGGCTCACCTTCTATTTCTTCACATTAACTTTCTTCTAATGTAGTTCTACTACATTTTATTTGTGGGTTTACCTAGACATTTCATGGGCAAATCAAGCAGCAAGAGCTCCTTGAGAACAGTTTTATAAACACGAAATTTTTAGGGATCTGCCTCTTACTGTTAGGCGGGATCAGCATTTGATCAAGTTTCTTTTTCCAATTCTCCATCCCAAAAAAAGTCTCCATAGATCTGCAGATGTTGATCTGTTTCACTAACCAATTCTATCAAAAGTCACACATTTCCTAACATATTCCCTAACCAGCACTGGTAATGACCTCTGATGCTCACTAACAACCATAGCACATGTTAGTTTTGTCTTCTGATTTGCCTCAGCCTTGCTTACTATACAAAATAAAGACTAGAGCATCACTAACCAATAGAAGTATTACGTGAGCCACAAATATGATTCACATGTATTTATCTAGTGGCCACATTTTTAAATGTAAAAAGTAATGGGTGCTACTAACTTAATGTATTTAAATCCAATAAATTCAAAATGTTATCAACATGTAATTATAAAAAATAAATGATATGATTAGTGATTCAAATATGATCAGTAAAAATGTTAGTACCTGTTTTATTTTACTAGGTCTTTGAAATCCAGGGAATATTTTATATATGCATCACATCTCAATTCAGACTAGCTGTGTTTCAAGTGCTGGATAATCACATGTGGCCAGTGGCTACCATATTAGACAGCACAGATCTATAGAGTTCTGGTTTATTGATCTGCAGTAACCTGAATATCTGTATCTATATCTATTATATATATCTCTCTCTCTCTATATATATATATATATGCATATATATATATATACCTATTATTATATATTATAGATATACATATCTATTATGTATATATCCCTCTGTCTATATGTACATATAGATATAGATATAGATATAGATATAGATATCAGATAATTGTCTCCAGCACTGCTCCCCTCACACAATACTCTGTGAGTACAGAAAATGACATGGATGTGTGGTTTCATTGTCCATACGTTAGTGGTCTTGCTAAATACCACTACTAAATTACAATGGCATCATACAATACCAAATGTTCTACAGAAAAATATAAAAGTTGTTAAGGGTTTGAATTTTATATGAAAAGACCATCTATTACATTTTTGACCAATCAAAAAAGAAATAGGCAACAGGAATTGCCTCCAGAGCATCTCTGGAATATCTCTTCTGAACAGAAGATATTTTTTAATAAAATAAAAGTAATGTTTTTGTGAAAATTTGGAACCACAGAATGTTTTCAAGAAAAAAAAACAATTACATTACTTTCAAGTATATAGAGAAATGCATACCAGATTGGCAAAGAATCAAGGGAAACTTTTAATAGACCTGCTATATTAATAAAAAGATAATCAGCCAAGTGAGGCATCCAAGTCTCACACGCTATTTCCTCTAAGGATACCATGCCCCAACCCTCTTCTCCCAAATAGCTTCTACTCCCCCTTCAAGTCTTGTCTTAGTGTTTCCCCCATAAGATCTTTTCTGATACACTGGACTAGAATAGATATTTCTCAAATATGCTCTTCAAGTCATAATACTATTTCATTAATGCAAAACAATATTATTTTCTTGCTAGCATGTAAACACTATGAAGGATTGGACCAGATCTGACTTGAGGAGCATACTCGAGAAATATCTATTCTAGTCCAGTGAATATCAGTGTCTCAAATAAAGTCTCACATAATTGAAGTGTATAATTATTGTTGGTTTAATTTGTTAATTCAAGTCATAAGCAAATTATGTCACATGAGGAATAACTACTTTAGCTAACAATTATATCTTTAAAAGAGGGTTCAACAGTCTTTATGCTTTTAAATATTTTAAGGTTTCCTGATACAATCATGTTTATGATACTGGTGATCTTGGCAATGCTTTTCTTAGGACAATAATCTGCTTCTAAATATTCTCAGATTCTCAACCAATGAAGTATACATTAATTAAACTGCAAAACTTCATATCAAACACTTCATCTCAGGGATTAAAAAGTATGGAATGTGATGTGTCTACTTAAAATGAGCCATTTCAAAATATATGTCTCTTTCTAATCTGGATCCTGTGTATTTTAACTGCCTAAATATAGAATTTCAATATAAATCTCACACCTGTAAATTCCTAACATAGGAAGGTAAATTTAAATTGCATCTGTGATTTCTTGGTACTTTTGGCAAAATTTTGTTTACAACTGTTTCCTTACAGAATAAATTATGTCTTTCCAGAGACTGGCTGCTTCTTTAAGCAACCACACTCACCTTGCCCAACTTCAACAGTGATAAACAGAAATATTCTGAACTTCTCCCAGCCTCGGATCTCATTCCTTACCCCAACCTGCTTGCCAACTTTTACATGTTATTCTTTGGATTTGGCCTCTTGATATTCCCCTAATTATTCTTTTTCAAAAATATTTTTTCTGTTGTAGGTGGATACAACACCTTTATTTTATTTATTTATTTTTATGTGGTGCTGGGAATCAAACCCAGTGCCTCACACATGACAGGCAAATGCTCTACCACCGAGCTACAACCCCAGTCTCCCTAATTATTATTAATGATAAATAATATGAATGCTATAATGAGCCAGGTACTATGCTCAGGAGTGTGGGAATAGATATTCTATATATAACTGTTTCAAGTTTGAAAAAGAATCTGCCATAGTGATTTTCAAATACATCAAATGTTTATAAAGAGTTTATAAACACTATCCCATTAAGTCCCCAAAAGGACTCAATGAGGTAGATGCCATTAATGTCCCTGCTACAAAGAGGTATAATCTGAAACATATAAGATTAAATTACCTCCCTAAAGTTTTACCGTTATTAAGGGACAGAGGTGGGCTTTGGTCCTGAGCACAGTGACTCCAAAGCTTATGTTACAACATTTCAGTGAAAATGTTAGTACCTTGGTATCACTAAGGGAAGAGCTCCACTTGCCTTCATTTGGCCTTCTCAGTGGGACAAATAAAATCGTATTATTTTTATTCAAGATCCTTAGGTATAGAATTAGCCAGAAGAATGCCTTTTTTAAAATTTAAGTTGCATCATCATTCCACTTCCTAAATTCTACCTACATTTGATATATTTGAAAATCACTATGGCAGATTCTTTTTCAGACTTGAAGCAGTTATATATAGAATATCTATTCCCACACGCCTTATAATTGACAGCTTCTTTCCCCATGCTCAAACTTCATTTAAAAAGTAAGTTATCTGAATAGAAAATACAACATTTTTGAGTTGGAAATGACCTTGGATATGATCTAACCTCTCCATCTTACAGGTGAAGATCCCTGGGTCCAAACTGATTATTTTAGGTCTTAGTTAATTTAATTCTGCATATGTTTATTGAGTACCTACTGTGTGTTCTGGATGGTGCACAGAGACAAAGTTATATCTTTAAGAAACTTATATCTAGCAGAGGGAATAGTATCAAGCAATAACAGGCTATGGTAATTTCAGGTAATGATAGGTGTTAGAAAGGAAAGAGGAAAATGGTTTATAACAAATAATATAGACAATGAGAGATCTGAAATGGGTGGAGGTTATTCTGAAAGTGTACTTAAGAAAGACTGTTTTTTTTAGTGTATTTTAATTATACAGAATAATTCATTTCATCATGGCATATTTGTACATGCAAATAACATACTTTGATCATATCCATCCCCTATTACCCTCCCTTAATGTTGTGATTCTGATCTGGAATGTCCCATAAAAAGATCATGTGTTGAAAGTATAGTTCCCCAATGCAACAAGATTCAGAGGCAGGGCTCTGAGGCAATGATTGAATCATGGGAGTTCTGACCTCATTAGTGGATTAATTCATTGAGAGTTGAATGTAATACTGGGAAGTGGGAGCTAGTTGGAGGAAGTAAGTCACTGGGTACATGCCTTTGGAGGATTTATCTACTCCCTGGACCTTTCTTCTCTCCTCCTCCATTCTCCTCCACCCCCTCTCCTTCCCAGCTGCCATGAGCTGAGCAGTTATCCTCAACCATGCTGTTTCGCCACAATATTTATGCCTTACAGGCATAAACTGAATCTTCTGAACTATAAACCAGAATAAATCTCCTCCTCTAAGTTGTTCTTGCAATGTATTTTGGTTACAATAATAAAAAGCTAACACATTTATTCTCTCTTATGCCCTCACTAATCCCTTTCTTCTTCTCTAGTAGCCTCCCTGCTATAAAAAGACTATTCTTAATTTGTAACAACAAATCCCATCATTATATACAACTATAATGCAACAATAAAAAATATAGAAAGAGAAAAAAAGCTATTCTTGTTTGTTGTTTTTTAATTTTTTTAAATTTGTTTTAATTAGTTATACATGACAGTAGAATGTATTTTGATAGATTGGCTTATTTCGTTTAGCATGATATTCTCCAGCTCCATCCATTTACCAACAAATGCCATAATTTCATTCTTCTTTAAGTCTGAGTAATATTCCATAGTGTGTGTGTATGTATATATATATATATATGTGTGTGTGTGTGTGTGTGTGTGTGTGTGTGTGTGCATATATACACATTTTTTATCCATTCATCTGTTGAAGGGCGCCTAGGTTGGTTCCATAGTTTAGATATTGTGAATTGAGCTACTCTAAATGTTGATGTGGCTGCATCACTGTAATATGCTGATTTTAGGTCCTTTGGGTAAAAACTGAGAAGTGGGATAGCTAAAAGAAGTAAAATTTAAATTCCTCTCTTGGATTAAGAGAGGAATCCATTAAAGCAAAGATCTGAGAGAAAATCATCCCAGGTAAGGAATGGCAAATGAAAATCCCTGAGGTGGGAATGAATTCAATGTGTTAAAGAAAAAGAAAAACAGCCATTATAGCTGTAGGATTTTAAGTTATAAGCAGAGTGATAGGGAATGATGTTGTAAAGGTAGATAAAAACATAATCAGGGCAAGTGGGCTGTGTCAAGGAATTTTGACAGTTATTTTAATTGTAATGAAAATGTATTAGTCATAGGATAGGGTTGTGGCTCAGTGGTAGAGCACTTACCTTGCATGTGTGAGGCACCAGGTTTGATCCTCAGCACTGTACATAAATAAATAAAAATAAAGGTCCGTCAACAACTAAAAATATTTCAAAAATGTATTAGTCATGAGTTTAGTTATGAGTTTTTTTCATTATCAGTACTTAGAGAAAATTGAAATTTTCAGAAATTGTAACAATTAGTTGTAAATATGGGCTCCATTGAATCACACCTCCCCGCTGCCCTTGTGTAGTCAGTCCCCTAACTGACTATGAACTTGGCCTTTTACATTGACTCTGTAACTTCCTCTGGCCAATGTGATATAAACAAATTCAAAAATGTCAAAAGCAGAGGACTTAAAAGCATTTAGGCATTGAAGTTTGTTCTGAATTACTGCTAATGGAACCCACCTATCATAGGAAGAAGTTCAAGTTAGCCTACTGTAATATAAGTGACACTTCAACCAGTTACTTCCATCGACCTTGCTGATAGAGACCCTGTCTCTAAATAAAAAAATAAAAAGACCTGGGGATGTGGCTCAGTGGTTAAGTGTCCCTGGGTTCAATCCACAGAACTTCCCAAAAAAATAATAGTCTTCTCAATTCTGTCCCATCCACCTAGAACCCTTATTCCACATAACCATTATTGTTCATTTCTTATATCTTCTTATGTATATCTTAGTGACAGAACACTTGTCTAGCATTTGTGAGGCCCTGGGTTTGATTCCCAGTGCTGCAAAAAATTTTTAAAAAATAACAACTGCTGCATAGTATGTTTGCTCTTGGGCTTTATTAACTAAGTTAACTAAAGATGTATTCATTGAGTCTCTTCTCAAGCACAATGCTAGATGTTGGCTATTTATGTATCTCATTAAAATACTATGGTGAATGAAAACTTAGGTTTTAATGAAAAACTTTAATTTCACAATAAAATAATAATTTTATAAATGTATTATTCTATAATCAAGAAATATAACTTTTCTACTTAACATATAAAAGGAAATTGAATATTTATAAAACAACTAATTAAAAGATAAACACTGGAAAGATCAAAGAGTGAAAGAAAGGAAAATACAGGAAACTTGAGAAAATGTTGTTAGGAATGTCCATAGTCATTAACTTTCAGCTATCAGGAAGATGTCCAACCAAAACTAAGACTGAAATGCCTTTGGGATAAGGGAGTTTCAATATTTAGCAGCTTAGTTACTAAGACAGTATCTGACCCTAAATTCACAGTAGAGCCACTCATTTTAAGTTACCTCCTACTAATCCATTTCTCAAGCTTATAAATAGATTGGTGATGTACTAGACACAAAACATTTTAAACCAAAAGCACAGAAGAATTTTAACATTAATCTGAATTGCAATAACAAATTAAATAACTAACAAATTAAATAATGTATGTCCCAGGAGTTGCCCAAGGCAACTACACAACATTATGCTGCACACAAGGCCAGAAGGAAGGCTTGGTCAATCATGAGACCACTACTTGAATTTATATATTCCCCTCCTGGACTGGGAAAGCACTTTTACAACTGAAATCAGTTCAAATATGTGCATAATATCTTTAAGATAACACATCTTCAAGTTCAGCATTTCATTATCAAGTAGGTACTTTTCCAATCAGCTTTATGATTATGGTCAAGTTTTGATATCAAGAGTAAGCAAGTCTCAAAAGCAGATGTTTTAAAATTCAGTTTGTATAAAGTTTCCCTGCTCTGCTAATTTTTTTCCTATTACCCCAATCAAGAGGTGGAATTGCTATTAATGGAATAGTTTGGAAGAAAGGACAACATAAGCGAGTTATGCCCTTCAATGGAATGGAACTCAGGTGAATTTCATATTAGACAATAATACTACACACACACACACACACACACACACACACACATTACACAATATATACATTATGTTGTTTATATTATATTGTATATATTAAACAATATATTATCTAATACATTATTATATTATCGTTATATATATCATATATATGGTATACATAATAGATAAACATTCCGTGTTAGCTTTCCACTACTTTAACAAAATACCTGAGATATTCAGATAATCAACTGACAAGGTGGAAAAGTTTATTTTGGCTCACAATTTTGGAGGTGTTAGTCCATTTAGTCCATGATCAATTGACCCATTGCTTTTTGGCCTCTGGCAAGGCAAAACATCATGGTGGGAATGTGTAGTAGAGGAAGCTATGCACCTCATGGCAGCTGGGAAGCCAAAAGGAAAGCAAGGGGCCAGATTCCAAATATCCCCTTTAAGGGCACGTTCCCAATGAGCCAACTTTCTTCCACAGGCTAAAGGATCTATCACCTCCTTAGAGCATCAAGTCTTTAACTTATGGGCCTTTGGTGGACACTTACCAAACCAAAACAAGTGCACAGACACATATTCTTCTGTAAAGAATGCCATTAGTCTTTTGATAAGAATTGTACTGAGATAGGCACAGTGATGCACACCTGAAATCCCAGTGACTCAGGAGGCTGAGGCAGGAGGACTGCAAGTTCAAAGCCAGCCTCAGCAACTTAGTAAGGCCCTGATCAATTTAGCAAAACTCTGTCTCAAAATAAAAAATAAAAAGTGCTGGGGATGTGGCTTAGTGGTCAAGTATCTTGGGTTCAATTCCCAGTACAAAAAAAAGAATTGCATTGAATTTGTAGATTATTTTGGGTAGTACGGACATTTTAACAATATTTATTCTCCAAATTCATGAATGTAGCATGTTTTTCCATATATTTATTTGTCCTTTTTAATTTTATTTCATCAGTGTTTTTGTTTTCTTTTGTTTTGTTTTGTTCCTTTTTTTTGTTGTTTTCATTGTAGAGTGATTTCACTTCTGTTGTTAAATTTATTCCTGGGTATTGGGTTATTGTAAATTTGATTGTTTTCTTGATTTCTTTTTAACTAGTTTACTATTGTCATCAACAAACACTACTTATTTTTGTACATTAATCTTGTATCCTATAACTTTACTGAATTTATCAGTTCTAACAGTTTTTGGAGGAAACTAGGTTGCTCTATACATACTATCATACCATCTACAAACAAGTATAGTTTAACTTCCTCATCTCCAATTTGAATGCACTTTATTTCTTTCTCCAAGATTATTGCTCTATCTAGGAATTCTAGTACTACATTGAGTAAGAGTCGTAAAAGTGGACATCCTTGTCTCATTCCAAATCTTAGAGGAAACATACTATGAGACTATAGTAATCAAAAAATTATGGCACTGGCATAGAAACAGACATATAGATCAGTGGAATGGAATAAAGGACCCAGAAATAAATCCATGTTCTTAGTCAACTGATTTATTACAAAGGCATCAAGAACATGCATTAGAGAAAGGCAGTTTTTTTCCACATTTTAATTGGTGCATTATAGTTGTACATATAAATGGGTTTTTTGTTGTTACACATTAGTACATGTACACAATGTAAAAATATAATTTGACCAATATCACTCCCCAGCACTTCCCCCTTCCTCCCCACCTCTCACCCCTTTGTCCCTTTCCTCTACTGGTCTCCCTTTGATCTTTAGAGGAGTCACCCCAACCTTTATTTTCTTTTTTCCTAACTTCCACATATGAGAGAACACAGACTACCCTTAACCTGAGTTTGACTTATTTTTCTGGACATGATGGTCTCTAGTTCCATCCATTTTCCTGCAAATGTCATAATTTCATAATTCTTTATGCCTCTATAAAACTCAATTATAAATATATATCACATTTTCTTTAACTATTCATTCAATGATGGACATCCAAGATGGTTCCCTAGTTTGGCTATTATGAATTGTGCCACTTTAAACATGGGCATGCATTATTACTGCAATAAAATGACTTAATTCTTCAGGGTAAATACAAAGAAGTGGTATAGCTGGGTCATATGGTGGTTCCATGCCTATTCTTTTGAGGAGTTGCCACATTGATTTCCATAGTGGTTGTACTAATTTACAGTCCCACCATTAAAAGCAGTCTTTTCAATACAGAGCACTGAGAAAATTAGATATTCATATGCAGATGAATGCTGGACTCTTATCTCTCAGTTACACAGATCCATTCAAAATAGATTAACTTAAATTATTGGAAGAATATATGGGATAAACATTTCAGTACATTGGTCTGAGCAAAGACTTTTTGGGATATGACCTCAAAAGCACAGACAACAAAAGCAAAAATTGACAAATGGGATTGCATTAAATTAAAAAGTTTCTGCACAGAAAAGGAAACAACACAGTTAAGAGGCTACAGAAAGGCAGAAAACATTTGCAAGTCATTCATTCAACAAGGGATTCACATTCATAATATGTAGCAAATTCAATTCAGCAGCAAAAAAATACCAATATTAAAAATGATCAAATGACAGTATTACCCCATGTATATGTATGATTACATGAATGGTGTGAATCTACATTGTGTACAACCATACAAATGAAAAGTTGTACCCCATTTGTGTACAATGAATCAAAATGCAGTCTGTAAAAATAAAAATTTAAATAAAAAAAGAAGGAAAAAGAAGAGTACAAAAAAAGGAAGAGGGCCAAGGTTGTGGTTCAGTGGTAGAGCACTTGCTTCACATGTGTGAGGCACTGGGTTCAATTCTCAGCACCACATATAAATAAATGAATAAAAATAAAATTCCATCAACAACTAAGAAAACGATCAAATGATCTGAATTGACATTTCTTAAAAGATGATACAAAATTGGCCAGCAAATTATGAAAAAATACTCACTATCACTAATCATCAAGGAAATTCATATAAAAGCCACAATGAGATAGTACTTCACCCTAGCTATATGATATGCATATGATACACACACACACACATAAATGCTAGCAAGGAAGCAGAGGAACTTTCACTCATTTCTGGTAGGAATGTAAATTATTATAGTCATAGCCATTCTAGAAAAGAATATGAAAGTTCCTCAAAAAAGAAAGTAGAAATAGAACTACCAGAAAATCCAGTAATTCCAGTACTGGCTATAAATCCAAAGGAAAGGAAATCAGTATATCAGAGAGATTATCTGCATTGCCATATCTATTGCAGTGCTATATCAATAGGCAAGATACAGAATCGAACTAAGTGTCCATGGATGGATGAATGGATTTAAAAAATGTGGTATACACTCCTCAGTGTCTATCCTGAAGAATTAAAGTCATAACCATAGTGATATATGCAATAGTATGTTATAGCAACACAACTTACAATAGCCTAATTATGGAACCAGTCTAGGTGTCTGTTAATGGATGAATGAATAAAGGAAAAGATGGCATATATACACAATGGACTTTTATTCAATCATGAAGATAAATGAAATTATGTAATTTGCAGGAAAATGGATGAACCTTGAGAGCATTATGCTAAGTAAAACAACCAAACTCAGAAAGTCACGGGTTATGTGTTTTTCCTCATGTGTGGAAGCTAGAGAGGAAAAGGGAAAGAAAGGTGGAGTGGATCTCATGGAAATTGAAGAGAGATCAGTAGGGGAAGAGGAGGGAAAGGGTTAATACTGGGGATTGATATTTACCAAATTATATTGTTATATCATGTATGTGTATGTATATGTAACAATCCCACTATTGTGTGTAATTATAATAAAACCAATAAAAATGGCAAAAGGTATGTATAAAAAGAAAAGTGGCATATATACACAATGGAATATTATTCATCCATAAATAGAATAAATCCTGTCATTTCTGGCAATATGGATGAAATCAGAGGACATTTTGCGAGGCACAGAAAAACAAATGCCACCAGCTCTCACTCACATGTGGAAACTACAAAAGTTGATTTCGTAGAAGTAGAGAATAAAATAATGGTTACCAGACACTGGAAATGGTGGGAGACAGGAGTGGAGAGAAGATTGTTAACAGGTGCAGAGGTACAGTTAAAAAGGGGATGAACTTCTAATATGAACTTCTAATAATTCCAATAAATATTCTCAGAATGGAAAATTGACTAATGCCATGTGGTTATATTGGTTTTGGAGTTCTTTTCTTCTAAAATATTTTGAGATAGCAACATGATATTCCATTTTTTGTTGGGGTATTATAATTATACATAATAGTGGATTTGTTATTATATATTCATACAAGCACATAAAAATTTGTTCAGTTTCATTCCCCAGTACCTCCCTTGTTTCTTACCTCTGGTATTCCATTTTTTAATTCATCCTCATGAAATATAAAAAATTCTCAAATAGGACTTTTCCTGAAAGTCTTATTTATGACCTAAGTGGAATTACATACCTGAAAGCTAAATTTATTACTTAAAGATTTTGTTTTGTGTTAGTAACACAAGTACACCAATTAAAAATATTAGAATTATTATATAATCTAATCCAGATTATTTGATCTGATATTATTGTTTACTTTTATAAACGCTTATTAACTCAAAAAGTATATACTCTTCATATAGTTATCTAGTGAATACATTCTTTAATATTCATATTAACTCTGGGCCCATTTCTATTTATTTAACTATTTGACTGCATAATAATTGTATATGTATATGAATGTAACAGCTTCCTCAACTCAATTATTAGTGCAACATATTATTCTGGTAACAGAAAAATGTATATTTATGCTCCAAGTGATTGAAAATTTTAACATGTAGAGAGCATTAAACCAATTTTTAGTATGTACATTATCTAGAATGCTTACCTATGTTTGAAACTGAATATTTTGATATTAATAGTAATTCAAGTACTGGGGTTGTAGCTCAGTAGTAGAGTGCTTGCCTGGCACTTTTCTTTTTATTGTAAACAAATGGGATATATGTTGTTTCTCTGTTTGTACATGGAGTAAAGGCGTACCATTTGTGTAAACATAAATTTACATAGGGTAATGTTGTTTGATTCATTCTGTTATTTTTCCCCTTCCCCCCACCCCTTCCACCCCTCTTTTCCCTCTATACAGTCCTTCCTTCCTTCATTCTTGTCCCCTTCCCTAACCTTAACTCTAACCATAACACTAACCCCTCCCACCCCCCATTATGTGTCATCATCCACTTATTAGCGATATCATTTGTCCTTTGGTTTTTTGAGATTGGCTTATCTCACTTAGCATGATATTCTCCAATTTCATCCATTTGCCTACAAATGCCATAATTTTATCATTCTTTATGGCTGAGTAATATTCCATTGTATATATATACCACAGTTTCTTTACCCATTCATCAACTGAAGGACATCTAAGTTGGTTCCAAAATCTGGCTAGTGTGAACTGAGCAGCTATGAACATTGATGTGGCTGTATCTCTGTAATATGCTGATTTTAAGTTCTTTGGGTATAGGCCAAGGAGTGGGATAGCTCGGTCAAATGGTGGTTCCATTCCAAGTTTTCTAAGGAGTCTCCACACTGCTTTCCAGAGTGACTGCACTAATTTGCAGCCCCACCAGCAATGTAAGAGTGTACCTTTCTCCCCACATCCTCGCCAACACCTGTTGTTGCTTGTATTCTTGATAATCGCCATTCTAATTGAGTTGAGATGGAATCTTAGGGTGGTTTTGATTTGCATTTCTCTTATTACTAGAGATGTTGAACATTTTTCCATATGTTTGTTGATTGCTTGTAGATCTTCTTCTGTGAAGTATCTATTCATTACCTTAGCCCATTTGTCGATGGGATTTTTTGCATTCTTGGTGTAGAGTTTTTTGAGTTCTTTATAGATTCTGGAGATTAGTGCTCTAACTGAAGTATGATTGGCAAAGATTTTCTCCCACTCTGTAGGCTCTTTCTTCGCATTGCTGATAGTTTCCTTTGCTGAGAGAAAGCTTTTTAGTTTGAATCTATCCCAGTTATTAATTCTTGCTTTTATTTCTTGTGCTATGGGAGTCCTGTTGAGGAAGTCTGGTCCTAAGCCGACATGTTGAAGCTCTGGACCTACTTTTTCTTCTATAAGATGCAAGGTCTCTGGTCTGATTCCGAGGTCCTTAATCCATTTTGAGTTTAGTTTCGTGCATGGTGAGAGATATGGGTTTAGTTTCATTCTGTGCATATGGATTTCCAATTCTCCCAGCACCAATTGTTGAAGAGGCTATCTTTTCTCCATTGCATATTTTGGCCCCTTTGTCTAGTATGAGAAAATGTATTTATTTGGGTTTGTGTCCGTGTCCTCTATTCTGTACCATTGATCCACCTTTCTATTTTGGTACCAATACCATGCCGTTTTTGTTACTATTGCTTTGTAGTAGAGTTGAAGATCTGGTATTGCAATACCCTCTTCTTCACTCTTTCTGCCAAGGATTGCTTTAGCTATTCTGGGTTTTTTATTCTTCCAGATGAATTTCATAATTGCTTGCTCTATTTCTGTAAGGTACGTCATTGGGATTTTCATTGGAATTGCATTGAATCTGTATAGCACTTTTGGTAGTATAGCCATTTTGACAATATTAATTCTTCCTATCCAAGAACATGGGAGACCTTTCCATCTTCTAAGGTTTTTCTTTAATTTCTTTCTTTAGTGTTCTGTAGTTCTCATTGTAGAGGTCTTTCACCTCTTTCGTGAGATTGATTCCCAAGTATTTTATTTTTTTCGATGCTATTGTGAATGGGGTAGTTTTCCTAATTTCTCTTTCTGAAGATTCATCACTTATGTATAAAAATGCATTAGATTTATGTGCATTGATCTTATATCCCGCTACATTACTGAATTCACTTATGAGTTCTAAAAGTTTTCTGGTGGAATTTTCTGGTTCCTCTAAGTATATAATCATATCATCAGCAAATAGGGATAGTTTGAGTTCTTCTTTTCCTATTCGTATCCCTTTAATTTCTTTGGTCTGTCTAATTGCTCTGGCTAGAGTTTCAAGGACGATATTGAAAAGAAGTGGTGAAAGAGGGCATCCCTGCCTTGTTCCAGTTTTTAGGGGGAATGCTTTCAGTTTTTCACCATTTAGAATGATATTAGCCATGGGTTTAGCGTAGATGGCCTTTACAGTGTTAAGGAATGTTCCCACTATCCCTATTTTTTCTAGTGTTTTGAGCATGACGGGATGCTGTATTTTATCAAATGCTTTTTCTGCATCTATTGAAATAATCATGTGATTCTTGACTTTAAGTCTATTGATATGGTGAATGACATTTATTGAATTTCTGATGTTGAACCAACCTTGCATCCCTGGGATGAAACCCACTTGATCATGGTGCACTATCTTTTTAATATGTTTTTGTATGCGATTTGCTAAAATTTTGTTTAGAATTTTTGAATTGATGTTCATTAAGGATATTGGTCTGAAATTTTCTTTCCTCGATGTGTCTCTGTTTGGTTTAGGTATCAGGGTAATATTGGCTTCATAGAACGAGTTTGGGAGGGTTCCCTCCTCTTCTATTTTATGGAATACTTTGAGAAGTATTGGAATGAGCTCTTCTTTAAAGGTTTTGTAGAATTCGGCTGAGAACCCATCTGGTCCTGGACTTTTTTTGTTGGTAGGCTATTGATGACTTCATCTATTTCATTACTTGAAATTGGTGTATTTAAATTGTGTATGTCCTCCTCATTCAGTTTAGGCAACTCATATGTCTCTAGAAACCTGTTGATGTCTTCGAAATTTTCTATTTTGTTGGAGTATAGATTTTCAAAATAGCTTCTAATTATGTTCTGTATTTCAATCTTGTCTGTTGTGATATTTCCTTGTTCATTCCGAATTTTGGTGATTTGGGTTTTCTCTCATCTTCTCTTTGTTAGTATGGCTAAAGGTTTATCAATTTTGTTTATTTTTTCGAAGAACCAACTATTTATTTTGTCAATTTTTTGTATTGTTTCTTTTGTTTCAGTTTCGTTGATTTCAGCTCTGAGTTTAACTATTTCCTGTCTTCTACTACTTTTGGTGTTGGTCTGTTCTTCTTTTTCTAGGGCTTTGAGCTGTAGTGTTAGGTCATTTATTTGTTGAGTTTTACTTCTTTTATTAAATGCGCTCCATGAAATAAATTTTCCTCTAAGTACTGCTTTCATAGTGTCCTAGAGATTTTGATATGATGTTTCTTTTTTCTCATTTACCTCTAAGAATTTTTTAATTTCCTTCCTAATATCTTCTGTTATCCATTCATCATATAATAGCATATTGTTTAATCTCCAGGTGTTGGAGTAGTTTCTGTTTTTTACTCTTTCATTTATTTCTAACTTCAATCCATTATGATCTGATAGAATACAAGGTAGTGTCTCTATCTTCTTGTATTTGCTAACATTAGCTTTGTGGCATAATATATGGTCTATTTTAGAGAAGGATCCATGTGCTGCTGAGAAGAAAGTGTATTCACTCTTGGTTGGATGGTATATTCTATAAATGTCTGTTAAGTCTAAATTATTGATTGTGTTATTGAGATCTATGGTTTCTTTGTTCTATTTTTGTTTGGAAGATCTGTCCAGTGGTGAGAGAGGCGTGTTAAAATCACCTAGTATTATTGTGTTATGGTCTATTTGGTTTCTAAAATTGAGAAGGATTTGTTTGACATACATGGATGAGCCACTGTTTGGGGCATAGATGTTTATGATTGTTATGTCTTGCTGATTTATGCTTCCCTTAAGCAGTATGAAATGTCCTTCTTTATCCCTCTGACTAACTTTGGCTTGAAGTCCACATTGTCTCAAATGAGGATGGATACTCCAGCTTTTTTGCTGAGTCCATGTGCATGGTATGTTTTTCCCCATCCTTTCACCTTTAGTCTATGGGTATCTCTTTCTATGAGGTGAATCTCTTGCAGGCAACATATTGTTGGATCTTTCTTTTTAATCCAATCTGCCAGTCTATGTCATTTGATTGATGAATTCAGGCCATTAACATTCAGGGTTATTACTGAGATATGATTTGTATTCCGGGTCATTTGGTTCATTTTTTAATTTTATTTATGTATTTATTTTTTGACACAACTTGGTTCCTCCTTTATTTGACAGTTCCTTTAGGATAATTCCTCCCTTTGCTGATTTGCTTCTTTGTTTTTCATCTCTTCCTCATGCAATATTTTGCTGAGAATGTTCTGTAATGCTGGCTTTCTTTTTGTAAATTCTTTTAGCTTTTGTTTATCATGGAATGATTTTATTTCATCGTCAAATTTGAAGGTAAGTTTTGCTGGGTATAAGATTCTTTGTTGGCATTCATTTTCTTTCAGAGCTTGAAAAATGTTGTTCTAGGCCCTTCTAGCTTTTAGTGTCTGGATTGAAAAATCTGCTGATATCCATATTGGTTTCCACCTGAATGTAATTTGGTTCTTTTCTCTCACAGCCTTTAAAATTCGGTCTTTATTTTGTATGTTAGGTATTTTCATTATAATGTGCCTTGGTGTGGGTCTGTTGTAATTTTGTGTATTTGGAGTCCTATAAGCCTCTTGAACTTGATTTTCCATTTCATTCTTCAGATTTGGGAAATTTTCTGGTATTATTTCATTGAATAGATTGTTCATTCCTTTGGTTTGTTTCTCTAAGCCTTCCTCAATCCCAATAATTCTCAAATTTGTCTTTTCATGATATCCCATAGTTCTTGGAGATTCTGCTCATGATTTCTTACCATCTTCTCTGTTTGTTCAACTTTGTTTTCAAGGTTAAATATTTTGTCTTCAATATCTGAGGTTCTGTCTTCCAGGTGTTCTATCCTATTGTTTATGCTTTCTATGGAGTTCATAATTTGGTTTATTGTTTCCTTCATTTCAAGGATTTCTGTTTGGTTTTTTTCAATATCTCTAACTCTTTATTGAAATAATCTTTTGCTTCCTGTATTTGCTCTTTTAACTGTCGATTGGTGCAATCATTCAATGCCTATGCCTGCATTTGCTCTTTCATCTCATCATTCAATGCCTGCATTTGCTCTTTCATCTCATCGTTTGCTTCCCTGATATTTTAATTATGTACATTCTGATCTCCCTTTCTGTCATCTCTTCTGCCATGCTGTCGTTGGATTCTATTGATGTAACATCTAGATTTGTTTGGGGCATTTTCTTCCCTTGTTTTCTCATATTGTTCAGGAATCAGTGGGTCATTAAGATATTGCAGATTTCCTCTATTGACTTATAATGTCCCTGAAGATTGCTAGTATATCCCCTCTTATCCTTCAATAGCCTGAAGTCTTGGAGGAAGTTGATAATGTGGTGCTCCACAAGGAAGCTGCCTCTCTAGGGGTGGTGATCCTCAGGTGGGGTGTATTCCCTGCTAGTGGGCAGAGGCGCCTCCACTTGTTGACCAATGGTCATCCAAAGGGGAACTAGGCTGCGGGCTGAGGCAAGGCCTGTTTGTGCCTGTGTCTCTGGTTTTACCGTCCTTGTGGGAAAACCTCACCCGGCAGGGAAGACTCACCCGGTGGGGAGGTCTCGCTGGTCAGTTCCCCTCCTAGAGGTTCCCTCAATCTACAACTACCGCCTGGACTGGGCTGTCTTCCTCTGCAACGTTCCCAGGGGCCTAGACCTACCTCCTGGGCCTGGGAGCCTCACCCTTCACAGATGAGTCTCCTTAGGCTGCCCTCTCCTCAGAGAATCTGCCCGCAGTCCTGGAAACTTCGCTCCGCCCTAGGCGTGTCTCTGTGTGGCTCTTCCAGCAAGAAGCCGCCTAGCTCCTGGGACCCTGCTCTGCACCTAATCACCTGGCTATGCGGCCCCTCCTCTGAGCCGCCACCTGGAGCCCCGTACAATAGCTCCGAGACCCAGAGACCCGCCACACACCTCCTCCTCCGGACAGCCGCCCGGTTTCTGACACAGTCACTAGGAGTCAAGCAACTCACTTCGCGTCTCCTCCTCCCACCAACCGCCCGTAGCCCTAGGCAGTCACTCCGAGTCCAAGTGACCCGCCCTGTTCCTCCTCCTCCTCCTCGGGGTAGCCCCCCGGGTGTTCAGGAGCGGTCGCTCCGAGACCAAGCGACCCACCGCGCTCCTCCTCCGGCCAGGCCACCGGTATTCAGGAGCAGTCACTTTGAGTCCAAACAACTCACCACTCGCCTCCTCCTCTGGCAACCGCCTGTGGCTCTGATGCAGTCACTCCTAGACCAAGTGACCCGCCACGTTCCTCCTCTTCCTCCGGGCAGCCCCCCCGGTGTTCAGAAGCAATTACTCTGAGTCTAAACAGCTCACCACGCAGCTCCTCCTCAGGCAGCAGCCCGGAGCCGCAGTGGTTGCTCGAGTCCAAGCGCTGTGCTGAGCCGCCTCCTCTACGATGATCCCAGTTGTCCGTGTTTACCGCTCCAGCGGAGGGAGGGGCGTCTCACCGGGCAACTCCACTTCACAAATTCCCTGCGTTCCGGGGCTACCGCCCCATCTGGGACGCCTCTCCAACGGGAGAGACTCACCCGGCGGCTTTGAGTTGGTCCCAAGTCTCTCACTATCTCCTCTTTTGAATCCTGCGTCCTGGAGCAACATGAAATGCAGTCGCCCTCTAGTCCGCCATCTTGAAAACCCCTGCCTAGCACTTTTGAGGCACTGGGTTCAATCTTCAGCACCACATAAAAATAAATAAACAGAAAAAAGGTATTGTGTCCATCTACAACTAAAAATATTTAAAATAATAATAATAATAATTCAAAATTATGTTCCTTGGTCATGCACAGGTTCAAGGAAGACAAAATGATATTAATGTAGGAATTGGCTATGGGGTCTTCCAAAGACATAGACCTAACAACATATAATAGATTAGATACAAATACAGAGACCAAATCCAGACTTCTTGCAACTCTTTGATGGACAGTGGGTTTATTGTTATGGTATACTTTGTAACTTATAGAACATCTTTGTAATTATATTTGATAGTTAAAAATTACAATGATCTGGAAGTATTTTTAAAAATAACTATCATGTAAGGATAATCCAAGTTTTAACCATGCTTGCATTTCCCTTTTTCTTCTTCACATCTCCACCAGTTTATTTCAAGAGACCTGATCCACCATGAAGGTTATATTCAGCATTTGAATGCTCTCCCATTTTACTCACATCTGAGACTGGATTTCTCACCCTGGCCACTGATGCCCCACTTAGCAACATCCACACCCATGGTGTGCTCTGTTTAAGACTTACACAGTATTTCTTTGGGTGTTCCATATGCCCCTGGCAGACATACAGATGGGCATGTGGATGTTAATAGACCCTCCCTTGCGGCAAATTATTCCTAAGAAGATTTAATGAGCTAAGCATATTAACATTTAATAGCTTAAACACCATTTATATTTACAGTGACCTCCCTGGAGGCAAAAGAAAATTTATGCAGGAATTGGTTGATTGCCTTTGAGAAAAACATTAATGCCTGCCTGCTTGTGTTTATGAGCTCAAAGATGTAAAGTACAAGGCGGTCAATTCTGCAAGGCAACCAAGGACATACTATATAGCAATCCTTTCCCTCCCTTTTGTTGTTGTTGTTGCATTGAAGACTTATGACCAGAGAGGTACAGTTTTCCTGGGAGATCAATTGACTTGGCAACTAACAAGTGATCAGGTGGCATCATATATACCAGGAAAATAATGAGACATACCCCCTGTCTTTCAGGAGCTGACAATGTAACAGAAGAGAAACTGGGGGTGTAGTCTAGCGGTACAGCACTTCCCTGGTATGCACGAGGCTCTGGGTTCAATTTCTAGCACTGCAAAAATAAATGAATAAATATCAGAGGAGATATGTAGGTATACCATGAACCATTTCTCTACAGTGAAATAAGTGCTATGATGAAGTCTGCACACATCAGGTGTGAGGGGTGGGTCAGGGAGCCAGGGAACACTAATTGAAGGAAATAAGGTTTGGGTGGCATTTTGAAGGGTAGATTATCTAGACAATGAACCAAGGTCTCTAGAATTTATTCCATAATCTTGCTTACTGACTGTTACCCTCCTTGGAATGCAAGCTTCATGAGATGACTTGGGGTTGGCCTGCCTCATTCTCTGCAATTTTCCTAGCATCCAGTATAGTGCCAGTCACAAAGTAGTCTCTCAATAAATAGTTGTGAAGTTGCTGAAGAATAATAGTGCCTTTTTCTCCTAAGACATTTTATAGTTTACAAAAGCACTGCTCTATATGTTATTATAATTGACCTTATCAAGTCCTTTTAGTACAATCAAATTAGATGGGGATGAAAATGGTACATTAAATAGCAAGCATGAGAAGATAGAATGTATACTTGATAAAATTACTATTGTTGCTATTTTGACTATATTAAATCTAACCATCATATCAAGAGATGTTTCTTATATATGAGAAAAAGTTAATTCTGAAATGCAGGGGGAAAAAACTCTGAAATATATAGTATGTCAGTTTTCCATTACTGTGACAGAACACCTGAGATAATCAACTTGAAAGGAAAGATTTGAGCATGTGGCATCACAGTACATCATGGTGGGAGCATGTGGCAGAGGAGTCCTGTTCATTGGATGCTGGCCAGGAAGACAAAGAAAGAGACAGGAAGGGTCTAGAGTCTCAATATCCCCTTCAAGTGCATGTTACTCAATACCTAACTTCCTCCAACCAAGCCCCACCTTCTAAATGTTCCACTTCTTTCCAATAGTGATACAGGCTAGCAACCAAGCCTTTAACACACAGGATTTGGGGGAATACTTCCAAACTATAGGATTCTACCCCTACCTCCCAAAGGTTCATGTCCACTTCTTAATGCAAATGCATCTAGTAATGTCCACATCACCGAAAGCAATCTACAGATTCAACACAATACCCATCAGAATACCAATGATATTCTTCATAGAACTAGCAACAAAAGGAATCCTAAAATTCATATGGAAGAACAAAAGACTCAGAATAGCCAAAATAATCATGAGCAAAAAGAACAATGCTAGGGGCATTCCAATACTCAATTTCAATTATACTACAGACTCAAAATAACAAAAACAGCATGGTACTAGCATAAAAATGGACATATAGATCAGTGGAACAGAATAGAAGACACAAAGACAAACCCACACAACTACCATTATCAGATTCTGGCAAAGATACCAAAATCATGTTGGAGAAAAGACAGCCTTTATAACAAATGGTGCTATGAAAACTAGATATGTATATGGAAAAGAATGAAATCAGATCCTTATCTCTCACCCTGCACAAAAGTCAACTCAAAATGGATCAAAGATGTAAGCATAAGACCAGAAATTTTGCAAATGCTAGAAGAAAATATGGGGGAAAATTTTCAACATATAAGCATAGGCAACAACTTCCTGAATAGGACTTCTATACCTCGGAAAATAAGAGCAAGAATCAATAAATGGGATAGCAACAAATGAAAAAGCTTCTGCAAAGCAAAAGAAAAAAAATTAACAGTGGAGGACACAGCCTACAGAGTGGGAGAAAATCTTTGCCATCTACTCTTCCAACAGAGGATTAATATCCAGAATGTATAAAAAAATCAAAAAGTCAATACCGAAAAAAAACCAATACCACAAAAAAACAATTCAATAAATGGGCAAATGAACTGAACAGATGCTTTGAAAAAGAAGAAGTAAAAATGGCCAATAATTAGATGAAAAAATGTTCATCATCTTTTGCCATTGGGGAAATGCAAATCAAAACTACATTGAGATTCCATCTCACTCCAGTCAGAATGACAATCAGCAAGAATACAAATTATAAATGCTGGCAAGGATGCAGCAAAAAAGGAACTCTGATACAGTGTTCTTAAGAAAGTAACTGAGTACAGCCACTATGAAAATGAGTATGGAGATTCCTCAAAAAACTAAAAATAGAACTACCATATGATCCAGCCATCTAATTCCTTGGTGTTTATCAAAAAGAATAAAAATCAGCATACTTCATAAATACATGCATATCCGTGTTTATTTGGGTGCAATTCACAGTAGTTGAGTTATGAAACCATCCTAGGTGTCCATCAACAGATGAATGGATAAAGAATATGTCATATACTTCAATTAGAATGGCAGTCATCAAGAATACAAATAACAATAAATGCTGGCAAGGATGTGGGGTAAAAGGTATACTTGTGCATTGTTGGTACTACTGCAAATTAGTACAACCACTTTAAAAAGCAGTATGGAAATTCCTCAAAAGACTAAGAGTGAACCCACCATATGACTTAGCTATCTCAGTCCTTGGAATATATCCAAAAGAACTAAAATCAGCACACTACAGTGATACATGCACACCAATGTTTGTATCAGTATAATTCACAATGGACAAGTTATGGAACCAATCTAGGTATACCTCAATAGATGATTGAATAAAGAAATGTCTTATATAAACACAATGGAGTTTTATTCAGCTTAAAGAAGTATGAAATTTTGTCATCTCCTGGTAAATGAATGGAAATGGAGAACATTATGCTAAGTGAAATAAGCCAGCCAGAATGTCAAGGTTCAGAAAGTCTAAGTTTTTTTCTCATATACAGAAACTGGAGAGAAATGAGGAAATTTTCTAAAGAGGGAATCCCATGAAAATAGAAGGGAGAATAGTGTAATAGAGGAAGGGTACTGAGGGGAAGGGAAAGGGAAAGAACAGCAGAATGAAATTGACTGAACTAGGCTATGTGCATGTATGAATATATCACAATGATTTTCACTTTTGTGTATAACTAAAATGCACCAATTTTTAAAAATAAAAGTATAGAAGTAAGACCAATAGAGTAAAGAAAGAGAATCGGAGGAGGGCAGAGGGGAAGGACGGGAACAGTGCTGGGAATTTAAATGAAGCAAGTCATGTTATATACACTCAAAATGAACCCCACAATTTTGTGTAATGATAATGTACTAATAAAATTTTTAAATGAAATAAATAATCTACAGTTAAAAAAAAAAAGAAAATTTGGCATATATACACAATGGAGTTATATTCCACCATAAAGAAGAACAAGTTTTTGTCATTTGCCAGGAAATGAATGGAACTTCAGAATATCATGGCAAGTGAAATAAGCCAGACTCAGAGAGATAAGTATCATATGTTTTTTTCTCATATGTGGAAGCTACAGCAGGGGAAAGCCATCATAAAAGAAGTAGAAGAGAGACCATTAGGGTAGAGAAAGGGGATTGGGGGAAGAAGGAGGAAAGGATAGGGGAGTAAAATGATCAAATTGTTTTTAGGTATATGCGAATATGCCACAACAAAACCCATGATTCTGTATAATTAATATGAACCAATGCACAATAGAATATAAGGAAACAAACAAATGAATGTGAAAAAATGTCTTAAAAAATACATTTAGTCTTTTCCAAGAGTCCCCTGAACTGTTCCAGTATTACTCAAAGTCCAAGTCCCAAATCTCCTCTGAGACTCAAAACAAATTCAGCTGTGAGTCCTTGTAAATATAAAAAACAAGTTACAGGGCTGGGGTTGTAGCTCAGTGGTTGAGCACTTGCCTAGCATGTGTGAGGCACTGGGTTTGACTCTCAGCACCATATAAAAATAAATAAATAAAATAAAGGCATTGTGTCCATTTACAACTAAAAATAATTTTAAAAAGAACAAGTTATATACTTCCAAGATACAATGGCACAGGGTAAACTTTCCCATTCCCAAAGGAAAGAATAAGAAAGTAATAAGGAGGAGGTAGAACAAAGCAGACCAAAACCTAGCAGGGCAAACATTAAATCCTATAGCTCCATGTCTGAGATCTGGGAAATATAGTGGATGATGTGAGCTCCAAAAGGCTTGGGCATATGCCATCCTTCATCATTCCTTATTGCTAAAACAACTGTCTCCCATTAAATGCATGAGGCACTCTCTTCCATATTACTGCCCTACCTCTTTTGCCTGCATGTGCTCAAGAAATCAGAAAACAGACATGGACTAATTGCTATGAAAAATCAATGCCTGTCGCTTTCTATTTTTATCATGACAATGAATGCTGGATTGTTGTATCTCAACACAAGAATGGGAATTATTCATGTAGAAGAAATCAGACATGAAACAAAGAGCAGCTCTGTATGAAGAGTAGAGTTGAACATTTCTAAACTGGTTCAGAATCACTGTCTGTTATACCTATCAATTCCCTATTCCTACCTTATTTTCCTACAAAATATAGCCTAAGAGCTATGTTTAAGACAAATGTTCTTTATTTTAGTAATGGCCATATCTAGGTTCAGAAAACATACAAAGGGTGTGGCAGAGTGGAAGCAGTGAGCTTTTGCTACTCTCCTAATTTAAATGGAGCCCTTTGGTCACCTTATCTCTTGGTACTTTGTGCTCTTCCCTCACAATCCTTATCACAGTGAAGCTCCAGCTCACCCAGGGGTTAGGTTCAAAAATCAGCATATGAGATAAAAATAGCAGTGTCAAGATTACCATTAAAATCCTTTAAATCTTCCAGAAAGTATTATAGTTAGAATTACTTTGTGTAGGAACATGTACACAGGAATATACTGTACAGAACAGGTAATATAAGCAAAATGTAACTTTCAGTATTTTAATTACATAAAAATGAGAGTGTTCAGAATGGAAATCACAGAAGTGTACCTATGCTATGACTCTAATTGTTTACGGGCATAATTCTTTAACTCTTGTCACTCTCACTAGATTTTAATCTCCCTAAAGGCAGGAACATGCCTTTTTTTAAATGTTTCTTTGTCCTAAATGACTAGTTCAGCTCTCTTCAATAAATAGATGTCAGCTGAGTGACTTAAAGATGAGATGGAAGGACACAGGATAAAAAGTTACTCCAGAACCAGCTTGTTCTGCCACCATACTGACCTCAGTGATGACAGTGTGTATAATCAGCTTGTGGGCCCTAAAGATCACTTTGCTGATCAAGAACAGCTGGTTGTAGTTCCACTGTTTCTGTCCTTCCTACATAGGTTGGGAACAGAAGGAGACCTGGGATGGGTGACATGTGTACCCTAAAGGACAAATCATAGCCATTTAACTACCATTAGGCCATAGTTTTACTTTGTGAATTTAGCCCATAATTCTACTTTGTGAAATTCTATATTTACTATTTTTAAACTAATTGCTTTTGTATGTTAATTTCATCTTTAAAAACAGATACCAACTAATAAATTAAAAATAAATTCATTAATTCAGACTGGGGCTATAGCTCAGTGGTAAAGCACTTGCCTAGCACATGTGATGCACTGGGTTTACTCCTCAGCACCACATAAAAATAAATAAATAAAATAAAGGTATCGTATCCATCTACAACTAAAAAATATTTTTTAAAAATTTAAAAAACAGGTACCATGGACTGGGGTATATAGTTCAGGGGTATAGTGCTTGCCTAGCACAAGCAACACCTCAATAGCACATGCCTGCACCCCCCCCAAATAGGTACCACAAAGTGGGGAGGATTATGAATGAGTTTTCTTTTCCTTCTCTTTTTCTACATTTTCTTTTCAGGGAGCAGTGTGGTACTGGGGATTTAACCCAGGGATTGGTGTATTCCAGGCAAGCATTCTACCACAGACTTACATCCACAGCCCTTTTTATTTTTTACTATAAGATAGGCTGGCCTGAACTTGTGATTCTCCTGCTTCTGTGTCCTAAGTAGTAGCCGAAACTACAGGTGTGTGTCACATGCCCATCTCCATTTTCCTGTGTTGTCCAAAAGTATTCTATAATGATTATGTATGTTTTTCTGAATTAGAAAAATGTTTAAGATATTAAGTATTGTGTAATCTAACTCCCATTTCAAACTCTTTGGGATTATAAACACTTAATATTACACAATTTTGAATTGTGATATAAATTGAGAGACACTATTTGAAAAGGTAACTGTGATTTTGTTAAATATTTTAATTGTGAATGATGCTATTTGATTGTTTCTAACTCAGTGGCATCCTTAATAAAAGGCGATCTTTTTCAATTACAGGCTGAGCATCCTTAATGCAAAAATCTGAAATTTAAAATGCTCCAAAGTAAAATTTAAAAAAAAAACTTTTTAGACACTAACCTTTTTTAGACACTTTTTAGACACCACAAGTGAAATATTTCATACCTGGGGTTATGTGACAGGTCACAGTGAAAATCTAAGTACACTAAAAATATTTTGAAATTACCTTCAAACTATGTATAAGGTATGTACACAAAATAAATGAATTTCACATTTAGACTTGGGTCCCATCCCCAAGATATGTCATTATGTATATACAAATATTCCAAATTTTTTTAAAAATCTGAAATCATAACACTCTGGTCCCAAGATTTCAAATAAGAAATGCTGAACACGTAGTAGTCTTTTTGAGAGAAAATTGCAAATTGTATTCTCATGGCAAGACAATCTCAAGTTTGTCTTGAATTATTTTCACCACTTTGAAATAGGTACTACTGCTAGGCCATAATAAATTAGACGTTTAGTAAGGGTCAGGAAACAAAAAGGGAGAACAGCCACACTACTTAAGTTTCCACATATTCAAAGTGTGACTATCACCTTCCTACCAAACACCCCTTAACTTTTAGTACTTTGGCATGCTGACATAGATCATTTCCTTTCCAATTTAACTATCACTGGTATAATCCAAATTCACTCTATATATACAAATACATTTGAGAAAAATAAGGAAGTAGCTGATACACAAAGGTAAAGGGTTGTAGAATGGTTGCTGCTTCCTCATCTCACCTGTCAAATCAAGCACTGCTTGAATCGTATTCATTCTTTTACAGATAAGGTTAATTCACCTCATGTGCATAAAAATCCCATCAAATTAGGGGACTACAATAGTTCAAAATTGAAATAATGGAATCAGATGAAATGTACTGTAATGGCAAGTGCACTGGCTGGTCTAAATTCTGAATTCTGCTACCAAGTATGACTTTGGGTTAAATGTTAAATTAGAAAGTTGAGCTGGAAGAACTCCATGGACCATTTGATTTCTAAAACTATGTTGGTTTTTAAGATTCCAAATTTTAAGTATGTTAAGTAATAGACCTTTGTTAGCAAATAATATGATATCTATAATTCACATAATTTTGGCACCTAGGTAAATATTCCTACCAGTGAAACATAAGCCTCTCCTTGTTTGCAGCAGATTTAGGCTATAGCCATATTATCTTCAGCTGTGATTCTCCTAGGGTTACTTAACTCTACAAGGTAAAGTTGAGTCAATGCTCTTATGTGAATCTTCTAAAGTTCCACTAGTTTCTGTGTCTATAATTAAACTGGAAAACACTGTTACTTCGTTTAAGATTAAATAAAACTACTTAAATAGGCATCATGATGACATTTAACATGAAGTATAGTGACCCAAATAAGAACACATATTCTAATTAATGGTTTGCATTAGCAATTTGAGGGATCCATCTATTCTAAGTGGATCACTCCTAAATCTCCCCCTCCATCTCGAGTTCAGAACAATCTTCTGAATTCTAGTTGCATATTTCTTTTTTCTTTTTTTTTTTTTTGCAGTACTGGGGATCGAAATCAGGGCCTTGTGCTTGCGAGGCAAGCACTCTACCAGCTGAGCTATCTCCCCAGCCCCTAGTTGCATATTTCTAATTGTTGTTTTGGTGTCATGCCCATTTTTCTACCCATTGATACCTGAGACTCAAGATTCCCGAAACAACTCATCTTCCACATATATATTCCAAATCCACTCCTCTTCCTGTGTCTATGATCTTTTGAGGACAGTGCTGCAATTATCTTGGGGGTGTGGCTTTTAGATTTCAGCATGTCATCATTGACTCCCCTCTTTCATGCCTAATCAGTTGTCATGTCCCGTCAAGTCATGTAAATACCACCTGCAGAATCACTCATCCATTTTCTCTTCCCCATGTGCACTGCCCTAACCCTAGTTTAGACTCCTCTCCCTTATTCTAGTTCCTATCTTTTCCCCTTCAATCTCTCACACTGATACCAAATAAACTTTCCCCAAGCAAAAGTCGAAGATTTGTATTCCCCTACCCAAAAACTTTCAGAGACCCCAGATTCCCATAGAATATTGGTGTTCAGACATTTTTTTATTTTTCAAAATCAGATGAATGATTTCCTAGAAAAATGACACAGAACTTCAATGTATAAAACATAAAAATATTTCATCAGCATGAATTCATTTTGTAAGTTAAAAATCATTACATTTATGCATTATAAAATTAATCAGTGAGGAAAAGTTAGACTCTTGAAAAATACAAAACTCTGAAATGAAGAATTAGGGAACTAGGCCTCCTGCACACTGAGCAACTGCTCTACCACTGAGCCACACACCCCTCCATGACCTTTTTAGAACTAATGGATGTTCTGGCAATAATGTTGACCTTTGTTTTTATTTTCATTTGTTCAAAAGCATTTTCTGATCAACTATAATTCAACTGTTATTCAGTAATCAATGGTGAATGCCAAAATGAATTACACAACTCCTGTCTTTAGGGTCTATGGCCAGGGATCTGACAGTGTGAAAAAGACCACTATAGAAGCATATATGGGAGACCAGAGAAAGTCTTATATTAGCATCCAATTATGTTTTTACCTTGGTTGTAGAGTATTGAAAAAATTCTTACTCACAGATAAGTAGTTCAAATGTCAACAATTTTAACAGTTCATTTTGTAAGATACTTTACTTAAGAAGGCCTAGTAGCTTCACTATGTTTTGCACAAAAATAAGTCAAATGGAAGCATAATTGGAAGTATAACCTATATATTAATTTTTATATATTACATACTTTAAAATGTAATTTATTATATTTTAAAATATGTATTTTGATGTCAATTTTTAGTATCTGTGGAATCCCTGAAGCACTTGTAAAGAATCTTAAAGTTCATGCATCATAGTTTAAAATACTTGCCATAAAAGAAAATGCTTGATGATTTAGTCTTGATCTATTTTTCTGATTTTATTTTCCTCCACGGCTTTCACACATTTCTTTCTAAAAAAAAAAAAACTTGAGTTTTTCCTAATTATTAGTGTGAGAAAGCTTGTAGAAGAAAAGAATAAAATAGAGACAATTTACTCATAATTCCTCCACCCAAGGATAACTATTAGAGATGTTTTGGTGTAATTTCTTTTGGCCTTTTTACATTTCATAATAATATTGACAGGTTTGAGAGAACTGTACCAAGCACTTAAATAGAAATATGCCAAGCACTTAGATATTACCTCATTAAATACTAACATTCTACTATGCAATTAATTTTATTATTTCCATTTTATATTCAGGAAAAAAACAGGTTGACTAACTTGCCCGAGGTCACAGAATAAATTGCAAAGCTGAGCTTCTAACTAATGTCTGTTGGACTCCAGAGACTATGCACTTAACCACAATGCTGTATGGCTTCCCTTTCCATGCCCTTTCACTTACTTTAATTCTGCCCGTTTGAATTTACTATTCCCTGAAGACATCTCCCTCTGCTCATGCCATTTCCTTGACTAGGATTGCCATTTTCCTCATTTATGCCTAGTCAAATCCTACTTGCCATTCAAATGCCATTTACTCCTCACTCTTCTTTAATCTACCTTTAGTTCTCCCTTCTAGAACTTCCAATAATACTCTTTCCTGTCCTTCATCTACTTCATCCTCCTCTGTCAACCTCCTCCCTCTTCCCCTTCCCCACCTCCTACACTTTAGAGAGCAGGAGTTTACTATATTTATCTGTGTTGAGTGACTAGTAGCCCTGCACCAGTTTCCACACTTTTAAACTGAGGCTGAGCAGTTACTCTAGGATGCAGCTACTGGCATAGATGGTTTGGCCCTCTGACACTAAGTGAAACTGAAGCTCCTGTGCACACAAGTCAAGAAAACCATTCCTTTCGTGATTTAGGCAAAGTCAATCATCCACCCCTCCTCCCAGAGCTGCCTGTTGCTTTTTTAACTTCTTTTCCCCTCAAGGCTGCCCTTGACATTCCTTTGAAGAGGATTTCCTCTTGATAAAGTCATTTACGATGTGGGATCATGCCAGCTTTATGGTCTTCCTTGGGTTCTGCAAAGGCATACTTGGTGGCTAAACAAATTTTCTTTACTGTATTCCAAAGTTTTGTGGACCCCTAAGGAGGCCAGTGCAATTGAAAAGCAATGTTCTGAATCTGAGATTATGAAACTTAGTTCCATGGAACTGTATTTCTCAGTTTCACAAGTCTTCCCTAGGGGTCCTTGAAAGAAGGTGTGGACATGTTTATCTAACTCACTTGGTTAAGGGTGAAAGCAAGGGATCGTCTGTACATATGCCAACTGGAATGCAGCCTGAAGTGACTGGGAATGGAAGCCATGAGCCCTCTGGGTGTGTGCCATTTGTAGAAAGACAATTTGCTGATGTATTTCTCATATATCACATATTTAGTACAGGGATATGGGAAAATGTGAATATCCAGGCCCAGCTTTACCCTGAATTCATCATATCCAACTGCTTTGCAGACATCTTTACTTGTATGTATGTCAGACACCTTTAACTTAACATGTCCAAATGAATTCCTGATATTCCCTCTGCCCACCCTCACTCCATCTACAATACCCTCAGGCACAAACCTTACTCCTCTTTCAGTCTTCCCCATCTTAGTTAGTTTTAACCCATTCTTCTAATTACTGAGATAAAAAAAAAAACTTAGTGACAGCCTTGCTCCTCCTTTTTCTCACACCCTACATCTGGTCCAGAGCAAATTCAGATGACCCTACCACCAGAGTGTGACCACTGCTCACCATCCCATTACCACTATTCTCTCAAGTCATTGTCATTTCCCTTCTGGATTATTGCAATAAACTAACAAATTCCCCTGCTCTTCCCTGGCCTACTTTTAATCTCTTTTCCCAGAAGTCAAATTAATCATTAGAACTAAATAGTGTCTACTTAAAACCCTTCAATGACTTTTCATTTTACCCTCAGTGAAAGTCTTCCCATTCCTCGAACATGCCAAGCACACTCCCACTTCAGGGTTTTGTACTTGGTCTCTTCCCCTGGAAGGCTCTTTCATACAATCTCCAAAGAGCTAACTCACTCATTCCCTGTAGACCATCACACAAAACTCATCTCATCATCTCATTGAAGCTTTCCCTTGTCACACTTTCAAATATCCTGACAGTTTCAATTTCCCTTCCCTGTTTTACTATTCTCCTTAAGACTGCAGATGGCTAACAAACTATGTTTTTCAGTTATTTAGCATATTACTTGGCTGACTACTCTACTAAGGATTTATGCTATAGTTTGGATCTAGAATATCCCCCAAAGGCCCATGTGTTAAAGGCTTGGTTTCCAACCTCTGGTGCTACTGGGAGGTGTTGAACCTTTAGGAGTTGGTAACTAGTAGAAGGAAGTTAGGTTATGCCTTTGAGGGGATATCAGGTCCCCCAGTTCCTTCCTGTCTCCCTCTTTGCTTCACAAACACCTTTAGGTAAGGAGTTTTTCTCCACCACATGCTCCCCACCATGATGACCTGCCTCACCACAGGCCCAAAAGCAATAGGACGACAGATAATGAACTGAAATTTCCAAATATGTGAGCCAAAATAAACCTTACCTCTTCATTAAGTTGATAATCACAGGTATTTTGTCACAGTGATAGAAAGCTGACTAATACATGTTAGTTCCATCCAGACTGAAAATTTTATCTGTTTTATTCACCGCTGAATCAGCAGTGTTAGAACAGTGCCTAGCACATGGTGGTCACTCAACAATTATTAAGTGAATGACTCCTGGATGAATGGAAAATACCAGATTTGGATGAAGAATGCATTCATTCTATTTTTTTTTAAGTTTGTTTTTTTTTTTTTTGTTTTGGTGTATTTTGTTGTTGTTGTTGTTGTTTGTTTTTGTTTTTGCAGTGCTGAGGAATGAACCCAGGGTCTCACAATAATTTAAAGACTTTTAAACTTCTTTCAGAGCCTGCAGAATCCCCTTACTAGGGAACAAGAAGGGATCCAAGAAGGCTCTAGGCCTCCAACTACTGCTTTAACTAGAGCAGACACAAATCTTACATTCTGACTTTCCATTTAAGCTCTGTTTTGAAGAACATATTGCTTGAATAGGCTTTTGGAAATTGTTTGAAAGCTACCACCCTAAATCTAAAGAAATCAGAGAATTTAGCCTTACCAGGCTAGGAATAATGACCTTGTATCAAGGGGTTGTGTACGGCAGGTACTTCCCAGTTCCATGTTCCTCAAATAGGTCTCCTATAATGTGGTCCAGGTGTTCCAAGAAATGCTATAGGATATAAACATGACATATTTTCTTTCTTTCTTTCTTTCTTTTGCAGTACTGGGGATTGAACCCAGGGTCTTGTGCTTGCGCAAGCACTCTACCAACTGAGCTATATCCCCAGCCCAAACATGACATATTTTCCCTAGCAGAAATTTTACTGAAAATTTGAGAGCAGATAATTCTCTATTGAAACAAAGGATTAAACAAAATAAAAAACTCATACATTTAAAAAATAAAACATAAGCTCTAACAGAAATTTACATGCAAGAAACCACTTCAAACTACTCCTTGTCATGCCCCAAGAATCCACATATACTTTTTAAAAATATTGTTTTAGTTGTCAATGGACCTTTATTTTATTTATTTATTTGTAGGTGGTCTGAGAATCAAACCCAGTGCCTCACACATGCTAGACAAGTGCTCTACCACTGAGCCACGACCCCAGCCCCCGCCACCATTACTTTTCTCTACCATTAGGAAAAGCAGAATTGTTTGACAAGCACTATACCCAGTGATCTTCTATACCATAGGAGGAACAGAGGAGCTTAGAAATAGTTTGTCATCAAGATAGCCAAAGAATAAGAGGCCAGTTTTCCTAGGTAGGCTCCTTATGGTAATGCATTGACATTGGTGTGGAACATTTGCTGATTAATTTTCTAAGTCCTCTCTGTACATTGCACAGATGCCAATAGAAAATATATCAGAGTTAGAGCCCTTTGCTTTTTGCTGCTACACTAGGGAACAACATCAGATTTCCTATAAGTAAGCACATATGGACAGAATTGCTTCCCCTGGGAGACTGGGCCAATGAATAGAACATTAAAACCTAGAATTGAGATGAAGCATTTATTTCACTCAATATAGCAGTCCCTCAGTATTGGCAAGGGGATTGATTCCATAATGTGGATGGCATAATATTTGCATAAAGCCTACTCATATCTTCCCATATATTTCAAATCATGTCTAGATTATTTATAACACTAGCACAATGTAAATGGCAGGTATACCATACACTATTTAGGAAATAATGAAAAATTCTATAAATTTTCAATAAAGACACACTGTTTTTTGAATTTTTTTTCTCTTAAGTTGGTTGAATCTGCAGATGAACCCGTGGATATGAAAGGTTAACTGTACATATTTATTGAGCACCTACTCCACACTCAGTACTAAGATTAAAAAAATATAACATTGTTTTATTTTTAGTACTGGGGGTTGAACCAGTACTACAGCCCCACTCCTTTTTGCTTATTTGTTTTTTTTTTATTATGCAACAGGGTCTCACTAAATTTCCCAGATCTGCCTCAAATCTGTGATCCTCCTGCCTCAGCCTACTGAGTTACTGGGATTACAGACATGTGCCACCATGCCCAGCTCAACACTTTTCTTTAAATAAGAAAATTTTTAACATTATCATAATTACATTTATTTAACCAACTAAAGATAGTGTTAGTAGTAACTAGGAATAGTAAAGCTGGAATATATGAACACATTCATTGATCCCACTAATTAACTCTGAGAAGTCCTATTGGATATGATAAACTTTCAGGTAGGAAGCATAATTTTCAATGGCAGTATTTTCCATTATAGCTATTAATAACATTGAGTTCATAATTATTTATAGGCATCTTAGGAGGGAAATTACCAGATTCATGAATAGTGGATAATTATAGCTATTACACATTAGGAAATAATAAAGAGAAAAGATTTCTGGATTGAAAAGAAAAGGAGTCCCAAATTTTTATTCTATCCTGTCACTAAATCACTGTGCCATTTCTCCTATCTGGACCTCCATTTCCTGATCTGTAAAATGAGGGCTTTGATGAAGAAAATCCTTTCATATGTTCCTTTTAGCTCTGACATTCTGAGTCTACAAAACCCACATTTGTAGCCAAGCATATACATATTTTGAAAGTCAATAACCACTACCTCCATGTAAGGAAATGAATAAGCAGCCAGGGAAATCAATCATATTAAACAAATGGAACTTGCTCTATGTTCTCATTTTCAAAAATCATGAGTAAAAGTTTGAAGTCCAAGAAACAGCACCACCTGATCCTTCCCCACACCCCATTCCATTGCAAGACTATTCTTCAACACTTCAAAAGTCAAATCAGGGGTTGTCAAAATATTTGAATCCAATCTGACAAGCCCCACCAGGCTTATTGGCACATGATGGGAAGCAGTAAACAGAATGTGAACAACTACTACCAAAGACCTAGATATGACCTAAATTTAAGGCTACCTTGGTAAGTATTAGTCCAAATAAAACATGAGGAAGACTCAGGCCTTCAGAGGAAGGTAAGAAAGCCCACATGGGAAAAGAAATAGATGCCTGCCCAGTTCTTGGTTTTCTTCAGTCTTTTTCTCAGAGCAACAGCATTTCTTTATAGATGTTGTTTGGCCTCAAACCCACTTGACCTCCTTTCAGGGATTTAAAGCATTTAGCTTTTGGATTGGATTTTTAAAGTACTACCAAATAATGAAAGGTCAGAACTGGAGGGCCCTCAGCCAGGAACTAGGCCAAGGCTCCCACTGGTAGCAAATGGGCCTAATTTAGCACATGTTTTATGAGACCAGCATATATCTAAAGTAATTTTGATTTATGAACACCTTTGACAAGGGCACACAGTCTCCTGTTCTTCCAGGCAGCATCCACTCTGAACTTTCACTGGGCAGACTAGTCCCAAAATGCTAAGACTTAGAAGCCAGAGCTCCCTATGACACTATTTTCTGCCTTAGGCTCTTTCCCCCTGCAGCCACAGTATTGTCTCCAATAACCATCCAAAATGAAACAACCTACAAGTCAAATCAGTCAGACCCTTCTCTAAAAATACCCTTAATTCAGGCCTGTCTGTGCTTCCCAACCACATTTCCTTCTATACTTTGGCATTGCTGTAGTGCAACCAATACAGGAAAGTAGTTTGAAGGGGGCTTGCATACTAAGCCCTGGGACTTCCCATTGAGGACAAAAGACTAGTGCAGGCTAGGGTGGAGTCAGTAAGGTGCTTCAAACTGTGAAGAAAAGCCAGAGTTGAAGGTTCAGAGAGACACAGCAAACACAGGAACCTCTGTGAATTTACAGTTCACTAGAAGACACAAGGAGTTTAACCTAGCAAGATATTAAAAAAGCAAAACCATAAAAAGACCTTGGAATAGGGGCTGACACCTGGAAAGAAAGCAAGATAGTAAGTCTCTAAGGCACTTCATTTATACTTTTATAAGGATGTTTGTAATATATCTCAGATTGTCCTGAACATTTCCATATTCAAATCCTATGTCCCACTGTGAGATCGATCATGTGTTCCAATTTGTTGTTTCAAAAATGTAATTTTCATGCTTACATATATAATATACAATGTGTTCTGCAGGAGAAAGATGTAGCCCTGTCAATATTTATGTGGCAAACAGATGGATAAAAATATCTAATTTTTTCTTCTCTATTTTCCTTTCCTTCAAATTCATTCCTTATCTCTAACATGAGACTGATTTTATTCCCACTCTTGTTTCAAATTAAGACATTCAAATCTGTACTTGGCTGCAATGGAAGCTGAGTAAAAAAGATAAAATTTACACATTGTTATTCAAATCAAATGATGCAAAATGGAGGCCTACAAGCATGTCCTATGAGGTCCCTTCAATATCTTACATCTTTTTTAAAAAATTACTAACATTTTCCAGGTTCAGTGGCATACACCTATAATCCCAGGTACTCGGGAGACTGAGGTAGGGAAATGGCAAGTTCAAGCCCAGCCTGGGCAACTGTCTCAAATTATAAAATTTTTTAAGGGTTGGAGGTGTAGTTTAGTGTAGGATGTTTGCATAGCAAGCACAAGGCCATGGGTATAATCCCCAGTACTGAAGGGGAAAAGAAAAAAAAAAACTACTAACATTTAAAGGTGGGAGATTTCACATTAAAAAAATCTATACTTCCATCTTTTCTTGAAAATCACAAAATCTGGCAAAACCAGGCCAATATTCTCCTGTGGTAATGATGTGCCAGTACTGAACAGAAGCAGTCTCCACTACACTGGGCATTCACTCTCTAGGCAGCCACCTTCCTAACCATTCCCTATTGCCTCTTTGACACTACAGCTGGGCATCAGGCTACCATTGCATATATCCTACAGTTTTTTTCTAGTAAAGAAGTTGAAATATTTCCTCTATCCATGCCTAACAATAGTAGACAAAGAAAAGATAAATAGGAATCACATATTTCAAGAAACAATGAAAAATAATGTTTTGCACAAGTGAATATTGCTTTACTATTCAATATGAAAAGCAAACGTGTCTTTCAATAAAATACAATCTGACCTGCTTTATTTATTCAAATCAACTATCTGCTTTTAGTGATCACCTGTATTTCTGGGTATACAGCCCTTTCCTCCTTCTCCAATACACATCACTCCAATCTCTGCTTCTATCACCATACTACCTCCTCCTGTCTCTTCTTGCCTCCCTTTATAATGACAGAATTATACTTGTCTCATGCAGACAATTCAGGATGATCTTCATATAACAAGATCCTTAAATTAATTACATCTGCAATGTCCCCTTTTGTCATAAAAGGTAACAGTAACAGCATCCAGTGATTAAGACATGAACATATTGAGAGGAGAGAAAATTCAACCTATGATAATAGATGAAAGGATTGTGATCTAGAAAGGGTTAGTGTCCTGGCTCATGTCACACACCTAGTTAGGTACAGGGCAGACCCTAGGTCTCCTCACTTTCTAACAAATATTCACTACAGAGCAGATCTTTTCCGGGTTAAGCTCTTTGTATCTTCCAAGGTAATAATCAACTAATCTGATAAACCATCTTAAAATGGCCAGAAAGTAATGATCAGGGTACTCATCCACTTTCTAGACAATATTATATTGGGAAAATTTCAGAGAGCATCAAGAAGAGAGGGTCAACTGTGTGTGGTGGTACACACCTGTAGCCCCAGTTACTTGGGAGGCAGAGGTAGGAGGATCACTTGGGCCCTGGAGTTCAAGATCAGCCTGAGCTACATAGCAAGACCTTGTCTCAAATTTTTTAAAAATGTAAGGGTCAATAAGAGTGACATAAAGGGGATGTGGGTCACACAAGAGTTCTCAGGATGAACTAAAGTGATAGAAACTGATCTGATTAGCAGGAATATATAAACTTATTGAAAATTCTGAAAATTATACAGGAAGATAATAGAGTACACTACAACTAAATTTGAACAAATTCCTAAATAGGGTACACTCTCTCCTATTGGCATCCATTAAAGATCTGAGGAAATAGATATGTTTCAGAAGGAAACAAAAATAAACACATAAAGGAAGTGACTTGCAAATTATATTTAAGGATAATAAATTAAATTGACACAATTAAGTTTCTATCAAAGCAGATGCATTTTTCTCTTAATTGTATTTAATGAGTTTTTTTTTAAAGATCTTTTAAAATACAATAGCATGGTAAGCACCCTATTCATAAATGATTTCCATCACAATTAAGCACAAGCCATAAATTTCAAATTCATAGCAAGTTGAATTCTATGTCCCTAACCTAGCTGTGAATGAGTGTCTTTGACTTTTCTGAGAGCACAGTAGGAATACTGAAAACCTTCACTGTCCATTCATTCTGATTACAACATAGAAAGCATAAATTCTATTTACAATAAAGAGTCATGACAAAGAAGCACTCTGTCCTTTGGTTACAGTTAAATTCCCACACTAAATATAAAATTATTGATTGCTGCCCAGACATAAGCTACAAAAGCAGAGCTCTAAAGATCAATGAATTTAAACAGCGCCAACTGTAGTGAACATCAAATCAGCCAATAAATTTAGTACAGTGCATCCCTAAAGGGGAATTATCATCAGATTCAACACTTTATCTCCATGGGCAAATGTGTCTATACAGAAATGGTGCATTCTCTCTACAGGCAAGCTGTGGAATTTGAGTTTATGTATCCATTATAACAAGAATTCATAAAACAAAAAATGATGAAGAAAATGATGAGTCCTCCGAACAAAACAAAGCTAAACAAATTGATATCTTTGCACACAAGCTTGATACACAACTATTGGATTCTTATTGTTTCTTCTCCAAGTTAATCATCTACCATTTAACCCAATCATTGGATACACTCGAGCCTTCTCTTGAGGATTCCAGGTCCTATTCTTGTTTCAAACCCAAGGCATACTCTCTTTGGTTACCTCAAGTCCAATCTGCCATAGCATCTGCAGTTGCCAGTTCTTTTTAAACAGGTCTCCTTTCTCCTGTTGTGTACGGAAAGTCTCCATTTTCTTCTCTAAGCCTCAATTTTCTCTGAAAAAATGGGGATATCTCATAGATTTATTGTGAGAATGAAGATGTAACTTACATAGAGGAACTGAGTAGGTGATCACAAAAAGGTAACTGAAATCATAACAATAATAATGATCATTATGAGTTTACTCCATTTAACTTACCTCCTTTTAAACAGATGAGATTTTCACACTTGCTGTGTTTCCATCAACTTAGATACAATCATCCCTCTCTCCAATTCCATTTTTCTCTGCAAGGTCTATTACTTGACCAATTCTACCCCTCATAGCTGGCCTAAACCTACCTTCTGACTGACTGCCAATCAATCTTTACACAGGTCGAAATTAATGCATTTAAAGCCCTCATTTATACTGACACAAAATCATGGAATTTTCAAGCTAAAAGGAAACTAGGATATCACCTAGCCCAGAGTTTCCCAACTCAGATTGTATTGTGGTCAGGGATAATGTTAAATTCTTCACCACAGACAAGAAGAAGAAGAATTTTTTTAAAAGTATGGAAAGGCAAGACAGGAGTCAAGAGTAACTTTTTTTTTTTAAAACCAGGAATTGAACCCAGGAGCACTTAACCACTGAGCCACATCCCCAGCCCTATTTTATATTTTATATTTATTTAGAGAGAGGGTCTTGCTAAGTTACTGTAATGAGACAAGGAAATAATAGGAATTGCTATAGTTGTGTGTTATGCAGTATTTGCCTGAACTTGTAAAACTAAAATAACCTTTATTTGCCTGGTGACAAGCTTGCTGTGTGGCAGGATGACACTCCTGAACAATGCCGACATGAACCTTTATCTATGATTTGAGTGGTGGCTCCTAGTCTAGTCGAGTTCTGGTCTTTATCAATGAAGACCAGAGCATGACTGGGCTGGAAATCACTACTTAAACCCCTGGGCTTTTGGAACAAACTGTCAGCAGCACCGTGACCAGAGGACCCCACGTCGCTCTGTCTCTTGACTGCCCCGGCTACTGTCCACACTATCGCTGATTGCTGATCAACCATTGTCACCGAGGCCACCTCTCCTGCGACGACGACTGCCACCCAGCCTCCAGCTTATTGGACACCCAAGGACGTCCAAAGACATTCGAGTAGCTGAGAGAGGCTAAGGCTGAGAAGAATCCCCTCGGTCTTGCTGACTGACTTCTTGGCTAAGAGACATTGCATTAAGTATGTCTATGGGGATTGGACTCTAGGTGAACAAGGGAGTGAATCTTCAATGTATTTGTGACTGGCTATTATTAGGAATGTTAAGTTGAGTGTGCATTGCATGAAAAAAATCCACTTGTTGGAACCAAACTTGATTCCTCTCTTACTTGCTGCTCGTGACAGTTCCTTAGGTCTTTGCTAAATTGCTGGGGCTGGCTTTAGACTCTCAATTCTCCTGCCTCAGCCTCCTGAGTCACTGGGATTACAGGTGTGCACCATAGTGCCCATCTAGGAGTCACTTTAAAATGCTACATTGCTTGATTACAGATTAGTTATTTGGTAAGGTAAATCAAGCCCAAACCTATTTTTCTAGTACATAGGAGGAATCTTGAGCTGAGAGAGGTTAAGTGATTTGCTCTAAATCATACAAAAAGCTTGGGGCAAAGGTTGAATTAACATGCAGATCTCCTGGTTCCCAATCCAGTACTCATCCCCTTATACTGTGCTCCCTCAGGGCACATCTTTACACTTGAATAGACCTTTGTTGAGCTCCAGGCTGTAAAAAATCCTTCATATTATCTGGTCTATTTCAGATATGTGTCTACACTGTCAAGGCTCTTTTAAGCAGTCATACCCTCCTCTAAAAGGATAAATTCTCAAATGCTTGTCTCATCTGCACTAGGACTGCAGTCCTAGTCAACTCTAAACTATGCTGGCTGCTGTCCTTGCTGCTCCTTCCATTCTATACCCACTCAGCCCTTTACATTTATACAATGTTACTTTCTTCCTGATAATATGTGGTTTTCTCTCAGATGTAACTAGCACAGTATCTGGCCCTCAGTAACTATTCAGTGAAGAACTGTAGACTTACTGACCAAATGAATAACTACAACTTTGCTTCTCCATATTACTAAGGGATCCTCATGCCTCCTTAGATAACAACTAATCTAGGTTAATCCAATACTCAGAACTTTCCCACATGGGCACCCATGGGGGCTGAGATGAAACTCAGGGAACTTTGTTTAGAACGGGCAAGGCTAATTCCACAAGTGACTGTTGGTGATGATAGGGCTCCCAAGATACTTGTTTTGATCCTAATGATTCAACACATTTTGACCTGGTGACTTCCACACTACAGTCTTTTTACAAGTTTAACTTCTGCCTAATTTCTCCCTCATTCTACTTTTTTCTTCACTGAATATCCTTAGCACAATACCTGACAAATTTAGAAGGCAAGCCCTCAGCAAAAGTATAATAAGCTCAACCTCCTCTTGCTACTTGAAATCTGCTTTGGAACGGCCCCACACCACGTGTGACTTGGAGTCATATGGAGTCCAGTTATCCCTAAATTAAAAAAAATAAAAATGTTCTTCAGCATTATTACCTTTGATATATGAGATTTTAGTAGTACTGAGCTTTAATTTTTGCTTTGTTGGGGTTTTTATTTTCTCTACTTTCTAATTTCGAAGACTGTCCCTGTTCTAACCAGTGTTACGTGTAGGGCTCAGCTGTCTCAGTTTCAGCAATCCTTCCTTCCAACCTCTGCCATGACATAACTATGTAGTACTGGCGGGATGCTGGTTAAATATATGGTTTGGGCGACAGCCAGACTTGAGTTTGATTCTTAGCTGTACCTTTTGCCAATGATAAGACCTTAAGCAAGTAACTTTATCTATTTATGACTAAGATTCCTTATCTGTAAAATAAGAATAACAAAAATGCCTAATAGTGGTATAATACAAATATATTTTATCTGTCTGTGGTCCCTGACACAAAGCTCCTAAAATCCTTGGAATTTCCTAAGTAATAGGAATATCTCGCTTTTGACCAGACCTGAGTTTATGCTATTGAGTTGAAACCGACAGGCCTCCTAGATAGCTTCTTGATGAGGGCTAGTCATAAGACAGACTAAATGTGATCATGAGGTTGAAACTTTCAGCCCCACTCCCAGATTTCAGAGAGGATAGGAGTACTAGAAATAAAGTTCTGGAAAAATTTTTGAAAAAAGAGACCAGGAGATATTCCAGGCTGGTAAATGAACATGTTTTGCTGGGTAAGATGGCATGAAATCTCTGTCCTACCACCTTTCCCATGCCTCACTCCATGTATCTCTTCCATTTGGCTGTTCCTGAGATGTATAATAAACTACTAATAAAAAATAAAGTACTTTCTGGAAGACTAAATCATCAAATTATTGAAGCTGAGGAGAGTCATGGGAATTCCTATATTCATTGTAAGCTGGACAGAAGTGTTTCACCTGAAGACCCCATTTGTGACTGGTGTCTGAGGGAGAAGTCTTGTGGGACTAAGCCCTATAACATGTGAGATCTGAGGGAGTGAGCATCAGAATTGAATTGAATTGTTGGACACTCAGTGTCCAGAGAATTGGAGAATTGGTTAGTGTTAGAAAGATACTGTGTATTTTGTGTCAGTAAAAAAAAAAAAAAAAAGATTCCCTTTTATTGTTGTGGGAATTACATAGAATATTCTGTGATAAACCATAAATGATTAATCAAGAACAGCTATTACTATTACTTGCATAATTGTGCTTCTTCCATAGTTCCTGGATTATAGTCAGTGTCTTCTGCATGGAACCACAACCAGCTTGGCTACAACCCTTGATCCCCATCTTACCCTAACCATTCCTGTTTCTGTTGGACTTGACTTCTCCCTCTCTCCCTAGCTACCAGCAGAAATTCTGCTGAAAAAAAAAAGACATCCATACCTAGTCAGCTATACCTAAGTGTGTCTGACTTAGTTTCACCTGTGCTAATAGGGCCAGATCATCAAAGGAAACACTTTGGATATAATTTCTGCCCAATTATGGGTGAAATTTGCACTATGTCTTTAGATGCTGGGATTTGGGTAGTGGGTCACCCTTCTTAGATAAGTGCCTTTACCCTAGATCAGTTCAATCTTGGCCTTCTCCACATCCCTACTGAGTCTCAACACACCTCATAGCTGAATACATATAGGTTTAACTTAAAAGGCAGAGTAAGGTAATGGTGGTCTCATGACTTTCAGAGTGACTTACTCTCCAAAAGGTCTTAGTACTGACTTCAAAAAGAATTTGCAACTCCATACTAATGTTCCTGGATTGGTCAAGAAGGTCACCTTTTGCCTAGAAAATATCACAGATTTTTTCCATGTGATTCACACATTGCCAGAGGTTTCTGACTTCTCTTTTAGAATGTAGATATTCCAGAAAAAAATAAAATACCACATTTTCTGCTAATACCCCAGGGAACAAGTGCATAGAAAGGACCATTGAGACCATTATGACTACCCTGCAACAAGAATCTGGTTGTCTGAGACCACCACAGGAGGCAGAATGAATGGTACTTTTCTGTTGGTTTTTTTTTTTTGAGGATCCTAACCCAATTACCTTCGGCTCCCAAAGTCAAAATAAGACTTTCCTGGAAAAAGATAGAAGTGAATTCACTTGGACAAGTGAAGTCTGTTAAGTCCAAAACCAAACCAAAATCATCATGCATAAGTATCTTTCTTCATATAATAGACTTGTTTCTAAATGTGCTGCACGTTTAAAGTCTTTTTTAAAATAAATTGACCCATATTTTAAGCATACCAGAGGAGTTTTCTATTTAAAGGAATCTCTGTGAGTCATTTTGCAGAACAAATAAGCATCTATTAATTTATTTGCAAAACCTGGATTTCCACATGTTGCTTTTACTTTAAGGGAGAAAAAAAGGCAATATGTTTTCTTCTGATTCCCAGAATCATGAAGTCATGATCAATAGATCATGCTGGAATTTTGCCATCTCTACATTGTAGCTATAATCAGCTAGAAGAGTTGTCTCAGTTCTTGGTTACTAACATATCATGCCATAGAGTCTCAAAGGGCCTTGGAGATCAGCCTCCAAAAGTATAACATCTAAAATAAGCTTCCACCCCAGGACCAAGATCACAAAAAATGACCAAGCTAGTTACAAAGATACTTTTATGTCTACTTCCAAGCCCACAAATCACACATCACATATCAGGTAAAGCTATATGTTCTAATCCAGTAGGTAAAATGCTGGGCACATGCACCAACAGTGGCATTCCAGATGACTTCAATATGATAGTATGATTAACAACATGTAAGCAGGCAAACACACCAGTAACTGGAAATCTTGTATCCGAATTGTCTGTAGGAAATGTCCTTGATGGGGGGGGGGTGGAGGGAGAGAAACAGCCCAGCTTAGGGTGGCTGAGGTAGGCGACGTTTAGAAGAGATGTGATAGAGGGAAAATTTTTGTCCCCCTTCTCACAGCAGCCAGCACTCTGTCCTAATTCACTACCCTAAGTTTTTCTACTTTTCACAACTTCTTTATACTTTTGACACTTCAAAAGCTACAGGCATCCAAAACCCCACAGTTCCCAACAACTCTCCCTCTGCCTACTCGTAGCCCACCCACCAAACAAACCCTTCAGATTTCCTCATCTTCATTAACAAACATATCATCAAATTATGAGGATAATTTTGTCTACCTTACACAGGAATTTGTTTTGAATATGTATATGTTACCTTCTTCCATCAAGGATTTGGGATAACTTTCACTTAAAAATGCAAAACAATGGAAGGAAAATATAAATAAATATAAGCTAACATTTGTGGGAAAACAATTCTATAAGTTGTGTTTATAGAATTGTTAAGGGGGCAGGGTACGAAGGGGGAAGAGAACAAAGCAATATAATTCAGTTATGTAGCTCCTGTGGTTATCAGACTGGTCACAGTGATAAAGCTCAGAGGACCATGAGGGCAATACATGGTTAATAAAAGGTTAATTTATGCCTTCAATTCTTCCTCAAATATCAACTGTCTCAGTCAGGCTTTTGCTGGGAGAACAGGGGTATATTTTGGATGGGCTATAATTGGGGAGGGAGATTTCACCTTAGGCAGTATATAATTAAGTGCCAAACTGAGTGACAGTTAGTGCTCTGGAGATCAAGAGGCAGAGAGATCAGTGGAAGCTATAGCAACTGTGAAAGGTTTCCTGGAGCAAGCCAGGGAAAAGGCTAGAATTCTGCATGTCTCAATGACTTATTTTTCACCACTCTTCACAGTGATCAGGCCCACCCTCCTAGAAGCATGACAAAAAGGGAGCCTACTTTCCATTCAGTTATCTAGGAAATAAATGAATGTTCTCTCTCATCAAAATTTCAGGGAATTAAATATAAATCTTTACCCATGAAAGGTGCAAACATTTGGCTATTTGGGGTCTTGAGGAGCACTACTGTATTATGTAATTTAGTGACTATAATTACATGGCCTTTACAGGATGGAAATTACTGCTCCTGAAATGACCCCTTGTCTGTGGCCCACTGTGTGTATAGTTTGCTCAGGTGCACTGACTCTTGGCAGAACTGATAATCAGAAGTCCTGAGGTGTGTATGGGTCAGAAGCTGGGATTCCTGCCCAATGTGTACATATGTCTTAAAACCCTACTTTTCACTCCCCCCAATTTGACCTCTCCAAGATCATTCATTTACACATGTATCCAACACAGTCCTCACCAGGACTTCTAATATAAATACTGCCAATAATGAAAAATAAGCAAACATGCACATCACTTACATTGTACCAATCACAATTCTAAGTTCATCACACATATTTAATCATTAAATCCTCATATGAGGTAAAAATATTGTTGTGTTTACCCATTTCACAGATGACAAAACTGAGCCACAGGGAATGTAAAGAACTTGCCCTTGGCTTCACAGTCAGTATATGGCAAAGTTATGATTACAACCCAAGCTGCCTGACTCTAAAATCTTTGCTTTTAACAACTATGCCACAGTGCCTGATCTGTAGAGCAAGAGGCAAAGGACTTGTCTGTATCAACCACCTTGGCCCAGATAGCAGGGTTATGCTAAGGAGAACACAAACTAAGCTGCCAACTACATGTTAAGATTTGAGAAGAACTAGGCAGATCTCCTGCCCCAAAATATCTCTCACCTCCTACAAAAATATATATATTCCAAGTAGAAAGTCATTTTTTTCTACATCTTAGAGGCTTTTCCATTTTCAAAAATCCTCTATGAAGATATAACTATCACCAGGAAAGGCAATCCCTCAAACTATTAGCTGGTATCCATAGTGCGATTTTTAAAAAAAAGTAAATTGAACTTGTAGTCAGAAGAGGGGTTCTATCTCTGACTTTGTCAATTATTACCTATGTAACCTTGAGCAAAATACTTAGTACTCTGTGTCTTTTTTTCTTTATCTGTTAAATGGCAGTGCTAACACCTTCTGCAACTCCCTCATGGGATTATTGTTGGAATGTAATGGATGCAAAAGCATTTTGCAGACTTTAAAGGATTATACAACTCTAAGGTATTATTGTGATCAGCTAAATCTCTGGTAAGATTAGATAAATTAGTTGACAACCAGAGAAATGTATGCAACCAGTTTAAGATAAACAGACTTATAGGGCATAGTCCAAAAAAAAATTACATCACAGGCAATTCACAACTGTCAACCTGGGAAAATATGGCCTTCACCTAACTCTCCTTTAGGCATATTCACACCTTACCTGGTTGACCCTGGCTGTTTTCGACTTTGGCTCCTGTGTCTGGGAAATTTAGATTGGCATTTCAGGCTCCAGGACCTCAGGCTTGGCTCTAGCTTCTGGACCCTACTACTCTTTCTTGAACTTTCTCTCTAGTGTGTTGCCCTTGGCAGCAAATCCACCTGTGTTCCAACATGACTTCTTGATAACTGACTTCTTCAACACACTCATTCCTCCAGTTACAATAGTGCCCTGGATCTTTGTCTCTCTGCCTCCATCAACAGGTCTCTATTAAGTGCCTACTGTTTGACAAGCACAGTGTCCCTCCACCAAGCACCAAGATGGAGGAGAGGAACACTAAAAAGTAGAACAGGAGGTAAAAAAAAAAAATAGTCTTTGTCTGCTTCTCTGTTTTGTGGAGGTAATGGTATTTAAGGCACATACTCTCTGCTACACTTGCGATGGGCAGATGGAAGACATGTTCCATTATTTTGAAAGGCTTATAACATAATGGGGGGAAATAAACAATCACAATCATCTCTGCACAGGCCTAAGCATCTCTGAGAAAATGCCGTTTTGTGAGAAATATCTTTCTTCGGTCACCAGTTTGTCCCCTACAGTAGATAAAGTCAGAAAGGTCTTAAGTAAAACATGATTATAACTCAGCAATTTGATTTTAGGTGTCAATTTTATGCTTGCAATATAAATTGTGATGGGCTACTTTTTTCTGCTATATATATTTTACTCTCATTTTTAACTCTTATTAGAACATAACATACATAAAGTGTATAAATCTTAAGTGACTCACTCAATAAAATTTTACTTATGAATCACCCATGTAACCACTATTTGGATCAATATATAAAACATTTTAGCACACCAGAAACCTTCCTTGCACCACAAAATCAATACTACCTCCACACAATGAGGTTGCCATTATTTTAATTTTCATGTAATGATCTTTCTGTTTATGTTTTTTATTGGTTCTTCTTAGTCATACATGACAGTAGAATACATTTTGATAAAATTATACAAGTATAGAACATATCTTATTCTAATTAGGACCCCATTCTTGTGGGTTAAGCCCTGGGAATTTATACTTGTCCGGAGAGCTTTGGCTCCTCAATGTTGGACCTCCATCAATGTACTTGAACAGCCAGCTGCTAAATATTTTGTCATCTTTAATGTGCTGCCCAAATCCTAATTGCCTGGCTATCCACTCTCTTTCCGTAACAATTAGGACAATATTCGGCTGTCACCAAAAGATGGAGGGATAGCCAAAGGAAGAAGGACAAAAGTAAGACCCATGGCACTGTTGGAAACCACTGAAAAGGGGTTGTCACTTTCCTAGATAGCCAATAGAAGACTCACTCTTGTTGGTAGTCTATGGATTATTAGGATAATTCCACTTAATCTGTTATTTTGCTAATAGCAAGCCTTGCTCAAAGCTAAAATATAGTCATCTTTCCTCCCCCTTTGGATTAGGGAATGAATCTTTATCTTCTCCACTAGAACTTAGGAGAATGGGGAGTATTATCAAAGTTTGCTTTTGCTCTGTTCATAGGTTGTGAATTTGGGTCTTGCTGTAAAGGTCTTCTTATCTGACAAGACTCCTCCTTGCCTCATATCTGAAACCAATAAATGAGTTTTTAATCAAACCAACACACAAAAGAAACCATCATTATGCAATGTCAACTACAATGAAGGTTGATAGGTGGTGCAATGAAAGACTAAACAAAGGAAAAATTGAATCAGGGACGACTTCCCAGAGGACACAGCTTGTGTTGACTTTAAAGAGGGAATAGCATGGGGGAAATTCGTATTATGAAAGGACATGGTATTATCAGAGAACTCAGGGAACTCAATATTGCTATAGCAGGAAAGGATGGATGTGAAGGGAGATGAATCTAGAGAAAAAGTAAATGTCAGATCATGAAGAGCCTTATATGCCCTATAGAGAAGATTTATACTTGGCAAAGGAGAATCACAAAATATTTTTGAGCTAGAGAATGACTCAATAAGGTTTGTATTTTTAACATTTCTCTATTAGCAGTGTGGAGAACTGAAGAGAATGAAATAAGACTGAAGATGACTGTGATGAACCAGGTAGGACATGGTAAGATGCCTATTGGATATCCAGGTGGAAATTTTCTATAGGCAACTGGATATATAGGTATGGAGCTTAGAAGAAAGATTTGGGATCAAGATAAGTTTGAGAGCCTTATGTATGTAAATGGTAATGCTTTGGACTGCTCAAAAAGAGAGTACAGGACAGAGTCCAAGGTCATGATTAGAGCCTTGGGAAACAACATTGTAAGTTCCAGATGAGAAAGTGGAGCCAGAAAATGAGGTAAGAAGGAAAAGAAATGAACAAACAATAGCCAAAGGAGGGAAGATTTTCAAGCAGGGAGTGGTTAATATTTCATATGCTGTAATGCATTGCAAGATAAGAAAAGTATCCATTGGTTTGGCAATATGCTCACTGTTGTCCTTAGAACAGTATCAGTGCTAGATCATACCACATTGAGGAATGAACAGGGAATGAAGAAGCAGAGGCAAGCAGTCTAAAAGCACAGTTACAGCAGGAAGAAAGAAAATAGAATAACTAGAAGGAAAACCATAATTATGAGTTGTACATGAGGGAGACCAGAATCATTGTCAGGAAGTAGTACTCCATTGAAACTGTTGTTAAATGGATTCAAGCAAACTTTGAATGAGAGAGAGATTGACCAAAATAACTTTGGGGGGCGTGGCAGGGGACATACCAAGGAATTGAACACAGGGGCACTCTACCACTGAGCTACACCCCAGTTCTTTTTTATTTTTAGACAGGATCTCTTTAAAGTTTCTGGGGCTGGCCTCAAATTTGCAATCCTCCTGCCTCAGCCTCCTGAATAGCTGAGATTACATTTCTAGTTGCAACCAAAATATCTTCTGAGGCTTAAAGTCAGAGATTTTATGATTCCTGCTGATAAGAGTGGAGCTTCCAAATAAAGGATTTCTCAGGTTCATAGGAGCTTCCTAAAGTGCGAGGTTGAAACAGAAAAATTGAAAACTTAATGCACTTTCATTTGCTATAAAGAAATGATTGGACAGTATACTACAGTGACACAGCCACATCAATGTTTATAGCAGCTCAACTCACAGTAGCTAAACTATGGAACCAACATAGGTGCCCTTCAACAGATGAATGGATAAAGAAAATGTGGCATATATACACAATGGAGTATTACTTGCCATAAAGAAGAATGAAATTATGACATTTGCTGGTAAATGGAAGGATCTGGAGACCATCATGCTAAATGAAATAAGCCAATCACAAAAAACTAAAGGCCAAATGTTCTGATATGTGGATGCTAACACATAATGGGGGGGCGGGGAATAGAAGTTCAGTGCATTAGACAAAGGGGAATGAAGGGAGGGGAGGGGGATGGGAATAGGAAAGACAGTAGAATGACCTTCCTATGAAGACATAACCTTCCTATGTTTATGTATGAGCATGACCAGGGAAACTCCACATCATGTACAACCACAAGAATGGGAAGTTACGTTCCATGTATGTATAATATGTCAAAATATACTCTACTGCCATGTATAACAAAAAAGAAAAAAATAAATGATTGGTAAGTGAGAATGTGACAGTATGTGACAGAATTTGACAGAATTCATTTTTTGGCCTTTGGTTTTTATGTACAAACCACAAAACCTATGCTAAGGTAGGATACAAATTATTGTTCTCCTTTGATTTGTTCTTAATTGGCATATAGATTACATTTTTCAAATCCCTCATAGTGGGCCTGAGGGCGTAACTCAGTGATAGAGTGCTTACCTAGCATGGGTGATGCCCTGGGTTCATTCCTCAGCACCACTAGATAAATAAATATATAAATAAATCCTTCATGGTAGCAATTTATTGACAGAGTTAAAGCAAGTCAAAATGTTATGGCCTATAATTTAGCATGGTTCCTATTAAACAGATTTTCTCCCAAGTACATCAAAACATCTTAAACATCCTCAAATCATGGGCTTGGAAGGTATGTAATTAAAACCAAGAGTTCAAAGACTTTCATGACCATGTTTATTGCATTACTATTCATAATAGCTAAGATATGGCATTAACCTAGGTGCCTATCAACAGGTGAATTGATAAAGAAATGTGGTATATATATACATACCCAATAGATTATTATTCAGTCATAGAGAAAAATGAAATCCTGAATCAATGGAGCTAGAAGACATTAAGTAAAATAAGCCAGACACAGAAAGACAAGTACTGCCTGTTCTCCCTCATATGTTAAAACTAAAAAGAGTTGACCTGAAAGTAGAGTAGTGATTACTAGGAACTTGGAACATAGGTGTGGGGAAAGGGTAGTTGGATATGATCAATCCATGCCGTATGCATATATGGAAATATCACATGTAACCCCACTAACATGTATAAATAAATAAAAATAAAATCATTTAAAAATAAAAATAAAACTGGGAATTCAACTACTCATGGATGATTCATATATTCTGCTAGCAAAATATTTACTGAATATCTAGTATGAACCAGACATTGTTCTAGTCATTAGATGTCAACAAAAAAATAGATAGGTCTGCGAAATTCCTTTTGGAATCTGATCAACACCATCAGAAAACTGCCTTCATTTCCAAAATATTTGGATTTGTGAGAATTTCTATTCCAAGACTATATTTATCTTACTGTATTAAAATATGGCATATTAGAGCTAGAGGGCCCTTAAAGATTATAGCCTATCCTATCTCATTTCATAGATGGCATATTTGAAATTATGAGAATTTTAAAATGCAATTTTTAACTACTAGAGCCAGAGTTGAAACCCAGAATTCCTCAATTGAATCAGTAATCGTTCTACCAATGAAAATCCCATCAATAATACCTCTCCTTTCACCAATGCCCACATTTACCTCTAACTCTTTTGACTCATTTTCCAATCATCATGTCTGCAGTTTCCTCTAAAATGAACAGAAAAGTATCTACAATCCATAGTTTCTTGATCTAGATTTAAAACAGAGCTTAGCAAACACATCTTATCAATTCGGCCATCATTGGGAGGTTAGGGTGAAGGTAGTTGGCAAAGATTGTCTAGCTTTAAGCATTTAGTTAAAATGTCCAAAATTCCCCAAATATTGGTGATGTTTTATTTCCATTGTCTGGCTGCTAGGGAGGATAAAGTGTTGTCTTAAAATTTCTATTCAGAATTTTAATTAAATTGTGGCCTGTGGCAAAATAGAAAGACATTAACATCAAATGCTAGTGTCTCTTTGTTTATTTTATGGGCTCTCATCTCTGACTAGTTCTTGCTGAAATAATTAAACGTCTTTTCAGCAAATGGACTGTTCAGGCTGTTTAGTTTAATGTTTCTCATAACCTGGCAAGTATGTGCTTTATAATTCAGTTGATTTCTGTTCTTGCCCACCCCTACCCCCACACAGTTTCACCCTTTCTCCCCACATAGGCTGGCCTGAAGATTTCTGTGGATCAGAATGGCACGAATGCATCTGAAGGTCAAAGCCTCTTCACACAGACTGGTGGAGATTGTTAAAGGCTGAATACATTAGATTTGACATTAATGGGTCAGGGGCACTTCTAAATCGAAATTGATGAAAATGGGGAGTACCAAAGTTTAGTCAATAAGGCCTCATGGTCTTTGAATGATACCTAAAATTTCATTTTTACTGATTGATTGTATTGCAGGAAGGGAAAATTACTTTAGAATGGAGGATGGGACAGAGGAATTTACCTGAGGCACAAAGGGGGAGATGCTATTCTTCTATCTAGGAAAAACCATTATGGACTTTCAGTAATAAAAGTGAAAGCCCAAAGCATAGGCCAAAATGTGATTTAGTCAAAGGGTTCTAACTGCCAACAAAATGAAGTAGAAAATGCATCTTTCTAGAGACAAAGATTATTATGCTAGTGCAAAATTATTCTTGCTTCCTCTGAATAGAGCCCCCAAATTAGGAGATGGAAAGGAGGTGCACAAAGAAATGATTGAAAACCAACTCTGGAATGATAATAGATAACCTCTAATGCATGCCATGTTCATCCATGCATGGGACTAAGTGCCTGCTATGGTTTGAATGTTTAAAATTCATGTGAAAATATAATTGCCATTGTGATTATATTAAGAGGTGGGAAATTTACCAGGAGTGGTGTTTCAAGCTTATATTCCCAGCTACTCAGGAGGCTGAGACAAGATGATCAATGGAGCCCAGGTGTTTGAGGCCAGCCTGGACAACATAGTGAGACCCTGTCTCCTAAAAAGAAAAAAAAGAGGTGGGACATTTCAGAGGTGATTAAGTCACAGAGGTTCTGTCCTCAGGAATGGATTAATACTATTTCTTGGGAGGGGGTTATTTATCTCAGGAGTAAGCTCCTGAGAAAAGAAGTTTGGCTGGCTGGCTCTCTCTCTCTCTCTCTCTCTCTCTCTCTCTCTCTCTCTCTCTCTCTTATTCTCTTATATGTGCTCTCTCACCATGTGATGTCTTCTGCCATGTTTTGATGCAGCAAAGAGGCCCTCACCAGACAGGTCTCTTTAGTCTTGTATGTCCCAGCCTCCAGAACCATGAGCCAAAAATTGTTTATAATTGTTTTTAATGTTTATAATATAATAATATTATAGCAGCAGAAAACAAACTAAGATAGTACCTTTATCCATGATTTCATGTCATCTTTTCTCTTGTCTATAGTCTCATGAAATAAGAATATTTAATCTCTTCATTTAGCAGAGCTGAAAATTGTAGTTTAGTGATATTATATGACTGCTGAAGTTCTCATAGCTACTAAGTGGCAAAGCTGACATACATATATGGCATGCCCTATTCACCTACCACGGAAAGGGAAAAAGAGTGTAGACGTTTAAAGTCTAGGCATATAATCTCTTAGGCTCACTTCATCCGAGTTAGTGATGGTGATAATACTGATAATAGGCTGACAAATATTGGATACTTATTAATTGCCAAACATTGTGTTAAGCATTTTAAACAAGTCAGATCATTTGCTTCTCATAACATTTTGGGGAAAATATTTTTATTTACCCTACTTTACAAAAAGAAGATGTTTTCAAGATAAACCTACTATCCCAAGTTATATAGCCAAAAAATGGAAAAGCTGTGGAGTAAGAGTATCCCCCCGACAACATGATGGGATACCAGGGCCTAAGGAGACAGCAAGCTATAAGGACATAACCCATAATGGTATGAGGCCCAGAATCTTTTGAAACCCTGAAATTTTATATTGAATATTCACATTGTTTCCAGTCAAGCATAGTGTAGCATGCCTGCCATCCCAGCTACTCCAGAGGCTGAGGGAGAAGGAATAAAAAGTTCAAAACCAGCAGCCAAAGGGAAGAATGAAATTATGTTATTTGATGGTAAATGGATGGAACTGTAGAACATCATGCTGTAAGTGAAATAAGACAGACTCAGAAAGTCAAGGGTTGACTTTTTTCTCTTATATGCAGAACCAATTAAGGAAAAAGTAATAAAGGGAATTTCTCAAGGTACTCAAGATAGGTTAGATCAGTGGAGTACAAGGAGAAGGGAGGAGGAGAGGGAAAGATAAAGAACTGGGGAATGAATTTGACCAAATTATACTAGGTGCATGTATGAATATACCACAGTGCCTTCCAATTTTATATATAACTATAATGTACAAATTTTTAAATTATATAAAGTAGAAGGAAGACCAATTAGAGGAAAAGATTTAGGGAGAGGGAGGATGTGAGAGAAAGCGAGAATGTGAGAGAAGGTGATAATGCTGAGGATTGAAATGGAGGAAAATATGTTATATAAATTTATTAATATGTCAAAATGAAACCCACTATTATGTCTAACTATAATGCACCAAAAAATGAGAGAAGGGTCCTGCTCTCTAGTATTTTTGTGAAGAGTTGTTTTGAGTTAGTAATATTTGTTTCTTATGTATTTCATAGAATTTATAAATGAAGTCAACAAAATGGAGAAATTTTGGTGGAAATATTTTTTAATAAAAGTCAAATAAGTGTAAAAAAAAGTTCAAAACCAGCCTGGGCAACTCAGTGAGACCCTGTCTCAAAATATGAAATAAAAAAGAGTTGTGAATGTAGTTCAGTGGAAGAGGGCTTGCTTGGTATATGCAAGGCCCTGGGTTCAAATATTTGGGAGCCAAATATTATTTTTACATTGCTCCCTATTCTATACTATTGCCTATCCTGGAAAAGTAAGCCTTAGGACATGTATGCCTTACTCAGTGGAGATGTTAATAGTCAAGAAGTGTTTGGTGAAGAAATGAATGAATGAATGAATGAATAACATCTATCTATTCAGTAGTTTTCAATTTCTCTCTTCTGTGTCTCCATTTCTCTATGATGAATTGAATCCTTTCTTATGAGTTTTGAATGCACTGAAATTTTGAATAATTAAAGGTAGCAAGGAAAATGACTTATTTGTGCATACAAAAATAGGATGTACAAAAATATCTAAATGGGAATGGCTTTCCCCAGGCTCTCATTGTCTCAGAAAGTGGAAATATGTTGTGCAGACTAAGCATCTAAGGAGGGAAAAAATTTTAAGAATGCCAAGAGGAAGGATGGAAGAGAGCTAAAAGAGAATCAATATTTACTAAGTGCCAATATCAAGGTTTTATATGCTCTAACTCATGTAATTCTTGCATTATCTGAGGAGGTATTATATTACATTACTCAGGACGCAGGCATCATCATCTCTATTTTATAAATAAAAAAAACTGAGACTCACAAATTACTTGCCCAGATTCACACAGGAAGTGGTAGAGTTGGGGTTCCATCTCTGCTTTGACTCTGAACACTTTCTAGAACACTCATTGACTCTTCAAATAGAAAGTTGAAAATAGAAAAGCATTTTAATTGAGTGAGGAAAAGAAAGAATTTCAGGCTTAGAAAGAAAAATATATGGCAAAGAACTTGAGGAAAAGCCCAAACCAAGAAAAATGAGGCTGTAGGATACAGGAATACAGGGTTTAAATGACTGAGATAATCTTTATGAAGAAGCAAAGCATGAACTCTAATTCTCTGTTACTGGTATTTCCTCACTTGGTAATTGTAGTAACTCAATCTGGAGCAAAAGAGTGACAGCTATAGCCAGGAATACAGATAAGAGCAAGCCATGCAGTATGGTGTGAGGAGATGATATTTCCCCAAGGCCACACTGCTCAGACATTTCCCCAGGCTTTGAATGGCAGAAGGGAATGGCAGGCTTGCATCCCACTCACAATATTTACACCCTCATCCCTTTTGACTTTATTCCTGATATTCTGGTCTTGAATATACAGCTACCAACAATTAGTTTTTTGGGGCCTCACAGCTTTCAGTTTTCTCTTTTAACAAAATAGATATTTACTTTCTTACAGTTCTGGAGGCTAATGTCAAAGATCAAGGTGTTGGGAGGGTTGGTTTATCCTTAGGTCTCTCTCCTTAGCTTATAGATAGATGTCTTCTTCCTCTGTCTTCACATGGTCTTTCTTCTGTGTCTGTCTCTTTAAGTTTTTCTGTCAAGATTGTAGTAAGTCATGAAAGTCAAATATGAACCTAGAAAAGTAAACACTGTTCCTTCCATTTCAAATACCCACTTCACTTGTGTTTTTCTAGGTCCTCCAAGAAATATATGTGAAAATATTATTAGGGGAAATGCTCTTGTGATAGAAAAGAGGAAGAGAGCCATGATGGAAGTCTAATCCTAAGTGAGGGGAAGAGGAGAAAGACAAGGTTGAGTGGAAGCCTTCTGCAAATCCTTGAGCCAATGTTGGCCAACAAAGGAGTCCACGTGTCTTCTAGGAATGAATCTGTCTTAGTATTCCGACAGTACTCAATCATAGGAGGTGACAGCCCACGGGAAGTGCCATAACACAGCAGCTAAGGCCCTAGGTCAATTATACTCCCTACTTTAGGGTGTCTCCCAGGCATATTTTAATGGCCCTCACATAACCACTGCCTCCTGTATCATTTCTGCTTCTACAAATCTTCTCTCAAGCATTACTATCTCAAGGAAGCCTTTCTTGATCCCAACCCTCCATCCTCAATTGAAGTAAATATACTTTTATATGCTTTCATGAAACCATATTCCTTTCTTTCAGAAAACTTGTCTCAATTTGTACTTATATCTTCATCAGTATGATTATTAGATTAATAACTATGTATCTTGTTGATTTCTAAACCCCATGAAAGCACACACCATGACTATATTATTTCTTTGATTTATCTTCAGTTCCTATCACAGTGACCAACAGTAGGCTCTCAATGAATATATGTTGAATAAATAGATGTGAATGAACAAATATTAATGAAGAAATCTAAGTTAAATAATCAGTTATACTCCCATATTTACTGGAAACTATGTAAGACCCATGATTAGGATAAGGGAGATATAGCTTTAAGAGGTGGGAGCAAATATGTAGGTTTATTACCAAATCCAAGTCCTTCCATTCACTGCTTGAAAAGGGCTCAATGAATTGAGGGCCAGTTGTAGATGCAATAAAAAATATTCATTCGGTAAGCTAGAAAAACCAAGATTATGAACTAGAATTCTGAGGACAAAACAATTTAACTCAGCATAAGTTTTAATCTCTTTTTATCCTTAGGCAAAGGGGAAAGAAGAGTGGGGCTTAGGCTGGAATGGGCGTGATGACTGGAGACTTCTAGGTGCTGCTTCAGAGGTCCGGAATGGGACATTGCGAAACCTGGTGACTGGTACAGATGTAATCATAAGGTCACGATGCCTGTGTAAATCTTGAAAACATCTTAGTTATCCTTATCTTGGTGTCTTAAAGTGGGAGGAGAGAGATTAGGGAACTTTGGGGTACATCTATCTTCTACTGCCACTTCTGGACAAACATTCCCTAAATGACTAACATGTCTACATGCAGAGTGGAGCGAAAACAATCTGACCCAAGCTAAGGTAGCAAAGGAGGCAGATACAATATAAAGGCAGAAATGTCAAGCCTTTCACCCTATTTTTGTCATCCATCAGACACCTGCACAGATCAAAGTAAAAAGTCAGTGCTTTTGACAAAAGTGGCTTTCAAGTCTTTGAAAAATAACCTAGGTAACCATTAGCATCATAACCCACCTACCAGAGATGTTATCTATAGCAAAGTTAGTGGAAGACTAATCATATATTTCTCAGCCACATGAACTCCAAAATCAGTGATTTTTAAAGTCAACTAAAAGCAAGTGAAGCTAGAGGGTTTATTCAGTTTTTTCTTGGTTGCAGGTTTAAGATAAAATGGAGACAGAAGATTCTCAAACTGACATGAGTAAATACAAGCTGTGGCTGGCACCTGCTAGGCCTAACTGACTGGGAATCATGCCAGAGACATTAAAGTAAAAAAGAAAGTATGGATGTGCTTGGGGAGAGAGAAGGTAATGAACATAAACCAAATGATCATCCCCTTACTAGATCAATCAGGTTACTCAAGGAAACATGGAATCATAATTGTAGCAGACACAAAAGGAGACAGAGAATTGGAAACCACAGCAAGACAGGAAACCAGCAACATGTGACTATGCAAAGGAGTTATCCATAGAAAGCCATCTTGTGTCAAAGACCATGTGTGGATCTTGGCCATGTTTTTGGCTCAGGTCTTCCCAAGTAGTACCCTGTAGTCTTAAAGGGACCACATTCTCTGGAGATAAGGGCTTAGATTATGGAGTACCTGTCATTGCCTAATATCATTTGTTGACAGTTCTACAATCCTCCAGGACCACCTGAAATTTCAGCTTTCTGAACCTCATCTTTCTACTCTCAAAAAGGGGAATAAAATGTAACCTCATAGGATTATTAGATTAGGATTAGAGAATAATATGAGATAATTTGTAATATTATGTGTTGGAGTCTAATGAGAGTCTTGAAAACTTTTAGTAACTGTATGCCAAAACTAAGAGAGAATAAAAATTAAAACAATCTTCCCAATGATTCCACTGATGGAAACAAATGACTTCAAACACATGAGATACACAAAATCTATACAAAGTCCAAGATACTTTGGAAAAGCTTTATTTAGTAAATGGAAAATTCAATATCTAGTTGACTCAGTAATTGGGCTGTAGGTCAGAAGACATAAAATCACAGAATTCTAGGATCTTTGAGTTGAGAGGATCCTTGAAGACTAGTCCACTTTGCTTAAAGGATGGTAGGGGAAAATATTTTTTTTTTGTCAAGATTCCAAGTATGTGTGCATCTTATATTTTTATTAATTGGAAGACCATTGCTAGAATACATTGTCTTCTTCTTAACTGGAGAAAAGTATGAATTTAACCCACAGGCAACTATAACAGGAATACAGCTCATTTCAGCCTGGGACTAGGGTATCAACTTATGTATATTTGTTAGAAAAGTCATGCTGTGACATTGAGGTAATTAGTCATTCAAAGCTGTTGAAAATCACATGAGCAGTTCATCTGTTCTGATTTCTGACTATAGTTCAGTAGTTATGTGACCCTAAAAATTCATAGTCTTGCTCTTTTCTGTCTCTTTTACTGATTCATTAAGTGAGGGTACTAACCTGCTAAATCTTTCTGTGTCTTTTTCATCATCTATAAAATTTGGGCTACAAAACCATAACTGTGTACAAAACCATTTTTACTTCATCAGTGTATTTCAGAACATAAAATACCACCTCCTCAGTTGAAACCATTTTTGTGTGTGTGTTAAAAACACATTAACTCTAAGGATGAACTTCAACTGAATTGACAATTATTTTTTTGGAGCTTAGTACAGTGGGAGCATAAATAGGAAAATATACAGTACCCATTCTAAAATGGTGATTCCCACACACTAGTCCATGGATTTGGACTAGTCCATGACAATGTTTTCACAAGTCCACGGCAAAGTTTAATGAAAGACAAAGGGAATAATAAAGAAAATGTTTCATGATTCTAAATTCATATTCAATTTAAAAGACATTCCTTTATTAAAAGTTTATTATGAGATTTTCCTCTCCACTTTCTATGACACAGAAATGTTATTTATTTTATTATGGCAGCTTTCTCTTTTTAACATCCTCACTTAGCAAAAAAAAAAATGAGGCAACTGCAGGTTAGTCTACAATCTACATATTTCTGTTAATTTTGTTGGTCTATTAACTCAAAATGTATGGGAACTACTAAATCACTAACAACCTACTTAAGGAATATGATTAATCCAGTTTATAGTTCAGTTGAGAAAAATGCTTACATTTATTATTTATAAGTTTCTGTTCTGGGAATTGTTTGTATTTATAATTAGAAGTTCCAAAAAAAGAAAACAGATTTTAAGCTCAAGCTACTGCTAAAAACAAAAGGAACAAAGCCAATAACAACCAAATGGTGCCTGGCACATAAAGACCCTCAATAAATATTTGTTGAATAAGTAAATAAATTAGCAGATGAAACAAATACAGTTAAATAAGACTTAGCCAGTAGCTTCTTTTTAAAAATATCCTGATGAGCAAAAGGAAATTTCTACTCTTTGGACAAAATAACATGGAAAGATGGTTTCTTTTCAATTAAAGATAACTCAAGAATAGTATACCTTCAGCCCAAGAAAGGCCCATAATTTATTTTTCCCTCTTGCCAAGAGGAAGTAAAAGAGGACAAAGACGACTGAAAATACTTTGAAAATTATTTAGACTCATAGAAGGACAGAGAAAAGAAATCACTCAACCTATTCCCTTCAATCTAGATAAGGATATAGACTAGGAGAAACTTGCCCAAGTTACCCATGCTTTGGAGTTTGGAACATAAGAACAAAACTCGAGATGCTGCTGTCATCTAGCAACAGAATACCCTAATTGCAGGGGAGGGGAGGAAATATTAGGCATTATTTGAAAGATCTCTTGAATATTCAAACTACAAATTTCAAAGTTTATATATACTTTCAAAGGTCAGAGGAAACAGAGACATAGAGGTAGGAAAAATTCAAATTAGAATTTAGAGAGGAGGAAAAGTTATTCTGAGAGTAGTGGGTTGCAGATGAGCAAGGGTCCACAGACAAGAATGAGTATGAAGCACAGGAGCCCACCAAACCCACAGGTTCCACATTGGTTGATTCAACCATCCTCAGTGAACATATTTTTTTTAAAGCGCGTTTGTTCTGAACATAGCCTTTATTTCTTATCATTATCCCCTAAACAATACAGTATAAGAGAGCATTTACATTGTATTTGATATTCCATGTAATCTAGAGATTTGTTAAATATATAGGAGGTTGTATATAGATTATGTACAAATACTACAACATTTTATAGAAAGGACTTCAGCATTCTTAGATTTCAATACCCATCCTGGAATCAATCTCCAACAAATATTGAGGGACAACTATATTGGGTGCATTTTGTAGTTAGCTTTTTCACATCACTGTGACCAAAAGACCTGACAAAAACTACATAAAGGAGTGAAAATTTATTGGGAGCTCATGGTTTCTGAGGTCTCAGTCCATAGATGGCCATCTCCATTGCTCTGGGCCTAAGATGAGGAGACCATAATGATGGAAAGGTGTGAAGGAGGGAAGCAGCTCAGGACATGACAATCTAGAAGCAGAGTTCTGTTCACTATGAACAAAATATAAACCCCAAAGGCATGCACCCAGTGATGGGCCTTCTCCAGCCATACCCTACCTGCTTATAATTAGTACACAATCCATATCAGTGGATTAATCCACTGATGAGGTTAGAGCTCTCATAACCTAATGACTTTGCCTTTGAAAATTCTTGCTTTGTCTAATGCATGAGCTTTTGGAGGACAACTCATATCTAAACCATAATAGCCATGTTGAGGAGCAGTGGATATATCTCCTGCTTCAGGGTTTTTCCTTTCATAGCATTCATCAACCCCACATTAGCAAAGAGCTTTTACTATTGTCCTGTTACTAAGAAATGGAAATAGACTTGCTCAACTGAAACTCACATTAAAAATAATATCCAGGGGTTGGGGAGATAGCTCAGTTGGTCGAGTGCTTGCCTTTGCCTTGTAAGCACAAGGCCCTGGGTTCGATCCCCAGCACCCAAAAAAAAAAATAATAATAATATCCATACTGGGTGTGGTGGCACATTCCTGTAATCCCAGTTACTCAGGAGGCTGAGGAAGGAGGATTGTAAGTTAAAGGGCTGGGAAACTTACTGAGACCCTGTCTCAAAACAAAAATAAAAAGGGCTGAGGATGTAGCTCAGTGCTAGAGTGAGCCTGGGTTTAATCCCCAGCACTGAAAAAAATTATATCCAAGATATTACAAAGATACACTGACAAAATACAAAATAGTGTATTTAAAAGAACATTTGAGGCAGTATTATTTGTAGTAGCAAAGGAATGGACACAACCCAGATGTTCATTAATAAAGGACTAATTGATTATGGAAAATTCACACAATGGGTACTATACAGCTGTTAAAAATGAAAGAATGAGAAAGGTTTCTATATACTCATATGGTACACCTCCAAGATCTCTTATTAGGGGAAAAAAGGTAAAACAGTATTCATAATATGTCATCTTTTGAACAGCCTACCATAAAGGAAAACACATGCACACATCTACTTACATATATTTGCTTATACTTTCAAAACAAACTAAGGATTGTTAAAATAATAACTATCAAGATAGTTATCCATATGGGGAGGAGATAAGGTGCATAGAACAGGGATGGCCTTGAGGCTTCTTTACATACACCTTGTTATATAGTATGATGATGAAACAAAATTAAACAAAAATAAAAAATTCCTAACAATAATAAACTAAACTGATATAAATGAACCTAATTTTACACGACATTGGTGACAAACCCACATAGAACAAAAATTATTTCAATTTGAATTTAAGATAGAATTTTGATTTTAGATCCTTTATTGGACATACACTCAGAACACAGAGAACTGCAAAGAAATTTTAAACTGCATTTAGCAGTTTTATTGTTAATGGTCATATTGTCATTTTTACTTTGGAACTATTAAGTAACTATGTTAATGTTATTAAGAACAAGAATGGTCAAACTAAGAGAATGATATGAGTATAAATTCAAAAAAGTTAAGAAAAAAATCCTGTAATCTTAAATTTGAATTGGAACTATCACTACAAACTCTTTTTTTTTCTTTTCTTTTAAGAAAAAGCAATTACTAGTTCTAATAATTGACAATACCTAGATTCAATGAGTATCTAATAGCAATGAGTACCTCTGGCACAAATATGGTAATCTCTGAATACCATTCCCCACTAAACAAAACCATAACTCATTGGAGGAATGGCTGATTCCAGGTCTGGGGCAGAGAATGTACTGGATGAACCAGGAATGTCTTCTTCTTCTAGAAAGCAAGTAAGTTATCAGCAACTACTGTGATCATGTCAACAGGTCTCAAGAACCAATTTGAAGGGGATAATTTGGGTATCAAATGAAAAATCACTGACACTCATTGAAATTTGTCAAATACATAAAAATCCACAAATTTATAATGATTTATTATGAACTCATGAGTCATTATTAGAGTTTACCAGGACACAATCATGCAGAAAATTTTTAAGTAAAAGGCAACAATCAACCAGTTGTCTTACCTTTCTCATAAGAACTGCATTTCAGAATAGCCATATAGCTAATGAGGAATATTTCCTTTTTATCAAAGAATTACAGGTAATAAATGCAGAAGAAATGACAGGATTGGAAAATCACCAATCTTCAACCCCTAAAGAAATAACCAGTTTAGGCAATGATCATCAGTGGATGCTAAAGTCATTAGATTAAAGGTCAATGGGACATTTTCTAATACAAGAATCAGGTTGCTACCACCTGAAACCCACTGATCAATCTTAACATTATAAAAAGTGAGACACTCAGACATTATAAACCTCCTGATGTGAGACAATAAGGAATAAATACCACTACCCAGGAGGGATTCATGCCTTAAAAAGTGAACCTGAATCTAATCAAAATCTCTAGAAAAATGATTATCAAAAAAGCAGAGTTTTATTTGTATTTGATGAAGGACTATAAGAGCAAAACAATTCTCAGAGTTGTGCCCATTTGACAGTCCCCAAACCCATTCCTACAGCTCAGTCTGCCCAAACTCTGGAACAAATTCTGTTGATTCATTAAGAAAAAATTAAGAGCCTGTTTTCCATAACTCAGGTAACTGCACGTCATCAACCTGCTGGTTGCCTCTGCTGTAACATCATGTGTTTACCCCAGATCCAATTAGTGGTTGTCAGTTTGGTCCCCACATCTCAGTTCCTATTTGGTTAATTTGCCCACTGCCTCAGCTTCTCTGAAAGAAGGGGTTTGCTTTGATTTTACCCGACTAGGACCCTGACCTTGTTCCCAGCTCTGTGACTGAGTCTCTGTCTCTGACAACCCTATTTGCACCCTTGGGTCTTGCTCATACCCAGGCTGCCTGTTTTTTAATTTCTTGCTATCTTACTGAGGATTTCTCTCTTCCTTCCTTCCTTCCTTCCTTCCTTCCTTCCTTTTTTTCTTTCTTTCCTTTCTTTCTTTTGTTTTCTTTTCTTTCCTTTTTTTTGGATGGAAGGGTCTTGCACATACCAGGCAAGTCTTTGCCATTGAAGTACATCCCAGCCTCTTCTGAGTATTTCTTGACTAAAATCTTGTGTCAATTTGACCCAATTGTTTTAAGATTTGGACTAAATATCATGCCATATGTTGTTAATTCATAACATTTTAAGGCAGGTTGGTGACATTATTCCTGTTTTGAAATGTAATGAAATCAGCCTGTGAAACAGTTATTTCTAGCCCCATATCACATTTAGAGTAGCACCTCCATAAGAATTCTCATTCTGTTCCTCAAATGAGGAAAAGTAGACTCGGCCTAGAATTCTGCTGCAAGTTAGCTGGCAAATGATTCCATTCTCCCCAAGTCCTTAATTCCTCCCCTACCTTTTCTCTGTCACTCTGCGCCTTCCCAACCATCTGTTCTTTCTCCATTCCACTCTACCCATGCTCTGATGGGAATGCTTCTTCCTCTTCCTTTAGCGGCTTTGGCAGCCATATCAATCTCCCAGAGGCTGCTTTGACTATGTGGTTATACTCTTCTATGTTTTAATGCTTTTTATTTTAAAGGAAAACCATCCAGAAGTATGGCTTAATGAATTCATATAAAGTAGCATTTTTCTGGTACTAGAGATTGAACTCGAGAGCACTCTACCACTGAGTTACACCCACAATCTTATATATATACATATACATATATATATGTATATATATACATATACATATATATATATATGTATATATATATATATACATATATACATATATATATATTTTTTTGAGACAGGGTCTCCTTAAATTGCCCAGGTTAGCCTTGAACTTGCAATTCTCCTGCCTCAGCCTCCCAGGCTGCTGGAATTACAGGTGTGTGCCCCTGCACCTGACTTAAATCAACATCCTTAAAACTAGCTGGGCGATGTGGTGCACACCTGTAATCCCAGCGGCTGAGGAGGCTGAGGCAGGAGGTTCACGAGTTCAATGCCAGCCTCAGAAATTTAGCAAGCAATTTATCGAGACCCTGGCTCAAAATAAAATATAAAAAAGACTTGGGATGTGGCTCAGGGCTTAAGTGCACCTGAGTTCAATCCATAGTACCAAAAAAAAAAAAACTATTATTAGGTAAATACATAGATCTTTGTCATTCACCCCAGAAGCCCATTCCATGAGCATTGCCCAGATCACAAGTCTCCCATTCTTTACTCACATGTAATCAATTCTTTGCTTTTTAAAAAAATAGTTTTATTGCCTAAATGTGCATTCGTAGACACTTTAGTCTTGCCCATTTTTAACATTAGATATATCTGTCTTTAAAGTCTTTTTATTTATATATTCTCCCTCCATTGCTCTCTTTACCTTATGACATATTTGTTGATGAACCCAGGATATTTGACTAATAGAGTTCCCCAGTCTGCATTTTGCTGATCATTATGCCAATCATTTGATATTTTATTGAATGTAACTTTGCCTTCCCCTCTTTTCACCTATCTTATAGGACAGGCTTGCTGCTACAGTAGCTCTGTGGGAGATTTCACTCCACTCTCCAGCATGACTGACTGAAAGAGGTCAGATCCCTTGCTCCCAGCTCTGCCAGCAGTGTTCCATCTGGCTGATGTGGTTAGCTGATATCTAGAGCTCATCCATGTGCCTCTAGTGTCCCCCTCATTCTCTTCCTTCCTCTTGATGAGAGGTGCATTTTTACTCCTGAGACCAGGAAAAGTAGAAAATGAAGCATCCAGAATACCATTGCCTCTTGGGATTCAGAGAATCTCATTCCTTCCCATCACTGGCCAATTTCTAGTGGTGCATTTGGGGATTAAGCAAATAATACAAAAATGTGAATAAATACCCCAACTGAGGTCCTAAATGTGGGCCAGGTCTGCTAAGATCCTGAGGACCTAATATATTTAAAAATATTTCATACGTTTAAGTGTACTTTATAAAGCTCAAAAAAAGTTTCAAATCAGTATTTCAGTCTATAGGTTTAAACTGGTTATTTTTAGGCCCACTTCAAACCCTAATCAAATAGAGCATTGTTTCCATGGAAAATCAAACTCCACATTCCAAACATACAACTTACAAAATATGGAATAGACCTTTTTATAAGTTTGAGGGATATCCATGTGGACAACTGTAGCATTTTAGATTCCAGTTTACATAAGTTGGAACCTGAAATTATCTTCTCAAGATCTTTCCTTAAACACTTAATTGTTCTTACTCATGAATATCTCCTTAAAAAATTATAAAAAATATAATTTTTTATCTGTACTCAAATAACAGAAAATAATGATTCACTTACTGTGATATAAAAGGAAGACCAGGAAGGTTTTTGCTTCCGGCAGCTAAATAGCCAAATTCTGACCACCATAAAGAAAGTCAAATATTTACCACCCCATAACAGCACTAGAAACCAGTACAGTTATTAGACAAGCTGAGCATCTCTCCAGGGAAAACAACGCCTTCCTCCAAGTCTTCTAAAATTCCAAGCAATATATGGAATTATTTAGGACTTAACTATGAATCAGTGGCAGCTGGAAAATTTTTAGATTTTGAAACATGATAGTCTCCATTTGCTTGCGTCCGGTTAACAGTTTCTGTTCCACTTTAAAGGCATCACATCAAAGATAGAGGCAAAATATAATAAAAAAAAAAATTGGCTTCATTCTGGAGTCCCATGATACTTCAGTTTTCTTACATTTATTATAAATTAAACTGGGCCCAAAAACAATAAACTCATTTTGGAGACCTTTAAAATAATCCAAATAAAACTATTTAGCCAGGATTCATTTATATTCATAATTTCAGGACATTCTGATTTGATAATATGTGTTACATACTATGCAGTAATGGTTAAATCAAGGGGTCTACTGAGGCTTGAGCCTCACATAAGAGAGCTGCAATTTAAAGTGGCATGGCCTTTGAGTACTATAGCAACAGCACCTGCTATCTTACTTTAATAAGACCCAAGAGATATTCTGGAGGTTTCTATTTCACTAAATATTCACTTCAAGATCTAGCTCTGTTTAATATTCTTATAATGTGAGAAGGGAGAAAGAGACCTTAGCAAAGTTAGAAAGATAGAAAATTTGCTATGGGAATACCAGACAGTCCAAAAGAAAATGCTAGGATGGCAATATAAATATGTCATTCTTTCCCTTTCTAAATATGTTATTATAACAAATAATACAAAAATGTGAATTGCAAAAGACTATTCATTATGTATATATATTTAATAATTTAAGATTTCTAGTATATAAAACCTCATCTGTGCACAAAAAGAAAACTTTATAACTTTAATTATATATTCATTTAAAATATATAATTCATTTAAAATATATAATTTATGAAAGATAGAAGTGACATAATATTTATTATCAAAATACAAAGGATACAAAGCTAGGATTTTTAAACTAGTAATTATATAGGAGAGTTTAACAAAAGTTACAGTTTTTCTAATGAATATTTATATAATCTTATACACAAATTTTCAAAAATACATATTTATTTCAAGTGCACATGGAACAGTTATAAAATTTGACTCTGTAATAGGCAATGAAGCAAAGAATCAATATCCTTACTGACCTCATTAGAAAAAAATAAGAAAACATACTACATTGGAAATGAAGAATATTTTTAAATGATTCTTTGGCCAAAAAGAAAAAAGAAAAGAAATCACAATGGAAATTAGTTAATGCACAAAACTGGAGTGAAAATATCATGTATCAAAACCTGAGGGAGGGGTTAGGGATATAGCCTAGGGGTAGAATATTTGCAGGGCCTCCATTCACAGCCCCAGTACCACCACAATTATAAGAACAAAAACAACAACACCAGAGAACTACAGCTAGACCAGTAGTTACAAGTTAATTTATTCGTCAAATACTAATCTGAGAAAGATCTAGAAATTAGTGAACACATTATAGAACTCTAGAAAGTAGAAAAACAAGGAGGTAACAAAGATTGCAAAAGTTAATAAAATAAATTTTTTAAAAAATATTAGTAAAAAGGTATAACAAAACCAAAAGCTTATTCTGTAGTTACATTAATAAATTGTAGGAAGAGATTTAGCAGAAACTTTGGGCATCTAAAGCACTTAGCTGATTTTGCCCTTGGGTTATTTCATGACATCTGCCAAGTCTTTGAAAAGTAATGTAAAGCTCATTATACAAAGATTAGAGTCTGGGACCTTCCCAGGAAAAGGGGTCCAAAAAATATTTATGATGTTCGATAAAATAGAGAAAAAAATGGAGAAAAGAGATAAAAAGATGAAGAATTCCACCACTGAATTGAAACATATACACACACATCTAAGTTAATATTCAAAAATTGAAAATTTGCATTAAAAGATGTAAGGTAAGGAAGATAAAACAACACTGCCAGTATATTCAAATCATATGAATGGATTATCTGCCTAAAAGGAACTAATAAGACATATCAGAATGGTGTTGGGTAAAAAAAATATATATGAAAATAGCCACTGCATTCCCATTTGTTAAGAGCAAACAGAATGAATTAAGCAGAAAATAACCTTTCTAAAATAGCAACAAAATTATAAGATATTTCTATACTACGAATATACCCCACGGAATTTCACCTTTATGTACATCTATAAAACACCAATAAATAAATAAATAATTAGGAAGATCAGTAGAGTAGAGGAAGAGGAACAGGGGGAGGGGAAAAGAAAGAACTGATATATTTGATTTATTGAAAAATAAAATATATGCATTTATAAAAATGAAAATAGAAACTACAGATCAAGAGAAAGTATTTACCATCCACATAACAAAAAATGTATATGAAAATATATAAGAACTTCTAAAAATCATTAGCAATTCAATAGGAAAATGGGCAAATAGTAATAGCTAACATGAGTTGTATAATATTTATCAATACTGTTCTAATCGCTTTACACATATTACCTCATCTAATCCTTAAAGAACTTAGATAGTCAATTCATAGAGAAGGAAACTCAAGTGACCAATAATTTAAGAAAATATACTCAAATTCACCAGTGAGTATTAACACATGATTTTTTTCGGTTTTTCGTTTGTTTGTTTTGTGTTTTGTGGGGTTTTTTTGTTTTTGTTTTTGTTTTTTTGTTATTTTGGGTTGTTTTTTTTTTTTTTTTTTTTTGTGGTGCTGGGCATTGAACCCAGGGCCTTGTGCTTGCAAGGCAAGCACTCTACCAACTGAGCTATCTCCCCAGCCCAAAACATGATTTTAAAAGCAGAAAAACTAAACTAAAATGAAAAGATATTTCCTAACTATTACCTTGGTGACCATTATAAAATCTGATAATATCAATTTTGATGAGAATATGAAATTATATATCACTGGTAGGTTTAATACACTGGTGAAATTACTTTAAATTAGTACAATTACTTGGGAGAGCAATTTGTTGGTATCTGATAGAATAGAAGATGCACAATTCCACTCCAGTATATTCCCTAGAGAAATTCTTGCACAATTCCCAATATATAAAAATGTTCCTTGCAGCAATAGGAAGGAAGGAAGGAAGGAAGGAAGGAAGGAAGGAAGGAAGGAAGGAAGGAAGGAAGGAAGGAAGTCCATCAATAAGAAAGAAGATAAATGGTGGCATATTCATACAGTGGAATTTCATTTTATAGTAATTAATAAATAAAGCTCCATGTATCTTCAGGAATGAATTTAATAACACAGTGGTGATCACAAGCAAAAAATCCTAACATACTAAAATGTACAATGATGTAAAATGTAAAATGATTGAATTAATTAAAAAGGATCATTTTCCTTGATTTTCTTCCAGAAACATTGTTAACTTCAGTCTTCCTGTGTGTACTGCTCTCCTACAGATCTATCCTTATTCCCAGCACAATCCAGATGTTTCCAGCCTGGGTGTTCCCAAGAACTTTCCCCTTCTGTGTGCATCCTTCCCTTTAATAGTTAGAAAAAAAGTATTTTGATCCTCTATTCCAAGTACTGTGGGAAGTCTCTTGCTCTTTCCCACAGCTAATATTTACTGTGCACTGAATTATGTGTCTGGCATTGTTCCAAATATTTTACGACCATTATCTCATTTAATCCTCACAGTGGCTTTATGAGATAAGTTCCATTTTTATCCCCACTTTCAAGATGAGGAATTGAGGCTCAAGAGGTTAACTGACTTCTTTAAAGGCACTCTGCTACTAAGTAGTGCCCCCAACCACTTGGCCTAATTCCAGAACTCTGAAATTTCAATTTCTTGTTTCCACTAAGCTCTTGGTCTTAGTAACATCTTGCTTTCTGTTATTCTTTTCTCTGGGTCATATAGACCTAAACATAGAATGCAGTTCTTTTCTACTAATTCTCCTGAATACCACTATCAAAAGGATATCACATCTAGAAGTCTTTTGAAAGTAGGGTATCACATTATTCACAATATAGTAAACAACTTAAAATGGAATATTATACATCCTTAACACCCAATGCCCCTTAACACCATAATGTTATGGTGTTATGTCCCATAACACCAAATGTCTCTTTGTTCATCTTTATTCCTCATGTGTCCTTCATATTGTATTTCTCCTTTCCCTTCTTCTCTTCTCTATCCCCCTCTCCTATTCTCATTTCTTTACCTCCTTACATCACCTCCATTCAACTCCCATATTTCAAAGTCATCCATTAGTACAGTGAGGAACTTTAAATTTTTAATTTTATTCTCCACTTTCAAACAATACCCAAGGCTGGGGTGAGGGATGTAGGACTCATCATTCAAACTCATGTATGTCATTAAGACATTTTCTTAAACAAAGAGGCACCTCCCTGGACCTGTCCTATGACCCTTTTCTTGATGCAAATATGTGTATAATCAGTTCTTATTTTAAATAGAAAGATTTTCCTTTTCTTTTCACCATACCAATGCCTATGACATTTATTATCCTTCTTATTTCATATTGTTTGCATCACTAGATATTATATAGCCAATCTGAAAGTGTGACATTAAACAACAGTGTCCTCAAAATAAAGCAGACTCGCTGGAGTCGTGGTGGCGCATGCCTGTAATCCCCAGCAGCTCAGGAGGCTGAGAGAAGGGATCGAGAGGTCAAAGCCAGCCTCAGCAAAAGTGAGGCACTAAGCAACTCAGTGAGACCCTGTCTCTAAATAAAATACAAAATAGGGCTGGGGGTGTGGCTCAGTGGTCAAGTACCCCTGAGTTCAATCTCCCACCCTCTCCCCCCCAAAAAAGAAAACTCATGTGTTGAAGTCCTACCCCCAGGATATCAGAATGTGATCCTATTTGTAGACAGGGTCTTCAAGAAGGTCATCCAGTTAAAATTAGTCCATTAGGGTGGGACTCAATTAAATATGACTGGTGTCCTTATAAGAATAGGAAATTTGGACATAGACATGGATAGAGTGAAGACAATGTGAAGACTAAGGGAGAAGATGACCATCTATGAACCAAGTACAGAACCCAGGAACAGATCCTTCTTTCACAGCCCTCTGAAGCACCCAACCCTGCAAACCCCTTGATTTCTAACTTCCAGTTCTAGAACAATGAGACGATTTTGTTCTAGAAGCTACCCAGATTGTAGTTCTTTGTTATGGCAACCTTAGCAAAACTAATACAGTTACAGAGCACAACTTTTTCAACTGGAATTCAGGGACCTCCAAATTGTATCCCCAAACTCCTTCTTACCCTATATATCTTCAACCATCTGAAGCTCTAGCCAAACTATGCCTCTTGTTGTTCTTGCACTCAGTTCCACATGCTTTTGCTCAGGCTCTGCAACTCTCACTTGAAGTGCTCTCTACCTCTGGCTATATATCTGTCCTTTCAGGTCTATCTCAAGTGTCATTTGCTGTCAAGGCTGTCCTGAGTCATCTACATATTAACCCTCTGAGGTCAACCAGAAAGAATTGGATTTGATTCTAGATTACTAACTGTGTGACACTGAACAAGGTGCTGAACTTCTCGGGGTCATGCATGGACACAAGAAAAGTTACTCATTTTATAAGGTAAGCATTGTGAAGATGTGAGATGATGCATGTGAGGCACTTAACACAGTGTTTGGCACAGAGAAATCATTCTGGAAATGTAAGATTTTATTATTGCTTTTTTTTTTATCTAAACCCCAGTGACATTTTATATACTATATTCTGTCTTGTCTTATTTACTAATGGGATTAACCAGTTAAAGCACTACTGATTTCAGACAATTATGTACAATCTCCTGCAGAATAAAGAGAGCTATCAATCTGTCAGTTGTGGGCAGTCCTCACTTTATCCAGGGCAGGTGAAGTTTCCACATTTGAGTCAAATTCAGCCTCAGGCCTCTACCTTGTGATGCTCTTCCATCAGCTTCTCTGAGTGTCAACTCTGCAAACCTACTCTCTGTTTCCCCATCCCAAGGGCACCACAAGCTTTGGTTAATTGGAGGCTATCCAGCAAGTTTTCATACCAGAATCATCTTTAATAAATTCTGTATTACAATCCTTTGTCGGTTAAGAACTTTATCACCAAACAGACTTATATTTTATTCCCAAGGCCACCATTGTAAACTGTGTGACTGAACTTGAGCAAAGTATTTGACCTCTCTAGGGTTTCCTTTCTTATTTTAAAAATTAAGATAAAAATTTTACTCTATAACAAATTCCTGTGAGGACTGAATTAGATAATCTGGAGAAAGGGTGCTGAGCACCTGCATAAATATGTCATTATCATCAAATTTCTTATTTCATATAATTGGGGGGGTACTACTGATAATTGAATCCAAGAGTGCTTTACCACTGAGATACATCTCCAGCATTTTTTTTAATTTTTTTGTAGTTATAGATGGATAGCATTCCTTTATTTATTTTCTTTATGTGGTACTAAGGCCCAAACCCAGTGCCTCACACATGCTAGGCAAACACTCTACCATTGAGTTACAGCTCCAGCCCCCTCCCCAGCCCTTTTTATTTATTCATTTATTTATTGTTAACTTTCAGACAGGGTCTTACTAAGTTGCTGAGGCTGGCCTCAACTTGCAACCCTACTACCTCATCCTCCTAAGTCAATAGGACTATAGTTGTCTGCCACAGAGTCTGGCATTTCTTATATTTCCTAGATTATAAAGTTCTTGAGGACAGGAAATATGTGCACATAATACATTCTATAAAACTTTGTTGAATCAAATTTTGAGTATTGATATAAACAAATCTGAAATGCCTTTATATCTACAACATATATCTTGGGAAACAAATGCTTGCATCTGAACAACATTAGAAGAGAGAAGCAGATGTTCCTTGGGTGATTGGTGCTAGAATTGACTCCCTTGAATAACAAAATCAAGAATTCTCAAGTCCCTTATATAAAATGTTGCAGGCAGTATTTATATATAACCCATGTACATCTTACCCTATACTTTAAATCACCTCTAAATTACTTATAGTACCTAATACAATGTATATCCTATGTTAATGGTTGTTATACTCTATTGTTTAGGGGATACTGACAAGAAAAAATTCTGTACATGTTCATTATAGATATACATTTTTAAATAGTTTCAATCCATAGTTAGTTGAACCAGAATATGCTGAGGCCACAGATAAAGAGGGCTGACTGTATGTCGTTTGGATAACACCAAGTTTAAGTTTAAAATGGTTGGAATTATCATGTCATTTTTGCCATTCAGAAAGAGGCCCAATTAAAAGTGTTGAAAAAACAATTCAGTGGGTTGTTTTAGCAGAGTTTCATTTTCACGGGAGAAAATATGACCAATTGAAATTTTAATAATCTTTTCCAAGTGATAATGGCCAGGTCTGATAATGTGAATTTAGCCTCCATTTTTAATATCCCTGTTTTTTTATATTTACTCTTGTTGAAGCACTTTTCCTCTCACAGGAATTTAAAAGTAAAAGCAAAACTTTCATGACACAATTATACAAATCAGAAGGAAACTGAGTAAAGGCATTTGATCAATAGCATGGGGGTCTGCCCATAGACTGGAGTGTACCAAGGAGATTCATGTGAAAATCCAAATCCTTAACAAATCTTTTAAAACTTTGGAAGATAGAAGTCGTGATAAAAGAAAATAAGCAACAAAAGGTATTATTTCCAAGTGTCAAACAGTTTCTTCCTGGAAAAGTAGAATTGCCAATTTTCCTTTAAAGGAGACTTTTCCTTTGCTCTGGAAATATAACACCCAAATGGACCCTTTACACAGATGATTAAAAAAAGACCCATTTTGAAATGAAAAGGAAGTTCAATTTTCTACTTTAGGGGTGATAATCTAAAGGTACCCCATTTGGAAACAGAGCTGCATTTCTGTAGACTAGGATACCTTATGGAAAAAAAGGTGTCTGAGGTGGAAGAAAGGCAGCACAGTATTGGTCCCTTGCCTATTTCTTTAGACTCATTTTCAGCCTTGAGGCTAGAAGAGTGGGCTAAAAGTAAATTGCAACTATTTTCAGAAGAATTTTTATGAACTTAAAATAAAGATTAGCTGCATCAGGGCACAGTTGACAAAAGATGACAAAATTAGGGAAAGAATCATTCCCTTGGCTTTTTCATCTATGTTTTTTTCATTCAGTCAGTCAACAAATACTTATCAAAAGCCTACTTTGCACTATGCACTATGTTAAATGCTTGAGAGAGAGTGGGGAACCGAATATTCTAGATGTCTCTCTTCATATCTCTTACATTCTGGTGATATATTAGTTATCTGTTGCTGAATAACAAATTATCCCCAAACTTAGTGACTTAAACAATCATTTTTCTCACAGCTTTTATGAATCAGGAATCTGGCTTGGCTTACCTGGAGATGTCCCTCAGTTCTCTCACAAGGCTCTAATCAAGATGTCAGCCAGGGCTACGAACACCTCAAAGTTTCACTGAGGAAAGACCTGCTTCCAGGCTCACTCAGAAGGCTGCTGTCAAGATCTCAAAATCCCTGCTGGCTATTGGCTGGAGACAAGAGTTTCTTACCACATGAACCTCTCCACAAGGCCACAGGAAAGGTAGCAACTAGCTTCCCTCAGAAGGAGGGTTCAGACAGAGAAGGAGAGAAGCAAGAAGGAAGCACAGTCTTTTTGTAACCTAATCCAAAAAGTTATATCCCATCACTATTGTGAGACTGTTCTGTAGAAGCAAGTCACTAGGTTGACCCTACACACAAGTAGGAGATTACCTAGGGCATGAATACTAGGAGGCTGAGATCATCAGGAGACATTTCAGAGGCTGTTTGCCACAGGTAATTGGGTTAAGTGCTACCCTGGCTCTGTCTGCTCCTCCCCGCAGGAATCATTGGTGAATTGTGAATGTATCTTTTCCTATTATATTCCAAACTTGATTTTGCTGACATAGTAAAGGAAATCTGTTTGTGGAGAACAAGCAACACTTACATGTAGTGCCTAAAAATATGCTGGATAAGAAATTTTCTAAAAGCAGTAGGCTATAGTCTATTGCTTTAAATGAAAAAAAAAAATGTGTTCCTAGCATGTCCAATAACTAATTTCTTTAAATGTCACTAAAGCAGTCTTATATATATTGTAGCCATTTACCAAGTATTTCAACATAAAATAAAGCATCTAAGCATTAATCCTAATGACTCCACTAGTACATTTCAATGTAATATGCAATGATATTAGACAGGATCAGATGCATTGATTTTTCTCCTAAGCTATGAAAACCACATACTTTAAAGTAAATAAATAATGAAATAATATGTTGAACATACATAGTTGTTATAAATGACATTTAACAAAATAAAATATACCTACTGGTATTTTCTATATTTTTTAAAACATTTTTTTAACTGAACTAGGGATTGAACCCAGTGACTTGTGCATGCTAAGCAAATACTCCATCACTGAAATACATTCCCAGACCTCTTAAAATTTTATTTTGAGACAGGGCCTCACTAAATTGTCTAGGCTGACCTCAAACTTGTGATCCCCCTGCCTCAGTCTCCCAAGTAGCTGAGATTACAGGTACTTGCCACTGTGTCTAACCTTAATGGTAAATTTTTTAATGGTGCATGCATATTGCTCCATTATAGCAATTTTTTATTTAGATACTGAAATTTGAGTATAAAATTTTCAAGTCAGTCTAGGAACTATTTAGACAGTGAGAGTGAGAGTTACCTATATTTCTTTTGTATTTGCCACATTTCTAATATCTCTCATTAGTACTAATTGACTTTCAGTTCATTCTCTTACAGTCTACAGAAGGAAATCAAAGGGTCAGTAATAATGACCATTCTTGCATCCACTTTATTCAATAACTAGACCTCTTATTCTGTCTCTTGGCTTACAACATGGACTACAATGTGAGCGCTGTTAAAGGTAGTTGTATACATGTTTGTTTCATGGTATTCCATACCATGGTTGATAATAGAAACCTTAACTTAAAAATGTCAATTCTCCCAAAACAAATATATACGTTTAATGCAATTCCAATTAGAATCTCATCATTTTTATATTGCTTTGTTTTATAACAGAGCGAATGATTCTTGTGCTTACGATGTAAAAATAAATGTCTAAAAATATTTGTTATCTAGAAAAATCTTCCATATCAGATTTAAAATAAATTATGAAACGAGTATAATCAAAATAGTATGCTATTGTCATAGGAATATACATATTGTTCAGTGGAACAAAAAAAGTGTAGAAATAGAGACCAGTGTTTTAGGACTTTGAAATATGACAAAGGTGGTAATTCAGTTCAGTAGGAAAATGGAAGTTTACCTAATAAAAATAATCTGGCACAATTGACAACCTATCAAGAATAAAATTAATTTCAACTCTCTATAACCTACTTTTAAAAGTGAATTTGAGAAAGTACACACATATGTTTAATAAAATAAGAACAATTAGAACATTTAGAGTAGTTTTGATTTGTAGTTCTCTAATTGCTACAGATGTTGAACATTTTTTCACACATCTGTTGATCAATTTTATATCTTCTTCTGGGAAGTGTCTGTTCAGTTCCTTAGCCCATTTATTGATTGGGTTATTTATTTATTTATTTATTTTGGTATTAAGTTTTCTGAGTTCTCTATATATCCTGGAGATTAATGCTCTATCTGAGGTGCATGTGGTAATGATTTTCTCCCATTCTGTAGGCTCTCTCTTCACATTATTGATTGCTTCCTTTTCTGAGAAGAAGTTTTTTAGTTTGAATTCATCCCATTTATTGATTCTTGATTTAACTTCCTGAACTTTAGGGGTCCTATTAAAGAAGTTAGATCCTAGGTCAACATGGTGAAGATTTGGGTCTACTTTTTCTTCTAGTAGTCGCAGGGTCTCTGTTCTAGTGCCTAAGTCTTTAATTCACTTTGAGTTGAGTTTCATGCAGGGTGAAAGACAAAGGTTTAATTTCATTCTGTTACATGTGGTTTTACATTTTCCCAGGACCATTTATTGAATAGGCTATCTTTACTCCAGTGAATGTTTTGGTGTCTTTGTCCAGTATGAGAAAACTGTATTTAGGTGGGTTTGTCTCTGTGACTTTTATTCTGTACGACTGGTCTACATGTCTGTTTTGGTGCCAATACTATGCTGTTTTATTACTGTAGTGCTGTAGTATAGTTTAAGGTCTGGTATTGTGATGCCTCCTGCTTTGCTTTTCTTGCTAAGGATTGCTTTGGCTATTCTGGGTCTCTTATTTTTCCAAATGAATTTCTAGGATTTCATCTCATTCCAATCTGAATGGTAATTATCAAGAATACAAACAACAATAACTATTAACAAGGATGTGGGGAAAAATGTACACTCATACATACATTGCTGGTGGGAGTACAAATTGGTGCAACCATTTTGGAAAGCAGTGTGGAGATTCCTCAGAAAACTTGAAATGGAACAACCATTTGACCCAGCTATCCCACTCTTCAGTTTGTACTCAAATGACTTAAAATCAGCATACTACAATAATGTAGACACATCAATGTTCATAGCAGCTCAACTCACAATAGCTAAGGTATGGAACCAACATAGGTGTCCTTCAATAGATGAATGGATAAAGAAAATGTGGTATATACATACAATGGAATATTACTCAGCCTTAAAGAATGAAATTATGGCATTTGCTGGTAAATAGATGGAGTTGGAGAATATCATGCTAAGTAAAATAAGTCAAACCCAAAAACACCAAAGCCAAATATTTTCTCTGATATGTGGATGCTAATTCACAATAAGAATGTGGGAGTGCTAGGGAAGAATAGTTACTGTAGATTAGGTAGAGGGGAGTGAAAAGAGGGAAAGGGGTATGGGAGTAGGAAGAATGGTAGAGTGAAACAGACATTATTACCTCATGTACATATATGACTGTGTGACCAATGTGATCCTACAATATGGCAGGAGGTATCACAATACCAGATATTAAACCGTACTACAGAGCAATAGTAAAAAAACAGCATGGTATTGGCATCAAAATAGACAGATAGATCAATGGTACAAAATAGAAGACACAGAGACAAACCCAAATAAATACAGTTTTCTCATACTAGACAAAGATGCCAAAAACACGCAATGGAGAAAAGATAGCCTATTCAACAAATGGTGCTGGGAAAACTGGAAATCCATATGCAACAGAATGAAACAAAACCCCTATCTCTCACCCTGTACAAAACTCAACTAAAACTGGATCAAAGATCTTGGAATCAGACCAGAGACCCTGCATCTTATAGAAGAAAAAGTAGGTACAAATCTTCATCATGTTGGCTTAGGACCAGACTTCCTTAATATGACTCCCAAAGCACAAGAAATCAAAGCAAGAATCAATAAATGGGATATATTTATACTAAAAAGCTTTCTCTCAGCAAAGGAAACTATCAGAAATGTGAAGAGAGAGCCTACAGAGTGGGAGAAAATCTTTTTCACACACACTTCAGATAGTGCACTTATCTCCAAAATTTATAAAGAACTTAAAAAACTTTACAACAAAAATACAAAGAACCCAATCAGTAAACGGGCCAAGGAACTGGACAGACACATTACAGAAGAAGACACACAGGAAATTAATAAATATATGAAAAAGTGTTCAACATCTCTAGTAATTAGAGAAATGCAAATTAAAACAACTCTAAGATTCCATCTTACTCCAATTAGAATGGCTATTATCAAGAACACAAACAATACTAGATGTTGGCATGGATGTGGGGGGAAAGGCACACTTACATTGCTGGTGGAGTTGCAAATTGGTGCAGCCACTCTGGAAAGCAGTGTGGAGAATCCTCAGAAAACTTGGAATGGACCCACCTTTTGATCCAGTTATCCCACTCCTTGGTTTATACCCAAAGGACTTAAAATCAGCAAACTACAGTAACACAGCCACATCAATGTTTATAGCAGCTCATTTCACAATAGCTGGATTGTGGAACCAACCTAGATGCCCTTCAACAGATGAATGGAATAAAGAAACTCTGGTATATATACACAATGGAATACTATTCAGCCATAAAGAAGTATAATATTATGGCATTTGCAAATAAATGGATGGAATTGGAGAATATCATGCTAAGTGAAATAAGCCAAGCCCAAAAAACCAAAGGCCTAGTGTTTTCCCTGATAAGTGGAGAATGATATATAATGGGGGAGGGGGTGGGGAATGAGAGAAGAATGGGGGAACTTTAGAATATGTAGAAGGAAATGAGAGGGAGGGGGGTATGAAAAATGGTGGAATGAGACAGACATCATTACCCTGTGTACATGTATGATTACACAAATGGTATGAATCTACATTGTGTACAACCATAGAAATGAAATTATGTACCCCATTTGTGTACAATGTACCAAAAAGCAGTTTGTAAAAATTTTAAAGTTAAATTTTAAAAAAATCAATTATAGACCCCTCTGTCTAGGGCTCCAATTACCCTCTTGGCCTTTCTAGGGAAGAGTAGAATATTATTATCTTTCAATTACTAGTCCAGTGTTTAAAAAATATATTGATGTTATAAACTCTTATAAAAGTGTCATGACAAGGGGCCCTGGAAGGCCAGATCCAGGAATAGGGGTCTGGAGTGTCAGTATCAGCACACTTGAACTTGGTGTTCCCATCAGACAACTCTTTCCTTGATGTTGCTGCAGCTGACTGGTTGGTGAACAACTCAGTTATGGCACTATGGTGATCGAAAATATCTTAGGGATGTGGCATTTAGTTTTATTAATTTATTTTAATTTTCATTAATCTTTATAGTATAATAATGTTTGTTTAATGAAAACAATTAGAGACTATGGATAAACAAATCAAAAATTCATATCATATAAGTTTCCATGGATCAAAGATAATTCAATGTGAATATTTTCATGTATATCTTGCCAAACTTTTTCCAGTGCCAACCTATGCACTTCTGGTACATATACACTCTACATATCCTTTTTATCAGTTGGTTTCCTTAATATTTATCTATGTTAACATTTGACTTTATATTATTGCATTTTATAGAAATGTACCATTGTTCAGAAAGCTATTGTTATCTAATGTTGGATATTAAGCATTCTTCTGTTTGTTTTACTTTTCTGTTATAAATTCTCCAGTGGAATATATAAACCTTAAAAAAAGAAAAATGAGAAATTATATTCCATATATGTATGATTTATCAAAATGCATAAAAGCATTCTACTGTCATGTATAACTAATTAGAACAAATAAAATTTTTATAAAAAGAATATTTAGTTAAATATATGTGTAATAACTAAGAACATTCAGAAACTACAAAGGAAAACAAACATATTGGCTACATAATTTTCTTTTAAAAGATTTATGGAACATACCACAAACAAATTCAAAGATAAGTGGTATGTTGGAAAATAAACCTTTACAAAAATATGCCAGAGAAGAGATTGCTATCTATAATATTCAGATAGTGCCTTCAAATTTATAAGGCAATACAGTAGGAAAATAAAGAAAATATAGTACATATTCAAATGACCATTAAACAGTAGCAGTTTGAGAAATATAAATTTAAAAAAATAATAAAGAGGTATTTCTTATTCATTTCATTGATAAACATCTCTGTGCCCAACACCTCCTATTTGGTAGGCTGAGGAAGAGGGATTGTATTCTCATGCATTAATATAACTATTTACAGCCTTTGGGGAAAATAGCCTGGAAATATCCTAATGTAACCTGCACATACTCTTTGCCCCAGTAATTTCACTCCTGTGAATCTATGCAAAGTAAATAAAAATATCAGTATAGCCAGGCGTGGTGGTGCACACATAATCCAAGTAATTCATGAGGCTAAGGCAGGAAGATTGCAACTTCAAGGACAGCCTCAGCAACTTAGTAAGACTCTGTCTCAAAATAAAAAATAAAAAGGGTTGGGGATGTAGCTCAGTAGTAGAGCACCCTAGTTTCAATCCCCAGTAGCAAAAAATCAGTATAAATAGACACAAATGTATACACAAAGATCTTTAAAGCATCAGTGTTATTTGTATAGTGACAGAAAATAGTAACAAAAATGGGCTTCCAAGGAGAAATAAGTAAATAAATTGTATATCTCTGTCATGGAATATTATTCAAAATTTAAAAGGAATAATTAGATCTATGCCAGCAAATTTGGAGGAACTACTGTTGGGTAAGAAAAGCAAGAGGTAAAGTACTAACCTGATACATGTTTAAATGAACAAATATTTTTGCACTTATATGTTGTATATATCTATTTTAAAAAATATTTCAGTTGTAGATTAACACAGTGCCTTTATTTTATTTTTACCTGGTGCTGAGGATCAAATCCAGGGCCTCACACATGCTAGGAGAGTGCTCTACCACTGAGACACAACTGTAGCCCCATTTATTTTTAGCATAATTATATGAACCTGAAGATAGAAATGCAGGACTTACGCACCCAATTGTTAACATCAGTTATGAAATGGAGAGTGACAAGCAAACAATCTAAAATTGTAAAATTCATGTGCATGGAAATACACAAGAGGTGAATGAAGGGATGATGACCAACATATTAATGTTGGTTATCTCAGAACAATGAAATTTCAGGTGATTTTTCATTTTATTCCTTACATTTTTTTCTCTACATTTAACAGTAAAAATGTTAGTTATCTAACCAGAAAAAATAATAAATCTATCTTTATTGAATAATAAACAGTTGGGAAAAAGAAAATAGTGTTTACTTTTGAAACAGCTATTCATAGATAGAATTGAAAACAACTAAAAACAACAACTTTCAAACTAGTTCAATAATGTTGGTGTGCTATGTTGATGATTTAGGCTAGGATCATTGCTAATCAATGAGAAAAATGGATATAATTTTAAATTATTTTATAGAAGGGACCAAGAAGCATTGGCAATTTGGGGTTGTATGCATGCATGAACCCACACCCCTCCAAAGCATTAAACGGGAAGCATGCAGGGAAGTTCTTCAGTTATGTATCTACGGCACTATCAGCTGTGATACTGAGGTTTCCACCTACTGATAATTAGTGTGTTCCCATCAGCAAACAGGCAGGGTTATTTTTCTTTCACTAATAACCTCAACAGAGTCCTTAGTCAAACATATTTCCTTTGCTCTGAGAAAAAAACAGAGAAGTTTTTGAGAAGTTTAAGAGAGGTAGGAAGCTACTGTAGTTGCCTTTGCTTTGGGGCCTTTTTTATTACTTAGCCCACTGTACATTTTCTAATTAGTGAACTATTCATGTATGCATATATGAATACATGGGTTTGTATATGTATATGTTTTTCCTATCATCTTATCTTTCTGTGTACCTATTTATTTAAACTATCTCATTCAGGAAGTGATTTAAGATGACTAATAAATATACATCATTTTGTACTTTCAAGATAACTACTTCTTGAAAAATAAGCTCTTTCAGTCTTTATTTTCAGGCCATGTCTCTGTAAAGACCAGGAAATGGTATCATCAATCTGATGCCTTTGGCTAAGGAGCTGAAGTGAACCCTCTTAGATTGTTCCAATCTATCACCATACAAACGGTTTTGAAGATGGTAAAACAGCCCAAATCTTTTGTGCAGCTGCAATTTGGTCAATAAATGCTTGCTGAACTGAATGTTATAGTTAATGTAAGCAGGCACTGAACAATGTCAATTTCAAAAGCAGATCTAAAAAAATAATCATCATTAAGATGCTCTAAAAGTCAAGCATTCATGGTCATATCTGAAGTGAGATCCTGTTGACCCAAATCCTGCCAATCTCAAGCAAAGTTTTTCCTTCTGTTTGGAATGCCATTCCACAAGAATTCCATTTCCCCACTGGCCCCTGCTTCTCCATGAAGGCAGCTTGATAGAGTAGAGCCGGAGAGGCCTGCATTCAAATCCTATCTCTGACATTGACCAGAGGCGTGATCTTAGATGAGTCGTTTGGTCTCTCTGGACCACACTTTCCATATCTGCAAACTGGAAACCATAATACCTGGATCCCAGGGTTTCACTGAGTTAAGTGCAAAGTTCCTGGATCCCAGGGTTTCACTGAGTTAAGTGCAAAGCTCTTGAATCTGATTAATGTTAGTTATTTCTATTGCTCCTTCTCTGTCTTGAGAAATTCTACTTGATTCTTCAAAGTGCACTAAAAATGTCACCTTTTTGTAATACTTTCATTCAAACTCACTACAGATATAATTATTTCCTTTTTTGCATGTTCATAGTGCTCTGATCAGACTCCTGTTAGACTACTTAATACATTAGGTGGTTTTTCTGTTTGTCTCAGCATATCCAAGGTTTTTGAGGGCATATCCTATATTGCATGCATGTTTAATAGTACCTTATAGCAGTGCCAGTGGTTGGCACATAATAGATGCTCAACAAATATTTGCTGAATGAGTGTTTAGCTATAAGCAAAAAAGTGATGCAAGTTCACTATTTTAAGTAAGCCTGGTATCATGACCTATAAAGAGTCACTCCAAGATTTTAGTTCTTGTTTTGATTATTTTTTATTTTTACAGACTGCATTTTGATTCATTGTACACAAATGGGGTACATCTTTTTGTTTCTATGGTTGTCCACAATGTAGATTCATACCATTCATGTAATCATACATATACATAGGGTAATGATGTCTGTCTCATTATACCATTTGCATCACTCATCTATAGAATTCTCTAAGAGGACAATGATACATGTTGACAAAGGAAGAAGCAGCATGTCTACATTATTTCAATTTTCAAAATGCATTTTACAACTAGACATAATTCCAAAGGAAACTCTGTAGGCACAGGATGGCCTCTGCAGTCTGTACACCTCTGCATGCTGAAATCCTATCCTTTCTCATGCCAGTCTTTGGTGTCACTCGCTCTGGGAAACCTTTCCTGATTCCCCCAACCTCAAAGGGCTTCTCTTTATTTTGAATGACAGGGACATTTTGCCTGTCCTCTTTTGTGGCATATAGAATAGTTGGTTTTTTTTTTTTTTCATAAATAAAGCTGCTTGAATGTGTTTAATTCTCCCACCAGGCAAAGAGCAAGTAACAGGAACTAGATCTTATCTCTGGTGTTCCTGAAGTGCCTAGTATAGGGCTGTACAGATAGGAAGTATGTTATAAGCACTTTACTGAGTGGTAGAGACTGCATGTAAAAGCCCTACTATCATGGTCAAAGGTGAATCTCCCAGGAACAGAAAAGGGAAAGAGGGCAGGAAGCAACCATATTTTATTGTATCTGCTCTTTAAGCCCTTTCATATGCAGGAAGAAAAAAAATGACTTGAGTGCCTACTGTGTGCTAGGCTCTGTTCTGTGTATTTTGATGTACAGTTTCTCCTCTGGTTCCCCCTACGATTCTGAGAGGCAACCTTATTCCTCATCCCATTTTTCCATTCAACAGATAAATACGTTCAGCACCTTCTAATGTTTCAACCCTGCGGACAAGCAAAAAGCACAGTTCCTGACCACAAGAAAAGTGGGAGGGAGGTCCACATAAACATGAAAACAATACATACAATAATACTTTTGAAAAGGCCTTTGAAAAAGTTTCTATAATTACAGAATTTTAAAAGCCTAATATGTTTGTTATCATTAAAAGTCGTGCCACTCTTCCTGAAACCTGATCTATCCTCCACTTCCTTGATTCTCAGCTGATGAACTACTCTCCTCACTATGATGATAAAGACCATCTTGTATGAGCAATCTAGCTGTGTTATGTCCCCTTTAAGCCAGATCTGAGATAATTGAGGGATTACAAACTCAAAGCCCACACTGACCAAACAGGCAAATTAAGAGTGTAAAGGCTCAGTGTAAGTGCCCATGTATCCATGGTGTGAAGGGTGGGTCTGTGGTAAATTGGAGAGCAAGCCCTGTTTCTAAAGGGTGCAGTAGCTACTCAACTCCAGCTGACTTAGATTAACTAATGAAGGCCCAGTGTTGCCAGAGATTCTGGATTTTCAAAAGAAACCTGAATTTCAGATTTTTTTGGGGGGGAGGCATTCACAGTTTAATTGTGCTACTTACTGACTGTGGGACACTGGTGAACTTTCTGTTTTTATTGTTCAATTTTTAAATTTTTTACAGAGTGCATTTTGATTCATTGTAACAAATGGGGTACATCATTTCATTTCTATGTTTGTGCATGATGTAGATTCATACCATTTGTGTAATCATACTTGTACACAGGGTAATGATGTCTGTCTCATTCCACCATTTTTCATACCCCCCCTCCCTCTCATTTCCCTCTACATAGTCTAAAGTTCCTCCATTCTTCTCTCACCCTCCTCCCCTCCACGCCTATTATATATCATCATCCACTTATCAGGGAAAACATTTGGCCTTTGGTTGTTGGGGATTGCCTTATTTCACTTAGCATGATATTCTCCAATTCCATCCATTTATCTGCAAATATGAAAAAAGTGTTTAACATCTCTAGTAATTACAGAAATACAAATTAAAACAACTCTAAGATTTCATCTTACTCCAATTAGAATGACTATTATCAAGAACACAAACAATAATTGATGTTGGTGTGGATGTGGGGAAAAAGGCACACTTGTACATTGCTGGTAGAGTTGCAAATTGGTGCAGCCACTCTGGAAAGCAGTATGGAGATTCCTCAGAAAACTTGGAATCGACCCACCTTTTGACCCAGTTATCCCACTCCTCTGTTTATACCCAAAGGACTTAAAATCAGCATACTACAGTAACATAGTCACATCAATGTTTATAGCAGCTCAATTCACAATAGCTAGATTGTGGAACCAACCTAGATACCCTTCAACAGATGGATGGATAAAGAAAATGTGGTATATATACATAATGGAATATTTTTCATATTCTTTTAAATGTAAAATCTCCTGGTTTTTCATTCTTTAATGAAAATATTTGGGATGGTTGTATAGGCCAAACAAAACACAAACACTACTTTGTGCTCTTTAACAAAAGCAAAATGACACAAAAATTTAATTGTCATAGGCTTGTCCTCAACATACTGTACCTTGTTATACCTCATCTGGACCCCGAATATGAAAGAACTGCCATCATCACTTCCTGCTACCCTTAGCCCTGGTACCAACAAGTCCTTTGAGACAAATTCAAGTCCTTTCCTCAGTCTTTGTATTCTTTGACTCTGCAGCACTTAGCCAATATTGTCCTGAGACCCCAAATACCATTTGGACCATGACAGAAAGACCAAGTTTGAATTTCTAGCTCCACTGCTACCGACTTTTATCCAACCACCTTGCCCTCTGCTGTATGGAATCAGGGTTTCTGCCACATTTCCTGACTGGGCTTAATGTGTTGTGTTTAAACATCTTGATACCTCTCTCAATACCTTACTCTCAAAAACACAGACCTGATGATATCAATTTCATAAAACTCTTCACTAGTTTCCCACTCTTCCAGCATCATGTGCAAGGCTCCTCTTGATCCAGCCTGCTTGTTCAACTCTCATCACTTGACCCCTTAATCCCTACTCTGAGTCAGTTAAACTATTCCAGCTCCCTAGGGATGCTATGCTCTCCAATACTCTAATACCTTGGCACATACTGCTTCATCTGTCTGGAAAATCTTTCTCCCAGCCCCCTTCTCCAAAGAAATCCAAACTACTCCTTATACCCTCATTTCAAATGGCACATCCCTGAAACCAGCCCCATCAACACCTCCAACCATATCAGGCTCTCCCAGCACCTTCTATGACAGGATCAGAGCCATTAGATCCCTATTTTAATTGTATAGTTCCTCTGACAAACTACAATTTCCTAAAGGATAGAAACTTTTTTTCTTCCTGTGGGACTGGGGATCAAACCCTGGAACTTGCCTATGCTAGGCAAGTGCTTTACCACTGACCTATTCCTTCAGCCCCTAAGGGCAGAAAAAAAATCAGGCAGAGCAGTACACATCTGCAACCCCAGTAATGTAGGAAGCTGAGCCATGAGGATCAAAAGCTTGAGGTCAGCCTGGGCAACTTAGCAAAAACCCATCTCAAAATTTAAAAAAATATATAAAGGACTAGGGTTCTAGTTCAGTGGTAGAGCACCCCTGGGCTGAATCCCAGTACAACAAAAAAATTCTGCATCCCCATTCTCACGCTTAGTACATAACATGAAACCAAGACAATAAATATTTGCTGAGTGAATGAGAATTTCCTATATTGACTAATGATTGTCTTAATTGAAAAATATCCCAGCATAGTGTAACATGAGACAAAAATATTATGTGACACACGGAAAAATATCCCTAGATTTAGACAAAGAGAAAAGGACAGAAATCCAAAATGTAGTTCTTATGGTTTAAAAATTAGGTATTCCCCAAAAGTTCATGTGTGAGACAATGCAAGAACATGGCAGGGGTGAAATGTTTGGGTTAGGAGAGCCTTACCTCTATCTGTGAATTAATCCCCTGATGCAGATTAACTGAGTGGTAATTGAAGCCAGGTAGAGTGTGGTTGGAGGAGATGGGTCCCTGGATGCATGCCTTTGGAGTATATATCTTCTACGTGGAAAATGAAGCCTCTTTCTTTCTACTTTCTGATCATCATGTGAGCCGCTTCCTTCCAATATACTCTTCTGCCACGATGTTCTACCTCACCTGGAGCCTGGAGGAATGGAGCCAGTTGTCTGCAGACTGAGACCTCTGAAACGAATAAGACCCCAGATAAACTTTTCCTCCTCTAAAATTGTTCTGGTCAGGTCTTTTAGTCACAGTAGTAAAAAAAAAAAAAAAACCTGATGAAAAATAATGTGAAGAGAGAGCCCACAGAATGGGAAAAAAATCTTTATGACATGCACCTCAGATAGAGCATTAATCTCCAGGATATATAAAGAACTCAAAAAACTTAACACCAAACAAACATAACCCAATTAATAAATGGGCAAAGGAACTGAACAGACACTTCATAGAAGAATACAATCAATCCACAAATATATGAAAAAATGTTCAACATCTCTAGCAATTAGAGAAATGCAAATTAAAACTACACTGAGATTCCATCTCTCTTGTCAGAATGTCTATTATCAAGAATACAAGCAACAATAGAAGTTGGAGAGGATGTGGGGAAAAAGGTACACTCATACATTGCTGGTGGGGTTGCAAATTGATGCAGCCACTCTGGAAAGCAGGGTGGAGATTCCTTAGAAAACTTGGAATGGAACCACCATTTGACCCAGCTATCCCACTCCTTGGTCTATACACAAAGGACTTAAAATCAGCATATTACAGAGATACAGCCACATCAATGTTCATAGCTGCTCAATTCACAATAGTTAAACTATGGAACCAGTGTAGGTGCCCTTCAACTGATGAATGGATAAAGAAAATGTGTTACATATATACAATGAGTATTATTCAGTTTTAAAGAAGAATGAAATCATGGCATTTGTAAGTAAATGGATGGAACTAGAGAATATTATGCTAAGTGAAATAAGCCAAATCCAAAGAACCAAAAGTTGAATATTTTCTCTGATACAATAAAGGAGAGGGGGGCAGAACAGTGGTATTTTCAACTAAACAGAGGGAAATGAAGGGAGGCGGGTAGCAATGATAATAGAATGAATTGGACATTATTACCCTATGTGCATATATGATTACATGACTTGCATAATCTACATCATGTACAACCAGATGAATGAGAAGTTATACTCCATTTAGTGTGATGTGTCAAAAAGCATTATACTGGCATGTATAACTAATTAGAACATATTAAAAAACTGACAAACAGTATAGATTAGCAACAATTTCTTAACCATAAATGCTAAGGGTCTTCCCCAATTCCATAGTGAAGAGGAAACAAGAAATTAATATTAGAAGGTGATAATACAGGATATGTGGTTTGTTAAAGATAATTATGCATTTGTTTAAATTATATAAATTCTATATAATCCTTACCTACAGTGATTCATTTTCAGCTGCATTTTTGCTATGGCTGTTGTTACTGTGTTCAAGAACAGTTGCTCCTTGACTTATAATTGAAATATCATATTTTGGATTTTAAAATTCCAAATGTCTGGTTATATCTCAATTAATCCATTGTAAATTGAAAATGCATTTAATATTCTTAACCTACAGAACATCATAGCTTAGTAATACAGTATACTATAGAATATTAATTGTTTACCCTTGTGATTGTGTAGCTGACTAAAAGCTCTGGCTCGTTACTGCTACCCAGCATTGCCAGAGAGTATCATATCCCATATCACTAGCCATGGAAAACATAAAAATTCACAATTCTAAAACTTTTTCTATTGAATGTTTATAACTTTCACATCATCATGAAGTCAAACCATTGTAAGCCAAGGACTCTCTATACAGTCATCCAGACAGCATGAATTCCACCAGAAAAATACAATTAAGATTCTCATGCCAAGCATGAAGGTCAAGGAAGGAGCAGATTTTCTCTAATGGGGCCTCAACATGGCTTCTGTTTCTGCTTGTAGTGCTACCAAATTCACAGCCACTATTCCATTTTATCCTTATAGCTGCCCTGAGTCAAGGAGGTGTTAATATCTGCAGTTCAGAAATGAGGAAACAAAAACTCTAAAATTAAATGACTCAATTTTGGTTCCTTCTGCCTGGGGCCCCAAACAGAACAGCAGCAGCTTCACCAATATTTCTGTAGCTGCTTTACCTCAGTCCCTCCCACAGTAATCCCCAAATTTTGGAGTTAAGAAGCCTTAGTAATCATCTGGCTCAAGCCTCTGTGTTTCACACAGAACTTCCAGTGCTTCCACCAACCCCCAGGGAGGGAAAGCAAAGGGAATTGAATAGATAGCAGCTTCATAAATCCCCGGGTTTCCCCAGCAGGGGTCCAGAGGGATCATATGCTGGTTGCTCTGGTCTTCCTCTGCTGTTGCTAGTATCCATCTGCTCCTCTCCTGACCTTGGCTCATCTCTGTTGTCAGGAGTCCCCAGTCTCTAATGTATTCAAATGACAGAAAGTGAGGCCTAGAGTAGTGACCTGACCTACACTAAGACTACAGGAAAGGGAGGGTCAGATCTTCAACTTGATACCAGTTTTTCTGACTGCTAATGCAGAGTTCTATTTACTACATCTTGCTGTCTTCTCCAAAAGGAGTGGAAGATAGAGATACGTAGAACCGTATTATAACATATTGAGAACTTTGCTGCTTTGAATATCAAATACTAAAGTCAACCTTTGTCAAAGCTCTAAAATGGAATCTCAACATCCTTAGAGCTTAGAGAAATTTTACATAAAAGACTGTGCAAAAAGAGAAGTGAAAAAGAAAAAAGAAAACAAAACAAAACTGTCCAAAAGAAAATGTAAAATACCACAAGACATCCAAAGAGGAAAACTAGAGAAAATGCTACTGTGGAAAGAGGGTGTTTGTTAGACAAACCACAAATATGTATCAGCAAAACCACTTCTCTTAATTCTAGCAATAGCCGCTATTTACAATAGAAACAATGCACATGCTGCTCCTGTGGAGAACCCTGTGTACAATCAGCCCAGCTCACTGAAAGGGCAGGCCAAAAAGTCACAAGCTGTTAACATGAAGGGAACTGAGGAATACAGCTACAAGCAGGAAGTGACAGACCCCTTAGTCAATCTGGAGAGATTAACTATGTCCTCATTAATTTCTCTTTGCCATAGTCCAGTAAGCATGACCAGGTGTTTTAAAGGAGATCAGGACAGTGGCTCCTGGCCCTACAAGGCTGCCAAGAGCAGCTGGCTGGGCACTGTTATAGAGAGAGAAGTTAGAGGTGTCAGGAAGTTGTAAAACACCCCAAGATTGTGTGTGTGTGTGTGTGTGTGTGTGTGTGTACAATCATTTACAGGCATTATATCTATAAAATATCCATTAAATAGCCCTGCAGGGCCTAACTGATGGTAGTCATTGAATTATGTTGACATGGTAATAATAACAGCCAATAGTCATTAAGATTTTCCATGTATTTTTTTTTTTTTTATTTTGCGGTGCTGGGGATCGAACCCAGGGCCTTGTGCTTGCAAGGCAAGCAATCTACCAACTAAGCTATGTCAGGGACCAAGAAGTTCTCATTCTGAGAACATTCTGACCTTTACAATAAGCAGCAGCGCCCCTCCCCCCCCTCCTGGCTGATAATTCTGACAGTATGGCGCCTATGGCGCCCACGGCTTCTCTTCCGGGACTACACTTTCCCGCCGGCGCGAACTTCACCTTCCCGCCAGCGCGAATTTGCACCCTATCAGGAACCCAGCAGAAGAATACAACCAACCAGGCTGCACCTCGTCATACCCCTCATTCCCTCAGCATAAATACCCGTGAGAACAATAAAAATTTGCAGCTTGATCAGAATTCCTGTCTTGCTGTCTCTCCCTGCGTCTCTTGTCCCTTCATTCCTTCTTTCTTAGGTTTGCCGTCCTCGTTGATGTCCTGCGGGCCGGGACAAAGCTATCTCCCCAGCCCATATTTTCTTCTTTAATCCTCCCAGTAACTCTGTGGAGTATGCACAATGATTGTATCCATTTTAGTGATGGCACAAAAAGGTGAAGTGATTGTCCCAATGTCACATAGCTCATTAAATATCTGCACTGGAGAGTCACCAACTGGCTCCAAAGCTGAAGCTCTAAATCACTGTCACAAATGCTGCCCACCTCTGAGTTTTATTCTTGAATAAATACACACCTCTTGCCTCTTAAAAGAGACTGAAACATATAGTTTTTTTTTTCTTTACTTAAAAAATAACATAGCTTCCATTTATTGAACATGTCCTATGTGCCAAGCACTGTTTCAGGTACAGCTTTATTTCATCTAACCCTTTTAACAACCCATTGACATATGTGCTATTATTATTCCCAAGTTACAAATGAGGAAACTGAGGCCCAGAGTGTAGAGTATCTGATTGTTATGAGACATACAACTAGGAAATGATTGGTCTGTCCGAAAGTAATGTGAAAGATTGCATAAGGAGTTTCCTGACTTATAGCTGCACTTGCACAATCAGCCAGTAGTGTGCTGACAAATGTTTAACTAAATATCCAGGGAAAAAATAAAGGGCTCTCAACTCCAGGCAAGATGGAGTAAGCCTAATTTACTCTGTTTTTCCCACTGAATACAGCTTTAAAACCAGGACTGAATTCATGGAGCAACTATTTGAAGATGCATAATAGTAGCATGCAGATTAGGGAAGAGAATCTGAATGCAAATCATCACCAAATTAGTGGGGAGTTTACCATTTCCACACCTCCTCTTCATTTTGTCCTCCAACCTAAACAACTTTAGGTTGAAACCCAAAAGAAGATACCAATGCAAACAGAAAAAGTTCCAAGAGAAACTCTCTGGCATAAGGACCAGAAGAAGAAGCTCCTAATGAACAAAGAGGTTTGAGGTTATTTTGTAGAATTGTATTGTTTGTTTTTCTCTATTCTATTATGGTCTAGCCCCTAGCAACACAGTGGAAGTAATGCAGAGGGGTCTGCATGGGCCTAAACCTGTTTTGATAATTTGAGCTGTGGGATGGGGCCTCAGAGTGGGGAAACTAAAACTCCTCATTTACAGCTGAAGGACCAAGAAAAGGAGCCCCAGAGAACAATAAAATATTGAGCGCTGGCTGTGGTAGCACATGCCTGTAATCCCAGCAATGACAGGGGAAGCTGAGATAGGAGGATCACAAGTTCAAGGCCAGCCTCAACAACTTAGTGAGACTTTGCCTGTCCCCTTCCAAAAAAACCTTGATCCCCTGTACCAAGAAAAAAGAGTTTTGAGGAGATTGTAAGAGAGGGAGGGGCTCAGGAAAGTGACCCAATAAGGTTGGTCACCAATAACTTGGTCCACCCCAAGTTATGTTTGTATGAATCTAATCATAATCACCCTGATCCTAATGACCATGCCAAATCTTTATGGTAGCATGCAAAACCCCATGACAGATAAGTCCACAGGTCCCAAATTGACCATGGGGAGGTACATGTGTGGGAGTAATCCAAATAGCATGCAAAAGTCTTAAAATTAGCATACTACAGTAATGCAGCCACATTAATGTTTAGAGCAGCTCAATTCACAATAGCTAGATTGTGGAACCAAACTAGGTGCCCTTCAACAGATGAATGGATAAAGAAACTCTGGTATATATACACAATGGAATATTATTCAGTCATAAAGAAGTATAATATTATGGCATTTGCAAATAAATGGATGGAATTGGAGAATATCATGCTAAGTGAAATAAGCCAATCCCCAAAACCAAAGGCCAAATGTTTTCCCTGATAAGTGGATGATGATATATAATGGGCGTGGGGGGGGTGGGAGGTGAGAAAAGAATAGAGGAACCTTAGATTACATAGAGGAAAATGAGAGGGAGGGGGTTTATAAAAAATGGTGGAATGAGACAGACATCATTACCCTGTGTACATGTATGATTACACAAATGGTATGAATCTACATCGTGTACAACCATAGAAATGAAATGATGTACCCCATTTGTGTACAATGAATCAAATGCAGTTTGTAAAAAATAAAAAAATACTTAAATTTTAAAAAAACAGGTTTTGAAAACGGAACTGAAATTGAAACTGCAACCAACCTACAAAGGTGGGTTGGAAATCGCAGCCCAAACCTAACCAGGTTGACTGTCTGCTAAAATATCAACATCTTTTATAGGACTTAAAAAAGACCCAGAGTCTCTTAACATTCAAAATGTCCAGGATATAATAAAAACAATACTTGGCTTACAAAGATCCAGGAAAATCTAATTTTACATGATAATAGACAATCAACAGATACCAGTGTCAAAATGACACAGATATTTAATTATCTGACAATATTTTTAAAAGTTTTAAAAATGTTCCTGCAAGCAATCATGAACATTCTTGAAACAGTTGGAAAAATAGGAAGTTTTTCCTATTTTTCACTTCTCAAAAATTAAAAAAGTTGTAAAGAAGAACTAAATGTAAAGTTCATAATTGAAGTTTGTAGTACCCAAAATTAAAATTCACTCTCAGGAGTCAATAGCAAATTAGTAATGGGAGAGGAAATACCAATAAACTTAAAAATACATCAATAGAAATTATTCAGCCTGAATAAGAGAAAGAAAAAAAGATTGGGGAAAAAATTTCTATGATTTGTAGTGTTTGCTGATTTCCAGAGTGAAAATATTTTCACCATAGAAAATGTCAAGGTGCCAACTGGATATAACTGAATGTATAGGTAGGAAGAGATACACACAATTGGGTCTTATCTGCCAATATCGCTCATTCCCCAAGGCAAAACTAGCAGTACAGAGGTCTACTGAATCCCAACATTCTGACTATCCACATCCTGAAGCTATTGATCTCCCTTTTGGGCACTCACAACCCCATCTGAGCTGTCCCTGGTATTCTCCTCAACCTGATTTCAAATAGATAAAACACATTCAGAAGGTACTCAGTGAGATTGCCAGGGGCCTGTCTCTCCTTCTCTGGGGGAAGATCCTAGGTGTGGGACTAAATGAGTCTAGCTAAAGACAGCAGTGTTTCTCAAACTGGGAGAATAATGACTATCACAGATAAAATATGAAAAAACCTAGATAAGCAAGTAAGTGTGGGAGTATACCCTATATGGATTAGAATTGATCCTCAGGTCCCACCTTGTCATTCTTGAGCTTTTGACCAAAAGCCACTGTAGCATTTTGAAAACAGCTCCATGTAAACATTATGCAGTACCTTCAAGAAGGGTTGGAAAGCAGAGAAGACTGGAAATTTCAGGAACAGGTATCCTTGTCTGCATAATAGTCTATTATTTGGCAATAAGCAAAGTTTCGGGGTAGGGACAGTTTGAACAACCTTACACAGAGCTCTCTCTCGCATCTAGGATCCAATATCTAGAATTCCAGAAAATTCCTCTCTAACCTAACCACCTCAGTTGTACTCAAGACCCAAAGTTTCAGAGAGAATAAATGACTTTCTCAAGGTCACAAAACGAATGAGCCAGAACAAAAAGAAAAAAAAAAGGAGGTCTCCTGATTCCCAGTCCCGTGCTTTTTCCCTGACATCATACTTCCTCTTACACTTCCTTTTCTGAACAAGATTAGAGCTGGCCAGTGGTAACAGAGATGAAAAAGTCTCTGTGTGGCTTTAGAGGAGAATTTTTTTTAAAACCTAAGGGGCCACTTACAGCTGATTCTGATATCAAAAAGGAGGAGTTCAAGCTAGTGATATTGTTGTGCAAGCTAGAGAATGGAAACTCTGTGAATCAAGGAATTTAGATAGTTCCCTCTAGGAAATGAGCCGACCACTTTTGAGAAGTGATCAGAGTGCAGCTGCAGCGTTATTACAGAGCTGTTGGGAAAGCTTGGTGTCCAAGGTGGTGAACATATCCTGGGTGCTGCCTGCTACAATCCCGCCTCTAAAGCATCCACTGCCAAGTCTGGCCAATTGTTTGACAAGGCAGCTGTGAGCATGCCTGTTAATTACACTGTGGGGCACCAAAGTGCAATGTCAGGCAGCTGCCTAGAATATCAAATGGCTGCTATGGAACAGGCCAGCTATCAGGGCTTTCTTCAGAGAAGTCCATAGAGCAGCTGACTCTCCCTCCCCCTGCCCCCACCAACACAGCCCCCTTTAAAGTCCTATTATAAAGGTTGAAATGATATATTTTCACAGTCTGGTTAGAATCCATAATGGAAACAGTGTTGCTAATCTTTCTGACATGCCTGGATGGGATGAATATGAATGCTATATTATATTTCAGTCTCTCCCAATGGTAATATCTCCTTGAAACCAACATATCCTTTGAATTAGTATATTTAGCTCATCTAATTAGAATTAATTGGAACTATAAAGGTTGCTTCCAAAATAGTGAAAGCTAACACTCATATGTGCCAGACATTTTATTTAAAGTAATTCATTTATTCTTAATAACAACCCCAGTTAAGTGCTATTATTATCCCCACTTTTTAGATGAGAAAACTGCATATAACATACCTAGTATACAGCAAAGCAATGTGACACCTCCATGCCACAAAGCTAATAATACAGGCCCATCATCGAACAATTATCTAGCATGTGAAATATGCATATTTTTGTTCTTTTGTACTATTCACTGGCTCTAAAGACAAGTCAATTTTCTGTGACTCTACTAAGTACAAGGAGGGAAAATTCACTTCTGAATGAGGTGATTGAAAAGGCTTCATGGAGGAGGCAGATATTTTTACCTTTATTTTATTTATTTATTTACTTTTATGTGGTGCTGGGGATAGAACCCCTCGCACTTGCTAGGCAAGCACTATACCACTGAGCTAGAACTGCAGCCCAAGGAGGCAGATTTTGAGTTGGACCTTGAAAGACAGGTTCAATTCTGCCTATGGGAGATTAGGGGAGTAGGAAGGAGTAGGGTATACCAGGCAAAGGAACTGTCTGGGAGCAAATTCACACAGGTAGTAATATTGATAGGAAATAAGTACAGCTATGAGGTTAGGGTACTGGTGATATGCCTGGATCACAAAAAGATGGGCAGATAGACTAGCGATGAAGAGAAAGAATAAGAAGAGGTAGAATATATATTTGTCTCCCTGTGTAGTGTGTGTGTGTGTGTGTGTAAAACAAAGTGAAACCAGGGAAGTTGCTGGTCATTCACTCATAACTTGTTTTCTCTCCCTACATCTTCTACCATGACTCTGTCCATCATAGGAATAACTCACTGCCAGGCAAAGACCCTAAAACCACCGCACTGACAATTCTCTGCAAGTTAAAATTCAGGTGATTATAATTGTTATGCTCCACTAAAACAGGATTAAATTTCTTATGGAATTCTAATGACTAATCAAATGCCATAGCTATTGAAAGCCCCCTGAAATGCATCCAGAGCAGTGCACTTTCCACAATTTTAAAGCTTATTTCCTTTCAATATCCCCAACTATTCTTTTTGTTTTCTTTTATAAAAATTGAGATATATTTTCATATAGTAAAATCATCTTTTGATATGTTTTATGAATGTTGACAAATCACCAACAAAATCAAGATAAAGAACAGTTCTAATTAATTTCCCTTATGCTGCCCCTTTGTAGTTAATACCTGTCCCAACTCTGCAGGTCCCAACAACCACTGATCTATTTTCACCTAAATGGAATCATACAGTAATACACCATTTTAAACCTGGCTTCTTTCATTTAGCACAAAACATTTGAATTTCACCCATATTGTTATGAGAATCAGGTGTTTCTTCATTTTTATTGCTGAGTAGTGTTTAATTTCATGGATATACTATAATTTTTAACTGGCTTCCAGTTTCTAGCAATTATGAATTAAGCTACTATCAATATTTGCATATAGATTTTTGTGTGAATATAAATTTTCAATTAACTTGGGTAGTTATCTGATAAAAGGCTTGTACCCATAATATATAAAGAACTCAGATAATTATAGGGAAAAAATCCAATTTTTAAAAAAACAATCAAAATATTTGAATAGACACTTTACCAAAGATATATGGATGGCAAAAAAGCACATGAGAAGATACTCAACATCATTACTTGTTAGGGAACTGCAAATCAAACATGATGTACTACTGTGTTATTAGAATGTTACAACTGACAATACCAAGTACTAGAAATGGTGCAGATCAACACGGACTCTCAAACATTGATGGTGGGAATGCAAAATGGTATAGTAATTTTGGAAAACAGTTTAGTAGTTCTTTATAAAGTTAAGCATAAACATACCATACAATCCAGCAATCAATCCCACATCTAGGTATTTTCATGAGTGTTTTTAATGAAATTTTCCAGGATGGATTTTTTTTCTTGCATTCTTGTTCAAAGTAAAGTGAATATAATCTAATCATTGCTTGATGACTTGGGTTTAGCATTATGAGCATTACTGGATTATGCTCAGATTCTGCTTTTTTATCTGCCTTCCAAAACAACTGGGTCTACTTTATACTACTTTATAGGCTAAGTGTTTTTAGTACATAGAGACAGACAAGATAGCTTCTATCTTAAAGGGAGAGATAAATTCAAGGCTATTGTGGCCCACATGGCTGTTTGTTCCTTCACTCAATGTTTTCAGACTGCTGAGCTTTTCTGACTTTGTACATGTCTTAAAATTCTATTCTACCCTTGCATTCAAGCTTTTGGCTGTTATTTCTCCTGGTTCTCAGCAGACCTGCTGCTAATAGCCTCTCATCTAATTTGCTGTGGGCCAGCAAGCCAGATAATGAAGTCTATTAGAATTGTGTACAAAATAAGGTTACTGATTAAAGTTAGTATCTGACTGCCTCTCCTGATGTTTCTCCTATAGGGTAAGGTCCACGGTCTTTGTGATAGTTATTTTGACCTCTTAAAGACCTTCTTTGTTTCCTTTCAGGTTCTGGCCATGTTCCAGAGAGGCCAGTTAAGATGCTGGAAATCTAAACTTCAGATAAAGGGGATGTTACCACAGTTTACATCTATCTAATCTAGTCTTTTGTAATATTTATTCTATCTCCATGCTGTGCAAAAGGACAAGTAAGCCTTATAATCTGAATGAACTAGGTTTGCATAAACAGTGTGGTTAGCAACAGAACAATAGAGAAGGAACAATTAATAGAGAAGGAACCATTAACCTAAAGAGCAAAAGCAAGAACAGAAAAATAAGTAAAGATAAAATATATGCCAAGTTTTACCTCCTACACTCAGAAGGCCCTATTTCTCACTGGGACAACTGTACTTCAAAAAAATGCAATTTTTTAAAGTGTTACATCTCATCTTCTATCCATTTGAATGGAAAGCTGTTCAGCACAAGCATCAGTCTCTCACCACAATGTGCAATTGTCCTCCCTGAATTGCCACTACAATTTAGCAATAGAAACAGCTGTTATAATAGGTGCTTTTTTTTTCTCACCCATCTTGTCAAGGAAAAGTAGTCTTCAAAATATAAAGGTAAAGGAACCACTTACCTTCTAGAACAACTTCTACTCTACCAAACCCAATTGCATTTTCAATTTTTTTTAATCAGCAAGTTTTGGGCAAGGTATGTTAGAAAAAGGATACTAAGATTCATCTTTGCTTTGTGCCAAGTGCACTGTCTCAAATACATAGTGATTTCCTTTCCAAAGAAGGGTTCAGTCACTTTCTGAATAAAATAATTTTCCACAGCACAGGAAATGAGGAGATTTGATATTCTATCAGATGGGCAACTGAACAAACAGGGCTCCAGGTGGCTAATGTCACAGGGTTGAAGGTACCCAGGGGAATAAGGAGGCTGTGAGTTTGAATGGCCTTCTCTTCATTCACATCCAACACAATATAATTGCATTTCCACTACAATAGCTGGACTTTTCTAACTAACCCCCAGATAATAATCTATTCTAATATAATGCAGTTTCTTTAGAAGGACAAATTTACTGCAATGCTGAGCTATTTGTTTCCTTCCTTTTCTTTCATTATCTCTTTTTAACCTTAGTCTTTAAAAATAAAAAGTTTCTTTCTTGGGCAGTTTCAACCAAAGGTACCAAAGGTTGAAGGAAATGGACCTTTATTATTTTTATAAAAGGCTTTAAGAGGTTGAAAAAATTATTTCATCAGTTTTATTTTAATTAAAATTGACTATGCCATTTTCCCTTCTGAGAAACAGTATTTCCAAGCTCTGCTTCTGACGTAATCTTCATGTTTTTTTAAAATCTCCAAATGATTTTGTGTCAGCAAAGTGACTTATAGCATTCACCACTCATTTAAAACATAGTTCATTTATGTTATCTGCATTTAGGTAGCTCTATATGCAACATCAAGTCTGTTCAATAAAATAACACAATATCTTATTCTTGGGGGAATACACATATTCTTTTTTGGATTGAGTACTGCCCCAGTAATGGTATGCCTTCTTCAAAACCCTTACATCATATTAACAAAATATTGTCAGTTTTAATTGTGATTATGGTATTATCATTATATTTCTGTAAAGAATCCTTATATTTTATAGACACATGTATGAAACAATAGGATGTCTGAGATTTGTTTCCAAATAATACAGGGGAAATGGGGCATGAGATTAAATGAGAGTGGTCATCAGATGGCAATTGCTACAGCAGGGTGATGGCTACAGGAAAGGCTGTCACATTGTTCTGTTTATTTTTATGTACATTTAACATTTTCCATAATAAAAAGTTAACCTTTAATCACTCTAATGCCTAAAGTATCAATTACTTAGTTGGTCTTTGAAAGACTTCATTAATGTTTGCATTTGCAAAGTTAATTTTTAAACTAGTCTTCCCTTATTCCCACTCATGCAAACCATGCACCAACAAAGCTGGACTACTGTCAATCCACTGAATATACTTGGTATATCTCCACTTCCAGATTTTACACATCTGGTTCGCTCTACCAGAAATGTCTTGCCCTTCCCACATCTATCTCTACGTGTAAAATTCCATCCATTCCTATATCAAATGCCACTTGTTCCATGAAGATTTTTCATTATTCCCTCATCAGAAATCAAATCTCTCAATCCATTTGCAATTGGTGTACGCCTGTAATTCCAGTAACTTGGGAGGTTGAGGCAGGAGAATCCCAAATTTGAGGTCAGTCTCCGTAACTTAGCAAGATCCTATCTTAAAATACAAAAAATAAAAAGGACTGAGGATGAAGCTCAGTTGTAAAGCCCCCCTGGGTTCAATCTCCAGAGGAGAAGGAGGAGGAGGAGGAGGAAAGGAGGAAGAGAAGAGAAGGAGGAAGAGGAGGAAGAACTCAGCTTTCTATAATTTGGCTATTGTGAATTACACTGCTATAAACATTGATCTTTGTGTATCACTATAGCATGCTGATTTTAATTCTTTTGGGTAAATACCAAGGAATTGGATAGCTGGGTCATATGGTAGTTCTATTCCTAGTTTTTTGAGGAATATTCTTACTGTTTTCCAAACTTGTACTAATTTGCGGTCCCACCAAAAATGTGTAAGTACACATCCTGTCCCCCACATCCTTGCCAGAAATTATTGTCATATATATTCTTGATTGTTGATTGTCATTCTGACTAGGGTGAGATCAAATCTCAGAATAATTTTGTTTTGCATCTCTCCAATTGCTAAGAATGCTGAACATTTTTTCATATATTTGTTGGCCATTTTTATTTCTTCTTTTGAAAAATATGCCTTTAGATCTTTTTTTTTTTTTTTTTTTTTTTGCTATGCTGGGGACCGAACCCAGGGCTTTGTGCTTGCAAGGCAAGCACTCTACCCACTGAGCTATCTCCCCAGCCCGCCTTTAGATCTTTTACCCATTTATTGAAAGTGCATGTATGACTATGTCGCAATGCATACCAATTTATATATAACTACACTGAACCAATTTTTTAAAATAAATAAATAGAAGGGAGACCAGTAGAGTAGAGGAAGGAGGCAGGGGCAGGAGAATGAAAATGAAGGGGAAAGTACTGGGGATTGAAATGGAGAAAACTATGTTATAGTGCATTTATGAATATGTCAAAATGAATCCCCTATTATGTATAATGACAATGCACTGAAATTAAAAATCATTTTTAAAAATTTTAAATTTCTATTGTATTGGACAAAGACATATTCTCATTTAAATGCTCTGTTCCAATTTTCTGATCTAGGTTGTACAACTGGCATAGATCCAGGTTTGTTTCTACAACCAACAGTCAATCTTTGGAAATTTGTAGTCAGACACACCATGGAAGAATTTGTGAGTACTTTTCTTCCCTGAGAATCAATCCAGCATGTGTGTGTGTGTGTGTGCGTGCACACACGTACAACACACATACCACACACATACCACACATGTGCACGTACCCCATGTATACACACACCACAGCTCAGAAAGAAAAGCTTTCCTTTTTTTGTTGTTTTTGTTTCTCATTGCTTTTCTGCTCTTTTGACCCTGATGCCATGCTGATGAGTCATCTAACAACATCATTGACTTTAAACTTTGTTATTTATGATCTCTGCTTCCCTGCCAGACCCACCCATTCTGCTCCAGGAGCAAACCAAATGTAAACTGTCCTCAATCAGAATCACGCTAGTCAATTGGAGAACAGAGCAGACAGGATCTGGGAAAATTTACTTAAACCTTTTAAATAAGGAAATTAAATATTGTTCAAGACACAATGGCTTCTCTCACACAAACATTTAGAAGTTAGCCAGAAACAGGTATTAAGAAGAATGACAAAATTATTGAACTTAAATAAAACCAATAAAGAAAATTCTCCTGTGGTAGACTGCTAAGAAACTTTAAGGTAACTTGTTTGAAAATGCAAAAGTATACAGATTAAGCCACAGACCACTGGGAAATACGCAAGAATACCCTCTGTAGATCACTATAAACTATTTTAAAGAGTTGGCATGGTTTTATTTGGCTTCATGAAAATACAGATTAAGTGTATATGTTGACGCACGTATTCCAAAGTCAAACCATTTGGAATATTTATGGCATCCTGTCTTCGTTTTCCATGTCAATTATTACATTGTTTCTGCAATTGTTTGCTTTTTGGTTTTTATTCGTGAGAAATTTGAAGCAGTTAGGAGCCTTGTCATTGTCTCTCCTGACACCTAGTGGATAGATATCAAATACCACAATAACTATAATATTTTCAAAGGATCTACTTTGGGTAAAATGAATCCCTCTCCCCCTTTCTTGCTTGTGCTTTTTAAAGATAACCAAAGATCTTTTGATAGGTAGGCAACAAAACTAAATAACCTTTGCTGATGAGACTGAATTACCCATATACACTGGTCAGGTTTATTCCCACCAAACAACCATTTTCTGTTTTGTTTTGTTTTTTTTCCTTAGGATGGTCCTGTAATTCTACAGACTTTATTTTGATAGATATCCAAGATACCAAGATCTAGGACTCAAAATTGTGGGTTTCTTATTCATTTCCTGTGGTTGCTATAACAAACCATCACAAACTCAGTGACTTAAGACAAAATGCATTTATTATTTTACATTTCTGGAAATCAGAAGTCCTAAAAAGTCCAGGGATCAGCAGGACTGCATTCATTCTAAGGATTTAGAGAAAAATTCAGTTCTTTACCCTTTCCACTTTCTAGAGGCCATGTACATTCTCTGGCTCCATTACTCCATCTTTGTATTTCAGGATATATAGCTTAGCTGGTGTCCCAACCTTCAGTGACATGGCAGCATACACTTATCTTGGACCAATGTTAGTTTGCAATGATCAATTAAATTAAAAGGATATTCCTAGGAATGGAGGCAGTACTCTTCAGAACATGATCTTTAGCACCTAGAAGCTATGATTTTAGTTGGTACTTTGAGGTATATAGGGCATTATAAGGGGGTTCAGGAAATATGACCCTTGTTTCTAAATCTTCCACTTAATTGGGCACTTAAATGATGTATACAGCTGACACATAAAGGTATCTAGAGAATTGCTGTCTAATGTCCAATCTTTCCCCTAATTACTTATATTTTTAAATGTTATTTATTTGTTTATTTACTTACTTATTTATACTGGGGCTTGAACCCAGGGGTGCTTTATCACTGAGCATTACATCCCTAAGCCCTCCCCCCATTTTTTGTTATTTTGAGACAGAGTCTTGCTAAGTTTCTGAGAGTCTTGCTAAATTGCCAAGGCTGGTCTCAAATGTGTGATCCTCCTGCCTCAATCTCCAAAATTACTGGAATTAGGTGTGCCACTGCACCCAGCTCTCTCCTAATTAGTTCTTTTATTTCCATCTGTATTGAGGAATAGTTGACAAGTAATATTGCTTATATTTAAGGTAAACAATGTGATCCTAATTGTTTCTTGATGCCTGAATTTGAGGGGAAAAAATGGAACAAAAAGCCATTTATTCAACAAGGGAAATAGATAATATGTAAATAATCCTGGGAAAAGATTATATTGAACCTTGATGCAAATAAGGAAATAGCATATATGAGATCCTTCCCTACAACATATTTTGATAAGCAGAGGAAGGAAAGAGTGCCCAAGGTCTAGAGGCTTAAAATTCTGGTTGGGGAGAGATCAGGAGTATCTACCACTCATAGTCTGCTTCCTGAAGATGCAGATGGTTGCCTCATTATGAGGAAATGCATTTATAAAAGATCTTCAGAAATGTGGCAAATACAAAAACTTTATTGCTCCTAAGACACTGACTTTAGAGACGAATGTCATATGAGGTGACATTTACTTGCCTCCCATGGGAGGCCCTTTTACAATACTACAGCCCCTTACCCCTCCCCATTACATACCTTTCTAATGAAGTAGCACTAGGAATAAAAAGGAATGTGGTTCCCTTCAACCAAAGGGGAAAGAAGTACGGACCTTTTATAATTCTGTCAAAATAGAAAAAAATCCTATTGTCATGTATAACTAAAAAGAACCAATAAACACACACACACACACACACACACACACACACACAGAAGTGTGGACCAGAGTAGCCACATAGAGCCAGAGTTTATGGCAAAGTTCAAGAATGATAATCAGGAAGACCAAGTCATTGGTCCCATTCTAAGAAAAAGCTTTTGCAGGATTGGAGGCTTTTACTCAATAGAGCTTTTGGCAAAGCCTGATTCAAGACAAAAGTTATCATCTCTGTTGAAGTGAGGTCAATGTGGAGTTGGGGTAAGGAAGAATTTTTACTCTCCCCTCTGCATGTCATTTATTAAATATTAAATACGTGTCACAATGGCTGAAAAGCAACATTATTCCCCCAGAACCTAATGCCTATCAAGAGTGAGGACCATAGCTTCCAAAGTATCAAGAGGTCTTTAGTCAACCCAAGGCAGAGACATCCATTTTGTGCACGCTCTGAAAGTTTCTGAAATCCTATTGGAACCTGAGTTCTTAGATAATTTTAAATGGGAGAAATTGTAGCTTCAGAGTATCCAAGTCTTTCACAGCCCAACAGTTTTGTCCATTAGAAACCAATCAACACTGAGTAAATGGTATGGATTCAGTCTGCACTATTAACTCTACACAGTGATATTAATTATTCAATAAGCAACTACTAACAACTCTTCAGTCTGGGAATGGAGTTGGACCTCTAGGTGATAAAAGTGAACAAATTGCTGACAAGGGACATACATTTCAGGAGAGAAGGATAAATATCCACAAATATGGTAATGTGGTAAGTGACATAAACGCAGTATGAATGAGGTGCTACATAATATCAGAAAAAGCGGAAATTATTTCTGCCTTGGAAAGGAGGGGAGGAGGACAAGGAGGCGAAACTAACTCAGGAGGAGCTGCTTTCAAGAAGCTACAACTTTGAAAGGTGGGAGTCACTCTGCGTGAACAGGATTTATTCTCTTTTATTCTATATGCCTACTTCAGTGAACATAGTTCTGGCCTAGCCCCATTTCCTGTACCACTGTGCTACACACACATGCGTAGAACATTCAGGTCAACACTCCTTAGTCTGTTCTCAGCTACCGACTGTTACTGCCAGCTTCCCTGGTTCTCACCCCCTTATGCCTTTCCTATCTATACCTTGACACTTAAGATCACCTATTGCAACAGTAGCTCTTTGGTGCATTAACACTATTCAGGATGCAAGCTGTTTATGTCAACACTCAACACTCCCCTCAGACAAGATACAAATCTTGCATCAGACAAACTTTCCTTTTTTTTTTTTTCCAGAGACTGATTTATTTAGGAAAGCACATACACATTTAAGGAGAATGCTGGCTATCTCCAGAGGCAGAGACAGCCCATTCAGACAAACTTTCTATGACTGGAAATAAGTTGATAATGAAAGAGCTCAAATATAAAGAGCAGTAACAAATGCCCCCTCCCAAGAAAAAGAAGAAAAGAGAAAGAAGAGAGGTAAAGTCCTTGCTCCATTGTAAACATGGAAGACTGTGAAAACTGAGTAAGGATGAAATTATCCTTTTAATATTTGGGATGCCTAAGTCATGGCATCCTAAGGCAGCTTAAGCATGGACACACAGTTTTAAAATAGACACACAAACAAGGTGTGGTAGTACAGGTCTATAATTCCAGTGACTTGGGAAGCTGAGAGGCAAGAGGATCATAAATGCCAGACTAGTCTCAGCAATTTAGTGAGGCCTTAAGCGATTTAGTGAGACCCTATCTCAAAACAAAAAATGAAAAAGCCTGGGGATATAGTTCAATGGTAAAGTGCCATTGGATCCAATCTACCCAAAAAAGAAATAATAGGAAAGGAAAAAATAAAAATAGACACACAGACCAATGGAACAGAAGAGAAAGCCTAGAAATAAAATCACATATCTTCAGCCAACTGATCTTCAACAGAGGTCCCAAAAACTTACAGAGGAGAAAGAACAACCTCTTTAATAAATGGTGCTGGGAAAACTGTATATTCATGTGCAGAACATTAAGATTTGCCCTTCTCACCCTATACAAAACTCAACTCAAAATGGATTGAAGACCTAAATATGAGGTCCTGAAGAGAATATAAGAACATTGACAGAGGCAACAATTTCAACATTTAGGACAATGATATAGGGAATGACTTTTTGCACAAGACCCCAAAAGGACAATTAACAGAAGTAAAAATAGATAAATGGGATTACATCAAACTAAAAAACTTTTGCACAGCTAAGGAAACAATCAAGAGTAAAGAGACAATCTACATAATGTGAGAGAATATGCACCAATTATTCACCTGATAAATTATTAATATCCAGAATATATGAGGAACTCAAAAATGTAATAAAAATCAAGAAATCCAACTTTAAAATGAGGAAATGGGACTGGGGTTCTACTCAATGGTAGAGCACATGCTGAGCATGCACAAGACCCAGCAACAAAAGGCAGTAGGGAATGACCTAAATAGAGACTTCCCAAAAAATAAATACAAATGGTCAACAAATATAAGAACACATGATCAATATCATTAGTCATCAAGGAAATGCAAACTAAAACTACAATAAAATATTCTCTCACTCCAGTTCTAATGGTTATTATTTTTAAATGAACAAATTCTGACAAGGATGTGAAGAAAAAGGAACTCTCCTACACACTGCTGGTAGAAATATAAATTAGTATAATTATTAGAGAACATTATACAGTTTCCTCAAAAGAGTAAAAATAGATCTACTATACGATCCAGCTATCCTACTTCTGGGTATATATCTATAGGAAATGAAATCAGCATACAGAAGAGATACCTGCATGCCCATGTTTATTGTGGCATTGTTTCTTTATACTTATTATTTTTATTGGTTCTTTTCAGTTATAAAGTCAGATGAAGTATTCTTATTGAGTAACTCCCAGGATAGAAGTATAGCTTTGTTATACAAATCTACTCGTCATTCTCAACCAACTTTTATCCTTTCCCTTTCCCTGTTTTTTTTTTTTGTGGGGGGGAGGGCATTGCATTTTCTTTTCCTTTTACTGTTTCTTTTTAGTTATACATATTAGGATTCACTTTGATATAATTATAAAAGCATGGAGTATAATTTTGTCTAATTCAGTCCCCAGTACTTTTCCCTTTCTCTCCCCTCCTCCTTCCCCCATTCCCTTCTCTCTTCTGATCTTTCTGCTATTTATATTTTTAATTAGTGCCTGTGGATATACATAATGATGAGATTCACTGTGGTATATTCATATATGTACATAGGAAGGTTAGATCAGATTTATTCCACTGTTCTTCCCTAACCTCCTCTTTCCTCCATACCCTTCAATCCCCTTCCTCCACTCAACTGATCTTTCTTCTATTTTGATGAAATCCCCTGTTTATTTTTTCTTTTTTTCCCCTTATTTTGGACTACCATTATTTTGGCACTATTCACAATAGCTAGATATGAAATCAATCTAGGTGCTCAGCAATGGTTTAATGGATAAAGAAAACATGGTATCATGCACATCAAAATATTTTTTAGTCATAAAGAAGAATTAAATCCTGTCATTTGTGGCAAAATAGATGGAACTGGAGGACATTATTATAAGTTAAATAAGTCAGACACAGAAACATAAATGTCACATGTTCTCTATCATATGTGGAAGTTAAAAAAAATGGCTTGAATATAAAATAGTGATTATAAGAGTTTGGGAAGAAAAACAGGAAAGGGTAAATAAAGAAAAGCTGGATTTGATTAGTGTACACTGTGTGCACATATTGAAAAGTCATGCTGAACCCCATTAATATGTATAATTGATACATATTAATCAAAAATATAATCAAGAATAAATTGATATGGGAAAATGTTCAATTTCATTTTTCTTTCTAAAGATTACTTTGGGCACTTGACTTTTTATGTATATCCATATTGGTTTTAGGTGATAGTGAACTCATCAAGTTTTATATATAATAATATGTCTTCTGAAATAACATATAGTTCTAATTCTTAAAAAGAGTACTAGTTTTCTCAAGTGTCAAATACATGACAAATGCTTAATTAAACATCACATCACCCTACAAAAGGTCTTCTACCTACTTGCTTCTTAAAGGATTTGATACAACTTATTGTGAATATATATACTACCTCTTTAAAAAAGTCAGATACTATGTTCAACTACACCTAGAGAACCTACGGTAGTGTACACTTAACATCTTAGTGTCTGCCTCTCAAATATTTTCAACTATTCTTTGGTAAAAGTTAATTAGAAGTACTGGTAAGTACTTTAAACACAATATTTAGAGTAGATATAGATATGTTTTATGTAACAGAAAGGTGGTGGCAAGGGTAGTTGAAAATTAAAGAGTCTGTTATGCATTTTATCAATTGCATAATTAGTTGAAAGGACCAATTTCTTTGTGTATTTACATTTTTAGCAAGAGTGGTGATTCTGCTCAAGATATTAAGAGAAGCTGAAATTTCCCAAGGCAAGGCTGTGTGCCCGATGTGTGCCCCAAACTTTCCTGTCTCTCTATCATTAAATTTTGTCTGGCCTATTTCTGTCAGTGTAATTATGCTTACTAAGCATTATCCTGTAAAAACAGATTTGGTTGTGTAATAAGATTCAAGTAAACAGAAAACTATAAACCATTATCTCCATAAAGCAGATTTCATACATTAACACAAAGTAAATCTGCACTATGCACAAAAAGAAATCAGAAATATATAGAAAAAGACTAGATCTGTAGTTAACCACCAGTAGAAAAAAGCACAGGGTAGAAGAGGGGTATCAGTACATGTAGGTCAAAGAACATGAAGTTGCAGTTATATAAGATGACCAAGTCCAGAAATCTATGTATAGCATTGATGACTATAGTTAATAATATTGTATTGTGTACAAGAAATTTGCTAAGAAATTAGCAAATGTAGTAGAAATAAGATATTCTTACCACACAAAAGTAAATATGTAAGGAAATGGGTATGTTAATTTGCTTGACTGTAGTCATTATTTTACCATGTACATATGTATACCAAAATACCATGACATATACATTAAATACAAACAATAAAAATAAAAATAAATTTACAATATTCATCATTTTAAGTGCGTGTTTCAGTAGCATTAAGTATATTTGCATTGTTGTGCAACAGATCTCCAGAATTTTTTCACCTTGCCATACTGAAACTCTATGCCCATTTCTCCCTTCCCCCAGGCCCTGGCAACTGCCATTCTAATTTCTATTTCTATGAGTTTCACTACTTTAGATATCTCTTATGAGTGGAATCATACAGTGTTCATCTTTTTGTGACTGGCTCATTTTACTTAGCATAAAGTCCTCAAGGTTCATCCATGTTGTAGCATGTGACAAGAATTTCTTCTTTCTAATGTCTGAATAGCATTACATTGGGTTATGTATACCACATTTTTTTCTTTATCCATTCATTTGTTGATGAACATTTCTATATATTGATTATTGTGACTAATGATAGTATGAATATAAAAGTGCAAAAATCTCTTTGAGATTCTGCTTTGAATTCTTTCCTTTTGTAATGATTTGATATTTCAATAATAAAGGAAAAAAGTAAAGAATAGGAAAAAAACTTTAATTCAGGAAGTAAAAATGCATGAAAATTATAACCAAATTATGTTAGAGATGAGATTTTTATAAGCATTATTTAAACTTACTGTTTTTATAAATAAAGAGTTTATCTTTCCAACAATTAAATAGTGATCTTATCTAGAAATAGAAGAAACTAGAACTAAATGATATTTTCTTTTTTTATAACTATTTTATTTATTTTTTTATGTAATGCTGAGGCTTGAACCCAGAGTCTCACACATGCTAGGCTCTATTACTGAGTGCTCTATCACTGAGCCACAACCCCAGCCCCCTAAATGAAATTTTCTAGGCAAACATTGCTTTTTGCAAAATAAATGTAATTGGTATACATATATCAAATAGCAATTCTTCACTCTAGCACAAAAACTGATGAAAGGAAAAATGTATTTTTCTCTCATACTCATTTTAAGCACATTTGTATTCTCTATTATGTGTACAGGAACAAACACTTGGCCTCTTAAAGTTTCTTTGATTGTAAACGCTGAATTTTAATGAAGATACATACACTTAGTTCCAATATTTGTGTTGCCTCAGTATTTGTGAGGATGCAAATTCAGACACTTCTCAATTTCAAAGTAATTGTGATTACTATCCTTGAAGTGACCCTTTTAGTCTTTGTATTTTGCCTGGTTTGATGTCAGTATAAATTAGCATAAAAGAGGTAGTGAGTGATAAGGCTGCAGTATGGTTGTTCTTTTCATCTAATGCATTACAATGGAGGGAATTAAAACAATCATTAGTGGGTAAATTGAGAAATCAGATGGAAGAGATTTAGAGTACCTGTGCCCTGTGTTTCAATAGCTTGATGACCAGATGTATGCTTCAAAATTGTGAATATTTGTTTCCATGGAGAGTTTTCCAAGACTGCCCTTTGTTTATATGACTTGGCTCCACATTTGTTAATTTTCTACAAATTGTAGGTAATAATATGCTTCTAGAAACTGTACTGGTTTGTTATTCTTGGTCTCACATCCTTCAGAGGTCTTTGTATGCCAATCACATGTAGGCCTAGAGAACTCATGGAATTGGTATTAAAATTCATGCCTTCAGCAAAGTTATTTTTTTCCTCTTAGGATCGCAATTTGGTCCACATTCCAGTGGGAAACTTTAGGATGTGGCACTAAAAATGGCTACAGACATCTGAAATTCGTATGAGCAAATACCATTCAGCAGGAGCACAGAACAAACAATCATCACTATATGTCCTCTCTCTCTCTCTCTCAATAACATGACCAGGGAGTCAGACTCAATACAGAGTGTGCTGGAGGCACTCAGTAGGCCACTGGGAAAACAGAGAAAGCTGATGTGGAAATGTATCACGTACCCTTTCAATCTTTGCCTACTGGCTTACTCTAACCACTCAAAGAGTATTACTCTCCACTACACAGAACTAAAATTTTAAAAGATAGGGGGCTTCGAAGGCAGCAGTCAGAGGTTAGAAAAGAGAACTGAGACCCTTTAAGTCTGCCTGGAGCATGCCAGACTATAATTTTTCTGGGTACTGTATGGTGGAAACTAGTTATAATTCTTCTCCCAGGGTACAGACTTGCCACTTGTGTTCTCCTCTAATTATCTTTGATCAGGCTTCTGTGGTAGAAAGTTATGTTTCAGTGACTGTGACTGGGCCCAAGGCATAGCTAAGTCTATAATTACTAGCTGGTTAAATCAAAACTCTTTTGGAATTTAGCACCCGTTTGTATAATCTGCCTCAATATTTTTAGACGGTAACCTTGTCCTTCTATACCTCTCTGGGAACTCAGAAATGAACAAGCAACAGCTAAGGAAAAGTAAATTGGTCAGTGAATTAGCAAAATTCCAAAATGAAAAGAAAACTATAGGCAGTAACAGTAATTATTATAGAGGGAAGTTAGATACTTGCTCAATAGCCTTTCATGGAGTATAAAAATAGTCCTCTAGGGGTTCTTCCACTTTGGGAATACCAAAACTTTAAAATCTGTTCCTCCAGAACTTTAGATTATGTAGAAGGAAATGAGGGGGGGGTATGAAAAATGGTGGACTGAGACTGACATCATTACCCTATGTACATGTATGATTACATGAATGGTATGAATCTACATCATGTACAACCATAGAAACGAAATGATGTACCCCATTTGTATACAATGAATCAAAATGCAGTCTGTAAAAAATCTTAAAAAAAATAATTTTTAAAAATGTGTTCCTCCTGTTGACCACTGAAAATATTAAGTGAAGCATAGCTATCAGAAAACTTGGATTCAAATCCCAACTCTTCCACTGACTTTCTGACGGTGATAATGATGTTAAGGGAAATCATTCAACCTCCCTAATCCTGAGGTTTCTCATAAACAACAACTTCCTAACTATACCACAGGGCTAAGGTGGAGATCAAATGAAATAACAAAGAAAAAATATTTAGCGCCATCCTTGGTATGGTAACAACACTTAATAAATGGTTGGCAATAATAATAATAATAATAATTCCTATTATTGAAGCAAATAGGTTTACTGGGCTATTTGAGAAAGAAGGTTGATTCCTTTCCCTATATTGTCTCTCATTCCATGTCACCAACTGCTAATTAGGATTACATAGCAGAGTTAATGAGGAGAACTCTTCTAGGTTAAAGAATCTATATTCCTCCTTCAGAATGAGAATGGCTATTACCAAATAGTATATTTTTTCCCCTCCATCTATAATACCCTGAAATGGTAGTTGATGAGGTTAAAGAAAATGATACGTAAACAAGCTGTTTCTAAAGGAAATGAATACTCATATAATTTAATGCAGGTGGTACTTAATAAACAATCTTTTCACTGAGTAAACAGAAGAGGGAAACTAAGTAATTTAGAGACATGTAAGTGAAATTGTTTATGGTGCCTTATGCATGTATGTCTTAAGACTTATATTCTGTTTTACTGCTCACCTCTCAAAGCATGCCATTGGAAAACTCTGGCAACACAAACACATGAAAACTCCTTAATCAAGTGCATATGTGTAGATCTTGCACTTTGCTTAAAGAGGTGGATAAAAAAGAATTGGAGTCACTTGTTTATGTATTTGGGCAGCTGTGCTTTTGGATTGATGCCACCCTGATTCCCCTCTGAAACAAAGGAAGCAAACTGTTTTCAAGAAAATAATGTCTAACACTTTGGCCAAACAGTTGTCTCCAAATGTTATCCTCCTTTAAAAACACTGTAATAATTATGAATATATGATTAAACGACATTTGGAAAGATTACCTGTATATGTGAGAGATGTTTAACTTTTTCTCCTCTTAAGCCACCAGTACTGTGGTCATTTACTTGTGCTTTAAAGGGCAACACCTGACATTTGGTCTTTGATGGATTCAACAGGCTGCTTGTAAGCTTAAAGATTTTGCCTGGTTAAATCAGGTTTTATCACAGAGGCTATTTGCAACTTTATGCTCTTACAGAAATGTCAGTGTTTGCCTTTGCTCTGAACTAGGCATAGCAGCTCAAGGTTTGTCCCTGAGAAGCTCTGAAAATAGAAGATCCCTGGCATTAAGTCTATGTTCTTAACCTCCCACAAATAACCTGTATGAAGCATTCCTTTTTGCTATGCATGCTATAACGCTTCTGGATGACTGAGCCACAGCAGTCTTTTGGGGGAGGTTATGCTCATAACTCTCTGCCACATTGTAAATTGCCAGCATGCTTTCCTTTATTCTCTTCCTGGTGGAAGAAAAACATATTTTGATGATAAGCTTGAGAAATACATTTTCTATGGATTCTGTGGAAATAACTATCTCATTCAGTATGGGAAGTTAAACCTCAGCTAGGCTTGCACTGCAGCTTGGCAGGCCTCTTGTTGATTCCCTCGGGGATTTCTTAGAACAGTTGTTCTAAATCCAAACTGTTTCCACTGCTCTCAAGCCCCAAGTCCTACCCCAGCTGTCCCCTTTCTCACAGATGACCTCACTACCCACTTCACTGCAAAGACTTGCAGCCATGTAAACTCCCTTATTTCCCTTCTTTCTTCAAAATGTACAATGCATAGAACTTTTGCCTATACTCTACCAAAACCCTTCTGTCTCAAAGAAGGTCATGTTTCCTTTTCCTTGCCAAGGCTATGTCCTCTACTTAGATACTTGGTCCCATCCTCTCTCCACTCCAGAGAGAAATTGTTCCATCAGCTATTTTTAGTGGCTCCTTCCCCATGGTCTATATTCAGGGTTCCCCTGGCTTTGATATAAGTCACCATCAAATTTCTCACCTTATTTCCATAAGCCAAACTTCTCACTGACTCCTTCCTTAGCATTAATTCACTTCCATTTACAACCTAGCTTCCACCCTCCCATCTATTATGCTCAATTCAAACTGATGCCTTGAAAGTCAGCAATGACCTCATAATTGGCAGATTCAATGGCTTTTTCTTAGAATTCACCCTGCTTGACCTTGCTGCAGCTTTAACCACTGTTGACCACTTAATCACTCTGAAAATTCTCTCTCTGGATTTCACGAAATTCCTGACTTTTCTCCTACCTCTTTGCTTCCAATCTGTCTCCTTTGTTGGCCCTTCTTCCTCCATCTTTGAAAAGTACGCATTCCCCACAGGTCTTGTCCTTGACCCTTTCTTTTCTATATTCTCTTTTGATTAATATACTCACCTTTTCTTTTGAGGAATTAAATTTGTGTTGCTCTGAGTTGAATTTGATATTTGGAGCAGCTAATTTATGTGGTAATTCCACAAAGTCAATTACCTTCTCTATGTAGGTGGTTACTTGACCACACTCATTCATTCATGTATTCATCCATCAATTATTTAGTGAGCACATACATATAAGTGGTGTGACTTTACAATTTATCATTCTGAGACATTTTGAATGTTAAAGGCAGCACCATTAATACTTCTTAAGTCAGAGAAACAAGCATAAACCCAGATTGTCCTTGCCAAACTGAGACATATGGTAACCCTAAATATAATACTATCCAAGGATTGTGAAACCACATAAGCAAATTGTAAATTCATTCTCCCCTCAAGCATTTAGAGCATTTCGTCTAGTAGAGTGATAACACATACACATAAACACAATACTATTAGAAAGTGATAAATACCCTGAGAGAGGTTCAGATAAAATATACTGAATTTTCAAGGTAAGAAGAGACTTATTTTCACCTTAGAGAATCAGGCAAAGCTTTATGAAAATGACATTCATGATAGGTGGGAGTTTCAGGCAGAAGAAACAATATGAGCAGGATCCCACTCATGGTTCTTCAGTTTCTGTGCTACAAAAGAGTACCACATGTAAGAGGAGAGTGTTCACATTGTTGATACCTTGATTATTTCAAAATTTTCATATTTTAATAACTTTGTTATTCCAAAGATGGGTAATTTATGTATTTATTACAAAAATGTTCTAGTAGATGACAAGAGAATGCCATTTTTAATAATCAGTACAATACAACAATATTCTGACAGATTGAAAATAAAGTGTAAAGACACCCTTTTCTACTTGGCAGCAAGAATTCATATGGACTGATAATCCTGAGCATGTGTAAAAGCATAAAAGAGGAAATCATGGGACACAAATAAAACAGAAACATTACATCAACCTGACAACAGCACAGGGTGCATGAAAAGACACAGAGAAAAAACCTTGAGGAAGTAGATTCATACCAAATTGTGGACAGCCTGAATCATCAACAAAAGAAATTCAAGTTCTAGCCAGTTAGGCACATGATTTTAAGAAGTCACCTTGAGAACAATGTATAAAATATTTCAGAAGGCAAGGATTGGAAGTAAAGAGACTAGTAAAATTGCTGTTAGTCTTTTGGTATAGGCCAATATTTCCCAAAGTGAGCTCTGTGGGGCTTACTCTAATTTTCTGGACAGCAAGAGAGCAGAAGCAGAGAAAGTTGCCTGGTTTAATTCAGTCTTACCATCTCTCCATAGATGTAATTTTCTACATCTCTTCATGACCTGCCAGGGCTTCATATTCACCTTCCCAAAATGAAACTCATCACCTTCCCCTCAAAACTATTTCCTTTGTGGGCATTACCACAAAATAAGATATTACGCCTGTAATTCAAGAGGTTCAGGAGGCTGAGGCAGGACAATAGCAAGTTTGAGGCTAGCTTGGGCAACTTAGTGAGACCCTGTCTCAAAATTTAAAAATAAAATAAAAAGGGCTGGCGATATAGTTCAGTAGTTACATGCTCCTGGATTCAATCTCCAGTACTAAAAAAAAGGATATAATTTCAGAGATAGGGTGTCCAGGGTTAGAATTGGCATTGCCATGAAATCTTCGGGGACCCAGACTCTTTCTAGGTATAAACTCTGTATGTGTCTTAATGGTCCAAGACATATGCTAGTCTTCCAACCATTATATCCATATTTCAAACAGTATGCTGGAAGAAGAAGAAAAAAAGAAAAACATGTGATCTCTACCTTTTAAAGTAAATGTCCTAAAAGTATCATGTAACATGCCCACTTTTATCCTATTAATCAGAACTTAGTTATGGTTAGATGCAAGGAAAGCTGAGAAATGGTGTTTTTTAGGTGAGTGACAGTGTGCTCAGGTAAAAATCCACTTTCTCTTGCTAAAAACAAAATTAAAAATGAATATTTTAATTTACAAAATTAAAAATGGATATTGTGAGGTAAACTGGAAGTATCTGCCATGGATGGTGGAATATATAAAGCTTGGAGGGAGAACAAGGCAAAAGGAAGGTGTCAAGAATGGCAAGTTTTCCAGCCTGGGTGGTTGGTTGGGAGAAGCATTTTTCTCTTATTTGCTACTGTAACCTAATCCTGATATACTCCAGAATAGCTTTATGTTTTGGGTTTTTTTTTTGGGGGGGGGTTACCAGGAATTGAACTCAGGGGCACTCAACCACTAAGCCACATCCCCAGCCCTATTTTGTATTTTATTTAGAGACAGGGTCTCACTGAGTTGTTAAGTGCCTTGCTTTTGCTGAGGCTGGCTTTGAACTTGCAATCCTCCTGCCTCAGCCTCCTGAGCTGCTGGAATTACAGGCATGCGCCACTGCACCCAGCCAGATTTATGTATTTTAAAGGGAAGTTTTAAAATAGTTTCCCTACTTACAGCAACAAAGAAGACACTATACTAACACAGTCCCACTAGCAGATTTGGTTATAGCTATGCATATAAATTAGCACTAGAAAAGAGCCATTCGGCATCCTGGCTATCATAGACTAAATTTAATAGTAATCACAATCTACATCATCAGACCCCCCCAAATGATGTTATAATAATTGTTTTATTATGATTATACCTAGAAATTATATTTCTAAGGAGTTCAAATACTGCTTCTTATAACTTTAATCCAATACACATGATAGGTATTAAAGCTACATAGGAGATAAGTAATTTATACTTATTTTATGGATAAGGTCAGGAATAAGTAGAATAAATAGATGCTTATGGTCATAGGGTTTCTCCAGCACCAAGTCCTCTGCTGGGCTTTCTAGAAAGCAAGCTTGTTTCTTCCAAACAAGTCGATAACATATCATTCACATGGATCTCATAAACAAGCAGGGGTTTCTATCCTCATATCAGATAAAGTGGACTTCAAGCCAAAGTTAATCAGAATGGACAAAGAAGGGCATTTCATACTGCTTAAGGGAATTATACATCAACGAGATATAACAATTATAAATATTTATGCCCCAAACAATGGAGCAGCTATGTACATCAAAGTCCTAGAAAAAGAAGAACAAATTAACACCAAGCAAATTGATGACCCTAGTCTTCTCTTCTGATATATATCAAAGGAGGTCTGAGTGCACACCAAGAACCAGGAACAGAAGTAAAATTAAGCCAAATCCTTCAACATACTCGGTCTTGATCTACATGAAGCAAATGCAATTTTTCAAAACACATTTCTTTCTTTTCCAAATAGAACTTCCCATTTGCATAGACCAAGCACCCAAAAAGTATATACAAATAATTCTACTGGACTTTCAAGAACCCAAACCAAATGATATGAGAGATATCTTGAAAAGAGAACTTTTCTATTCTGAACTTCATTAGCAGATATGGGAAGGAGGGAGAATAGGAAGGGACAGAGAGTAGAAAAAAATGACTTGTTTTTTGATTTTGTTTGCTTTGGTTTGGTTTTGGGATTTTTTCCTAAAGTACTGACCTAAACAACAACTTAATGAGGCAGGTCAGTATTTACAGTCCTTCAAACCCCATTTAACCTTTCTGTGCCTCATCTGCTAAGCATCTTGGCCAAGATCACATACCAAATCAGTGACACAGTCGTCATGAGGCCTCAAGTGCCTGGTTCCCAGTTTCATATTTTAAATACGCCAAGTGACAGAAGAGAGGGGAAATCTGGGTCAGAGAAACAAAGTTGGCCTAAAAAAATCTATGTTTCAAAATAAAGCCTATTACACAAAGACATGACATTTCTCATTTATAAACAGAAAAGTAAGTCAAGAACCTAACATCTTTCTTCTCCAATGGATATACAGAGGAAATTTTCAATGGTGAGAAGGGCAAAATCTATCATCACTGTTAATTCTTTTATCTGACAAAGTTCCATTTTCTTAAAAAATCTTATTTAAGTTAGGAAAACAAACAAGTTAAGCAATTGTGTAATATAGCAGAACTACAAATATCCAACTAAATAAAAGAGGTGTGTATGTTGGGCCTAACGCCAAAGACAGATTTTTAACAATACTAGTTGTCATTATCTGCATAGATTCCTGATTATATTAATTGTTTTCCACCAATTTCTTCTCTTGTTTCCTTTAGGAATCTTCTTAGATTTCTAAATTTGTACTCTTAATTTTTATAACTGTCTCTAATCCCACGAATTGTGGTACCTCACTCCCAATTGGTTTTTGAACCTTGGTTTTCTGGCCCAAATATCTACTAGGCTCCTTTGACTTTTGTTCTCTCTCTCTCTTATACATACACACACACACACACAAAGGAAGGGGAAACTCAGACAGGTTTCCAGTGCTTTCCATCAGGTACCTTGGGAATATGGAAAATGCCACATTTTTCTTACTGTTGGAGCTAATGAACTACAAGGAAAAATACTTGGATGGGACCAAGTAACCTTACTCAAGGCAAAACTGACTAAAGTGAAATTGCCATAACAGTTGTGAGTGTGCTTACTTATCTGTGCTTCTCTCCTATCCATTCCCCATGTATTCCAAATCTAGGGAGTGCCAACAAATTTCCAGATTCTCTCATACAAGTATGACTGTTATAGCCACCAGGACTTACAACTGGTCTTGGGGGGGTGAGGGAGGACTGAGCAAACAAATATTCCCAGATCCTCCTTAACCAAAGTGAATCCTCTTCATGAACTACTGTCCAGAGAAACCCTCTAGAGTACTATACAGCTTTCTTAGCTGTTATATATCATGGGTATATCATCACTATATGACAGAATATGGAGAATGCAGGAATGCTGGTGATAAACTTATAACCCTGGAATGCTATCAACTGGAAATTGCCTAGTAGTCCAAGAAAAGGGAGGGGCCTACATCTGACCCATCAAGACCCTGTTTGCTACCCCTGAACATCCTGACCTGCAACCAACAATCTTAGACTAGGAACTTGAGTACTGGCCTCCCATCCACAAGTCAGGGTTATGGAGTGGAAGTGGAGTCCACCTGAAGCACACTACAGAATTTGTAAGGATTTTAACTCAGGTGACTCTGGGAAGACTCAGTCTTGCTCACCCTAAGTAGTTGGGTTTCTTTCTCTCTAAGCAGTGGTACAGAATTACCTACCTACAGCATCCTCATGTTCTCAAATCAATCATTTCTACTTGATTTTATCACCTCGAACCTAGACTCTTGGCTCCATTACCCCATGTCAATAACCATATTGAACCCTTTCAGTTTTCGTGAAACTTTGGGTTCCCCTCCAAGACTACAAGCCTGGATTTCATCTCATTTTTGGCTTTGTTATTTTGTTTGGTTTTTCCAAAATAGAAGTAGAGTTATTTTATTTAAATTACAAAAGTATTACATGCCCACTGCAAAAACTCAAAAGAAAACAGAAACAAAACACAAGTTGGGCCATAGAGAATGGTAAAAAAAATGAAAAATGTTACCCATGATCTCACCACCCAGATGATGCCCTGTTTTCCCTCATTGAAGAATTTCCTAAGCCCTGAGGAACCCCACAATTCTAAGCTGTACCGACCTCTGATAACCACTGCAGGTAGATTTAATCCAATAGGCACAGAATGAGAGAGTTCAGGACTTTGATCATGAATGCAGTAAAACTATTTGGAATTTTCTTTCTCATTGTGTACCAGCCACAAGAAAAATAAGTAGGTCCATCTTGCCCAGCAACATTTAAGGTCTATAAGCCATGTTAGACACATGGGGCAGACATATGGAATATGTAAACAAATTACTTCAGGTATCTGACCTGGACCTCTCCAATCTTCCCCAGAAAGCAAACATGCTCAGACATCAATTTGAGGCCTTTAAGAGATTTGGAGAAATTAAGATATGCATGTGTATGTATGTGTATATGTGTGTATATACATGTATGTGGATACACACACACAAATATGTTAGATATTCATATATTATTACTCAATTTATTTTAGATTATTTTTTTAAATCTCATGTTTCTCATTTGAATCTGAAATCTTCAAATAAATGTTTTAAATTTTGTTGAAAAAATTGTCTATTGCAATTGTCTATCTAAAGTTGAAACTTTTGAAAACTTCATTCTCTTAAAAACAGGACTACTTAGTATAGCAAGACAGCAATCAATTTTAAATTATTTCATTATTCTCCCTCCATCTGCTCAAATTTTTAAAAGTTGGATTTTGAACTGCTTATGGTTCTGGAGTAAGGGAAGAGCTCCACCTGATGTTCATGTTTTGAAGTGCACCAAGGAAAATGCCATTAACTACACCCTGAACTCAATTTCTTTCTCTCTTTCTCTCTCTCTCTCTCTCTCTCTCTCCACCTACAAGATTTTTAGAATTATCATCCTAGAAACTCATACAAGAAAATATTTTTTGTACCAGCGATTGAACCCAGGAGCACTTAATCATTGATCCACATTCCCAGCCCATTTTATTATGGTCTCACTTAAGTTACTTAGAGCCTAACTAAATTAAGTCCAGCCTTGAACTTGCAATCCTCCTGCCTCAGTCCCTTGAGTCGCTGGGATTATAGGTGTGTGCCACCATGCCTGGCTAAGAAAGTAATTTTTTAAGTACAGAATACATCTTCCAACAGACTGTAAATCCTCTTCCAAGATATGCTCAAAAAGACAAAATGGTCAAAGCTGAGTTAAGATTAAACAAAACCTTGCACTTGGTTATTGACTTGGTACTGAATAAGAAAGTACATCTAATGTAGTAAAACAATGAGCACTTTTATACTCCATATAATACCCAATAATATGGCATTTGCCAGAAATTGGATGTAACTGGAGAACATCATGCTAAGTGAAATAACATAATTCCCCCCAAAACAAAAGCTAAATGTTCTCTCTGATATGTGGATGCTAACACACAATAAGCGGGGAGGAGAGGGAAAAATAGAAGTTCATTGGATTAGACAAAGAGGAATGTAGGGAAGGGAGAAGGGATGGAATAGGAAAAACAGTAGAATGAATTGGACATAACTTTCCTATGCTCATATATAAATACATGACCAGTGTAACTCCACATCATGTACAACCACAGGAATGGGAAGTTATACCTCATGTATGTATAATATGTCAAAATACACTCTAGTGTCATATATAGCTAAAAAGAACAAATAAAAATTTTAAAAATAAATAATTTTATATGTAGTATATATACCCAATATAATAATAATAGCACTTAACTATTAATGAATACTTATGCAACAGGTCATTATATGTGATGTACAGATATCTATTTACATATATATATATATACACACTAATTTAATACACAATCCTATAAGGTAGGTACTATTATCAACATCATTTTAGACATGAAGAAACTGAGGCCTAGAGAAAACTTAATAATTACTTAAGGTCATGCAGCTAATAACTGGCAGAAAGGACTTACCTATGCTCCAAACCACCATGATATACTGCCTCTCTGTATCTCAAATCTGATATGGTCTCTCTCAAAATAAATAATCTGAGACCATAATCTTGTCTACATTTTTTCTCAAAACAGCCAAAGGCACAAGACCCTTGATTCCATTTCTATTCCTCTTAAGGCTATTGAAGATTTATAACTCTTTGAATTACCTCCCATGATCTTCCTTACTCCAAAAATGATTCTATATTTGTGAGTTTCAGTAGACAGTGTAACTGAGAGCCTAAGTTTTGTGTCCTTTCACCTTTGTCTTGTGCCCTCTCCCCCCGCAACCCAAACCCTACTTCTGCCTCTTCAAATATCATTCCTTAAAAATCATGTTTGATGGCATGGTATTGGCACCAAAACAAACATGAAGGTCAATGGTACAGAATAGAAAACACAGGGACAAATCCACATACATACAGTTATCTCATACTAGACAAGTCCCCATAAATATACATTGGAGAAAAGATAGCCTCTTCAACAAATGGTTCTGGGAAAACTGGAAATCCATATGTACTAAAATGAAATCAAACCCTTACCCTGCACAAAACTCAACTCAAAAAGTAGATCAAGGACCCTGTCCCTACTAGAGGAAAAAGTAGGTCCAAATCTCCATCATGTCAGCTTAGGAACTGACTTCCTCAACAAGACTCCTAAAGCACAAGAAGTAAAATCAAGAATCAAGGGCTGGGGTTGTGGCTCAGTGGTAGAGTGCTTGCCTGGCATGTGTGAAATCCTGGGTTCTATCCTCAGCACCACATATGAATAAATTAATTAAATAAAGGTCCATTGACAACTAAAAAAATGTTTTAAAAAAATCAGGAATCAATAAATGGGACGACATCAAACTAAAAAAACTTCTTCACAGCAAAGGAAACAAGAATGCGAAGAGAAAGCCTACAGAATGGGAGAAAATATTTACCACATGCACCTCAGATAGAGCATTAATCTCCAGGATATATAAAGAACTCAAAAAACTTAACATACAAAAAAAACCCAATCAATAAATGGGTAAAGGAACAAAACAGACACTTCACAGTAAAAGAAATACAATCAGTCAACAGAGGAAAAAATGTTCAACATGCGTAGCAATTAGAGAAATGCAAATAAAACTACACTGAGATTTCATCTCACTCCTGTCACAGTGGCAATGATCAAGAATACAAGTAATAATAAATGTTGGGAAGGATGTGGGGAAAAGGTACACTCATACATTGCTGGTGGGACCGAAATTTAGTGAAACTACTCCGGAAGGCAGTACGGAGATTCCTAAGAAAACCTGGAATGGAACCACCATTTGACCCAGTTATCCTATACCTCGGTTTATGCCCAAATGACATCAATGTTTATAGTAGCTCAATTCACAATAACTAAGCTATAAAACCAACCTCGGTGCCCTTCAACAGATGAATGAATAAAGAAATTGTGGTACATATACACAATGGAATATTACTCAGCCATAAGGAAAATTGAAATTATGAGATTTACTGGTAAATGGATGGAACTGGAAGATATGATGCTAAGTGAAATAAGCCAGTCCCAAAAAAGTCAAAGGTTGAATGTTCTCTCTGATTTGTGGATGCTAACCTAAACAAGGGAAGGTAGGGAGGGGAAGTATAGAAGTACATTGGATTAGACAAAGGGAAGCGAAGGGAAGGGAGGGGGAATAGAAATAGGAAAGGCAGTAACTTTTCTATGTTCGACCACAAGAATGGGATCAAAATTGTAGTGGGTTGCACCCAATGTATGTATAATATGTCAAAATATACCCTACTGTCATGTATATCTCAAAACAACAAATTAAAAAATGAAAATTTAAAAAAATCATGTTTGAAAATGGCATATCTTTTTTGATACTGGAAATTGAACCCAGGGGTGCTTTACCACCAAGTTATATCTCCAATCCTTTTTTATTTTTATTTTTTTTAATTTTGAGACAGGATCTTGCTAAGTTGCTGAGACTATCATTGAACTTGCGATCCTCCTGTTTCACTCTCCAAGACTCCGAGATTATAAGTGTGTGCCACAATGCCCAACTTTGAAAATTGAAAATTCTTTAAAATCTATCCATATTAATAAGCCAAGGTCAGAATTTTTCCTAAAATATTTATTTCTAAAACACTTTATCTCTTGTGCTATTTTTCTTAATTTTCGTGTGTGTGTGTATGTGTGTGTGTGTGAGTGTGTGTGGGCACATGCATGTATTTCAATTTGAGTAAATACTCATTCTCATGTAAAATATTAAATGGTATTTTCAAGAACCTTCAAGACTGCCACCAAAGCTACATTCCATTCCAGGAAAAAACTTTTCTCATTCATTGATTTAACAAAAATTTCTTGAGTTTTTACTAATCCTAGTTTCTGAAGACACAATGAAGAAGCCAAATATCAACCCTGACTGACAGAACTTATAGTTCTGAATATCATTCAAGATACATAAGGAAAAAAGAGATTATTCTGACCTAGTGGTAACCTCTAGATAAGTATTTTAAATATATTGCCTTCAAACTAGAGTTAACAGCATGCATACCATCCAGCTAGATGACAAAAAAATTTACTATCTTTGTAACTTCATTAACAGTAAGTAAAACCCATGAATATTCCAATGGGGGAAAACAGGATTATATACCACATTCCAAAATTACCAGATGATATTTTTCTCAGACTGCCAAAACAAGGAAATCAGAGAGGACTAGGACTGGAAGCCACCCCACCATATTATTTTGCCTTTTAAATTTGGAACTACTTGTTAAACTAGAGGCAATCAGGAAGCAGCCCAGTCTGGTCCAAATAAAAACCTTGGATAAATTCCCCCTGCCTTTTTATGCCTGTGATCCTTGGGCACTACCCAAATTGCAAACCCGGGCTGGACATCAACAATGCAACAATTTTTTCAATGCCATTCCTCTCTACCTCCCTTCTCTACCCAATGTCTTTCTGCTCTCCCTCTCCCAATATTTCCACTACATTATCTGAAACTTATTCCATAGTAGACAAAGTCCACTTCTGAGTCCACTGCTTTTTCCCTCCATGCTCACTACATCTTCTGTTGCTAATTGAAAGTTTGTTCTCTATCCTACAACCCCAGATGTCATATAGCCATCTCAAGGCTGTTTTTTTCTTGCACAATCTGCATACAGGACTGGACTGGGGAGAAGGTTATGGAGGATTGTGTTACTGTTGTCCTTACTCCCCCATTCCATTTTCTAAACCACAGGAAGGCAATTTCTTATAAAGTACAAGACAGTAAATATTTTAGGCTTTGTGGGACAAACTTAAAAGTAACTATAAATAATATGTAAACCAATGGACTTGACTGTGTTCCAATAAAACTCTATTTACAAAAACAGGCAAGAAGACTCAGATTTTACCCACATGTAGTTTTCAGATTTCTAAATTATTAACTTTTCATACTCATGAAAAATCCTTATTTGAAAATCACACTAACTACATACACTATCCTACCTCTTCTTACTATTGTCTATATCCAACTCCTGGTCCATCCTGTTATTGAGGACTCTAGAATGTCTAATTTTAACATTATTTGGGATGATTGCCAAACCCATAAATATAACTGACATACTTACAAAGGCTTCACAGTGTCTTGTCTTCCTCAGTTCTGGTGACTTTCACCTCTACTCCATTTCAACAATCCTCTCCTTTAGAATACTCTCTCTTTGATACCTTCAAACCAATATCCTGCTCTGACTACAACTCCTATCCTAAAGCCTTTCCAACTCTTCACTTCCTAGTAAGTCTGTTCTTTGACCTGAATCCCCTCCATTTTCTCCCAGGTAGTCACTTTCCTCCTACCTAGTCTGTACATCATAGTCAATCACTCTGCTAGCATCTTCAACTCCCTTGCTCATTTTCTTTCTCTTGTACCTCTTTGACTTCCAAAATCATGTCTCACTCCTACACCAATTCGATTGCCAGAATTCTCTGATCTTATAGCCAAATGACTGAACACAGCTGGAGAAAACCATACTACTGCATAAATTTGAGCCACATTAAATCAATGTTTCTAAACCTTAGCTGGGGCCTGACTACCTCAGGTCAACTAGTCCTTTTTAATAATTTTTTTCAAACTCCCTTCTTATTCATCTTAGGCAAGACAACATGGTGGTATAAAAACATCACAGACTTAGGAAGCAGACAGATTGGGTTTGAAGTCCAGTTCCACCATTTATTAGCTCTATGGTCTTAAGCAAGTTATTTAACTTTTTTCTACCTCAGTGTCCTCAGGAGTAAAACAATACCTACTTCATATGATAAATAGGATTGTGTATTATTGTGTTTTGGATCTGGAATGTCCCACAAAGTCTCATGTGTTGAAGGGTTGGTCCCCAGTATGGCAATATTCACAGGTGGGACTTTGGGGAAGTAATTAGATCATTATTGTTGTGGACTTATCAGTGGATTAATCCATCTGGTGGGTTAATAATTTGAATGAACTATTAAGAAGTGATGAAAACTCTATATGGTAGGATCTATTTGGAGGAAATAGGCCACTGGAGTATTCCCTGGAATGGTATTTTTCTGCCCAGTTCCTTCTTTATCTCCCTTTTCCTGCTCCCCCATGCACACACACACACATATATATATATATATATATATATATATATATATATATATATACACATACATAAACACATACATATGTTTATATGTGTATGCATGTGTATATATATATATATACTTATAAACTTATATATATATATATATATATATATACTTGTTTACTTATATTTATATATATGCTTCCTAGGTGCCATGAAGTGAGCAACTTTCCTCTACCATGCCCTTTCACCATGATGTTCTGCCTTACCTCAGTCCCAAAGCAATAGAGCAAGCTAACCATGGACTGATACCTCTAAAACCACAAGTCAATACAAATCTTTTCTAAGTTGTTTTTCTCAGGTACTTGTCACAGTAACAAAAAGCCAACTAACACATTTGTGTAAAACAACATAGCACTATTACATATAATGCAGTAACAAAAATATTTATCCAGGTGTTCAATAAATATTAATGATAGATAAGATTCAGCAAATGGCTGTGCTTCTTTTTTATTGTTTGTTCTATTTAGTTATACATGACAGCAGAATGCATTTGGATTCATTGTATACTGAAGGAGTATAGCTTTTCATTTCTCTGGTTGTACACAATGTAGAGTCACACCATTCATGTAATCATACGTGTACATAGGGTAATGATGTTTGTCTCATTCCATCATCTTTTCTTCCCCCCACCCTTCCCCTCATTTCCCTCTACACAATCCAATGCTCCTCCATTCTTCCCTCGCACCCCCTCCCCCATTATGTATTAGCATCCACTTATCAGAGAAAACATTCAGCCTTTGGTTTTTTGGGATTGGTTTATTTCACTTAGCATGATATTCTCCAACTCCATCCATTTACTTGCAAATATGGCTATGCTTCTTACTTCACTAAGACTATTAAATGTTCCTTAACTTGAATTCCCTAGAAAGCAGAACAAAGGTTTAGATGTTACAATTTGGTTGAGCCATATGAAAGTGGGGAAGTTCAACTGTTTTGACACACAGAAGACATATGGTTCAGTCTAATACATTATTAAAGTATGCAATCCCAGGGAAGCAGGAGGGAGGAAAAATGAAAAGATGAAGGAATCATAGAGTCAATATGAAGGTGTGCTAATATCAAGCTTGAGTTCATGGGACCATTTTCAAAGAGATCATATTAATATGACTTAATATCTCAAATCAGTCAACAAAGAAGGAAAGATAATTTAACAGCCTGATCTTATCTTTTATTGACCAAAGGTTTGCACTACTGAGTGAAATTAACTCCTCTGCATCTCCAGGCTACAATGTACATAAATACCCCAGCCAATCGTAGGGTGTATCAGATTTCAGTTTAAATAGAAAAGCACCAGAGCAAGAACATGAAGTGAGAAGATAACGTTGTACCAGCATAAGTTGATCAGAGCCCAGTCAGAGCAGGCCTAGGACTTAACCAATAGCCAAAGTCTCTATTATGGTTTTGGAAATGGTTTGTCCTCCAAAGGTTCATGTGCTGGAAGTTTGGTTCCCAACACAATGATACTGAAAGGTGGTGGAACCTTTAAAAGATGGGGCTTAACGGGATATAAATATATCATGGGGACAATGCACCCAGTGGAATCCCTTCCCATTGGAAGGAATGAATGCCCCATTTGAGGTAGTGAGTTGGGTCTTCCAGGAATTGATTCTCTTGAGAGTTGGTTGTTATAAAGTGGGTCAGCTCCTGTTCCTCCTCTTCTGCATGCTCCACTTGCTGCTCTCATGCACACACCACTATTTGCCATGTTATGACACAGCATGAAGCTCTTGCCAGATGTGGCTGCCCAATCTTGAACTTCCTGCTTTCAGAACTGTGAGCTAAATAAATCTCTTTTTCCTCATAAAATACCTAGTCTTGGGTATTCTAGCATAGCAACATAAAACAGACCAAAATAACCCCTAAGATAACAAGGCCAAGAAAATCACAACTGGTAAGAGATGGTTGATATATAGTATTGAGCCCTTTCATTCTGCAGACTCTTCTGTGACTGTAATCTACTCTTTCTTTTGATCAAAGGAAGGGATATCTCTCCTCTTGTTTAGAGCTAACATCCACCCCTCCATATCTCCTACCCTTCCCCTCCTGACTGTACTCTCAATCTGCATCCCTCATACCTTCCCCAGGACTTTAACCTTCAACTTCTATTCCCCTGATCCCTTCCCCTCTACCTATATATCTGCTTAGGTCTTTCTTTTTCTTAAAACATTCATCTTTTATTTTACACAGACTTTAGCTATTCTTCTTCTCTTTCTGTCTCTTGTCAGCAAAATATCTTAAATGAGTGATATGGACTTAACATTACTACTTGTTCACCTCAGAAAAAATATGAACATGCCTCATCACTCTACTGAAACATGCTTGCTGAGACTACCACTGACGTCCACATGGCCATATAAAATAGACACATTTCTGTCCATATCTATCTTAGTATCTTGGCCTCATTTGGCCCTGTTGATTTTTCTACCCTAATTGATACTCTTTCTCAGTTCAATTACCACGAGGCTATTAGTAGCTGTTTCTCCTAATTCCCTTGCTAGACTCTTTCATTTCAGACATATCTAGTGTTGAGGTCTTTAGCCCCCTTGCTCTTCTCGACCAGCAACAACGGAAGGGAGCACTCCCCAACAAGGCCAGACCGGGAAAGGTCGGACCAACTGACTGCCCGCACCCAGCCCTCCGGGCAGAGGACAATCAGACGTGTCAGGGAGACCAGTCATAGCAGGAACTCGTTTATTGAGGAAGTCACACAGTTTTTATGTAGAGTGGAGGCTAGGCGGGAACCAATCAGCTTAAAGGTTAGCAAGGCACAGGGGGTTCACGCAGGTGAGTCCCATGGGACTATATGGCAAGCACAAGCTGATCACGTTTGCGGAACTTTTGTTAACCAATCCCTGACGGTGGTCTGATTTATCATCATTAATATTTGAAACCGCCTTTGAGGCCTTGATCTTGCTCACTCGCCAGGGAGTAAGGAGTCAGCCTGAGTTAGTTAACATGTCATTAGTCCCAACAATCTGGCCCATAAGCAATAGAGTTCCCCACAGTTCTTTCCTTAGTCTCCTTCTCTTCTCACTTAACACACTTTTCCTGAATTTCAAGCATCACTATGTGCTAAAAATTTTCTAACTTACATCTACATCCAGACCTCTCTCTAAGCACTCATCTTCAAACCCATATATTCAGATACTTGGTGGGCATTTCTCATAGGCACTTCAAACTCACCACATTAAAATCTAAACTCATTATCTTCCCAACAACTTCTACCCAAATCTTGCCCAATAAAGTCTATCTGCAGAGAATACCTGTTCTCACCATTGCACTTCACATTTTATTCAACAATTAATAATTAAGTACCTATTCTATGTCATATAGTACACTAGGTGTTTGCTCTGGTCTCTCTAGCTTGCCACATTCCTATACTTGATAATATTACTGGCTCCTTCCATTTTGGGGAACCTTTAAACTCTTTCACCATGAGAAGATTTGTGCCCTAGAAACCAGAATTTTTCATACAAAAAACTTAGACTCATCTTGGCATTATGGTCAGCTGAAGTATCTGGGCCAGGGTAGGACTACAATTCAAAGGAGCACACCCACCCACCACATTGCCCAGTACAGAACATAGGGACACACAGCTGGGGGAGAGATGAGAATAAAGAGGATTAGTGATCTTCCCACTGTGGCTTCTTTAATAAGCTATATCTATTCCTGCCAACAGGTGGTAGGTCCTACATAAAATGCATGGCTAATAACCCTTAGCATAGCCTTATTTCAAAGACTAAGTTCTGAATGCCCCAACCTGACATACACCTTACATTCCATTCTATCTTCTGAAGTCTTCCATACACAGACTTCAAATAGTCTTTTTGCACATCAAATCCTGGCACTGAATATAGACAGCTGAATGCAAGGTTACAGTTCTGATTCTTTCCACATAAAACTGCTTGTGCTCCCGTCAATGTTATGACCTAGCTGTAGTTGCCCAAGGGTTGAGACTAAAAAGGAAATGAGAGAAACGGTTGGTTAGACAAGATTATAAAGGGCCTTGAATTTGAAATTGAGAACCATGGACTAAAATATATGGGAAGTCTGTGAAGTTTCTAAGCAAAAAAACAAGAGAATAATAATAATTTATGTTTCAGAACCTGTTAGAGGAGTAAGAGTAGTTATAGTAAAGATAGACTAAGAAGGAAGACTGGAAGCGAGAAAACCTATTTCAGGAATTCAGGACTGAGGTAATCAGCTTAACCTACTCAACCACACCTGCCTCATCTCTTCAACTTTAATCCCTTATCAAACAGACCATGGAATCTAAATGGAGAAACTTCAGCCAGTAACAGAGGACAGATGGCCATATTTGGAACAAGTTCAGAACATCAAAATGACCAGTAAGTGAAATTGATATCACTGCAGATAACTCTTTGGATAGCTTAAATTTTTAAAGAAAAGTCTGTTGCCACTTCAACATAAATATCTAAAGTGTCTCCTTTTCTTTGAGTACTTAAATTAGGGCTATTTACTAGGGCACTTCCAATAATAAAGGATGACTCTCTCTAAATTGCCCATGCCTGACTTTGAAAATTGTCCATTATTAGGCTCTCATTTTAGAACTGTATTACAGTATTTAAAAAATAATCTCTCTAGTGGCCCACACAGCTTTCACAGGTTTAGCCCTGAAAAGGGGGCATTAAGTTATTATATGACTAGACCTAAAAAATACTAATGTGACAATGTTCATAATGATCTCTGGTTAAACAACTCCAGCTTTCATTTATCTAAATAAATTTTACTCATTTTCCTTATATATAAATGACCTCATTTGAATCTTACTATCAGTGACCCATGGACTATATCTTACTATAATCATGATATAAAACCTAAAGGTGGAAATAAAGAGTGGTAGAAAATCTGTCAATGGACCATTGATGATAGCTCTGTAATAAGGGTATAAAACACAAGAGTAAAAATAAAGAATGGTAGATAATCTGATAGTCAAAGATTACCAACTTTTATTTTAAAAGTAATTTGGAAATTGACTTGATAAACTAATAAGATCAAGAAGATAAATACAATTAGGAAAAAGTACCCACAAGAAAGTTACTTATACTCACAAAAGAAACTTTAATAAGAGTATTGCAACTTTTACCTGAGCAATAATGTATATACTATACATCATATTTAAGTCTCAGAGATATTTTACATAATTGAAAATAAATTCATATGATATTTAATAACACTATCTAGAAATAGTAGAAATAAGTTCAATCTAATTTTTTAAAAAGAAACTAACAGTTTCTTTGGTCACTACATTTCAAAACAGAACAAAGGTTTGTTCAATCCAATAACACAGGACCACAATAAAACACCATTGAAATGAAAATTGAGTCTATTTATTGCTTAATACTCAATCTCTGGTGGTCACAAAATCATTTAAATTATTGGAAAATTAAATATCAAATCAGAATCCAAAGCATGACTTATGATCTTTCTGTCCACACTAATGCATACTAGTAACTATTTCAGCTTTATTCTTCATTTTCTTCTCTATTTTTTGCTTTTTGTTTTTTTCTGGGCTGAAGATTGAATTCAGAGCTTAACCTCCTGCTAGGCAAGGGCACTCCCCACTGAGCAATACCCTCAGCCCTTTTATTCTTTTTGAATACAAAGGAAGACACATCTCTGAATACTAAACTCTCATGTGCCTGTTTCCTATCAGTTTTTGTGATATTTCTTCAGGGTTAGCCCCATGTAAAATCATTCTGCTAAGATAAAGAATAAGGCAAAGATATTCACTTTCACACTTTTTTCCAACATCATTCTGGAAATCCTAGCTACTACAATAAAAAAAATGTAAAAGGAATAAGACACACATGTGGGATAGGATGAAATAAAACTGTCTTTGTTCACAGAGGACATGATTGTCTCTATAGAAAATCCAAAAGAATCAACAAAGAGAAAGAAAATCTCCAGGAACTGATAAGTAATTGTAGCAAGGTTGCAGGATACAAGACTCAGGACACAAGGAAAGTTAATCATTTTCCTATAAGTCAGAAATGAACAAATGTAATTTGAAATTTAAGACACAGTGCCATTTACCTTATCACTCCCAAAAGTGAAACACTTAGGTATAAATCTAACAAAATATGCACAAGATCTATATGAGAAAAACTGATTAAAGAAATTAAAGAAGAGCCAAAAATGGAGAAATATTCCATATTCACACACAGGAAGATCAAATAATTTCAATACAGTTCTTCCCATTTGATCTTGACATGGTTAATCTGGATTGTCAACTTAATTAGACAAGGAGATACCTGGGATTAAGACTTCTGGATGGGTCTATGAGGGTGTTTCCAGAGATGATTGGCAAATAGAACAGTAAACTGAGGGGAAAGGCATCCCCTCCCCCCGAGATTATAGGCAGTACAGTCTGACAATCTAGTCTAATAATAGCTGGATGGAACAAAAGGCAGAAAAATAAAGAAGCCGAGCAGATGCAAGCTCACTTCTTGAGTGGGTTTATCTATTGCTGCTGCTATTGTCCAAGGACATCAGACCCTAGCTACTTCACTCTTCCAAAGCAGACTCTCGCCAATGATTCTCCAGGAAGTTTGTAGGTCTTCACTCTGACTGGGGCTGTATCATTGATTCCTCTTGTTCTGAGGCTCCAGTTTCTTGGACTGAGTAGCTATGGTTCCACCAGTTCTGCAGCTTGCAGAGGGCTATTGTGGGACTATCCCACTTCTGATTATGTAAGCCAACCTAATAAGTCCTCTTTTATAATCATACATATACATATACATTTAGTTATGTCCCTCTGGTGAACTCTGACCAATATAGATCTATTGATTCAAAATAGTATCAATCAACCTCTAGCAAGTTATTTTGTAGATATTGACAAACTGATTCTAAGGTTTATGTTGAAAGAAAAAAAAACAAAATAAAACAAACAGCCAACACAATATTGAAGGAAAGAACAAAATTGAAGAACTGACACCACTCAACTTTGAGTTTTGAATAATCAAGACAGTGTAGTATTGGCAGAGGAATAGACAAATGCATCAATGAAGCAGGTACAGAGCCCATAAATGAACCACAAGAAAATAATAAAGTGATCTTTGACAAAAGAGTGAAGCTAATACAAAGGGAAAGGATAGTCTTTTCAATAAATAATGCTAAACTGGACATCTACATGTGTAAAAAAAAAGAGAATCTAAACATATTCCTTATAACCGTCACAAAAATTAACTCAAATTGAGTCATATACCTGACTATAAAAACTATAAAACTCCTAGAAGATAACATAGGGGAAAATCTTCTAGGAGTTTTATGATGCTGGGTTTTGTAATGACTTCTTATATATAGTACCAAAGTCACAATCCATGAAAGAAATAACAGAGGCCCAGGCCATAGAGGTCTTGGTCTGCTGGGTGGGGAATGTCCTGACTCCAGTCCCTCCCAGAGGCACTTAGGTCCATGCCAGAAGAGAACAGGATGAAGTCTTCGTGATTAACCTTGGCCCTGTGGTGATTCTTCCCATGCACAAAGAAATCCCTGCAAGCACACAAAACTGTCACCTGTACCAATGAGATCACTCCAAGCTAAAACCAGCAAAACCTGCCACGTGACAGAGGGAACAGAGCTGCATCCACTCCATCACCAAGGTCTACCACACATCTCTCCATGCAGCAAGCACCAAAGACTCCTGGGTTCACAAAAATTTCCCTTGCCATTATGTAGAAGGTTCAGCCTGCTGGCAGGAGACACCCTAGTGCCAACCCTTCTTCAATACCAGACGTCCACAAGTTCCTAGGCCAGTCATAGAGTCTACAGAGCTGTCTGGGTTCACCATGGAGGAGATTAGAATAGTCTTTGTGATCAACCCCAGGTCTACAGTGATTCTCCCTGCACCAAGAAATCCCTATGAGAAAACAAAACTGCTGTCTGCAACAGAGAGGAATCTGGCTATTAGGAGGTCATAGTTCCCAGAGGGTCTGTTGGATCATGCAACCACAGGATAACACCTGGAGATACCTGAAGTTTGCATTGAAGGAGAAGAGCAGGGCAAAGAGCTGGTGGATAACCTACAGCGCCTAAATTCTGCATAGTTTTTTGGACTCTATAGTGGCCTAGGAACTTGTGGACCTCTGGTATTGAAGAGGGGTTGGCATTAGGGTGTCCCCTGCCAAGCAGGCTGAACCATCTACAGGATGGGAAGAGAACATTTTGTGTGCCCAGGATTATGCTAATCAGGTCTTTGAAAGCATCAACACTCTTGAGTAACTTTCTTATAATCTCCATTTGGGTCCATACCCACTTACATTTTTTCTCCACTCATGGGACCCTGGCCAGGCCACTGTGGGGTGAAAGGGCAACATACCTTGGCTTACCATGCCTCAGATCCATGCTAGAATGGTGGGCTCTGTGTGGCCACAGCCTGTGCTCACTACCTATGCTCTAGCCCACCCAGACTGCCACACCACCACTACTTTTCCCAGGATAAGGGCTTGGATTCAAAGAGAACTTGGAATATTTTTCTTAATTTTTAAAATTCCATCTGTATTTTCTTCTATGTTGGTTTGTTTGGCTTCCCATCACTTCTTATTATTTCATAATTTCATATATAATTTTAAGTATTTTTAAAAAATTTTACCCAGATTTTTCTCTTTTTTCTTCTCTCTCATTTTGACTTCATTCCCTTCTCCTTTTTCTTTTGTTCTCTACTTGTTTTTTCTTCTGTCTTTCTTCCCTCCCCAATATTTGTGATTTTTTTCTTTATTCTTCTTTCCCTTTTCTCTCCAATTTCTATATAGTTTAATATTGATTTTACTTTATTGATTACCTGATGTTTCAGACAATACTACATAATTACTCCCCCTTACAATTGAGTTGTACAGACCATTTGCAATATTTTAAAATATTTTTTAGTTGTAAATGGACACAACATCTTTATCTATTTTTATGTGATGCTGAGGATTGAACCCAGTGCCTTGCATGTGTGAGGCAAGTGCTCTCCACTGAGCTAAAGTCTCAGCCCCATTTTCAGTATTTTCAATTGTATGTTTTCTTTCAAACTGTAGCTATTTCTGTTTGTTAGTCTTTACTCCAAACATGGAGCTGATATTGATTGAACATAGCTCATTGAATATATTAAGTGGGTACTCTGAGGCTGAGCTAAACATAAAGAGAAATCAGTTCACAAAAAGGACCTTCACATAACCATGGTAGATATATATATTCCTGCAGAAGAACAAATTTCAACACAGAAATAGAGAAAACAGGGTAATAAGATGCCTCCAAACATTCAATACTCCCCAATAAATAAATCCATAAATGCTGAAGTGGAGTAAAGTCAAACAAAGAAATTTTTTGAAAATGATGTTTAAAATGATCAATGAATTTAAAGAAGAACTACAGAATAAACTAAGAAAGACAATATAGGATTTTAAAAAAAGGAGCTTTTCTTTCTTTCTTTTTTTTTCTGTGGTACTGGGGATTGAACCCAGGGCCTTGTACTGGCCAGGCAAGCACTCTACCAACTGAGCTACATCCCCAGCCCAAAAAAGGAACTTTTCAAAAAAGAAAAATTCTGAAAAAGAAATAAACAGCAACCTTGGAAATAAAAGGCACAATGAGTCAAGTAAAAAATTCCATGGATTGTCACTACAATAGACTAGATCAAGGAGAAAAAATATCAGGACTGAAAGACAATGTGAATGAAGTAGAACATTCATTCAGTAATGAAAAAAATAAGAATTTATGAATAGAATATGCAAGAGCTCTGGGACAACATTAAAATAGCAAGTTTAAGACTCATGGGTTTCAAGGAAGTACAGATAAATACTAATGGTTTAGAAAGCTTACTCAGTGAAATAGTAGCAGAAATTTTCCCTAATTTGGGGAATGAGATGGATTTGCAAGTACTAGGGGCATTTAGAACTCCTAACAGATATGACCAGAAAAGACTTTCTCTATGATATTTTATAGTTAAAATGCCAAAAATCCAGAATAAGAAAGCGTTTTAAAAACTGTTAGATAAGTGCCATTCACTTACAAAGACAAACCTATCAGAATCTCAGCAGATTTCTTAGAAGAATCTCTAAATACCAGGAGAGCATGGAAAGATGTATTTCAAGACCTGAAAAAAAAATGACTGCCAACCTAAATTACAATATCCAGCACCAAATTTCACAAAACAAACACTACTCAACATAAAGGGACAGATAAGTCCCAAAACAATAATATTAGGTGGCTTTGATATACCACTTTAAATAATAGATCATACCAAACATAAAATTAACAAAGATACTGCAGAGGTAAACTACGCTTTAGATCAAATTAACTTAATAGATATCTACAGAATATCTCATCTGACAATAGCTCAATATACCTTCTTTCCCACTGTTCATGGTACTGTCTTCAAAATAGATAATTTATTAGACCAAAGCCAAGTGTTAGCAAATACAAAAAAATTTAGATAATTCCTTATATTAGATCATGTTGAAATGATATGAGAAATCAAAAGCAACTAACGGTACAAAAACTATACAAACACATGAAGATCAATTAATACACTTTTGAATGATGAGTGGGACATCAAAGAAATCAGGGTAGAAATTTTCAGAATTTTCAGGATAGAATAAAGGTAGTTCTAAGTGGGATATAATAGGTATGAGGGCCCACATTAAAAAACTAGAGCCTGTATGGTGGTACACATGTTTAATCCCAGCAACTATGAGGATGAGGCAGGAAGATCACAAGTTCAAAGCCAGTTCCAGCAATTTAGTAAAACCCACAGCAATTTAATGAGATCCTGTCTCAAACTTTAAAAAAGGGACTGTAGATGTAGCCCAGTGATAAAGTGTCACTGGGTAAAATCTGCAGTGCCAAAATAATTAAAAAATCTCAAACAGATAACCTAATGATGTATCTCAAGTTCTTAGAAAAATAAGAAAAAAAACCCCACAAAACTAATAGAAGAATTAATAAAGATCAGATCTGAAATTAATGAAATAGGGAATAAAAAACAATGAAATGAAGAGTTAAACAAGATTGATAAGTCCTTTGCCAAATTTACAAGAGAAAATCTAAATTAATAAAATTAGAGATTAAAAGGAGATATTAAAACAGACACAACTGAAATCAATAGGCTCATTAAGAAATATTTTGAAAACTTACATTTCAATAAATTGGGATATCTAGAAGTATTAGAAAATTTCTGGACACATATGACCTACCAAATTTGAACCAAGAGGATGTAGAAAACCTAAATAGACCAATATAAAGCAGCAAAATTGAAGCAGAAATAAAAATTTTCCAACCAGGAAAAGCCCAGGATCAGATGGTTTCTCAGCTAAGTTCTACCATAACTTTAAAGAAGAACTAACACCAATTCTCTTCAAATTATCCCATAAAAGAGAATGAGGTAGGAGCTGGGGTTGTGGCTCAATGGTAGAGCACTTGCCTAGTATGTGTGAGGCACTGAGTTTAATTCTCAGCACTGCATATAAATAAATAAAGTTCCATCAACACTTGAAAACAAATTTTTTAAAACAGAATGGGGTAGAACATGTCTATATCATACTATGAATCCAAAATCACTCTGATGTCAAAATCAGATAAGGACACACAGAGGAAAGAAAATTAAAGATCAATATCCATGATGAACATAGATGTAAAAATCTTTAATAAAATACCTACAAATCACATTAAACAATATATTAAAAAGATCATACATCATGATCGAGTTAGTTTCATTCCAAGGACACAAGTATGATTCAACTTACACTAACCAATAAACATAATAAATCACATAAATAGAATGAAGGATAAAAATAAAATAATCATCTTGATAGATGCAGGAAAAAACCTTTGACAAAAATTCAACATCCCTTCATGATAAAAGTCCTACGAAAACTAGGGATAGAAAGAACTTACCTCAACATAATGAAGACTGTATGTGAAAAACCCAAAGCCAAATAGTGAATGAAGAAAATGTATAAGTATTCCCTCTAAAATCAGGAGCAAGAAAACTATGTCTTCTCTCATCACTCCTATTCAAAATAGTACTCAAGATTTTAGCCATAGCAATTAGACTACAGAAAGATATAAATGGGATACAAATAGGGAGAAAGAAAAGAAATCAAATCATCCCTATTTGCAGATATGATCCTATACTTATAAGACTATAAAGTTGTGATAAATAAATTCAGCAAAGTAAAAGGATACAAAATTAACATACAAAATAAAAATAAATAGTTTTCTATACACCAATAATTGACTGGAAAAAATAGTTGGGAAAACAATTATATTCACATTAGCTTCCAAAAAAGTAATAAAATAACTAGGAATTAATCTAGCCAAGGAGATAAAAGACTTCTAGAAGGAAAATTACAGAATACTGAAGAAAGAAATTGGAGAAGACACTAGAAGATGGAAAGACCTCTCATGTTCATGAATAGGTAGAAATAATATTATTAAAACGGCCATATTACCAAAAGTGATCAACAGATACAATAAAATCCTCATCAAAATACCAATGACATTCTTCACAGAACTAGAAAAAAACTCCTAAAATTCAAGTAAAGGACAAAAGACCCAGAATAGGCAAAACAATTCTGAGCCAAAAGAAAAATGCTAGCAGCATCATAATACCTAATTTCTAATTGTACTACAGAGCCGTAGTAACAAGAAGAGCATGGTACAGCATAAAAACAGATGTGTATATAAATGGAATAGAACTGAAGATGCAGAGACAAACCCACACAGCTCTAGTCATCTGATTTTTGACAAAGGTGCCAAAATCATGCATTGAAGAAAAGACAGCCTCTTCAACAAATGATGCTGAGAAAACCAGGTATTCATACATAAAAATTTCTCGCCCTCTACAAAAGTCAAATCAAAATAGTCAAAGACCTAGGCATAAGACCAGGAACTTTGCCAAGTACTAGACGAAAACATAGAGGAAACATTTCAACACATAGACACAGGCAATGGCTTCCTCAATAGGATTTCTATAGACCAGAAAGTAAGAGCAAGAATCAATAAATGGGATGGCATCAAAATAAAAAGCTTCTGCACACCAAAAGAAATAATAAACAGCATAAAGAGACAGACTACAGAACAGGAGAAAGTCTTTGCCAACTACTCTTCCAACAGAGAATTAGTATCAATAATATATAAAGAATTCAAAAAAGTCAACACTAAAAAAGCAAATAACCCATTCAGTAAATGGGCAAATGAACTGAATGGACATGTCTCTAAAGAAGTATTACCAATGACCAACAATTATATGAAAAAATTTCAACATATTTGGCCACCAGTGAAATGCAAATCAAATGTATATTGAGATTCTGTTTCACTTGAGTCAGAACGGTAATCATTAAGAATACAAATAATAAAAATGCTGGCAAGGTTGTAAGGAAAAAGAAACTCTTATACATTACTGGTGGGAATGCAAATTAGTATAGCCACTGTAAAAATCAGCATGGAGTTTCCTCAAAAAACTAAAAACAGTAGTTATTCAAAAGAATTAAAGTCAGCATACTTCAGTGATACATGCATACCCATGTTTATCTCAGTAAAAATCATAATGGTCAAGTTGTGGAATCAGCCTAGGCATTCTTCAACAGATGACTGGATAAAGAAAATATGGAACACATACACATGGAGATTTATTCAGACATAAACAAGAACAAATTTATGTCATTTTCAGGAAAATGGATGGATCTAAACAATAAAATAAGCCAGACTCAAGACAGACACATTAAACATTTTCTCTCATATGTGGAAGCTGGTGGGGAATGAGATAAAAGGATGTCATGAATGCAAAAGGAAGACTATTAGAGTGGAGGAAAAGGATCAGGGGAAGGCAGAGGGGAGGACAAGAGAAATATTTGGGAGTATAATTGATTAAATTATGTTTTTGCATTTATGAATATGCTACAATGAGACCCCCCCTGTTATGGTTTGGATATGAAGCATTCCTGTGAGGCAATGAAGAAATGTTTAGATAAAAATGATTAGATTATAATAGCTGAGACATAATTGGATTAATCCATTAGTAATCTGAATGGATTAATGCATGGTAAATGTAGGCAGGTAAGGTGTGGCTGAAGGAAGTAGGTCACTAAGAGTATGCCCTTGAGGAAGTATTATCCCTAGCTCCTTGCACTCTAGCTCATTTCCTCCCCCAACCTCTCTCTCTCTCTCTCTCTCTCTCTCTCTCTCTCTCTCTCTCTCTCTCTCTCTTTCTCTCTTTCTCTCTCTCTCTCTCTCTCTCTCTCTCTCTCTCTCTCTCTGTCTCTCTCCCTCCTTCCTGGCCATCATGAACTGAGCAGCTTTGTGCCATCATACACTTCCACCATTGATGTTCTGCCTCACCTAAGGCCCACCTCAAGCCCAGAGCTATGGAGTTGGCCAACAATGGACTGAACCTCTGAAACCATGAACCAAAATAAACTTTTCCTCCTCTAAATTGTTCTTGCCAGGTCCTTTGGTCACAACAATAAAAATCTGACTAACAAACACACCCAATATCTTGTGCAATTATATATCAATAAATGAAATTATAGATAGACTATACTTCGTTACAATTAAAAACTTCCACTCTGAAAACTATACTGTCAAGAAAATGCAAACATAAGCCATAGACTTCAAGGAGAAAATACTTGCAAAAGACATATCTGATAAAGAACTATTATTGAAAATATACAAAGAACTCTTAAAACTCAACAATAAGAAAATAAGTACCAGTTTTAAAATGAGCAAGATATGAACAGATACCTCACCAAACAAAATATAAGAAATCAAATAAGCATATGAAAAGATAAATAAAATATGTCATGAGGGAATTACAAATTAAACCAACAATGAGACAACATGAGCAACAAGAACTCTCATTCATTGCTGGTGGGAATGCAGAATGCAACAGCCATGTTGGAAGACAGTTTGGCAGTTTTCTTACAAAGCTAAACACACTTGGGGCTAGGGATATAGCTTAATTGGTACAGTGCTTGTCTAGCATGTGTGATGCTCTGGGTTCAATCTCCAGCATCACAAAAAACAAAAGAACAAAACTATACACACTCTTATAATATGATCCAGCAATCATGCTCCTCAGTATTAACCCAAAGGAACTGAAAACTATGTCCACACAAAAACCTATGCATGGATATTTATAGCATCTTTTTTTTATTTTTTGGTACCAGGGATTGAATTCAGGGGCTCTCAACCACTGAGTCACATCCCCAGCCCTATTTTGCATTTTATTTAGAGACACAGTCTCACTGAGTTGCCTAGTGCCTTGCTTTTGCTGAGACTGGCTTTGAACTTGAGATCCTCCTGCCTCAGCCTCCCAAGCTGCTCAGATTACAGGCATGCACCACTGCACCTGGCATTCATCTTTATTTACAATTGCCAAAACTTGGAAGCAAATAAGATATTCTTCAGTAGATGAGTGAATAAATTATCTGTGGTACCTACAGACAATGAAATATTATTCATCCCTACACAGTAATGAGCTATCAAGCCATAAAAAGATATCAAGAAACAATAAATACATGTTACTAAGGAATGAACCCAATTAAAAGGCTATGTACCATATAGTTCCAACTATATAACATTCTGAAAAGTTAAAACTATGGAGACAGTACATAAATCAGAGTTTGCCAGGGTTAGAGGGGGAAAAAGGAATGAATAAGCAAAGCACAAGCTCTTTAGGGCAGTGAAATCATTTTTATATGACATTATAATGGTGGGTTAGAGGTCATAATATGTTTATCAAAACCCACAAAATGTACAACACTGGGAGTGAACTTTCATGTAAGCTACAGATTTTGGGTGATAATATGTGTCAACATGGGGCCATCAATTATAACAAATGTACCACTCTAGTGTGGGATGCCAGTAGTGGGAGAGACTGTGCATGTGTGGTAAAACAGTTGAAACAAAAGTGATAATAGAGGGGTTATATTAAATTAGTGGGGCAAATTCCTTATGGTGGTAAGTAGAAGGAAATAAACACTGAATAATTTGTTCATTTTATGAGAAAAAATATATTTAATATCATAAAATATTAAGGGAAACCTTAAAAGAATAAAAATACAATATGTAGCTTCCATATTAGCAGAAAAAAATGAAGGGGTTGTAGAAGTCTTAATTAATCCCACAGAAAGCTAGGAAGGAGAACAAGAGGGGAAAATGTAAGGCAAACAATTGGTAACAGAATATAACCTGTGTGAAATAAAGCAACTTGCAAAATGAGATGTATGTGCTAACACAATTTATATGAAGTTGTAAAAGCCAAAACACTTAAAATACACAATTCTATATACCATTTATGGAAACCTAAGTAATTATCATGAAATTTTTGATAATATTTATATTTGGAAAGAAAGAAAAATGAAATCAAGAAGGAATATATACGGGATTACCACTGTGTAAATTTGCATTTCTATTTTTAAAATATTCTTTAAAACAATACAACCTAATGTTAAGATTTTGTAAAATGGGCAGTGGGTACTCAACCATTTGTTATTTTATTTTCTGTTTTTGTCTTTGTGTTTGAAACAATTCATACTTTAAAAAATAAGTTGAAAGAGTAAGGAATAAAAACTTGTATATGAATATTTTATATGAATAATTAAAATTTTGTATATATTTGGAAAAACAAAAGTGGCTAAAAATGTACACTTAACTCTTAAGAATTGTCTCTAGAGGATAAGACTGCAACCTACTTCCACTATCTGTTATACATTGCTACATATTTTGTTGTTTTACCATGACCATGCCTTAATATGGTGAGCAGTAAAAATAACAAAGTTTTTTTTAAAAGTGGAGACAATGAAAAATGCAAGGGAATCTGAAGATATCTTTAGTCTTTATCAGGAAATCTCAAAGCAACAACAGTTAAAATAAAAGAGTATACTTGAAAATGCCATTTTCAAGCAAATCCTCTTTGAAGTTAGTGTTATGTTCCATTAAATCAAAATTTTGGTAGGAGCTATTGACAAAACAGTTCAAAATGTAGATATTTTACTATGTTCTTTTTAAGAATTTCCTTGGCCCATTTATTTATTGGGTTCTTTGTATTTTTGGTGTAAGGTTTTGTAATTTGTTTATAAATTTTGGAGATAAGTGCTCTATCTGAAGTGCCTGTGGAAAAGATTTTCTCCCACTCTGTAGGCTCTCTCTTCACAGAAGAAGACACACAGGAAATTAATAAATATATGAAAAAGTGTTCAACATCTCTAGTAATCAGAAAAATGCAAATTAAAACAACTCTAGGATTTCATCTTATTCCACTTAGAATGGCTATTATCAAGAACAATAACAGATGTTGGCGTGGATGTGGGAGAAAAGGAACACTTTTACATTGCTGGTGGAATTGCAAATTGGTGCAGTCATTCTGGAAAGCAGTATGGAGAATCCTCAGAAAACTTGGAATGAACCTACTTTTGACCCAGTTATCCCACTCCTTGGTTTATACCCAAAGGACCTAAAATCAGCAAACTACAGTAACACAGCCACATCAATGTTTATAGCAACTCAGTTCACAATAGCTAGATTGTGGAACCAACCTAGATGCCCTTCAACAGATGAATGGATAAAGAAACTCTGCTATATATACACAATGGAATACTATTCAGCCATAAAGAAGTATAATATTATGGCATTTGCAAATAAATGGATGGAATTGGAGAATATCATGCTAAGTGAAATAAGCCAATCCCAAAAAAACAAAGGCCAATGTTTTCCCTGATAAGTGGAGAATGATATATAATGGGGGTGGGGGGTGGGGAATGAGAGAAGAATGGGGAAACTTTAGAATATGTAGAAGGAAATGAGAGGGAGGGGGGATATGAAAAATGGTGGAATGAGACAGACATCATTACCCTATGTACATGTATGATTACATAAATGGTATGAATCTACATCGTGTACAACCATAGAAACGAAATGATGTACCCCATTTGTGTACAATGAATCAAAATGCAGTCTGTAAAAATTAAAAGCTAAATAAAAAATAATAAATAAAAGAATATAAATAAAAATAAAAAATTTTCATTAATGTAATAGATAAAATTATAGAATGAGAAGATATAATTTTGAATATAGGGATGCTACCTAATGACAACTGGTCTTGAAGAGTAATTAGATAAATGCTGACTTTGTTGATTTGAAATAGAAGGTCAATACAGAGAGTTTAGAGTGATAAGAAAACTGTTATATTGCTGGCATGGTAACAGGAAAAGTCGAAAACAAGATGCACCCAAAATACTGCAACAGTCTTCTTGTATGTGTCTCACACTAGTAGCAGGTATCATTTATTGTACATTGGGTCAAAAGTATATTTACATACTTGCAATGGAAATATTGTATGTTTACAAGTATAAATATTATAGCACAGATTGTGAATGAATATACAATAAAATGCATATTGTATGTGGAGGACTAATTTCAAAAGAGAAATCATATTTTCAAGATGTAACCTTTGTGCTAAGTGAATGCATTTTGAACAGAAATATATTGTACATAACAGAGATATAGGATAATTACATTCTTTCAATATTATGTTGCAATATAATTGTGAACATGTTTTATAAAATGTACCCATGGGTGGATTCATTATTTTTATTGCAAAAGTAGAACTGCCATAATCATAACTCAAAATCTTATTGCTGAGATGGAAATGAGTCATTCACTAGCTGTTAGTAGAGAAGACCAAAGTGTGAGGGGATGCATAAAACTGTGGAACATCAAATACATAGTTTTTCCCACATGGGTAGTTTAGTTCTCATTAATTTTTTAAAAGTCTAATGACCAAAATCTAAAACATCATTTTGGATCAATATTCCTCAAAAATAAATATTAAAATTTATCCAAAATGGGCCACTCAAAAAGAACATAAAAAGGTCTGCTATGAACCTCTAAACAACTTGATTCTTCTGGAGGAAAAGTAGTCTCTGCCAACATGCTCCACCTACTTCAGGAATTATCATTAAGTTGAAAACTGCTGTGAAACTTGGCAGTATTTGTTAAAATTTTAAATGTTCATAACCTTTGACATAGCTTTTCAGCTTCCACAAAATGATTCTGCAGAAGTCCATAAGAGAACAAAGAGGTATACACAAGGATATTCATAGCAGTATATTGTTCAGTTTTATCACAATAGCTAAAAGTTGGTAGCGATTCAAAGGTTCATCACTAGGGAAATATTTAATTAAATCATGGTATATGTACATAATTAAATGCAGTATACACACAGAGATTCATAGGTACAAACATGGATAAATATGTGTGACATATTGAATGAAATAGTATATAATGCTGTGTTAAATATGATCCCAGTTTTAGTGTAGCTATCTATATATAAGGAAGAAAATTAGAGGAATAAATAATAAACTGTTAACAACAGAGGATACAAAATACTTTTGCCTTTCACTTTGTGTATTTCTGAATCTTGTATAATGTAACACATTAAATTTTGTAATCAGAAAAGAATTAATTTAGACCTGCTAGACTAATGGGGATGAGACTTTGCACACACACATGCACACACACACACACACACACACACACACAGTTTGAACATTTTGGGCTGAATTGTGCACCTCAAAATTCGTATGTTGAAGCCCTAACACTTGATATTTTGGAATGTAACTCCATTTAGAGATAGGACCTTTAAAGAGGTAATTAAGTTAAAATGGGGCCATTAGGATGGTTCCTAATCCAATTTGGTGTTCTTCCAACAGGAGGAAGAGATTAGGACACAGATGAACAAAGGGATGACCAAGTGAGGTCACAACGAGAAGACAGTCATGGGAATCAATCTCACAAAAGAGGTGAAAGACCTCTACAATGAGAACTACAGAACACTAAAGAAAGAAATTCAAGAAAACCTTAGAAGATGGAAAGATCTCCCATGTTCCTGGATAGGCAGAATTAATATCGTCAAAATGGCTATACTACCTAAAGTCCTATACAGATTCAATGCAATTCCAATTAAAATCCCAATGATGTACCTCGCAGAAATAGAGCAAGCAATTATGAAATTCATCTGGAAGAATAAAAAACCTAGAATAGCTAAAGCAATCCTCAGTAGCAAGAGCGAAGCAGGGGGTATTGCAATACCAGATCTTCAACTCTACTACAAAGCAATAGTAACAAAAACGGCATGGTATTGGTACCAAAATAGAAAGGTGGATCAATGGTACAGAATAGAGGACATGGACACAAACCCAAATAAATACAATTTTCTCATACTAGACAAAGGTTCCAACAATATGCAATGGAGAAAAGATAGCCTCTTCAACAAATGGTGCTGGGAAAACTGGAAAACTATATGCAATAGAATGAAACTAAACCCCTATCTCTCACCCTACACAAAACTCAACTCAAAATGGATCAAGGACCTCGGAATCAGACCAGAGACCCTGCATCTTATAGAAGAAAAAGTAGGTCCAAATCTTCAACTTGTTGACTCAGGATCAGATTTCCTTAACAGGACTCCCATAGCACAAGAAATAAAAGCAAGAATAAACAACTGGGATAGATTCAAACTAAAAAGCTTTCTCTCAGCAAAGGAAACTATCAGAAATGTGAAGAGAGAGCCTACAGAGTGGGAGAATATCTTTGCCAACCATACCTCAGATAGAGCACTAATTTCCAGAATCTATAAAGAACTCAAAAAACTCTACACGAAGAATACAAATAATCCAATCAACAAATGGGCTAAGGAAATGAACAGACACTTCACAGAAGAAGATGTACAAGTAATCACCAGATATATGAAAAAATGTTCAACATCCCTAGTAATAAGGGAAATGCAAATCAAAACTACCCTAAGATTTCATCTCACCCCAATTAGAATGGCGATTATCAAGAATACAAGCAACAATAGGTGTTGGCGAGGATGTGGTGAAAAAGGAACACTCATACATTGCTGGTGGGGTTGCAAATTAGCGCAACCACTCTGGAAAGCAGTGTGGAGATTCCTCAGAAAGCTTGGAATGGAAACACCATTTGACCCAGCTATCCCACTCCTTGGCCTATACCCAAAGGACTTAAAAGCAGCTTACTACAGAGATACAGCCACATCAATGTTCATTGCTGCCCAATTCACCATAGCCAGATTGTGGAACCAACCTAGATGCCCTTCAGTTGATGAATGGATAAAGAAACTGTGGCATATTTATACAATGGAATATTACTCCGCAATGAAGAATGATAAAATTATGGCATTTGTAGGCAAATGGTCGAAATTGGAGAATATCATGCTAAGTGAGATAAGCCAATCTCAAAAAACTAAAGGACGAATGATCTCGCTGATAAGCGGATGAGGACATATAATGGGGGGTGGGACGGGCTAGCATTAGGTTTAGGGTTAGGTTTAGAGTTAGGCTAAGGAGAGCGGTAAGAATGAAGGAAAGAAGGACTGTGTAGAGGGAAAAGAGGGGTGGGAGGGGTGGGAGGGGTGGGAGGGGTGGGGGGGAGGGGAAAAATATAATAAACATCATTACCCTATGTAAACGTAAAAAAATAAATAAATAAAAAAAAAAAAAAAAAAAAAAAAAAGAATGGACATCTTAAAAAAAAAAAAAAAAAAAAAAAAGAAGAGTCAACAAAAGAGACCTCAGAAGAAAACAAACCTGCTGACACTGACTTAGACTTCTAACCTTCAGAATTATGAAAAAAAATAATAAATTTCTGTGACTGAACACCCAGTCTGTGGTATTTTGTTATGTCAGTCCTAGAAAACTTATACAGGTGGTAAACTGATAAAGAACATTATAAAAAAAGTACTATAGATCTACATTTTGAAACTTACTTTATAACAACATGGATGAACCTTGAAAATATTTTGTGTAAGTGAAAGATGTCAGCCACAAAAGACCATGTATTATATGATTCCATTTATAAAATGTTCAGAATATGTAAATTTGTAGAAACAGAGATTAATGGATTTCTAGTCCTGAGGGCCTTAGAGATAAATTAGGAATGACCAAGAATGAGTACACAGCTTCTTTTGGGGGGGATTTAGAACAAGTCCTAAATTTGGTTATAGTGATGGTTGCACTTTCTTGAGGATGTACTAAAGACAGTTGAATTGAACACTTTAGTTGTAAATTTTAAATGGATGAACTGTATGGTCTGAGTTATATCTCAATAAATCTGTTTTTAAAACTCAATTTCTAGAAATAAAAAGGAAGCTCACAATATTCAGAACAGGAAAGAATTCCAAATGAAACCAAAAACATTATTGTACAATAATTTTCTCAACTCTATACAAATATGTTTGAATACCTAGGTGAAATTAACTATTTCCTAGGATATTTAAGCCACCAAAATTAATTCAAGAAGCGATTGAAAATTTAAAAAATCAATTACTATAAATGACATTGAAAAATATTGTCAGTGACTACCCTCCAAAATGCATGAGGCCCAGAAGTTTCAGATAAATTCTTCCAAATATTCAAGTACAGAATATCTGATGCTACTTCACCTGTTTCACAGCACAGAGAATAATCCAAAATATCTTCTTTAGAGTTCAAAGAAAGCTATAGCTAAATTTCACTTATAAGCATCAATGCAAAAATCCTACACAAAATGTAATCCAACAAAATTAGAAACCCACTATAAAGAACAATACATCAGTGATCAAGAGGGTTTATTTCTGGAAGGCAAATTTGTTTTAATATTGGGAAATTCATTAATATAGCTCACTATATTAATAGAGCAAGGGAGAAAAACAATATGATCATTTTCACTGATGCTGAGATGATTTTTGACAAAATTCAACATCCATTTCTGATTTTAAATACTCTTAATAAACTAAGGAGAGATAAATATTTACTTACCATTACAGATATTTAGAAGTTTGATACTGATGCACAAACAGACAGACAGACATAGTAGCAGAAAAAAAATATAGTTAAGAAACAGAGTCAAACATGCATGAGACTACAGTATTAAAATAAAATCTACATTTCAATCCAATGAAAAATTACATTCAGCAAATGATATAGCAACAACTGGCTAGACGTAAGCTGGACACCTACAACATTCCTTGTATCAGAATAAATTCCATATGGGAGTAAAGAATTTTAAAGAAACCAAAACAAATTAGAAAAAATATTTGGATGCTTATTACCTTGGGAAAATGAAGGTCCATTTAAACAAGACACAAAATGTAAACACCATTAAGAAAAATTTTGACATATTTGACTACATTAAAAATTAAACTGAGACAGACAGTATTACCCTATGTATATGTATGATTACATGAATGGTGTGAATCTATATCATGTACAATCATAGAAATGAAAAGTTGTACCCCATTTGTGTACAATGAATCAAAATGTAGTCTTTAAAAACTAAAAATTTTTTTAAAAATTAAAATTTTGGGGCTGGGGATATAGCTCAGTTGATAGTGCTTGTCTTACATGCACAAGGCCCTGGGTTCAATCCCCAATACCACAAAAAAAATTAAAATTCTCCACAGGGAAATAACTATCTAAAAACAGTTTTAGATAGATCAGAGATTGAAAAAAAATTAATCATAAAAAATAGCATAAGTGTTTTTAAATAACTCCAGATTTTTAAAGGCTTTCCCAAACAGGACACAAATCCAGAAGCTATAAAGCAAAGACTGACATATTTGAGTGCAAAGAAACTAAGGTTTGCACAGGGAAAAATTGCTATAACCAAAGGTAAAACACAAACTAAGCCAACATTGGCAATTCACATCACAGATGGAGCACCAACTTCCTTAATATAGAAAGAGCACCAACACTAAAACACAGACCAATAGAAAGATAGGCCAAGGAGGTAAACCCACAGTTCGCTGGAGGGAAAAATGGAAATTACTTTTAGATGTGAAAATTGTTGAAGCTAACTTGTGATATAAGAAAAACACACTTACAATAAGCTACCATTTTCACCTATTTTATTGTCAAGGATCCAAAAGTTTGGTAACACCATTTTTTGCGAGAGTATGGGTAAACAGGCACTTTCTTATGTTTCTGATGGAAGTTTAAATTGGTGCAACAAGCACAGAGATTAATAGTATCTACCAAAATTTAAAAGAACTAACCCAGCAATTATATTTCAGGAAATGTACCCTGTTGTTTTTATTGTAGCATTGTTTACAATAGCAAGGGTTGAAAAAAAGAGTGTCCACTGAGGAGGAGATAGTTTAAATAAGTAAAAGGTGTATATGTTTATTTAAGCTATTTCTAGAGGATACCAAAAAAGGGTAACAGTAGCTATTTCTGAGGAAGGGAACAGAGGGACTAGGGATCTGTAATCAGAAAGAGATTTACTTTTTATTGCACACTTTCTTTGTTACTCTTTGAGTTTTTACTATGTACATAAATTTCCGATTTTTAAACTATTTTATTTGATAAACCAGTGTGTACCAAATACTACCAACTTTTCCAATATTAACTGGGATACAGTTCAAAATAACCCTATGAAGTAGACACTATTATTTTCTCCATTTCACATATAATGAAACCAAGGCACACTGGGCTAGACAATGATTTATGTGGGTCCTGAGCACTTTGGCCTTCATGGAACCCTTCTTCCATTAAAAAAAAATTAAAAATTATACCTTACAACCCTTTTGTATATACAGACAGATATAATCCAGGTTGGATTTATTATTATTATATTCATAACAATATTCAAATAATAAGGAATATAATATTCATTTTTTTCTCCTGATTTAAAAGAAATTAAAATTAAGGTATTTCTATGAGCTCCTAATATTAAATATTTTTGTGGGCTCCTAAAAGTATATAATATGCCCGGAGTATTTTGCCTACTGTACCTAAATGGTTCAGTTAGTCAGCACTGCAGGCACAGAGATATTAAGTAACTTGCCCTAAGTCACACCAACACAGTGGTAGGGCTGGGATTTGATGTGGTTCCAGTATCTGTTATTTTAACCTCAATACTAGACAAATACGTCATAGAAGGAAAATAGAGTCTGTATTATGTGCTTTTTGGAAAGTGGTTAATATGCACACATATGCTTAACATATGCCTATATTATTTCTAGAAGAACTAAGGTACAATGTCCATGCCTGAACACACATGTGCATGCACTCACGGGAATGCATGCATGCATTTGCACATGCATGCATGCACACACACACACACACACACACAAATATGTGGAGGAAGGGATTAGGAACTGGAGGGCTGGGAGTCTTACTTTCATTGATCCCTTTCCACTGTTGAATTTTTTTTAGAGCATATATTTTTTAGAAGGAAACTGGCATAAACATTTTTTTGTTCAAGGTGACATAGGTAGCAAAAAAGACCAATAGCACACAAGAACAAACAATTATTCAGCCAATCAATAATACATCCTCTTTCCTAATAATAGACTTTATCATGCATCCCCGTTAAATCTCATCAATGTAGCCCATAAAAGTAATTGGCCAAGCTCTTTTTGGATCATGATTCTAAATCCAATGCATTCATCTTTATGACCTCCTTAAATCTGGCAAGCATGTGTCTCATGTTTCCATCCAAGTTATTAATGAAAATATTTAACACATGACAGAGCATAAGCAAAGCCCTGTGAGATTAGGAATCCTCCCAGGATCACATCAATCCATCTATTTAGATAATGAACTACCAATCCAATTGATTACACCATCTACCATTCCACTCAACATCTCTTCTTCCCAGTGACCACAGGATATCTGGAGATCCAAATATTTTACTGCAAAGAGTCAACACAGCATTTCCTTTTTTGCTATGCTTCTCTGAAACCCCTTTCACAGCAGGCATTTAAATAAAACTAATAAAAGACTGGTTTCTTTACTATATTATGCAGGCTTCTGGATTTTACAACCTGGCCAATTCCCCAGAACTCAAGTACAAACTGTTTCAGAAAGACTATGATTTTTCCTCCAAAATCTTTCATAACACATTTGTAAGAGATATTTTTAAATGCAAAAATATACAACTGTTTTCTCCCCTGGAATCAACCCACTGCCACCCAAAATAACCAGACAACTGTATACAACAGCTGGCAAAAGGATGGAGGTCCATAAACATAGGGGAAGGAGGCAAAATGCACACTGCTGCAGGGAATTACCAAAGAAGCACTCTGTTAACAAGCCCTTGCTGTATTTCTAACTACAACACACAAGCTATATATAGTCAAAGGGTTGGCGAAAGAACATATTTTCTGGTTTCCCCTGGAATCACACACTATGGCACTGAATGTTTACTAGGTAACCCTAACAACACAATTGCTACATTTTTGAAAATTTACTATGAAGTACAATCTACTGAACAAGGAATTCATTTTTTTTTTACTAGCCCTGCCAAATTGGAAAATCACATTGCCCTAGAACAAATTTTGTTCCCTGGTTATTAAAAAACCTACAGATACAGCAGAATTTTCAGTGATATATATTAAAGGATTAAAACTAAAATAAATAACATGTTTAACACAAAATGCCACAGGAAAAAAATGAGTAAAGCAAAAACATCAGAATGTCAGAAATGTGAGTAACAGGAGTACTTAGCTAACATTACTTCACACATTGTTTCACTATGTAAGCTCAGTTGCTTTCAATTTCTAATATTTCCCACTATTTAAATGTTTACATTTACTATCTCCTTTTTCGACCTCTAAAAGACAAAGTCTATACACATTGTTAAAGAATTTGTTTCAATAGGAGAAGATGATGTATAAAGATCTGTTTACATATGCAGTCATTTAGCAATTGGATAATGTCCAAAAAATGATTAGGAAATTAAAATGACATCCTACTGTTTCCAACCTAATAGTTAAAATGGTATGCTGCTCTCATTATGGCTTATTATTGTATCAAAATATTTTTTTGAGGTTAGGGGTGTAGCTCAGTGTTAGAGTGCTTGCTTAGCATGTATAAGGCCCTGGGTTCAATCTCCAGCATCACACACACAAAAAAAAAAAAGAAGAAGAAGAAGAAGAAGAAGAAGAAGAAGAAGAAGAAGAAGAAGAAGAAGAAGAAGAAGGAAGAGAAGAAGAAGAAGAAGAGGAAGAAAATAGTGCTTGTTGAGATTAATAAAATGCTGATCATAGTTATTAACTATTTGCTATCATTTATCATTCCAGTAATAACAGCTCACTTTTATGGAGTAGACATTCTGTGTTCTACATATATTATCATATTTAAGGCAGAAAACAACACGATGAAATAGGAAGCATTATTTTCCACATTTTATAAAAGAAACAGCACAGAGAAGCTAAGAAATTTAACGATGATCACATATCTAATAATATGAAGTCACACTGTTTCATTTCAGAGCCTTAACTCAACCACTATACCAGGAAATGGTTCAAAGAATGAGGTTGTTGTTTGTATTTTACTAAGTAAATGAATCTCTTGATTTTAGAGTTTCTCTAAATCAATCACTGTCAAATGAAAGACAGGTCACTACTTAAGTTGGACTCTGTAGTCTCTATATCTATGAATGACTTAGATTATAATTAAGCCCACCATCAATATAGTAAATTCAACACCTTTATGATAAATAAAATGCACTGCTACAGAGAAGAGTTGGGAAGAGAAATAAGAAAGTTTTTCCTGAAATTTTAAAATACAAAGATATACAACTATTTCTCTGAGACTTAACTGAGAATATGTCAGGAAAGCCCTGGAGGTACACATGCTAGGAACACATTAGGTCAAAGTTCTTAAGATTTAATTATATTTTGCACATAAATTATTAAAATTCTCACCCAGCTAACAAGAGCAATCCTCATTTTAAACTATATTCCCAAAACGCAATTCCCACTAAAAATGTTAATACAACTAATACTGATATTTCAGATTATTGTTATACAGTCGAAAAGCCATAGGGATTCTAAAACACTAATCCTGATTCTTTGTTAAGTGTTATACTAATACAAATATATAACAAATTAAGTTGTGTTCTTTTCTGCTCTGAATTACATATAGTCCTTTTTTTAAAAAAATTCTCCAGTTTTCAAAATGATCTCTCTTCTCTATATGGTCTCTAAAAGTCTCTCTTGAATAACAATAGACCTGTTATCACAAAGCCAGTCCTATATTTTCCCCTAAACTATATGTAAATTACTTATTTCCCTTTCACTCTAGAAGAAATAAATCTAGTTTCCTCATCCCAAATCAGTTACTGCTTTTATGTTGTTTCCCTTGATTTAGGGGTGGCAACAATTATTATTATTTCTAGTATTAGTCATGGTCTTCCAGAAAATAGCAAGGCTATAATTCATGCTTTACTGCATTGGTAAATCAGGCAAGTGAAAAACAGCAGAAGCCCATAATTTAAATTCTCTCTTGGTTCTTAATCTAAGACTCTGACATTTGAATTAGAATCTGTAATATATGGTTAAAATTAAAACATGAAGCAAGTCTATATAAATTACTATAAAATCTAACTCTATCACCTAGAAACTCATAAATTAAGAATTGAGATTTAAATTCTACTTTTAATCCTTATATTATGCCTTAATACTACAGCATATACCATGCTAAATAGGTATATACTTTGCTTTTATTTATATGACCTGTTAACAAAAATTTGGGCCTTTTCATCTAAAATAAAAGTCAATAACTTTCAGATGACAAGTTATTCCTCTGAAAACATATTTTTCTAATTAACATAATTCCGGAAACATTTTTATGTCATCAAGTCTACTCCATTTATTCTAAGCAGTTGGAATTATATCCAATTTTCTCATAGTTGTGATTTAGATCTAGACTCTTTTCTCTCTCATTCTCTTCTTTTACTCTGATAGCTGTTTTGTAAAAATCATTCATAAACTGAAATTCTGTAAGACTGAAACATGGCTAATAAACAGAAAAATCACCAGCTTATTTCAGATAAAACAGAAAAGTCATGTTTGATTATGTGCACTCAAATTACATATGAATGGCTGCTTCACTGGTGCAGAAGTCAATGGTATAGAGGTGATACAGGAGTGCCCTTTATCACTGGACACTCCTATTCTAATTCTTTATCCATTCCTACATTTCCTACCTCTACTTAATATCTCTTCCAGCCAATCTCAGTCCTGCCTTGTCTACATTGTGATTGACAAATGGAAACAAGAAAAGAACACTACTAAAGAGAAAGGAAGGAACTAATATTCCTTCAACATCTTTCTTGTGCTAGGCACTGAATGAAGCATTTTACATATATCATCTCATGTAATTCTATAGCACCCCTACAAAATTGTACCATTATATCCTCATTTGGAAGATGATGAAACAGGTTAAAAGACCTTAAGAAACACACCCAATATTTACATAAAATACAGGAAGGGAATAAGGAAATTGAAAAATTAAAGGGAAGGCAAAATCTGCTTACCTCCTTCCTTACTACCTACCTGGAGGCCCTGGCCCCAGGGCTAATCATCATGGGACCAGGAATGCCAGTTGCCTTCAGTTTAATATTCTGAGCCTTAAACTGTAACTCTTATAATGTTATCTTAAATTTAACCTTTAAATGTTATTTACAATAATGTCATACATAAAAATTCAGAGACAAATGAAAGAATAGCAAAACCTTTGAATTCTTATTTTCAGGAATATGAAGGAATAAATCTGCTGGACAATCTTCTGCTACAAAATAGCCAGAAATTTTGTAGGTTTTAAATTTGTTGATGTGCAACATAGAAAGAAGAGGAGATATCCATAAATCCAAAAATGACAAAGAAAAAGCAAAGCATTAATGGATGCTATGCATCAATAGCCCTACATGCTTTTGCACCTGTCAGTAACTGATCTTCAAAGAGATATTAGCAGAATATTTTTCAGTATTTTTAAAAGTTATAAATCCTCAAATTCAGAAAGCACAAATCCTAAATAAGCTTTCAAAAAGAAACAAACCCCACCTCTGAAACATAAAAACAAACAAAATATCTTAAAGCAGCCAAAGTGAAAAGATAAATTTTCTAAAAAGGAAAAACAAATTGATAGTAGTCATCTCAGCAGCAACAAGAGACTGAAAACAATGAAATACTATCTTCAGAATGCTGAGAAAAATAATTTTCAATCTGAAGTTGTGAATGTAGCAAATATATCTATGAATAACAAGAGCAAAACGGAGACATTTTCAGGCAATGAAAATTGTGTTACACTAGTAGATCCCCATTAATGGCAATACTTGAGAAAGAAGAATAATGAATCACAAAGGAAGAACTGAGATTCAAGAAGAAATGACTTATAAGGAAATTAGAAAACATGCTGTCAAAGTAAAACAAGCATTGACTGTATGAAATAATAAAAATGATGTATAATTTGTATAACAGGGAGGTATAATACTGAGCAATGACAACAAATAAAATGGGAGGAGGTTGAGTAAAGTTAAAACATTCTAAATTTTTTGTTTTGTTGTAGAAGAAAGAGATATTTATTTTATTAGCAGAGATTTTGTTTAGTTAATTATGCATGTTTAACATGTAACAGTTAGGAGCTGGGGTTGTGGCTCAGTGGTAGAGTGCTTGCCTAGTATGTGTGAGGCACTGGGTTTAACTCTCAGCACCACATATAGATAAATGAATAAAATAAGGGTCCATCAACACTTAAAAATTTTTTAAAAAAAGAATGGAGACACATTCTGAGAAATGTGTCTTCAAGAGATATTAAAAAATAAATAAATGAACAAATTAATAAAATGTAAAAGTTGGAGCTGAATTTGTAGCTCAAGGGTACAGTGCCTACCTAGCATGTGTGAGAGACACTGGGTTCAATTCTTGGCACCACATATAAATAAATAAAATAAAGTTTCATCAACAATTAAAAAAATTTTTTTTAAATGTACAACTAACAGTAAGAGAAAAATTCTTTAAGAATTGAAACAGCCATGACCAAGTCAAAGAACACAGAAAAAAAGAAAATAAAGAAATGGGGGGAAAAGGCAGAACAAATAACACACGAAGAGGTAGTGCAATATATTCAAATATATCAGTAAATGTAATAAATGTAAAGTAACTTAAAAAATAAGGATTAAAAATAAATCCAGTCTTGCCCCTTCGTATAGTGTCCCCAGGGTTCCTGCAGTAGCGTTTGACAGTCCTCTCCCACCTGACTTCCTCTGCTGAATGATGTTCTAGTGGTTTTCTCCTGTCCTTACATCTAAGGCAGAAAACAAGAGCCTCAAGACCTCATCCCTTCCCTAATTTGACAGTAGGGTTGGATGTTGTATGTTGTGTTGTTTTGTTGTTGCTTTATTTTGTTCTGAAATTAAAATATGTAAAATGAAAAATCCAGCCTTTTCAAGGAGATAGGTAGAAACAACTTTTTCTATTACTCCCCAAAAATATAACTAAAACCCATGGATGTTATTTATAATACAAACATAAGAAAAAAGAAAATAGAGGAGCTGTGGACTTTGGCATCCAAAAAATGGCATGATTGTAGTTTCCCTACTTATTCTTTTTGCCTCATATATGCCATACTTGGAGTTGATGAAGCTGGCAGCCCAGAAACAACAATGGGTGCAGACTTAATAAGCCCTATTAAAAGACAGCTCTCTCTCTATGCAAAGGCCAAGAAAGGAGCAGCCTAGCAAGACAAAAACCTTTTAAACAATAACTATTCTACTGCAACCAAACACTGCAGAATAAACTGAGGCCTTGTTTCCAATCCTGTCAGTAAAGGCTAAGTGGAGAGCCTAAACTTCTGTCATTTTCCAGGCTGTAACAAGGTACTCCAATACCCTATTCAGAGTAGTATCAGAAAAGACTAAGTAGGGAGCCAGGATTTTCATCTCTGGTAGGTAATAATGAGAGATCCTTCCTTCCAATAATGAAGGTATAGATCACAGTAGGAACCTGGTAGTAATAAGGTTCCCCTCCTCTTCCCTGCTGGAATGGTGTCAGAGAAGGCTTTGTGGAGAGTTAGGACTTTCATCACTGCCCAGTGGTAATGAGGCTTCCCTCCACTATGGTATCATTGGAGACCAGGTGGATTACAGTCAGGTAGGCATCAATGGATGCCTAAGCAGGAATTAGAACTCCTGAACCTACCCAGCAATGGAAAGAAGCAACTCCTATAATATAAATATGAATTAAGATCAAGTAACAAACATGTATTCCTACAATCTACCTGACAGTAATAAGGCCTTTCTTCTCTTGCCTGAGTGGTGTCAGAGTAAGCCACCTGAAACACAAAGTTTAAATAAGATCCAGAGTCTCATAACCTAATACTCAAAATGTCTGAGTTTCAGTCAAATATCACTCCTTATACCAAGAACCAGAAACATCTCAGACAGAATTAAAAATAGAATTAAGCCTAGTGCAGTGGTGCACACCTGCATTCCCAGTTACCTGGGAGGCTGACATAGGAAGATTGCAAATTTGAGACCATCCTGAGCAACTTAGCAAGACTCTGTCTCAAAATAAAACTTAAAAAGGACTAGGCGTATAGTTCAGTAGTAAAGTACTTGCCTAGCATTCATGAGGCCCTGAGTTCCATCCCCAGTGCAACAGGAAGAAAAAAAAAAAGAAAAAAAAAACAGTAGCAATAGATGCCAACACCAAGATGACAGAAATATTACAATTATCTGACAAAAAAATGGAGGAGCCATTGTAGGAAAAAAATGCTTCCCCAAGCAATTATGAAAACACTTGGGACAAAAATAGAATTTTTACTAGAGAAACAGAAAATATAAAGGAAAAACAAATTGGATAATGTGGAATTTAAAAAATGCAATAACAAACAAGAAAATTCAGTGCATAGGCTAAAGAGTAGAATGGAGGGGACAGAGAGAAAAATAACATCAGTAAACTCAAAGAGAACAATGAAAATTATCCAATCTAAACTAAAGAGAGAAAATAGATGGCAGAGAAATGAACAAAACGTATAGGATAATATAATCAGTGTTTCAGAATGAGAGGAAAAAGAGGACAGGGTGGAAAATATACTCAAATAGATAATGACTGAAAATTTCACAAACAAACCAGACCAGAGGCTGGGAAGAGTTTGGGGAAGAAGAAAAGTTATCAGTAGCTACTAATTTACAGTTAGATAGGAGTGAGAAGTTCTAGTGTACTATTGCATAGGAGACTGGCTATAGATAAGAATGTACTGTGCATTGCAGAAAGCTACAAGAAGGGATTTTTGAAGTTTTTACCAAAAAAAAATGATAAACGTTCCAGGCATTGTGGTGCACATCTGTAATTTCAGTGGCTCAGGAGGATGAGGCAGGAGAATCACGAATTCAAAGCTGGCCTCAGTAACTTAGCAAGGACCTAAGCAACTTAGTGAGACCCTATCTCAAAATAAAAAAATAAAAAGTAAAAAACAATTGGGGATGTGGCTCAGTGTTTGAATGCCCCTGGGTTCAATCTCTAGTATTAGGGAAAAAAAAAACAGAAAGAAATGATAAATGTTTAAAATGTTTAAGGAGTTAGATATGTTTAACCTGATTTAAACATTGTACAATGAAAATATATATCTATCATTAATTAAATGAGATTAAAATATATTTGTTCATACTCTAGATAGGATTATATGCATGTTGATAGCAGAGGAGTGAGAATAGAATTGTTTCCACAGTCTTTGTATCTTTAAGAAAACTGGGTAAATACTTCATTTAGGCAAGAAAGGAAGACCAGTTCTCAGAATTGGTCTCTTAACCCTGCAGATTATAGAAGAAAAAGTAGGTCCAAATCTTCAACTTGTTGGCTTAGGATCAGACTTCCTTAACAGGACTCCCATAGCACAAGAAATAAAAGCAAGAATCAATAACTGGGATAGATTCAAACCAAAAAGCTTTCTCTCAGAAAAGGACACTATCAGCAATGTGAAGAGAGAGCCTACAGAGTGGGACAATAACTTTGCCACTCATACTTCAGATAGAGCACTAATTTCCAGAATCTATAAAGAACTCAAAAAACTCTACACCAAGAATGCAAGTAATCCAATCGACAAATGGGCTAAGGAAATGAATAGACACTTCACAGAAGAAGATCTACAAACAATCAACAAACATATGGAAAAATGTTCAACGTCTCTAGTAATAAGAGAAATGCAAATCAAAACCACCCTAAGATTCCATCTCACCCCAATTAGAATGGCGATTATCAAGAATACAAGCAACAACAGGTGTTGGAGAGGATGTGGGGAGAAAGGTACACTCATACATTGCTGGTGGGGATGCAAATTAGTGCAGCCACTCTGGAAAGCAGTATGGAGATTCCTTAGAAAACTTGGAATGGAACCACCATTTGACCCAGTTATCCCACTCCTTGGCCTATACCCAAAGGACTTAAAATCAGCATACTACAGAGATACAGCCACATCAATGTTCATAGCTGCTCAATTCACAATAGCCAGATTGTGGAACCAACCTAGATGTCCTTCAATTGATGAATGGATAAAGAAACTGTGGTATATATATACAATGGAATATTACTCAGCCATAAAGAATGATGAAATCATGGCATTTGCAGGCAAATGGATGAAATTGGAGAATGTCATGCTAAGTGAGATAAGCCAATCTCAAAAAACCAAAGGACGAATGATATCACTAATAAGTGGATGATGACACATAATGGGGGTGGGAGGGGTAAGTGTTAGGGTTAGAGTTAGGGTTAGGGAGGGGGGCAAGAATGGAGGAAGGAAGGACTGTATAGAGGGAAAAGAGGGGTGGGAGGGGTAGGAGGAAGGGAAAAAATAACAGAATGAATCAAACAACATTACCCTATGTAAATTTATGATTACACAAAAGGTATGCCTTTACGCCATGTACAAACAGAAAAACAACATAAACAACATGTATCCCATTTGTTTATAATAAAAAAAGATTTAAAAAAATAAAATAAAATTGAGGGATATTTGTGGTGAATTGTTGACCAATAAAAGAATATACTATAAATGAAAAAATACTATGTATGAAATTAAAACCCTGAATGACTAAAAAAAAAAATTGGTCTCTTAAGTTACAGCTGAAGAAATATTCACTCTGTTCTTTCTTTTTTTTTGCTTATCTTTATCAAGAACAGTCAGATACTCTGCAGCTGGGCTGCTTAAACTTCAGAAACCCATCACTCTCTTTTTTTTTTTTGGTGTGCTGATATTAGCTAATCACATTTTAATATTTCCTTTCAAATATAGCTTTGACACATAAATTCAAAAATTACTATTAGTTTCAGCAATCAGTTTTATTTTCAAGGCCTATAGGCTTCAAGGATTTCAGAAAGCTGACCAAAGGAAAATGTCTCTTCATGAATGGCTTTTGCTTTAATGATTCTGTGACCCCATTGAAGTAAACTAGTGCATATTAAACAATTTGTGGTGATGGATCAATTTTTATTTTTTATCAATTCTCTTTCTTCTTCTTCCATTTTGTTTACATTTATTGTTTCATTTTTTTCTTCTTTCTCTTGATTCTAACTTAAAAGGAACAAAGTTCATCAGGTATCGACATATTGTTTCTCTGTTTCCCCCTTCCGAATGTTAGCATTACGAGTAAATATTGCATTGGCAGTATCCTAGATTGAGATGTGGCACTTTCATGATTTTGTTCTTTAAATATTGTTTAATACTAAATGTCCTCCCTAAAAAAGAATTCACTCTGTAGATTTCAATAAGAAACTGAAAAACAGGTATAACTAGAGGAAGGAAACAGGAAATAAAATGATTAATGGTTGGTGATGTGATATTATGCCCAAAGATAATCAAATGAAAAACACTTAGAATTAGTAGGAGTTTAGTTAAAGTGAATGGATAGAAAACCAACATTTGCAAATTGATTCCTTTCTTCTATACCAACAATTAGAAAATAACTATGAGGAAAAACAACCCATATACAATAACAACTGTAAAAAATAAACCATCCTGGAAATTAGTTTAATAAGAAATATGCAGAAACCATAAGAAAACTACAAAATTTTTCTAAAAGTTATAAAAGAAGACATAAAAATAAAAATGCATATCATGTTCATGAGTAAGAAAAAAACTAATAAGATTTGTCCTCAGCTGTCATATCCTAAAAGAATGCTTTAAAGATGTTATCTAAATAAAGAGGAAATTATTTTGAAAAGGAAACTTGGAACATCAGAAAGGAAGAAAGAAAATGGTAAGCAAAAATACTGGTAAAAAGAATTTCTTTCTGCTCTTGAGTCTTCCAAATTATGTTGGATGATTGAAGCAGAAACTATAAAGCTATCTGATGTAGTTCAAAAACACAAATATATTGTAATCAAAAAGGGTAAGGAACTGACATAAAGATAAGTAAAATTTCTACTCTTCACCCAAACTGGTAAAACTAAGACACAAGTAGACTATGCTAAGTTACATACACATATACAGAGTCATACACTGTATTACAATGTTTCAGTCAAGGATGGATTGCATACATTATGATGGTCCCATAAGATTAAAATGGGGCTAAAAATTCTTATTGTATAAATGAGGTCATAGCCATCATAATGCTATAGCACTTTACTCATCTGTTTGTGGTGATGTGGTATAAATAAACCCCATGTACTGCGAGGCATATAAGTATATGCACATACAATTATGTACAGTAATACTTGATAATGATTATAAATGACTATGTTACTGGTTTATGTGTGTGTTATACTATACTTTTGACAAGAAACTTTTTTTTTTTTTTTTTTTTGCAGTACTGGGGATCGGACTCAGGGCCTTATGCTTGCGAGGCAAGCACTCTACCAGCTGAGCTATCTCCCCAACCCTACTTTTGCTATTTCAGAATACACACTTACTTTTTTTAAAAAAAAAGTTAATAGTAAAACATCATCAGGCAGGTCCTTCAGGAAATATTCCAGAGGAAGGCATTGTTACTGTGGGAGTTGACCACTCCATGTGTGTAACTGCCCCTGGAAATCTTTCAGCGGAATAAGTGGAAGTGGAAGACAGTGATATTGAAAATCTTGACCCTATGTAGGCCTAGGCCAATGTGTGTGCTTGTGTCTTAGTTTTTAACAACAAAAAAATTTTTAAGTAAAATTTAAAAAAAAAAACTTAAAAATAGGCTATATCATATAGTCTAGGTGTGTAGTACACTACAACATCTAGATTTACAAAATGCCTGATGCTATCTTTCTCAGACATAACATATTTCCATCATTAAGCAACACAAAAATATATGTAAAAATCAAAATGAAAGGCCAGGCATAGTGGTGCATGCTTTAATCCCAGTGGCTCAGGAGGTGAGACGGAAAGATCGCAAGTTCAAAGCCAGCCTCAGCAACTTAGCAAGGCCCTGTCTCAAAATAAAAAATAAAAACAGGTTGGGGATATTGTTCAGTCGTTAAGCACCCCTGGGTTCAATCCCCAGCACCAAAAAAAAAAAAAAAGAAAAAAGAAAGAAAAATCAAAATGAAATTCTAAAATAAATTAAAAACAGCAACAAAGGGGAAAAATAAAAAGAAAATGGTATATTTAACTTGAAAAGAGGAATAATTACATTAAATTTAAATGGTATAATTGTACTAATTAAAAAATAGAAATTGATACAGTGAATTAAGAAACATGACCAAATATATTCTATGTACAAGAAACTGACTTTTAATATAATCAAGTTGAAAGTAGGAGGATAGAAAAATTAATATCATGTAAACATCAGTCAAATATAGCAAGAAGGCTATATTGGTATCCAAGTATAAGTAGATTATATATGCTTACATATAGTAGAAATATATGTCAATGTGTTATATATAATAGATAATATTACTATTTATTTCTATATTAAAATAATTAATATTAATATACAGATATATATTAATAAACACACAGAATAAAATATGAAATACATCTTGGACCTCAAAGGTTTAACTGAGATAGTCAATGATGTTACATAATGATAAAAGGGTCAATTCATCATTATATAACAATTCTAAATGTGTATGTACTAAACAACAAAAATTTAAAATATGTAAAGCAAAAACTGATGGAACTCAAAGGACAAATTGATGAATCTACAACTATAGCTAGAGTCTTCAATCTCCTCTCTCAATAATTGATAGAAAAATCAGGCAGAAAATCAGCAGGAGATAGAACCCAACGACACCAACATTTATAGGTGTTCTCCATCCAACAAGAGCAGAATACATATTCTTTTCAAGTAGCAACAAAATACTTATCAATAGAGGTCCTATCCTAGGCCAAGGAACAACACTTAAATTAAAAAGAATTCAAATTATACAGAGTATGTTCTTGAACTACAGTGGAATCAAACTAGAAATCAATAACAGAAAGATAACAAGAAAATCTCCAAATACTTGGAAACCAAGCAACACACTTCTAAATAATCCATGCAGCAGAGAAGAAGGCTTAAGGAAAATTTTAAAAATATATTGATGTTAAAGTGATGAAAAAATAGTGTTGAAATTAATTAAAATGAAAATATAATATTATCAAAATTTGTAGGACACAGCTAAACAGTGCTGAGAGTGAAAAATCAAAGCACTAAAATGCATACAACAGGAAAAAGTCCAAAATCAATAATTCAAGCTCCCATCTCAAGAATATATGAAAGAAAGAAGAAAACTACAAGAAAGGCAAGTGGAAAAAAAATAATAAAGGTAAATCAATGAAATTGAAAGCAGAAAAACAATAGAATCAATGAAACAAAGAATTTATTCTCTTAAATGATAAAGGTGACAAAATTTTAGTAAAAGTGACAAAGAATAAAAGGGAAAAAACATATTACCAATATTGGGAATGAAACAGATGTCATTAGATGCCCTATGGATAACAAAAAGATAATAAAGAAATGCTACAATTCTACACATACATTTGACAGTGTCAATTAAATGAGTCAATTCCTTGAAGAACACAAACTAACATGAATTCAACCTATATAAAATGGATCATTTGATCAACTCTATAAATTAAATCATAAGATTTAATTAACAGTTTAAAAGACTCACAAAAAAGGAACCCCTAGGTCTAGAAGATTTCACTGGACTATTCTTCCATACACTTAAAGAATTAACATCAATTTTATACATTTTTTTTCCTGAAAATAAAAGAGAAGGACATCCCCAAATCATTTTATTTCTCTGATTCAAAAACTAAACATGGTACAAAAAGAGAAAACTATAGATGAATATCATTTATTACTATAGATACAAAAATTCTTAACAAATATTAGGTGATAGAATTCAGTTATGTAGGGCTAGGAATATAACTCGATTGGTAGAGTGCTTGCCTCGCAAACACAAGGCCCTGGGTTCAATCCCCAGCACTGCAAAAAAGAAACAATAAAAGAATAGAATTCAGTTATGCATAAAAAGAATTATACACCTTAAACAAGCAGAATTTATTCCAGTGATGCAAGTATTGTTGCAATACTCAATAATCAAGCAATGTAACTTACCATATTAATGTACTAAAGAAGAAAAATCATATGATCATATAAATCAATGCAGAAACAGCATTTGACAGAATTTAATACCCATTCATGAGGAAAAATACTCATAAAGAGAAAAATAGGGGAATCTTCTTCAACTCGATAAAGAACATCTACAAAACCCTATAACTAGCATCATACTTGATAGTGAAAACTAGATACTTCCCTCCAAAGATCATAAATAAGGCAAGGATATCTGCTCTCACCATGCATTTATCATAGTACTAGAAATTCTAGTCAGTCAACTGCTACAGTTGGATGCAATTTGTTGTCCAAGGATTTATGTGTTGGAAGCTTATTCCCTAGTGTGTTGATGTTGGGAGATGGTATAGACCATTAAGCAGTAGGTCCTAAAGTGTAATGGGGGGGTTGTCTTCAGAAAGGATTAATGCAGTTCTCCTGAGAGAATTGTTATAAAGAAAAAAAGCAAGTCTGGACCCACCCACCTCTCTGGCTTCCTATCTTGTGATGTAATCTCACCCTCTGACACATATTCCCACCATGATGTCATCTACCATTAGGCCCTCACTAACGGCTGAACCAATGCAGCTGCCTGATTCAGTCTCCAAAACTATGATCTAAAGAAACCTCTTTTCTTATAAAATTAGCCTGCCTGAGATACTTCATTATAGTAACAAAAATGGACTAATACATGCAATAAGGTAAGAAAAATAAATAAAGGCACAAAAGATCAGAAAGGAGGAAATAAAACTGTACCTACTTGCAGACAACATATTATCCAAGTAGAAAATCCCAAGGAATGAGATAAAACCTCTTTAAAGTAATGAGTTCAGCAAAGTTTCACAATAAAAGTCAATTTCTATATACTAGTCATGAACACATAAACAACAACATTAAAAATATAATACCATTTATAATTGCTCCAAAATGAATTGTTTAGGTATAAAAATAACAAAAATGTACAGGACTTGCACATGGAAAATTATAAAATTCAGATGAAAGAAACCAAAGATATAAATAAATGGAAAGACACATTGTGTTAATGGATTTGAAAGACTCAACATAATAAAAAAGTTAATTCTCCCCTGATTGATATATGGGCTTAATGCAATTGCTATCATAATCCATCAATATTTTTACAGACATAAACAATATTATGCCATAATTTATACAGAATGACAAAGGAACTAGAATAGCCAAAACTATTTTGAAAAAGAATAAAGTAGGAGGTGCTGGTGTTGTGGCTCAGTGGTGGAACACTTGCCTGGCATGTATGAGGCACTGGATTCAATTCTCAGCACCACATATAAACAAAATAAAGATCCACTGACAACTAAAAAAATATTTACAATAAATTGTTTTAATAAAAAAAAAGAATAAAGTAGGGGGCTGAACTTGTAGTCAGTGGTAGAGCTCTTTCCTAGCATGTGTGAGGCACTGGGTTCAATACTCAGCACTGCATTAAAAATAAATAAATAAAGGTGTAAAAACACAATAACACTATAAAAAAGAATAAAGTAGGAGGAATCAGTCTACCTGATTTTAAGAAATTATATAGTTACAGTAACCAAGATCATGTGAAAGGACAGGAACATAGATTAGTGAAATAAAATAGAGATCCCAGAACTAGACCCATGCAAATATGCCCAACTGATTTTTTTTAAACATGTTCTTCCTAGTCTTTCTTCCCTTGGGTACTTTTTATCTTATTTTAGATGTTGATAGACCTTTATTTTATTCATTTATTTATATGTGGTGCTGAGAATTGAACCCAGTGTCTCACACATGCTAGGCAAGTGCTCTACCACTGAGCCACAACCCCAGCCACAGCCCAACTGATTTTTGGCAGTAGTACAAAATCAATTAAAAGAAAGCTAACCTTTCAACACAGCTATCACCATCAGCAAAAGTGAAAATGGATCTGTTTCATGCCCTATACAAATATTAACTCAATACAGTTCATTGATTAAAACATAAAGTGTAAAACTATAAAATTTAGAGGAAAAAACAAACAGGTGAAAAACTTTGTGACCTGGGGGTAGGCAAAGAGTTCTCAGATTTGACACCAAAAGCACAATCCATAAAAATAAAAAATTGACATGCTGAACTTCTTCAAAATTTAAAACATTTTCTCTGTGAAAAACCCAATTGTGAACATTAAAAGGCAAGCTACAGAATAAGAGAAAATATTTGTAAACTATAAATCTGGCAAAAGACTAATATGTAGAATTTATAAAGAACTCTCAAAACTCAACAGTAAAAAGCAATCATTAGATAATAGGCAAAAAACATGGAGTGATATTTCACTAAAGAAGATAATCAGGGATGTGAGGGCTATCTGGCTGCAACATCTGTTACCCCATTGATCACCAGGGTTGATTCGGCTAATCTGGCTGGCTAGATTGGTGTCCCATTTCTCCCTCGGGGCTTCATGTGTGTCCCTCCTAAGCTGCATGCTCAGTCACTCAGTCAAAGAGGACCACTTTCCCTGATAGAGGAGGATCGTTCTGGTCAGGGGTATACGAGTAGCTGTGCTCCCTTGCTAGAACCTCCAAATAAGCTCACAAGGTAAAGAGGATATTCAGGCACATGAAAATAGTTAGCATCATTAGCCATTAGGGAAATGCAAATCAAAACCACATTTTCCCTGCAACCCAAGGCATCTCCACTTGGCTCCCAACATATCTCAACAACTGCCTAAAATCAGGCACCATTACTACAGTATTACAGTAGAGGGACATACTTTGTGCTTTTCTCCCCTTAATTTCACAAAATACTTTTATTACAGGAAAATAATAAGATTAATCAAAAGAAAAATGCATAAAAATCATTACTAATCTCAAGATACGAAAATAACCACCCTTAATATGTTAGTGTATATTCTGTTTATATTCATGTGTGTAAAAACAAATGATATTAAACCACACATTTCATTGGTACATTATAATTATACATAAGAATGGAATTCATTATGCCATATTCATATATCACAGAACAATTTTATCATTCTCATTCCCCAGTACCTTCCCTTTCCCTCTCCTCCTCTCTCCCTCTGATCCCCTTGTTCTATTCTGGTATCTCTTCTATTGTTACTATCATTTTAATTAGCACATTATAATTATATATATAATGGAATTCATTTTGGTATATTCATATTTGGACATAGCATAATTTGGTAGATTTCCTTCCCTAGTTCTTCCTCATGCCCACCCCTCCTCCCTCCTTTTCAATCTCCTTCCTTTGTCTTTCTATTTTCATGATATAACTTTTTTATTTCTCTCTCTCTCTCTCTCTCTCTCTTTCCCTCTCTCCCTCCCCGCTCCCTCCCTCTCTGTTTCAGTCTCTCTCTATTTAAAATAATTTCCTTCGGGCAAATTCTCAGATTCTCAAGCTTTCTCTCCCTACTCCTTCCCTAGATGCCCTCATGGCACTCTGACCACTGACTGTCCTCTAGGTCTCTGCTGGTCTTTCATTCCATATTCTCTCTGGGAATTTTCTGAAAGTAGCCCATGAGGGCTGGAGCTAGTATCTTCACCTAGTCTGGTCTTTTAAACTGGTGATTTCTACTTTCTTGGTTCTATCCTGTGACACTCTCATCACTGTTTATTGGTATTAGATTGCCTACAAAGACATGACTACTGTCCCTATGATTTATCTCTAGAGATTGGTCAGCCACAGCCTCCACTTGGTTTCTGCTCATCCCACTGTCACTTGGAAAGTTAAGCTGGCCTATGTCACATATCTTACCAGAACACTCTCCAAGCTCCAACTATGCCAATCTTAGTGCCATCAGAAACTAGACGATAATTTTTGCCCTCTTCCAACTCACTATACCATCATGCAGTTTTTATCCTTTTATCTGAGTGGCATAATGTTGGAGATGGTACTTCTCTTGGGAACCTTAGCATTTTCCCACCCTATACCTTGGGATGAGAGGAACTCACTCTAGTGCTCTAAGAATACCCCAAACTTACAGGGAATCATTTGCTTTTACTTTGTAGACAGCATCTTCTAAGAACCAAAAAAGGCCATATTTTACTTCCTCTACTATATAGACAGAGGAGATGCTCCCTCCTTCTCAAGATGACATTCACCTTTCTATTCCCTGGTGTTGTGCTTTGGATACATGGTATCCTCCAAAAGCTCATGTGTGAAACAATGCAAGAACATTCTGAGGCTAATGATTAGGATATGAAATGTGCAACCTAATTAGTGGCTTAATCCACTGATATGGATTAATTGGGTCCTATTCATAGGCAGGTAGTATATGGCTAGAGAAGATAGGTAATTGGAGGTATGCCTTTTGAGTACATATTTTGTCTCTGGTCAGTGAAGCTCTCTCTCTCCATTTCCTGTCATCATGTCCTGAGCTGCTTTCTTTGGTCATAATGTTCTGCCTCACCTCAGGTCCAGAACTATGGAGTCAGTTATCTATTGACTCAGACCTCTGAAACTGTGAGCCAAAGCAAACTTTCCACCTCCAATTGTTCTTGTCACGTTTTTTGGTCACAGTGTTGAAAAAGTTGACTAAAACACCTGGAGACCTAATAACAGGAAGTTGTCAGATTAATAAAAGTGAGAACCCATTTGGAAGCATTTCAAAAATATTATTCATATTCATATATTTCAAAGTCTTATTATATATCACCAAATTGTCTTACAAAATATAGTACCATTTTAAACTCTCAGAAACAGTATATGAAATGTCCTTTCCCACAACAGTAAGTCCTACAACAGTAAGCATTAAACTTGAGCAACCTGTTGGCAAAATCTTGTTCTCAATCTTTTAATTTCCATTTCTTTAAGTACTAGTAAAGTTGACTTTTTTTAACTGTTTCATGTGTTCTTTTGTGAATGTTCTGATCATATTTGCCCATTATCTTACAGGTCTTTTTAATGTTCTTCTTATTTATTTACAGGAGCTCTTAATATAAGAAGAATATTAACACAAGATTTCCATTTTTCTTTTCATTTTACTTATCATATTCATTGCTTTTCAAATTTTTAAAAATTTTTCATTAAGTCAAATCTTTTTTTCCTTTTCTGTTTTCTGTTTTTATCTTCATACTTGGAAGGGTTTTCTACATGCTCTTTATGTGAATATGTACCTACATGTTATTCTGTATTTGAATGTTTTTATTTAAGTACTTGATATTTTTGAATTTTTATTTTGGTGCAAGATATGCAGTAAGGCTCTTTTTTTTCCCCAAAGGTGTAAGTTATCCTAATATTCTGGTGCCCTTTTTAGGGAAAAAAAATATAGTGCTCTTAATTTTCCAAAACACTTTGACCTCAATGTAGTGACTATAAATGACTATCATAAACTTCTCTTTTTTCTGACATTATATTAACTCTAAGGAACCCAGGCCTAACCAAAATGCAGTCTCCAAGGTTCATATTCAACTAGACTTAAGTGAGTGGTAAACAGAAAGGACCCTTCAAGATTTATCTTGGAGAGGTAGAACATCTGATAATGCCCTCTGTCCCATGTCACACACTCTGACCAATTCACAAAGGCCAATCAAAGGGATTCCTTACAATCTCCTGACCAGTTTTACTAGTCTTAAAGAACTTCCTGTACCTCAATTGTCACAGTATCCTTCCTGAGCTGACCCAGAGATGTTTATTTAAGAAAACACAGATGTGAACATGACAAGTTCTCTTTGGCTGAGACATTTTCAAGATGTTGGACAAAGTATCAATTATGTTGGAGTGGAAACCCCCAAACTATTAAGGATATCAATGAGTTAGTGGAGTTCCCCAGTTTTCCACCCTAATAACGCTATTTTTCAAGAATAAGGAAGGCTTTCTCTTGGGTTGCCAATCTGCCATCCAGACTGAGGAAGATCCAAAACCTTCACGGCCATATTAGCCATAGCCATGGCCACATTGGCAAGCTATTGGCATGTATCACCACAGGATCAACTTTGACAACTATCACACAGGTTACTTGGGGAACGTTAGTATGAGGCATTACTACTTTAGGCCGAACCAGAGCTTCTGCTCACCTGTAAACTTGATAAATTGTGGAGGTTGGTTAGTAAGTAGACATGAGTCAATACCAAGAAACAAGACTGGAGCTGCTCCCATCATTGATATGGTGAGATTAGTTCTAAGGAAGGTAAAGTTCCCAAAGTATCCTGCAGTCATGAAGGCCAAATTTTTCAGCATAAGAGATGAGAAGATTCAGGGCATTGTAGGGGTGTGTGTGTCCTTGCAGCTTGAATCCACAAAGACAGAGGTTTATTAAATCCTAACAAATGCTTTCCAACAAAGAAGAAGAAGCAGGAAGGCCTTTACCTAGACCCTGGCTATAGCCACAGAATGCCAGCAACTGAAAGCTCTGTTTACTTCTGTCTTTATCTTTGTTTACCCTATCCCAACTTGCTCCTAAGTTTATTAAATCCAAACCAAAATGGGAAGAGCCATTTTATCATATTTTCTCCAAAATATATTACCTTACTCTTGTACCTATTTCTTAAGGAACCTGGCTTTGGTTGAAGTTAAGTACATAGTATGAAAATAGGACATACTGTCATCTAGGCAGAGACAAACAACTTCAAAGTCCTCAAGTTTCTGTAATACTAAGGTCAGACACCATTGGCTAAAGTAACTAGGAAAATCATAGAACATGGTTTTTGACAAATAAAGGAAACAGTGACTATTGATATATTTAAGTTTGACATCCAATATACATGGGATTACTAAGCAGATGCTTAAGTCAAAATACCAGGGAATCCCAGACACTGTCCCAGCCCAGGAAATCCCCTGGCCTAAAAATTGTATCCAGCTGGCATCAGATGGAATTATAATAATCCAATAGAGAGAGCAGAAAAACATTAAGTATGCAGGGCTGAGGTCCAGGGCTACCCAGGGCATTCTTTGTAGCGATAAAAAAGAAAATGGTAAGATGGATAGTTTTCTCAAAGGGACTTCCGTGTTTCTAGTGAGAAAATCCCACACATAAATAATGCATTTCTGCCATAGACAACTCTCACAGACATCTGGAAATATATCATCTCAAATGCCCACCCACACAATCACACTTGTGAAACACATTCCCAGATCAATGATGCCTTAATTCAACAAACACTGAGTATTGTTTATATCCTGTGAACCTTGTAAAAGGGTGAGGTTGCAAGGATAAACCAAACAACCATGGCTCTGGTTTTCATGAAATTTAGGGTATAGTGAGGGTAGATGTATTAAACACATAATTATAATTAAGTTGATCACACTGCTCTGATTCATAAAATACAGATAGATCCAGAAGATCCAATGGGTTCCCTTACTTATTCTTAATTTCTAAAATCCCCTGGCAAATTCTCCCTATTGGTAGCATCACGTAGCTTTCCCTAAAACTACGGTTCATTTTTCTGGTATCAGAGTCATCATCCTAAAACACAAATATGGGACTGCAGGTGTAGCTCAGTGGTAGAATACTTGCCTACCATGCACAGGGCCCTGGGTTCCATCCCCAGCACTGCAAACAAATAAATAAAACACAAATCTGGTGATGATGCATATTTATCTCAAATTCTTTGGTTCCTACTAAATAAAGCTCAAGCTCCTTAGTCAACTTGAAAAATCAATGTCCTTCACAATATGGTCATGACTATTTTGTTTTCAGTTTGTCATTTTCCTTCATGTCTGTCCCACATTAGCCCATACTAAACTACTTCCCAAAGACACTAAAACTCCATGCCAATCTTCTTTATGTTATTTCTGAAATATTTTAAACAAATTTTATTGTGTATAATTAAGGTATACAACTTGATGTCAGGATACATATGGACAGTAAAAATGTTTGAAGCAAATTAACATATTCTTCATCCCACAGAGTTACTGATTTGTTTGTTTGTTATAGCAAGAGCAGCTAAAATCTCCTTTAGCACAAATCCTAAATACTGTACTATTTTATTAACTATAGTCCTCATGTTGTACACTAATTCTCTAGACTTGTTGATCCTACATATCTCCTTTTTATCCTCTGACATACCTCTCCCCCATTTCTTCTTCTCTTCCCCAACCCCAATAACCACTATTTTATTTTCTGTCTCTGTATATTTAATCTTTGTAGTGGAATGCTGTTTTAGATAAATAGATCAGTGAAGGCCTCTGACAAGAAAACATATGACAAGTCTACATAAAGAGATGCAAATAACAGAAGGTAAAGCAGTCCAGGCTAAAGGAACAGTGGAGTGTGATGTCCCTGTGTGTATAGGAACCATACAGAGACCAGCAAGGCTGGAAGACCATTAGCTGGGTGAGAGTGGCAGGTGATGAAATAAAAATGATAGGCAAAGGCCAGATTAGATGGGACCTTGAAGATCATTGTAAGGATTTCACTATTCTAAGAGAGGGAAGAAGCCATTTGGAGGGGTTCAAGCAGAGATACGACATTATAACTGTCTTCCTATTTGTCTCTATCCCTTTGGTTGATACATTCCTTGAAAAAATATCTTCTATATTTTTACTCTTAAAGTCATTGAAGTCACACACTAATAAGGATAAGTTTCCCTCCCAGGTACTAAATTCAGTGCCTGTTTTCAATGTTCATCTTTTCAGACTCCTGGCAGTACTCAATGCTTTTGACATTGGTCTCTATTTTGAAATTCTCTTTATCTATTTATAACCTAGTTTCATCAATTGTTAGTTCTTTGACCCTAAACAAATTGATTGTCTGTTCTTCAGTTTCCTCATCTGATTGTGGGGGTTAAGTCCAAAATCTGCAGGGAAGGCTGGCAGGCTAAAGATCAAAGAACAATTTGCTGTAGTCATGAATCCAGGGCAATGAGCAGATAGAATTCCTTCTTCTCCCTGATAATATTATTTACTTTTTTAAAAAATTGTCCATTCAAATCTATTCTTAAAATAGCTAACATAATGACTATAAAATTCACACCTAACTATATAATTCCCTTCTGTTATAGTTTTGATCTTAAGTGTCCCCCAAAAGCCTATGTATTTGGAGTCTTGGTCCCCATGAGGCACTATTGGAAGGTGATAAAATATTTTTGAGGCAGGGCTTAGTGGGAGGTCTTCAGGTCATTGGGGATATGCTCTTCAAGGGGATAGTGGGACCCTGGTCTCTTCTTTCTTTTTTTCTTCCCTGGCCTTGATGCAAGCAAATTTACTCTACCAGACACTCTCACCATAATGTGCTGCCCACGAACCAGAGACCTGAAAGCAATGAGTCTGCCCAGTCACAGACTAGAACCTCCAAAAGTATGAGCCAAAATGAACTTTTTCTCTTATTAATTTCATTATCTCATGTATTTTTTAATCTCATGTATTTGTTATAGTGATGGAAAACTGACTGACAAATTCTCCTTAGAGTCTTTAAGTGGTTTCCCTTCACTTGCAAGATAAAGCTAAACTTTATAACATGGCATGGAAGGCCATGCATGATCCATTCTCCTCAACTTTTCTAATACAATTCCTTATCTATTCTCAGTCTTGAATCTCATGCTTTGTCCATTAAAACAGCTTATAGTTCCCCACTTGTACCATGTCACTTCTTATCTCTGCTTTTGTGGGTACTATTTCTTCTAAGAAAGCCTCAGCCATGCCCACCTCTTTCTTTTGCCTAATTCCTAAATAATCTTTTTATGGTTTTATTAGTACATTATGGTTATACCTAATAGTTATGTTCATTTTGATATAATCATACATGTGTGGAATTTAATTTGCTCCAATTCAGTACCCAGTGCCTCCTCTTTCCCTCTTCTCCCTCCTCCTATTCTCCTACCTCTACTCTACTGGTCTTTCTTCTATTTATTTATTTTTAATTGGTGCTTAATAGATATACATAAAGGTGAAATTTACTGTCATATATTTATATATGCACATAGCATAATTTTTTCAAATTCTTTCCACATTTCCTCCCCTTTCCCATGCCTCTTCTCTCTCCCTCAGTCTCCTTCTTCTACTCCACTGGTCTTACCTTCATCCTTATGATATCTGAACCCCTGCTTTTCCTCCTTACTTTACTCTAGCTTCCACATTTGAGAGAAAACTTTTTTTGGGGGGGTGCTGGGGATCGAACCCAGGGCCTTGTGCTTGCAAGGCAAGCACTCTACCAACTGAGCTATCTCCCCAGCCCTGAGAGAAGACTTTTGACTTTGATTTTCTGGTCAGGTTTATTTCACTTAGCATGATGTTCTCCATTTCCATTCATTTACCAGAAAATGCCATAATTTCTTTCTTCATTATGGTGGAGTAAAGCTCCATTGTTTATATATACCATATTTTCTTAATCCATTCATCTACTTAAGGGCACCACTAGTTCCATAACTTGGCTATTGTGAATTGCATTGTTATACATATTGATGCAGCTATGTCACTATGCTATGATGCTTTTAGTTCTTTTGGAGGAATACAAAGGAGTAGGATAGCAGAGTCATATGGTGTTTCAATTCCTAGTCTTTTGAGGAATCTCCATCCTGCTTTCCAGAGTGGTTGTAATAATTCACAGTCCCACCAAAAATGTATGAGTGTACTTTCTTCCCCAGATTCTTGCCAGAATTTATTATTATTTGTATTCTTAATAATTGCCATTCTGACTGGAATGAGATGAATTCTCAATGTAGTTTTGATTAGCATTTCACTGATTGCTAGGGAAGTTGAACATTTTTTCATATATTTGTTGGCCATTTGTTTCTTCATTTGCCCATTTATTGATTGGGTTATTTGTTTGCTTGTTTACTTGTTTTGGTGTTAAGTTTTTTGAGTTCTTTATATATTCTGGATATTAATCCCCTGTCAGAGCAGTAGCTAACAAAGGTTTTCTCCAATTCTGTAGACTCTGTCTTCACACTCTTAATTTTTTTCTTTGCTGTACAGAAGTTTTTAATTTGATATCATCCCACTTTTTGATTCTTGGTTATATTTTGTGAGTTTGAGGGGTCTTGTTAAGGAAGTCAGTGCCTGCGCCAATATGTTGAAGTGTGGACCCTATATTTTCTTCTTGCAGTTGCATGGTTTCTGGTCTAAGCCCTAAGTCCTTGATCCATAGCAATTTGACATTTTGCTCAGGTTGAGAGATAAGGATCTTGTTTCCTTTTTCTATATATGGATATCCAGTTTTTCCAGCATCATCTGTTAAAATTGCTCTTTTGCTCCAACATATTTTTGACACTGTTTTTGTTACTACAGTTCTGCACTATAATTTGAGATCAAATATTGTGATGCCTCCAGCATCACTCTTCTTGCTTAAGATTACTTTGACTAGCTATGGAACAAGTTTTGGTGTCCATCAACCAATAAGCAAAGAAAATTTGGCATATTTACACAATGTAGTTTTATTCAGCCATAAAGAAAAATGAAATTAAGTCATTTGCAGGAAAATGAATGTAACTAGAAGCCATTATGTTAAGTGAAATAAGTCAAACTCAGAAGGTTAAGGATCTTATGTTTTCTCTCATATGTAGAACTAGAGAGGAAAAGAAAAAGAAAGATGGGGGGCAGATCCCATGAAAATTAAAGGGAGATCAATAGAGGAAATGAACCAAGGGATGGAAGGTGGAAAGGAGGGAAAATCACTGGGGAGTGATAACAGCCAAATTATATCCTCGAGTCTATCAGTGCAGCAAGAAAACACACACACTCATGCAGATTGAAAAAATGTAAAAATAAAATTAAAAACTTAAATTAAAATTAAAGATAAGAAAAGGGGAATAGAAAAACAAGTTCTTAATAAGAAATAATGAACTTGTCTCTACAGAGGTGGTCAAAACTGTTGGCAAGGATAGATGTTCATTGCTTAAGCTGTAGTGCCTTTCTTTGTATTTATATTATGGGAGGATGGAGACACTGTAAACCTTAGATCAAGGAATGGGGGTTGTTAAATCCCACGTCTTCATGTTTCTCACCATGCTGCCAGTCCTGTGGCCAGGAGCCAAAGATACTAATAACAACTCTCAACTTCCAGTCTCCCAGTATAGGATGAGATGAATCGGGGAGTGTGACAAATGGTGTACTTCCATAGTGGGGCTGTGCAGATTCTAAATTGGAAGTTCCAACAGGTGGGGTTTAGTCTTGGCTGACCTTTAGAACTGTCAGTGTATATTTGAGATCTGATTCAACCCCCTGTTACTGAACAGATGCAGGTCTCTGCTGGATGTCTGGGTCTCAGGGGCCTCCTGAAAATTCCACTTTTAGGTTGAGGAGGCTAAACATGCACAGATCTCACATATTCACCATGATGGATGAGAATTACCTAGGATCTAGAGTGCAGACACTCCTGTCTGGCAAGTTACTGGCATCTTCCCAATTGCTTGTATTGGATGCCAGCAACAAAGGTGGCCTTCTCTCCTCAGTGTCCCCAGCCTGCATCATCCTAAGCACAATTCTCTCTGTGCCTGTTTCAATCACACTGGTTCACACACACTCTGGACCCCCCACAAAAAATGACTGTTGAGTCAGGCTGGCAACTTTTATGAGTTTCCAATATTCTGCCTCTGCTCACTGCTGCACAACTACTTAAAAGTGGTTCCCATGAGACTCTCTGCTATGGTTACACTGATTTTGATAGCTTTTCATTCAACAACTTCCCCCACTGTCTCTAGGTTAGCTAAGATTGATCTCCCTCTCTATTCCACAAATTCCAAGTCAATTTTTTTTAAATCTCTGTGGGGGATGATTACTTACTCCCACACCATACTTAATTTTTATACTGTGTTCTTAAAGTTCACTGAACTTTATCTTTTTATTTTTTATTTGTTCTAATTAGTTATACATTACAGTAGAATGCATTTTGACACATCATGCATAAACCGGGTATAATTTCCCATTCTTCTGGTTGCTCATCATGTAGAATCACACCAGTTGTGTAGTCATATATGTAAATAGGGTAATAACATCAGATTCATTCTACTATCCTTCCTATCCCTGTACCCCTCCCTTCCCTTCACTCCCCTCTGCCTAATCCAAAGTAATTCTATTCTTCCCTAGCCCCCCTTATTGTGAATTAGCATCTATATATCAGAGAAAACATTAGGCCTTTGATTTTTTGGGATTGGCTTATTTTGCTTAGCATGATATTCTCCAGCTCTATTCATTTACCAGCAAATGCCATAGTTTCATTCTTCTTTAAAACTAAGTAAAATTCCATGGTGTATATATACTGTATTTTCTTTATTCATTCATCTGTTGAAGGACACCTAGGTTGGTTCCATAGTTTAGCTCTTGTGAATTGAACTGCTATAAACATTGATGTGGCTGTGTCACTGTAGTATGCTAACTTTAAGTCTTTGGGTATATGGTGAGGAGTGGGGTAGCTGGGTCAAATGGTGGTTCTATTCCAAGTTTTCTTATAAACCCCCATACCACATTCCAGTGATTTCATCAATTTTCAGTCTCACCAGCAATGTAGAAGTGTACCTTTTTCCCCACATCCTCACCAACATTTACTGTTAATTGTATTCTTGATTATTGCCATTCTAACTGGAGTGAGATGAAATCTTAGAGTAGTTTTGATTTGTATTTCACTAATTGCTAGAGATGTTGAACTTTTTTTAATATATTTGTTGATCAACTGTATTTCTTCTGTGAAGAGTCTGTTCAGTTCCTTAGCCCATTTATTTATTGGTTTATTTGATTTTCTTTTTTTTTTTTTGGTGTTAAGTTTTTGAGTTCTTTATATATACTGGAGATTAATGCTCTATTTGAGGTGCATGTGGTAAATATTTCCGCCCATTCTGTAGGCTCTCTCTTTATGTTATTGATTGCTTCCTTTGCTGAGAAGAAGCTTTTTAGTTTGAAACCATCACATTTAATTGATTCTTTATTTTACTTTTTGCACTTCAGGAGTCTTCTTAAGGAAATCACATCCTAGGCCAACATGGTTAAGATATGGGAATACTTTTTTTCTGTTAGTTGCAGTGTTTCTTGTTCTAGTGCCTAAGTCTTTGATCCATTTTTGAGCTGAGTTTTACGCAGAGTGAGAGATAGAGGTTTAATTTCATTCTGTTACATGTAGATTTCCAATTTTCCCAGAACCATTTGTCGAATAAGCTATCTTTTCTCCAATAAATATTTTTGGCACCTTTATCTAGTATGAGATAACTGCATTTATGTGGGTAGGATTGTCTCTATGTGCTCTATTCTGTACCATTGGCCTATGTGTCTGTTTTGCTGCCAATACCATGCTGTTTTTTCTACTATGGATCCGTAGTATAGTTTAAGGTCTGATATTGTGATGCCTCCTGCTTCACACTTCTTGCTGTGGATTGCTTTAGCTATTCTGGGTCTCTCATTTTTCAAAAGGAATTTCATGATTGCTTTTTCTAATTCTATGAAGAATGGCATTGGAATTTTAATAGGAATTGCATTAAACCTGTATAAATCTTTTGGTAGTACAGCCATTTTGATAATATTAATTCTGCTTATCCGGGAACATGGGAGGTCTTCCCATCTTCTAAGGTCTTCTTCAATTTCTTTCTTTCGTGTTCTCTAGTTTTCATTGTAGAGGTCTTTCACCTCTTTTGTTAAATTGATTCACAAATATTGTTTTGTGAGGTTATTATGAATGAGGTGTTTTCCTAATTCCTCTTTCAGTAGATTCATCACTGATATATAGGAATGTGTTTGCTTTGTGGGTGTTCATTTTATATCCTGCTACTTTGCTGAATTCATCTGTTAGTTATAGAAGTTTTCTGGTGGAATTTTTTGGATCTTTTATATATGAATCATTGGCAAATAGTGATAGTTTGAGTTCTTCTTTTCCTATTTGTATTCCTTTAATTTCTTTCTCCTGTATAATTGCTCTGGCTAGATTTTCAAGGATGATGTGGAATAGAGGTGGTGAAAGAGGGCATCATTGTCTTGTTCCAGTTTTTAGAGGGAATGCTTTCAATATTTATCCATTTAAAATGATTTTTGGCCTTGGGTTTAGCATTTATTAGTGTGATTATCTGTTTATGTGTCAGTGTCTTCAGTAAGACTAAGAACGTCTTAAAGCCCATTTCCAGTACAATGCTTGACACATAGGAGTCACTCAATAAATGCTTGTTGAATGAATGTGTAAGATAGATAAACATACTGCTGCTTCTAACAGAAATACCTTTCCATCCCCTCCTTTTACACCAGAAAAAACTTATACTTGCCCTTTATGGTTCAACTTAAATGTTAACTCTCTCTGACTCAACAGAAACAGAATTAATTACTTCTTTGAACTACCATATTTCACTATACATATAGTTCTTATAGCATCTATTACATTCTAGGGTATTTAAATTTAAGAACCATGACCCACTACTTGTGAACTCCTCAAGAACAGGAATTTTGATTATTTACATTTGTTTCTCCATATACTGTACCTAATACAAAGAAGGCCCTAAATAGTAGTTTTTCAAATTAGACCAAAGGCAGTAACAGTAAAAAGAGAATGGAGGAGACATATGTTATCATAATGGGACAAAGATTAAATCAACAGGAACTTCTGAATAAAAAATGAGGGAGGAGAGATGTAGAGAGGAAATCAAGGATGAGTTGAGGTTGTGAACCTGAATTACTGGAATAATTGAGTCATTTGAACCTTAAGAACAGAAATAATGAGGTCTAAGCACATGTTTGGGCAGGTGTGGCAATAGATTTACATTTGATTTTGGACATGCTGAGTTTAAGGTTCCAGGAAACATCCATCCAACATCTAAGATTCACATCTAAATTTAAAGTGTAAAAGATGCAAGTTTAGCAACCATGTATGATTGAAGCTACCAGGACTAAGTGAAAAGAAACTAGTATAACCACATTAGTCTTAGTAAAAATAATTAAAAGAAGAAAAAGTAGTGAGTGCTAAATATTGTCAAAGAAGAGACAATGAATTTGCTGATGGAATGATAGTCTAACTGGAAAAGTGAAAAGGATAAAATTAAAACTATTAAAATCATAAGAGCCAAGATAAAAGATGAATACACCAAATAAATTGCTTTTAGTATAATATCTAATCAGAAAACACAATGAAACCTATTCACAATGATAAAACTATAAAAATATTTAGAAAATGTATGAAACCTACATGAAGAAAATCATAAAACTTTACTGAAGCACCTAAAAGAACATCTTTAAAAATGGAAAAGCATACCAAGTTCCCTGATAGTATGATGTGATATCTGAAATAAAATAATTATTCCAAAATTAATGAATAAATCTAATATAATTTTTGTCAAAAACCTAAAGAAATTTTTTGGAAATATAAAAAGTTAATTCCAAAATTCAACTGTAAGAGCACAGCTTAGAAATTTTTGAAAAAGAACAATGAGTAAGACTTGGTCTATCAGAAAATAAAACTTTATTATAAACTAATAACCATGAAAACAGTTCAGGAATAATCTTTGTGTATCTAGATAGTTGGTATGTGATAATAGTAGAGTTTCAAGTCACAGGGGAAGAAAATTATCATTTTTTAAGTGTATACACTTTAATTTATATATATTTTCTTCAATATTTATTGGTTCTCTTTAGTTATACATGACAGAAGAATACTTTTTGACATAATTTTAAGAGCATGGAATATATCCCACTCCTCAGTATATATCCAAAGGATTTAAAATCAGCATACAGTGACACAGCCACATCAATGTTTATAGCAGCTCAGTTCACAATAGCTAAGCTATAAAGCCAACTCAGGTGCCCTTCAACAGATGAATGGATAAAGAAAATATGATATATATATATATATATGAAGTATTACTCAGCCATTAAGAAAACATTTAATGACATTTATGACATTTGCCAGTAAATGGATGGATCTGGAGACTATCATGGTGGATGAAATAAGCCAATCCCACAAAACCAAAGGTCAAATGTTTTCTCTGATATGTGGAAACTAACCCACAATAAAGGGGGGATAAAAAAAGAAAGTGATTATTTAATAAATGGAGTTTGAAGAGTTTTTCATTTGTTTGGGAAATATTTAGGATCTCTATACTATATAAATTATACATGGTTGAAAATCTAAATGTATAAAAGAAAACACAAAAGAATAAAACAAAATACAGATGAGTCATCATGACAGTACTGAGATATAAAAGCCTTCCTTTTTTAATTAATTAATTTTATTGGTACATTATAATTATACATAATAGTGGATTCATTGTGACATATTCATACATATACATAATTTGGTCAATTTAATTCTCCAGTACCTCCCTTTCCCTTCCCTCTCCCCTCTCCTTCCATTTCCCTTCTTTTACTCTACTTGTCTCCCTTCTAATTAATAGGAAAACTTTCTAAGGAATTCACAATATCCCAAGACTATAAAGTGAAAAAAATGATAGCACTCACTACATGGTAATCTAAAACTGACAGCAAATGACAGAATTAACAAAACATAACTTTTATTTTAAAAAAACTAAAAATTAAAACTGGGAGAAAATGTTTTAGTAAACTAAAGGATTTAATATACATAAAGAACAAAGAATTCCCTCAAATCAATAGGGAAAGAAAATCCAGAGGAAAAAATAGACAAACAAGCAATTCAAAAATGAGAACAAATTCCAATATTTTTTTAATTGGGGATTGAACCCAGGGGCACTTTAGCACTGAGCCATATCCCCAACCCTTTTTTATATTTTATTTAGATCTAGAGTCTTGCTGAGTTGCTTAGGGTCTTGCTAAGTTGCTGAGGCTGGCTTTGAACTCACAATCCTCCTGCCTCAGCCTCCTGAGCCTCCATGTGACACTGCGCCTGGCTCCAATAAAATTTTCTAATGAAACATTATATTTATTTATTTATTTCTAAATTTTTTACTTTTAGGTGGACCCTCTAATAAAATGTTTAAATATTCAGCTTCACTACTAATAAAAAGTGTAAGTAGAAACAATGAAATCTTTTCTTTATAATAACAGGTTGACAAAATTTTAAATGATAAACACTTGTCAAATCTAGGTATTAGTGATGAGAGTGTAGAGAAATGGACTCTCATAGTATTGGTGAGAATGATGGCAAATTGTTTCAAACTTTTCAGGAAGCAAATTATAATTGACAAATTTTCATTAAAATATATAAAAATGTTTACATATCTAAATATATATTACAATTTAAAATATGTATACTGAATGACCTAGAAATTCCATAGTGTGACCTACATACTTCTATGGGCTATGTTTGTGCCTCTTCCAAACCACAATTCATATACTGAAGCCCTCACCCCCAACACGATAGTATTTGGAAGTCAGGCCTTTGCAAGGGATTAAGTTTAGATGCCTTATGATGAGATTAGTATCCTTTTAAGAAGCAATGCTAGAAAGTTTGTTCTCTTTCTTTGCCCAACACATTATGTAAGGATACAGCAACCAGGAAGCTATCTGTCTCCTGGGTCAGAAGTGGGTCCTCCTCAAGAACAGAATCTGGGGGGCTGGGGTTGTGGCTCTGTGGTAGAGCACTCGCCTAGCACGTATGAGGCACTGGGTTCAATCCTCAGTGCCACATAAATAAAGGAATAAATAAATAAGTGGTATCAAAAAAAGAACAGAATCTGACAGCATTTTGATTTTAGACTCCTCAGCCTACAGAACTATAAGAAATAATATCTGTCTATGGTATTTTTGTAGCAACCAGAGTTGACTAAGACACATTCTGTATTTCCTTCTGTCATATCAGATCCATCATAACTTAAAATGTAATTGTTATACCACCCACTCTCTTAGTCTTCTGAGATAAACCACTGACTCTCTCCTTACACTACCAATTTTTCTATGTCTTCTAGAACTCAGTTTACATAAAATAAAACTTTGAAATATCCTCAGCTTCTTCTCTAAATGTTCCCTTCATCTTCTTGTTCTAAACAAAACCTCACCTCACCCTGAGTATGCTGCTTTACCTGAGGTACTCTGCGGTGGAGGCTATTGCTCCTCCACACAAGTCACACCACTAGCCTGGGAGGTAAAGTGCCTGCTTGTTGCTCATTGTCCTCAAAGCAATTTCTAATTCATTCCTCCCTAAAAATCACCTAACCGACAGTCATCTATGGTTATGCCACCAGTCTTTATATCTTGTTCTTCACTATTACTGCTATCATTATTCCTAGTGACTTTGGTATTCTCATGGATGATCGATGTACCCCCTCATCAATTAGTTTCTTGACTTCCTCATATCCAATGGTGTTTTTCCCCAGGCTACCTCATCTGCTTGCTTGTACTGCCATAACCTAAACCTTGTCATCACCATCACTGAACTACCTCTTAGTGTAACACTGGAAACTCAGAGACACTAGACTACTACCCTCAAAATTCTGAAGGAAAATTATTTCCTAACTAAATTTCTACATCCAGTCAGACTTTTAATCAAGTGACAGGGAAGATTAAAGACATTTCAAACAAAAAGGTCTCATAAAAGCTTTGATGCCTGGACCAGCTGAGGATTCCAATTTTACCCACAGAAGTCTTTTGCTTTGACCTATTCTTGAGAGCTGGAATTTGATCATGGTGAGTTTAAAAAATACACAGCAGCCCTTTCCTTCAGCTCATATTTCTGCAGGATGTTCAAGTCCTGGTCTATATTGATACTTGCCAATCATCCTGACCATCATGAAACATATATTTCTCAGGACAAGAGATTTTCTGGTTGTTGGACTCTCCAAAAATATCCTTTTCTTTTTCTTTCTTCCTTTTTTTTTTCCAGCACTGGTTCAAATCCAGGGCCTCACACATTCTAGGCAAATGCTCACCACTGAGCAACATCGCTAGCCCTGATATTTTTAATTAAAAGAAAAGGCACTGGTTTTAGACTTTTCCAACTTTTTAAAAATATTTTTAAGTTGTTAATGGAACTTTTATTTATTTATTTATTTATATGTGCTGCTGAAACTTGAACCCAGTGCCTCACACATACTAGGGAAGTGCTCTACCACTGAGCCACAACCCCAGCCTTCCAATTTTCATGATAGAAATATTCTCATTATGGGCAATTTCTCTCTTATTTTAATTGATGAATATAATTATATGTATTTATGGTATACAACATGTTTTAAAATATGTATACATTGTGAAATGATTAAATTGAGCTAATTAAATGCATTATCTCACTTATTTTTGCAGTGAGAACAGTAAAATTCTACTATCTTAGCAATTTTGAAGTATACAATACACTGTTATTAACTACAGTCCCCACAAAGTACAATAGATCTGTTGAATTTACTACTGCCTTAACTGAAATTTTGTATTCTTTGATCAATTTCTCCCTAATTCTCCCTGCCCACACACAGTATGGGCAATTCAAAGCTGCTAACATAACATCAGTTTCCTGAAACCATAAGCCAGCTCTAGCAAGCCACTGTGTGACACAGTAACACTCACAACTTTGCCCACTATGTTCCTTAGAAAAGATTCTTATAAATTCTCAGGGAAGCTAAATACAGGCTATGTTCCAAGACTGTTCCACTTGGAACCTTTAATAATGCCAGTATTTCCCTCTCTTAATAGAGTGAGATGAGTGCTTGATAGTATGTTTTTCTAAAAGAAACAATATATTGCACACACTTGGTTAATAGGTTAAAAAAACAAAGAAATATTTAAAACAAAAATATAAGATAGTGATTTTCTCTGGTGGTGAGGGAAGGGACAATAATTGAGAAAGAGCAAAAAGGAGCCTTTTAAGGGATTGAAGGATTAAAAATGTTCTATTTCTTGGGCTGGGGTTATGGTTCTGGTAGAGCACTTACCTAGTATGTATGAGGCACTGGGTTTAATTCCCAGCACAACATGTAAATAAATAAAGGCCCATCAACAACTAAAAAATATTTTTTTAAAAATATTCTACTTCTAATAGACCAAGCAATCATGAAATTCATATGGAAGAATAAGAAACCCAGAATAGCTAAAGCAATCCTTAGCAGGAAGAGTGAAGCAGGGGGTATCGCAATATCAGATCTTCAACTCTACTACAAAGCAATAGTAACAAAAACGGCATGGTATTGGTACCAAAATAGAAAGGTGGATCAATGGTACAGAATAGAGGACACAGACACAAACCCAAATAAATACAATTTTCTCATACTAGACAAAGGTGCCAAAAACATGCAATGGAGAAAAGATAGCCTCTTCAACAAATGGTGCAGGGAAAACTTGAAATCCATGTGTAGCAGAATGAAACTAAACCCCTATCTCTCACCCTGCACAAAACTCAACTCAAAATGGATCAAGGACCATAGATTCAGACCAGAGACCCTGCATCTTATAGAAGAAAAAGTAGGTCCAAATCTTCAACTTGTTGGCTTAGGACCAGACTTTCTTAACAGGACTCCCATAGCACAAGAAATAAAAGCAAGAATCAATAACTGGGATAGATTAAAACCAAAAAGCTTTCTCTCAGCAAAGGAAACTATCAGCAATGTGAAGAGAGAGCCTACAGAGTGGGACAATATCTTTGCCACTCATACTTCAGATAGAGCACTAATTTCCAGAATCTATAAAGAACTCAAAAAACTCTACACCAAGAATGCAAGTAATCCAATCGACAAATGGGCTAAGGAAATGAATAGACACTTCACAGAAGAAGATCTACAAGCAATCAACAGATATATGAAAAAATGTTCAACATCTCTAGTAATAAGAGAAAAGCAAATCAAAACTACCCTAAGATTCCATCTCACCCCAATTAGAATGGTGATTATCAAGAATACAAGCAACAATAGGTGTTGACGAGGATGTGAGGGAAAAGGTACACTCATACATTGCTGGTGGAGTTGCAAATTAGTGCAGCCACTCTGGAAAGCAGTGTGGAGATTCCTTAGAAAACTTGGAATGGAACCACCATTTGACTCAGCTATCCCACTCTTTGGCCTATACCCAAAGGACTTAAAATCAGCATACTACAGTGATGCAGCCACATCAATGTTCGTAGCTGCTCAATTCACAATAGCCAGATTGTGGAACCAACCTAGACGCCCCTCAATTGATGAATGGATAAAGAAACTGTGATATATATAATGGAAAATTACTCAGCCATAAAGAAGAATAAAATTATAGCATTTGCAGGCAAATGGATGAAATTAGAGAATATCATGCTAAGTGAGATAAGCCAATCTCAAAAAACCAAAGGAAGAATGATCTCGCTGATAAGTGGATGATACGTAATGGGAGGTGAGAGGGAGGTAAGAATGGAAGAAGGAGGGACTGTATAGAGGGAAAAGAGGGGTGGGAGGGAAGGAAAAAATAACAGAATGAATCAAACACCATTACCCTATGTAAAAAAGAAAAAAAATTCTATTTCTTAAGCTGAATGGTGAATATGTGGGTATTTGTTTTATTATGCCTATGCTATTTTTATGTGAGATATATTTAATAGTTTAAAAGTTAAAAATAATAAGAAAAAAAGGAATGAAAAGCATGCATTAAAATAAAATTCAGAATATTTATATCATCTGTGATTTGAAGGGCCTTCCTTAGCAAGACTCCTAACCCCAAGTCCAAAAAAAATGACAGACTTGATGACATTAAAAATTTTAAATACCTGTGCAACAAAAGATAACATAAATAATATTAAAAGATAACAAAATGGGAAATATTTTTTCCATTATGTAAGAAAAGGATTAATACTTTAAATACATGAAGACTACCTATAAATCAATGAGAAAAAGACAACCAATCAGAAAAATCATTAAAGAACATCAGATGGACTGACATTGAAAGATGCCTCTAGTCTATTGTTACACTTTAAAAAGCAACATGCAGATGAATGCTTCTAGAATGGTTTTACTTATAAAAATATGTATGTGTATGTATGTATATGTGTGTGTGTGTATATATATAAAAATATTTTGAGGGGCTGGGGTCATGGCCCAGTGATAGAGTGCTTGCCTAGCACGTTTAAGGCATTGGTTTCGATCCTCAGCACCACATAAAAATAAATTAAAAAAACAAAGATATTGTGTCCATCTACAACTAATAAAAAAATTTTTTTAGTATTTTGAAGGAAACAAATTTTCTTTCTGGTTACCTCTAATGGGACTGTTACTACAAATGACTAACAATTATAGCATTTAACTTCTATATTATTTGAATCTTTATCAGCATATATCTGAAGATTTCTTATGTCATTTTAATATAAAAATATTAATGTTTGTATAGTTGGGGGAATTCTTTAATAGAAATTTATCTGATAATGTCCAATTTAGTATAGATTTAATTAGAAACTCTTCTATGAGTAATCCAGATTACTTTTATCAAAACAGCCTATGAATAATATGGGATCACAATCACAAAATTATATATCTCTGACTCCTCTTCCATCTGTTCTGCAGAAGTTATAAATAACCCTTCTTAAGTTTTTCTTGAATATTTCTGGAAATAAGTACTCAGAGGCTATCTCACATGTGTTCTGAAAATGAGTCTGCTTTGCTGCCATGTGGTACCTGCCATTTTCCTCCAGTAATGATGTCTCTTGTTCCTGTCATCACTAAGAGTGGCTTGTCAACAGTTTCCATAAAGATTGCATGTGCTAACATCTGAGCCGAAGGCACTGATGCTATTTGTCAAAGACATTGAACACTGTATGACTGCCAGCAAAGCTACTTCCCTCCACAATACCATTACAAATATTGCTGCTACCATCACCATCATCCCAATACCTATCTTTCCCTCATCTCTGAAAGTCCATGAATTCAGCCGAGTGTGGTGGTGCATGCCTGTAAACCCAGCAGCTCGGGAGTCTAAGGCAGGAGGATGGCAAGTTCAAAGCCAACCTCAGCAACTTAGCAAGACCCTATCTCTAAATAAAATATAAAAATGGTTGGGGATGTGCCTCAGTGGTTAAACGCACCTGGGTTCAATCCCTGGTACAAAAAAAAAAAAAAAAAAAAAAAAAAAAAAAACAAAGGCCATAAATTCAACTTTCAAATATACCAACTTCTTTCCAAGACTATTATTAACCATGTTGGCCCAAGCTACAAACAAAGCTTACTTGTACTATTACAAATACCCTAATAACTAGTCTTCCTGTTTCCATTGTTATAACATTTCAACCCATTTTCTATAACAGTAATATGAATGATAATTTAAAGTAGAAATTGGGTCTTATTTCCCTTCTCAAAACCATTCAATGGGGGCTGGGGTTGTGGCTCAGTGGTAGAGTGCTTGCCTGGCATTGTGTGAGACACTGGGTTTGATCTTCAACACCTCATATAAATAAATAAATAAAATAATAAATTCATTGACAACTAAAAATATATGTATTAAAAAAACATTCAGTGATTCTCCATCATAAAGTTCAGACTCTTTACCATAATTTGCTAGATTGTATATGACCTGGCCCTTGACTACCTCTAGAACTTCATCTTGTACCACTCTCTTCCCAATTAGCCTGATCTAGCCACACCAGCCTCCCTTCTATTTTTTAGACATGCCAACCTTGCTTCTGCCTTAAGGTCACTGTATTTACTATTCCTTTACCTAGAAGGTTATTTTCTCTGTTCTTCATAAAGTTGACTCTTTCTTATGAAGAGAGTCTTTCTTTAAGTATGAATACACCTTACCTTACATGTTACTTCTCCATAACTGTCTGTGACCTACCAATCCAAATAGGTACCTACTAATTCTCCATCACATCACTCTATTTGCAACTCTGCACAACATTTAACACTGCATGATATTGTTTTTGCCCATATCCACCCACTAGAATCCATGATTCAAGAGAGAAAGAATCTAGTCTTCCCTGTTTACCACCATATCCTCCGCAACTAGACTAGTGCCTGGTGCACAGCTTAGGTTCTTAAAATTTTGGTGAATGAAGGGATCACCATCAACAATACTGCCAGCGTTGTTGCCAATGCCAAAACTGTTTGCCCTTGTGCTCTTATTACTCTCTGAGTTTATAGAGGACACTGTTATTTTAGCTTCTACACTCTTACTTTATCTCCTTAGATCTAGGTTTCATGTATGGCAATTCAGGCATGGCCTCAGGTTTGACTCCTTATAGCTGAGCCTAGGAGCAGTTTGGTTGCAAGACTCATGCTGCCCCCAGTACCACTCTTCTCCTGCCACACTGGCCAGTGTCCTTGACTCACACCTGTACATCTCTAGGTTCTCATCTTCTATAGTAGCAATTCTCAACTTTGGCTGCACAAAGAATTGCCTGCAGAAATTTAATAATTATTAATGCTTGGGGGTGGGAATCTAATGAAATGGAAGGGAAACCAGTAGATTAGAGGAAAGGTACCAGGGGAGGAAGGAGGGGAAGGAAAGAGGAAATTCTGGGAAATGATACTGACCAAATTATATTGTTATATTGTGTGCATATATGAATATGTAACAATGGACCCCATTATTACGTATAATTGTACCAAACCAATAAAATATAAATAAATGCATATGTGGAAAAAGTATTAATGCCTGGTCAGGTCCCACCTCAGAGGTTCTGATTAATTGGTCAGGGGTGCATCCTGGGCATTGAGATTATTTAAATTAGTTGACAACCACTGCTTTAGAATAAATTATTTCACAGGAGGTTCCTTGCTTCCTCATATAAATAGATTCCTGGTAGGTCAATTTCAAGTACTCTTGACACTCCCTGAATTATAATCAATAAAAAATTTTGGTACAAGTTAGGACCCTTGGTGCTGAGGTGTGCCACTACCCACTAATATTGGAATATTAATACAATAATATTGTGACAAAATCCAGGGTCCTGAATATTCATTTCATGATCACATTAACTGAGTTGAGGCCTTTTAAGAAATGTAGTATGTGCTTGTTGTCACTAGAGGGCTATCAGGTAAGGTAAGCAAAAGAGGAAAAAAAGGAAGATGTTTTCAATTTTTCAGGGACTCAATCTACTTCCACAGTTCCTATCACTTTGATGAGTACAAATCTAAATTTTTATCTCCAGTCCTAGCCACTTTTCAAATCTTTAGCCCTATATATTCAAGTGTATCCTAGCCATTTCTTCCTGATTGTACATGACCTCACATCACATTAATCAAACACTAAAACACATGTCTCACCAAACTGACTTGATTTTATGAATTCTGTTTCTGTCCATGATATTTTTATTCTCCCAGTCACCCAAATGAGAAACTTCACAGTCCCGTGACTCTTTTTTCTCATGTGTCCCCTCCCTCCATTTTCCAAATTTAGTTTACTTTTCAAATATTTCTCACACCTGCTTTTTGTTTGTTTTGGTTCTGGGGATTGAACCCAGGAGCCATTTACCATTGAGCTACATCCCAAGCCCTTTTTTATGTTTTTATTTTGAGACATGGTCTCATTAAGTTGCTTAGGGTCTCACTCAGTTACTGAGGCTGGCCTTGAACTTGCAGTCCTACTGCCTCAGCCTCCCAAGTCACTAGGATTATATGCAATCACCACCACAACTGGCTCACATCTGTTTATTTCCCTTTATCCCCACTGCCATGAACCAAATTCAGACCTATAAGACTTCTCACCAAATAATAAGAACTTCCCTCTTTCTGATCCAGTTTCAGGTTGTACACTCCTTCCTCAACACTGCCAACAGAGTGAGCATATTAAGCCAAGACAACTGATCATGATCCTGGCAGTCTCCTGCTTAAAATCTTTCAGTGGCTCCATAACAAATACATAAAATATAAATATCTTTTCAGGGCACTCTAAGATCTGGCTCCGGGTTACTTCTCTAAACACTAAGATCTGGCTCCGGGTTACTTCTCTAAACACTAAGATCTGGCTCCTGGTTACTTCTCTAAACATATCTTTTCTTCTCTTGCATGCTAAGAACTAACATTTCTAAAATTGCAATTCCCCCATCTGTGCCTTTGCAAGTGCTATTTCCTCTGAGTATAATGTCCTTCCTTCTTTTCTTAATCTGTTTAAGCTACTCGGCATTCAAGATTCAGCTAAGGAATCCCTTCCCTTGATAGGTTAAGTCTCTGGTACCACCTCAGCATTAGAATTTTTTTGAAGCTCTCCAGGTGACTCTGATGTGTGTCCAAACTTGAGAACCATTGCTATCACATACCTTTAACACTGCACTGTATTTCATCCAGTTTTTAGAGTATCTGCCCTCCCTTCTAGATTATAAGGTTTTTGGAGCAAAAAAACATTTCCTATTCAATTTTGCAATCCCAGTACCTGTTGAGAACAAATAAATGAGTGCCTAAACCCTGCCAGTAATATAAAACCACAAATTTCCATTAATATTTTGGTCATTTCATAACTTTCTTTTGTAAAATGTGATGTAGCATTACCTTGTAAGACTAAGTATTGAGCCAGGCACAGTGGCACATACCTATAATCTCAGTAACTTGGGAGGCTGAAGCAGGAAGATGGCAACTTTAAGGCCAGCTGTAGCAACTTAATGAGACCCTGTCTCAAAATAAAAAAGGCTGGCTATGTAGCTCAGTGGTAGAGAACTCCTGGGTTCAATCCCCAGTACTTAAAAAAAGCAGAAAAAAGAATATAATAATTGTCTCACTAACTTAGACTAAATATTTTTACTAATAGCATAAAAGTTCAAGGTTGTCCTCACCAATATCAGCCTCAACCTGCTCAGAGATATACCTATAATAATTCTAGCTTCCTTGAATAATTTATTATAAAACCATTATAGGTGAATTAATAAATCTATTCAGAAGCTATTTATAATTTTAGCTAGTTGTATTTCCTGGGGATAATTTTACTATTGGCATGCAGCAACATTCTAGGGCCTGATAGTAGACTCAGAGTACAAGTGAAGCCACCTAAAAATTTCTTTTTTAGATAGAACTTGATCCTGGGGACCAAGGACAATTTATCCCCAGAGCAGCTTCATTATACCATCACATTATTATCAACAGCTGCTTAGCTAAAAGGTTCTGAAGACAGCTCAGCCAGCCCAGCTCAAAAAACTTGAAGATATTTCTGGAATTACAAGAGAGATAGTTATGAGACCCTGGAAATAGAGGGCACCTGTTGTTGTCATTCCACAACAAAGAAGATACCAGAAAACTTGAGCCTTCATCCTAGGTGAGAATGTCTAATTACAGTTTGAAGGTCTCTGGACATAGGAACATGAGAAAATCTAACCTCAGTTTGGTCTGGAACATGTATCCATCTTCTAATTTGAATCCTAATTTGGCAGTGGTGTCCTGTTAAAGGTCCCTCTGAATTCCTTTCACCTCATTGACCTAGACATACAAAGAATATTTATGGGCTAGGACCATTTCCCCTTTCTAAAAGAACAGGAACCTCAATATTTAATTGGGCTATGAGCTGGCAGCAAGAAAACTGTCTTGGTGCATGTGTAGTCAGATCAATAAAGAGGGTACATAGGAAAATTGGAATACATATCAACAAACTCTTATGAAGGAACATGGTCTAAAGTTACAAACCACAAGGAAGCCAAATGTTGTCTCAGTCCTAGTCTAAAGAGGACTGTTTTAAAAAACTGTCATTTTTATCCCAATTTTCAGAACTTAAAGGGGTGAGCTCCCCCCTTTTTTTTAGGGTACTGGGGATTGAACTCAGGGGCACTGAGCCACATCCCCAGCCCTACTTTGTATTTTATTTAGAGACAGGGTCTCACTGAGTTGTTTAGGCCTCACTTTTGCTGAGGCTGACTTTGAATTTGCAATCCTCCTGCTTCTGCCTCCCAAGCTGCTGGAATCACAGGCATGCACCACTGTACCTGGCACCCCTTATTCTTTAATGGAGAGTTCTACTGAAGTTACAGATGCACTAAAATGAACCTGGCCAACCTCTGGCTGAATCCTCATTTTTTTCTTTACCAACCAGCTCCCCAAGTCTATTCCAGAATACAACAAACTGAAAGCACTGAGGTCAATTTTGGGAAAAGTTACTTACGTTTGCAATGATGGCAAGTAGTGCCAAACTCACAGGTGAAACAAAGTAGGTTCTTCCAGTATTCCTTATAATAAAGCACTCCTTTAATGCTGAGGGGTGACAGTAGTCCCTAGAACCCAAACTTGAAGTCCTAGATTTTCAAATTAATCTTTCCTACTTCTACTTTCCAGCCCCTGATTATAACATTGGCTTTAACTTCCTTCTTGGTCTCTCAAGGGGTAGAGTTCTTTGCTATCTGGCCTTCAATGGACACATATTTTGGCTTCAGATTGAAACTGCACTAGCTTCCTACCTCTCATAACCCACTTGGCTCATTTCCCTCTGGCTGCTCCTAGGATGTCCTGTTACTCCCTATCTCCTCCCTGTTTCAGAGAAAGGGCCTACTCCCACACTTACTAGTCCTTGCCCCCAGGATTATAACATCCATAGTAGGCTACAGATTCTCTCTATTGCCTCTCCCCTGCACTTTTCAGCCACCATCATATATTTTTTACCCAGATCTTATGAGCTTCTTCCTGTCCCCACACTGGTCATTCCACATGTTTTCTGTTTCTTCTCCTTTTTTCAAAAAACACTCTTGAATTTTGGGTTTTTACCCTAAGATATCTCCCACCTGTAGTGTTGGGCTGCATTTCCTTACCTCCTTCCAGTTTAACTTTTCTCCCCATGCAGGATTTAGCAATACAAATCATTGAAAGCAGTCTCATCACCACTAATTGCCATTAAGCATTTACAGATTATTCTCACTTTAGATTTTGTCTCCCCAATTTTGCTCACTTGGAGGAAGGAAGGCCTTTCTCTATAGAAGTCTCTAACTGTATATGCCTATAATTCTCAATCTGATGGTAAGTGGCAAACCCTTATGTATAAAATTATGTATAAAATTATAATATGGAAGTGGGAGTGGTAGCACATGCTCATAATCCCACTTAGAAGCCTGGGGCAGGATGATCACTTGAACCCTGGAATTCAGGGTCATCCTAGGCAACACAGTGAGACTCCATCTAAGAAAAATTGTGTGTGTTTGTGTGTGTGTGAAATGCTCCCTCAAATAAGCATTATTTGAAGTATTATCTAAGGACCACCTGTGTAACAGTCATTTGGGGGATGTTCTCTAAAAATGATGATTTGGGTGCACTTTCAAGAGATCAAAATTCAAGAGATCTGGGGCGAAGTTCCAGAATCTGTATTTTACAGGCTCGCTAAGTGTGCATATAGGTTGAAAACCTCTGAAGTGATAGATACCAGTTATGTAGCTTTGTTCACTTTAGGAATCAGGATCTTGACTGTCATCAGTAGGCAATTCACCTGTAACAGTATGTGGTAATTTCTCTAACTTGGGACTTTATGAAAATAGCAAAAAATCAGTTGAGAATAACTGAACCTGAACTCTAAAAATAAGAACTATATACCTACTTAGGCACATGTGCACTCACATACATGCACACACACATACATACTGCTTATTAACTTACTGCATATATTTCAGTAAAACAAGCTATAAGTATTTATGGTAGATTTTGGTATCAATCTCCATGTCCTCCTTTGTCAGAACTGACCCTATGTATGTTTTTCTTCTAGATCCTAGGGATCATTTCCTATGTGTCATATGTTGTCATTATCCCAAGTTGACTGACCTGGGAGATCCAATGCTTGCTTCAGGATGCTTATTAGAAACCCCATGTGCTTGCTCTAAGTATTGAGAATTAATTTATTTCTATGTTAATGTTTATTTCCTTCTAATATTTTCTGCAAATGACTGACTACCTGCTGATCTATTTAATAGGAAATGGCAATTCTCTCAATTAACATCTAACTTGATGGTGCCAAAATGGGGCTGGCTGGGAGGGATGAGGATGAGGAGATTTTTCAGGTGACATGTGCCTTGGCTGAGGATACCTGAGATTTTGGCAAGATTATGGATGGGGAAGGAGATTTGGGATGAAAATCACTGGTCTAATCAGTATTCTATATACAGCTGTGTTCTATAATGTGTTGGGATTCTTTCATTTTTAACACTCTTTTTGGCATCAAACTAAAGGGCTCTCTACCTCTGAGCTACTTCCCCAGTCCTTTTTGTTTTATTTTTGATACATTGTCTCATTAAGTTGCCAAGACTGGCCTCACACTTGTGATTCTTCCTCCTCAGTGTCCCAAGTTGCTGGCATTTTAGGCATGTGCCACTGTGCCTGGCATTCTTTCATTTTCAAGATCATCATTCTTCAAGGTGAGACAAGGGGAGGTGTTTTTTTTTTTTTAATATCTTTTGCTTAGAAAAGTCATCCTTGGTTTAAAGATTAAATACAAATTCTCCCCTTTCCCTCACTACACAGGCCCATAACACAACACAGTCTCTATAATATCTAAACATCCTCCACCACCACCCTAACCTTACTCTTGTGGCAGTATCAGCTCAGAGTATTACTAATCACTTCTTGCCTTCTATCCCTTGATCTACAGAATGATTTTGGATTTACAATGGCATCTTCAGAGTTCAGCAGGGTCCAGAATCTTTCTCAGGGCTGGTTTGAGATATGATTTAAATTCCAACTTTCCTAAATATCGCATATGACAAGGGGAAACTGGTTTCTATTACAAGTCTCATTGACTTCTATCCCCCAACCAAAATGATGTATGCTGAATAGGTGTCCAATAACAGATACAGACCTAAAGGGAAAAGACAGATTCTAACAAAGAAATCAAAGACCCCATCTTAGACAAAGGTTATGGCTCCTTGATACTAAAGCAGATCAACACCAAATGGACAGAAACTCCATACTTCCTAGGTTAACCTAGATATGCTTACATTCTCCTGGAAAAAACAGACTTTCACCTTCTGTGCAAACAGTGTTTGATACACTTCCTGCAACTCTCCAGTCCAGAAAGCATCTGGCCTCTTTAGGACCTGCTGCTAGTAGAAGTAGCTATGCAAGACAAGTCTAAGGGAATAGATATTCCCAGCCATGACAGCCAGGTGGGCAGGGTAGTAAAGGTGGACGGGATAACAGAAGTAGACAAAGAGATCCAACAGGGCAAGCAATGTTTTGAGTCCAAAACTTAGCAGGGGCCAGAGAATATAGGAAACCCAGTCAAAGCAGGCCGGAGAAGGTTGATGTCCAGAAGATTAAGCCTCAGAGATTTAAAAAATATGTAAAAAGCATTAACGAAAAGGAATATACCTTTTCAGGACTAGAAAATGACTACTAGAAGACCCATCCCCAGATGATCTGGGTCACACTGAATAAGAATAGATAATAATCAGGCAATGGGCTCCAATTAAGATCTTATTCAAAGGCAGAGACCATACCAGGAGGCTAACTGGTAGAAAGGTTAATGTGTACCACCAAGGCCTATTTCAAATATAAAAGACATGAGGCTCACCTGTGGGATCACTCCAGCCAATTCCTTTGTTTAAGAGAGGCAGAAAAATGGAAGGTGGAAGTGAATACAGATAGGAGTTACAGAATGGATTAAACCTCAGGCTAACCTGGGCACAGTGGTGCACACCTGTAATCCCAGCAGCTCAGGAGGCTGAGGCAGGAGGATCTGGAGTTCATAAGCCAGCCTCAGCAACTTAGCGAGGCCCTAAGCAACTCAGAGAGACCCTAACTTGTCTCCAATAAAATACAAAAAGGGGCTGTGGATATGGCTCAATGGCTAGGTGCCCTTGGGTTCAATTCCTGGTACAAAAATAAAAACACTCAGGCTAAAGGACACAGCCAATACATTTTCAAGACCTGTTTAACATAGATTTTGATGAAAGCTCATACCTCAAACCATATAAGCCCCTAAACTAGCACACCAAAATGGGTTTGCCTGCTATCTGACCTCCTCCCACATCTCAGGATTTCTATCTCTTCTCACATAAATAAATCCTACTCCCTTTACTCTTCCCTTCTGCTGTTGTCCATGGATTTTATTCTTCAAATTTCCAAGACAAGAACCCAGAAGAAAATTGGCAAAGCATGGAATCTAGTCTCATCTTAAAACTCCTTTTTTAACATGTGTCAGGTTCCGGGCACAGGATATTGGAGCTACATGTCAGAGCTCAAATCCAAAGCTTAGCTCACAGGGATAAAAGTCCAATCAAGAAGTATACATGTTTTTGATTCCTAGTGAAATTATTCTGGCTGCTTCAGGCTGAAAGGGGGCACTGAAAGGACATGGCAGTCAGGGTCCTTCCACAGAGTTCTGTCTAAGGGACCCCAGTAGAATTTGAGCTTGAGCATCTTGCAAATCAGGTCAGTCCAGAGGTTCATGGTGGTGGTTGACAGGTAACTAGATAAAGCATTTATAGAGCAGGGGTCATGTTAAGACAATAAACAAGACAACAAAGCATTATATTTTGTAAAACAATTATCACAAAAGTGATCAGTATTATTAACTAGTCCCTGAAAACTATGAAGACAGTGATTTATTAAATTTTAGGGTTCAGTCTGATGTGCCACTGATTTGTGAGTGAAGGCCATTTGAGATTTTAGAAAGATTAGAAAAGTTGTTAGAAACATATATATTAACATTTAGCTTTTATAATGGTTTAGGTATCCTCTTGAGCTATAGTGCCATCTGATTTTTGTAAAACAGCTTTCTTATTACTGTTATGTCTGTTTGGTGGAGAGATTTCCTTTAGTTGTGTAACCTCCCAGTTATATCTACTTTTGAGAAAACTGACAAGTGTACATCTCAAGTTATACTAAAAATATGGTCTCTCCTTCTAAACATCCATGTAGTACTGTGCTTTGGTTATATCCTCCTGACAGGTATTTAAGACAAAGTTAGTCAAAAATTAACCTTGTTCCTATCTACGACTAAAAGTCAGCTGAGATTTGTCAGAGTCACTCTTGGAACTTGTGAGAAGCCTCTGGGTCCTTTAGTTTTCCTCTACCAGTCATGCCATCTGCTAGGATGAGTCAGGGTCTTGCTGACCTTATGTGGCTTCCTTTGGAAGCATCTGGGATATTTCCCTTTCCAATGACCCTTCTCTTTACAGATTGTGTACTGGTGGACTTCCTGTTCTCTAGAGTTCCCTTGATTCCCCTGATCAGGAGGTCAGGTAACTCAGAGTTACAGAGCCCATAGAGAAGTTCCCTAATGTTCCCTGAGTCCTGGCTGACCTTAGAGGGCAAGTGCCAATATACTGGCTGTTTTTTCCTTAGCCCTTTTATTTCCTTGACTTGGTCTCCTGGTTTTGGTTTTAAACATTCAGCAGACCAATTTCATTGGTCTTGGAGTAGGAGTACTGGGTTTTAACTTTAATGTATATAATTTTATAGTTATTTACCCCTTCCATTGAAATGGGGTCAATATTAGTACTAGAAGTCAGTCTTATATCCTATCTGTTCTATAGGTGATAGCTTATTACCTCAAATTAACTCAGGTGAGGTGGGACTCTTGACAAATCTTAGGTAAAGCAATTTATTTCTGATGCTGATCTTTTCCTCTTAAATATCATTTTGCAAATTTCTCATATATTATTTCCTGAGTCTAAATGAATATCAACATTTATCAATCAACATTACATCCAAAACATAAATCAAACTAAAGCTAAAAGAGTTCCATACTCTCTTTTTGTGGAAAAGTGGGAAAATATTTTTCCTGTTCCACATTGTCAACCTTTAAACTAAGCTCTCCTTATTACCTTCCAAAAATACATTTAAATTCCCATCCCAGCATAGAGAGCAACATAAAATTCTTTACTTATTACTTCTTGATGACAGGTTATTTTTATCCAATTACAAATGTTAAATGACATAAATAAATTCCCAACTAAATGTGTTATTTCTATATAAGTCTGAAAGAGATTACTGATAGAGAAAACTTTAGATTGGAGAACATCAGCTTGGTAAAGTACTATCCTAAGCTTTACATTTTAAAAGACTTGTATACTTGGAGGACATGAACACATCAAATATACAAATAAGGAAGTAACAGCATTACAATTATACTTATGTCCTTATATTAACCAAGTATACCCTTTAAAGAAAAATTTAGAATCCATAGTGTAGGGCGATAACCTAAAATAACAGTTGATTGTTTAACTAGATTTGTACAAACCCTAAGTCCTTTAAGATGAGTCCCCTGAATAAAAAACCCTAACACACATGAGAAATTATCTTGATTGATAAGAGCAAATCAATGTTTTATGAAACCCTTGTACTTCAACACACAGAGAATTGGATTCTGGTTTATTATCAGTATGTTAATATTTGATGTTAGGAGTAAACCTTAAATAACTTTAATTTATTGTGCTAATAATTGTAGCCAACTTAGTCACATAAACTTTTTGACTTACCATTAAATAATTATTCTCTATATATGTTGACTATGTTTAGTGTATACACAGATTACTGCATATTTAATGTATTGCCTTAATTTTGTGTCACAAACACATTCAATGTAAACATAACAGTATATATTTCCAAGATAAAACAAAGTGAATTCATAGTCATTACTGTGGCTGAAAATCCCCCAAAGTTCATGTGTTGGACACAGCCTCCAATGCAACAGTGTTAGAGGTGGGGCCTATAAGATGTTATTAGGTCATAAGGGCTCTGCCATCATGAATGGATTAAAACTATTATCATGGAGTAGGTTAATTATTGAGAGAGTAAAAGCAAATTTAGTCTTTATTTTTTTTCTCCCTCTGTGTACCCTTCTGCCTTCTTCCATGGGCTGATACATCACACAGGCCCTTACCAGATGTGGAAACTTCCATCTTGGACTTACAGCCTCTAGAACTATAAGAAATAAATCTCTATTCTTTATAAATTACCTAGTCAGGTATTCTGTTACAGCAGCAAAACACAGATGAAGACAACCATCTTTCAAAAGATGAAAGATTTTATATGAACTTATAAATCATATGAATCAGAATTATATGAAGCAGAATTATAACCAGTGGGTAGAAATCACAGAAATGCAGATTTGGGCTAAATAAAAATAAGAAATTTGTTAACATTTGCAGTTATCTAAAGATTGATTGGGTAAATAGTTCCAAGTCCTTGAATGACCATTTGTCAGGGAAGTTTGTAGAAGGAATTCATGCATTAGATATGAGGCTTGGATTAGTGACCTTTAAAGTTCTTTCCCAGCTCCAAATACCATTACGTTGGGGATTAGATTTCAATATATGAATTTTGAGAGGACACAAATACTTAGTCAATAGCACCATGCAATTCTAGTTGTTGCTATTGAGCCTGAGTATATGTACATATTGTATTAGCCTGTTGGTTGATATTTCTAAAAACAAATGCTTGCATTATGTTAAGTATCAGCAATCAAAAATATACAGACAGATGTCACACAGGGGAGGGAGAACTACAAAAGAAGTCTTCCCCTGTTTATGACCCAGAGTGTTTTTTTGAAGCATAAATTTCAAATGTCTTTGCTTATCCCTATATCAGGCCATGTGCTGCTTATTGTTTTGAAAAACAAAATTATGATTAGCCCATATTATTAGAAGTGTACCTCTAATATTGTACCTTGCTCCTAGAAGTTCCACAGCAGTCCATCATTTCACAGATGTGTTAGAAATTACTATTCCTTATTCTATATATGTGTCAGATCTGCTGCACAGAAAATATGACATTTTACAAGTAGACTAGTTAGAGTCCAAGATTTGCTTATGGGTATTTTTCCAAGTTTAGCCTCTTGGTGGCAATTATTGAACTTTTCTAGATACTAAATTATAATACCTACAGTAGGCCCAGTACTCACAGACATGCAGTATGATGGAAACATGTCTACCTCATATATGATAGGTTATATATTTTCTTTTAACATTTTCCCCTCGTTTACAAAGTAATAGATCATCACTGTTGAAAATTCAATCATTACACAAAGGTACAAATAAGACACAAATCTCTTATTATTTTAATAAGCAACCCAAAACAATTACCATTAATCCTTCTTGGATTCTTCCAGAATTCTTCTAGAATTCTATATGCATGTAGCTATTCACACATAGATATAGAAATAAATGATTTTACATGAACAGGTTTATTACATATACAGTATTCTATAACATGTTTTCATTTAATACATGTCATAAGCTCTTGTCATGTCAATGAACATAGAGACCTACCCATAACCTATGGGAAACTGCAGAGACATGTTTAAGCAGCTCTAAGATGATGGCTGACGTTGGGCCAAGAGGTGGTGCATAATTAGTGTTAACACGGCGTGATCTCTCATGACCTTTTGCCTGATTAGTTACCGTCTTCTTTGTGCTAGTGGTCAACAGATGTTCCTGATTCTTTCTTGATTGGTACCATGGGGTGTGCTTCAATTGTGCTAATCCTAAGCTGATTGGCTGTCTTAGGTATATAAGACATTCTCTTCACTTGGGCAGGGGTCCCAGGTTGCAGGACACAGGACGCAGGCTGCAGGCTGTAGGCTGCAGGCCGCAGGCCCTACACTGTAAGCCACACCCCACACCTCCAAGAAGTGACCTATCTTTAAGAAGCAGTAGACCTCTGAAAGCTAGCCTCTCTGAAAGCGTAGCACCTCTAAAATTAAGCAAAGCCTCTCTTTCTCTAAGCAAAGCCTCTCTCCCTCTAAGCAAAGACTCTCTTCCCCTCAAAGCCTCTCTTCCTCTAAGCAAAGCCTCTCTTCCTCTATAAACTAGAGAACAAGCAAGTAAGCAAGGAAGCATCTCAGAAATAGAAGTAGTTCATTCCCAGTCCACCTCCGATTCCTTCCCGTGGGATTGTTGCTGCGGGCGGCCACAGTAAACATGTTGTTTCTATCTGATAGTATACTTTTCTTGGAAAAACCACTCGCTACATATACCCTGCAGCCTTAGTGAGGAAGGTAACCATGGTAGTCTCTCCCCACTTGGTGAGTGGCATGGAATCAGCTGACCCAGGTCTGACAAATGAAATTTCTCTCTGCCCCTAATTAAATGTGCTTCCTAAGAACAATAAATATCCTCCATGAGATTTAATGTACGAAAAAAAACTGGGTGGGTCTTGCTTCCTTTGGGAGTAAGAGTTAAGGCATCATAAGGTAAAGTTGCTTGCAGCCACCTTCACTAACTACAGGAAGCTAACTGCTGGCAAGAGGAAAACTGAAGACAAAGCACATAAAGAAGCAGTGATAGCAAAAAAATGAGAGATGGACAGAAAGGATATTGACATATCTTGGGACCTGTATGCAGCTGTGCCTGAAGCTACTTCATCTGAACTATAGTCAGTTGCCCTATAAGGTGATACATTCATTACTCAAATTACTCTACTGTGCAAAATTGTTTAATAAAAAACACAGGGTTTATGGGGAAAATGAGTCTTAGGGGAACAACATTCAAAAACTTCACCAGTGATATATACCATATACAAAGATATGATCTGATAAAAATGGTAGAACAATTTTACACATGCTAATGTTTAGAAATTTATACAAGTACTATAATAAATATGATACTTTGTTTTGAAAAAGACCTGAAGTTTACTTGTGGAAGTGTGTATCAGAAGTGTTTCAGTTTGTGAGTTATTGTGAAGTGTTGCCAACAGGGTCACCTCAAATCAACAAAAAGATATAGCACTAGATGTGGACAGGTGGAACTTAAAAGACACAATAAACTCTGGACTGAGGTAGCTGGTAGCTAGCTATGGTGTATGTGCTTGCATTTTATATATTCCTATGCAACTTGATTCAGTTGGGTGTGATTTTATGCTTTCACTTAAAAATTCTGGTGGATGAAATCATGCATAAACAAATGTGAAATTCACTTTAAGCTCAAATTATTCTCTATTAATCACAATGGAACAAATGTAATACAAGTCTGCATTTGATTATGTAACCTAATAAATTCCAATTTATTTTTAAGATAATTCCAGTTACCTCTTTCAGAATCCTGAAAAGTAATACGTGGCTACCTAATATTCTATTACATAATGATAACACATTTTAAATCATAGGCTGGCTTTTCTGTGTCTCTTAATTTTTTTTTTGAGGTGCTGGGGATTGAACCCAGGGCCTATGTGCATGCAAGGCAAGCACTCTACCAACTGAGCTATCTCTCCAGCCCTCCTATGTCTCTTAATATATTTCTAGACCCTACTTTCAGTTCTTATGTGCTCAGGAATTGAAAATTCATTTTAATATTCACATAAACTAATTATCATTAAGAAGGTAGACTGGCTGACTGAAAAAAATATAAAGATTTCAAAGGCAGTGGAAAACAATTTTGTGAATACTTGTTACAATCTATACTCAACTGACCTTTCAAACAGATAATTGAGGAGTGATAATTGTAGAAAATTATCTTGGCACTGATAAATTTTGGCCAGTTTCAAAATGATTCTTTTCATAGATTCTGATATTTCAAAATCATAAAAACTCTCACAGAAATTGTACTATTAATTTTCATGTCAATATTATGTCTCGGATCACCTACTGTGTCTATAAAAATTTTCCCTGAGTTACCACTCTAGTTCTTGTTTGTAACAAAAGGTTATAGACAGTATAGTGTACTTTGAATCACTGATGTTTTGAATGACTACCATTAGGGTTGGGGCACCAAGTATACTGATAGTTTGTATTATTCTTGCCAAGAGAAGAAAGAAAGTATCTCATAGACAAGTTGTTTCATATAGTGGCCATTACCTATTTCTCTTGAAGCGTAGTTTTTTCTATGTAGATAAGGAAATTAGCCAAGCATAAACATTTTTCTTAAATCCACCATAACTGTAGATCTGTATAGTTTTTATAGTCATTAGAAATAAGCCAAATGGGAAAAGGTTTTATCACAGTGGTAAAACTAATTCAAATAACCATTCAATTCAAGGGTAATATCTTATGGACTAAGAGTTGCAAAAAAATTTTTTTGTGTAAAGGTCTAGATAGTAAATATTTTAGACTTTGCAGGCCATATAGTTTCTGTCACAACTACTAAACTCTGCCATTAAAACAGCCTACATACAACACAAACAATGGGTCTGGTTATGTTCTGATAAAATGTCATTTTAAAAAAGTTAGTACAGGCCATAACTTGCTGACCTCCGTTTTGATCAATAGTTTTGAGTTCTTTCTTTTTTCCTTTGTTTCTGGTTTGTTTTTTGTTTTTTGTTTTATGGAACTTGTATCTTCTGAAACTCAGGAAAGTCTAAGCAGGCAGGAATTTGAACTACCCATGCTTTGAATAGAGCAATTTTAATTTTTTACATGTGAAATTTTACATGAAATTAGGTTTGATTAATGGACTCCATTTCTAATATGAAGAAAGCTACAAAACCAGTGTTTTGTACTAAACCTAAAACATGATACTTTCAAACTAAAGAACAGATGTTTCAGGAAAAATAAACACACCTTTTGACACCTTTAAAAATGATGATGGGCAGTTTGCATTTGGGTTTTGATGTTCCCAGCAATTAACTTTTTCCTGCAAGTGATAAAAGCATTTAAATAGACAACTCTAAAAGCTCTAAATATGCTATCAACTTAGCAATCCTATGCCATTTTTTACTTTTCCTATGTATAAAGTTTAACTCACTTTAAAAAACCCAAGAGAGGTGGTATTGTATATTGAAATCAAGTTCCAATCTAGGATTCCATATTTGTCTCCATTATGAACCTGTGAGGTAGGAAGACGGGAAGTAAGTTGTCTACTTCATCTTTGAATTGTCCTCAGCACCTCAAATACTGCATGACACCAAATAACACATATTCACTTAATTGAAAGACTGGTTTCCACACATGGAGTTTTTAAAGAAATGTTTTTGTTGAATATGCAAAGAGGTTAACACCTGTACAATAAATAGAAAACTGTCTTTAATGAAAATAAAAAATTATTACTTGATAACAAGAAACAAAATTCAGGTAAATATGCTCAAGATGGCAGCATATAAAGTTTTTTCATATAAAGTTGTATCATCCCATAAATAAAAAATATATCTTTCCATAATCCATAAAGAAAAAAGTCTATCTTCATTAGTGAGCAAAAATGTTACTACCTTGAGATACATTTTAACTTAGGAAATTAATTAATGTGGTTTTTATTAATTTATTTTCAATAGATTAATTGTAATTGTGCAGGCTTTGGGGGTGCAATGTAATACACTGATCTATGCATACACTATAGAAATAGATGGTCAAGCTAATTATCATATCTACCACACCTCACCATCTTGTGTATTTTAAGTATTAGCTTTTGCCAAAAAAAAAATCTCAAAAGAATTCACAAATCCCTTGTATATGTTTTTGAAATCCAAAAAGTTCTAGAAATCAAACTTTGGGTTTTGGGGTGGTGGTGTTTTGTTTTGTTTTTGTTTTTGGTGATGCTGGGGATTGGACCTAGAGCCTTGCACATGCTGGGCAAGCACTCTAACACTGAGCCACATCCCCATCCCTTTTTTGGTTTTGTTTTTGTTTTGTTGTTGTTGGACCTTTTGTTTTAGGGTTTGGCATTAAAGAAATAAAATGTTATGTTGGCATGCATCAAAACTTCTCCTTGTTTGTTTTATGAGAGACTTATGTGACAAATTGATCTATCCTAGTCTTTTTTGACAGTAGTATCTAATTTGAACTGAACAAGGCTATATACTAGTATTTATTTATCCCATCATTTTTGTTGCAAAATATTAACATATTTGATTATGTAGTGCTTTTCCTAAACCGATGTTACAGAACATACAGTATATGACGCTTGAATTTACACAAATCCGCGAAACCACACCAGATTTGACAAGAAGCAACCTCTTGCCTCTCTGAGGAAATGTCTTTAGCTTCACTCCATTCTTTTCTGCTGCCATCTTGAGTAATAAGTTGAGGCTGCACAAACAGCTCCAAGAGCCTGCTTATGACGTCAGCGGGAGAAATAATGTGTCTTGTGATTCCACTGAAAGTCAATGCTATCACTTTGATCACCAATGACCTGTTGTTTAAGAAAGACTATCTTGGTCTTTTAAAAAGTGTCTATTTTCATCACTGGACATTGAGCAATCGAAGATCAGAATCAAGTTACTATCTTAGCCTTGCAATGGTATCTGCTCAACATATATTTAACATTTGGCTGACGCACATCTTGGACAGTAAGAATTTCTCTCACATTAAGTCGGGGTAGCAACAGAGGTGTGTGGAGGAAAAAGTAACCTGAGGCCTTATACTGGCTCAGCTCCAGCAATAAATCCATCATTACTCCATGGAATTGGGACACTCCCCATTTGTTTCTCATGGACCCCACCCTCTGGTGGTCCGAAATCTATCTAGGGATCTCAATTACAGCTCTTGTGGTGAATAGGTTGGTTATTCCTGTAACACTAGAGGTGGTGGACCTGCTGACGCCCCACGGTGGGATATTTCGGGCTTAGCTACTAGGGCAACATAAATACACATCAAAATGCCCACACCAACAGTTCCTGACAGCATTCCCAAACAAGAAAAAAAAAAAGCAGACTCAAAATTATCCCTTTTAAATGCCTCTCTTTGGAACCATGAATTGGTAGAGTTAGTGGGTAAAACGCTATGCCAGACCGCACCTACGTCGGGCACGCGCCCAGAGTTGGGGTTCCACGCTGCTCCTGCGCAGGTCCTAGACTCCTCCCCTTAGGAGGCTGACCCCCTCCCTTCTCCGCTACTTCCGGCCCTCACCGAATGCCATTAACGCGCTTGCGCCGTTTTGATAGGCTTCCCAGGCATAAGTAATCACAGAGCTGACTCTCTGGGACCGCCCCCGCCACCTCTTCGCCCCGCCCACGCTTTTACCGGCCCCTCCCGAAGTCTCGCGAGGGTAGGTGCGCGTCGGTATTTTGCGGGCAACTAGCTCTCCCAGCTGCTGTATTGCTGCTGCGGGAGAAATTGGAGCTGCTGTCGCCGGCACGCCCGCCCTCCCCCACTGAGAAGAGCCACCGCCTCTTCCCTTGCGCTCCTTATACACCTATCGCCGGGAGCGGCGGCAGTAACAGTCCCTGGACCCACTGCCGCCTCCTCAGGCGGCCGCTCTGGGGGGTCATTCCCGCAGCCCGTCAACTGAGGGCGGCCCCCTATCCCTAACCGGCTACTCACTCCAGATCGTCTGCTCCTTCCTTAACCTCGCCTGGGACCCACCTCCCCACAGTCTCACCGGGGTGGAGGACGAAGAGGAGGAGACCGGAGAGTCACCCTTCCTCCAGGCGGCGTCGGCCCCCTCACCCGCGGGTGTGTCCTATAAATGGCGTCGGAAAGCGACACCGAGGAATTCTATGATGCCCCTGAAGATGTGCACCCTGTAGGGTAAGTAACGAAGCTATGGCCCAAAAGCCGGGCATCTCAGTCCCATGGCTTCTCCTGCGCCTTCCCATACACCCCTCCCAGGTTCCGCTGTGTCCGCCACTGCTGTTCCTCTCAGTCTCACTCCAGCTTTTCAGAGCCCAGATCTGGGGCTCCTTAGGGTAGGGTAAGTTGGAGGAGGAAGAATCGTCCGCCTCGGGCACCTCCCGCCCCTTTCCTTAGAGAACAGCCCCGGGTGCTCCCTCGAATCCCTTGCCTCGTCTTATTCAACCTTCTTGAGTGGGACAGCTTACGTGCATGAGAGTCAGAGATTTGTATTTTTGGGGTTCAGACAACCTTTCAAACATCCGTTTTGGCCTCGGGGACCATATATTAAAGGAGCGGTAACAGGAGAAATTGTACTTACCAGTTTCTTTTTTTTTTTTTCCTTTCACCGCTAACTTACGTATTGGTGTCAGAGATGGCTGTAACTCTTCCCTAATTGCTGTCCACTTTTTCTTGCACAGAAAAGGAGTGGGGGAAAGATTGAATATTTACTTAAGGAAGTCCTCTAACTGAGACATTCTGAATCAACAGTGTTTTACTAAAATAGCACCTTACAGTGAGGCAAAGGGAATCAAAGACAAGGTCTTTACCATTGGGGAGGATGATGTGGTCTAAAAGGGGAGTCGGACATAAATATGTATACAACCGACTACAGAGGTACAAACAAGTGCTGAGTAATCTGACGCTTGAACCCGGAGCCCCAGCTTTGTGCCCTTTATCTAATTTTGCAAGATGTTTTAGTGGTGATTAATAAGGGCGATTCTGAGTTGAAAGTACAGTAGTTGGAATGCTTCCCTTGACCAGAACTTCTACTTACTTTTCCACTCCTCCACTTTTCAAAGTCGAAATAGTGTTTAAAGCGTTTTTTGCCAACTCTTCTACTATGATGGGTGGAACTAAAGGCAGTGAAATATATTTCCTTGCTGTAAGAATTTAGAATTGGTAAAATTTGTATGTTAGTGTAAATCACAAATATGGTTCTAAGAATTCAACAGCCTTCCATTCTCATGCTTACCCTGTGGAAGAAATACCCTGTTTGATAAAGCTGTCTGCACATTCTAGAAATCATTCTAAAATCTTTATTATACACAATTTATACTAAAAAAAAATCACAGAAACAAAATCAGAAAGAAATATATGTTGGCAGATTGCAAATGTGTACCTTCTCACTAAAATTCATATCACTTCACTACTGTGAGATCTTGGGGTGGTAATGCCAAATCTCCAGATGGCACTGAATCTCCTTCAAGTTCAATATCTGAGACAAGTTCATGGCTATCTAGGAGAGAATAAAAATGCATTTGGACTTTAAAATATTTTGGATTCCTTTAAAAATAAATCTTTTGTGATTTTCCCTTCAAAGTAATGACTGAATTCTTTAGAGTGTGTGTGTGTGTGTGTGTGTGTGTGTGTGTGTGTGTGTTGGAGGGGGAAGGAAAAAAATCAGTTTACATGATTATCAATCTAAAATTATGTGGATATTAAGTTCATTAAATAAGTTTAACCTCAAAGACAGTTATTTCAGGACCTATGTAAAGTGTTTTTAGTCCTGTACTTAATACAGAGAAGTATTCAAATATTAATTCAGTATTTCTTTTCTGGTCATTAACAAAATTGTTAGCTTTACACAGTGTTTACTTTGGGAGGACATATCCAGAACTTGGAAGTATTTTACTTAACTGGATGACTCATTTTGATAGAATTGATAGTCACTTCCTCTCTTCTTAAGCACTTTGACATTAGGCAAAAAGAAAAAAAAAACAAAACAAAAAAACCAAACAATTCCTTGCGACCCAGCTTCCTAATTTTAACTCTAAGCCTGTCCAAAATCTGAGTTTGTTGAAAGAAATTTCTGTGAACAGAATATAGGATCTGTTTGGATTTCGTGACTTTGCTGCATTAGTGAAAGAATTTGGAAGAAAATAAACTCATCTGGAGAATTACATCTGAAAAGAACTAGCCATATTCAGAGAAGAGGAAAAGAATGAGATCTTTTACAGTTTCCTCTATCCTTTGTGGCAGGTTTACTCCTTTGCATAAGATACTGTTAGCAAACTTGACCCAACAACTAACAACCTAGAAATGCAGTGAGAAATCTTGATTTGTAGAAACAGATAACATCACTCGATATTTGGTAATCAGAATTGTCTTCTGTCCCTTGATATGAACTAGGGTAACACATCTTACAAACCCTAAGAGATAAATAGACTGAATTTGGACTCTTTTAAGAAATGTTCCTTCCTTTGTGTGTTTGGGATTGCACAGAACTTTTCTCCAAATTGTAGTTAACTTAGCAGAGAGTTGAACATTATCTCATGTGTTTTGTTGATCAGCAAAATTCAAATATACAGTCCATTTCCTAAAAATGTATTTCTTGCATTGCCCCTCCAGTGTTGTCTTCAGCTTTATTAATCTGCTCTTTGAAAGTAAATTTAATAAGTTGAAAGGTAGCTGTTTTTTTTTTTTTTACAGAAAGAGTTTTGAGTTCAATACAATCTACTTTTTCACAGTGGCAGATCATCACCTCTTTTCCGGGTTTGCAATATGTACTACATTTATAATGCTTTATTTTGACTTATGCTTTAGGTCTAGTTTCCTTATTTTTGTCTCCAGTTTTATGAATAAGGAACCTTAAGGCTTAGAGAAATTAAGTGGATTATTTTAGGAGAGACAACTTGTAAGTAGCAGAGCATATATTTGAAACCAACTCTTCAGACTCATTAGTCCAGAATTTTTTTCTAGTATATCATAGCTGCCCCCATACTATGTATAGAACAGGGTTGGGGAGATTCTCCCCTAATAGTTTCTAAGTAAAATACTTAAGGATCAACTTGCTGAATTGAACGGATGCATTTGTTTAAAACCAGCGTCCCAGAACTAGAGACCATTATGTTAAGTGAAATAAGCCAAACTCAGAAGGTCAAAGGTTATATGTATTCTCTTATATGTGGAAACTAGAGAGGAAAAAGGAAAAGAAAGGTAGGGAGTTGGCAGGAATCTCATGAAAATCAAAGGGAGATCAGTAAAGGAAAGCGACCACAGTGTGAGAGAAAAGGGGGAAGTGCTGGAGATTCATATTGGTTAAATTATATTATTACATTGTGGGCATGTAGGAATATGTAAATAAAAATCCTATCATGTGCAACTATAATGCACCAATAAAAAATGTGGGAAAAAGAAAAAAAAAAAACAACATCCCAACCAGGTATGATGGTGCACATCTGTAATCCGAGCTGCTAGAGAGTCTGAGGCAGTAGGATCACAAATTTGGGGCCAGGATATGCAATTTAGCAAGACCTTGTCTCAAAATTTAAAATGGGCAGGTGCGGGGAGGCTCAGAATGTATCTCACCCATACAGCGCTTGCCTCGAATTTGAGAGACTGTGAATTCAATCCCCAGTACTACAAAAAATTCAAAAGCAGAAAGACCAGGTACAGTGACACACAATTGTAATCCCAGTGACTTGGAAGGCTGGGAGGAATACAAGTTCAAGGCCAGCATCATCAACTTAGTGAGACCTTGTCTCAATAAAAAATTGAAAGAGCTGGGAATGTAGCTTACTGTTAGAGTGCCCTGGGTAGTATCTCCAATACCAAAAATAAAATTAAAACCAGCAGCCCAAACTTCAGTTCTCTTTGCCAAAGAGAGATATTCCCACTTTTTCTTTCAGGAATGTATATTTTTGTTTTGTCAGATAGGAATTTTATAAGATCATTGTCTGTTACTAAGTAAGAGGGACATCTAGTTAAACTATTTCTTATAAAATGTGAAAATCTTGAAGCCCAGAGAAGAAAAGTGAATTGTCCATGGTGCTACAACAAATTAATGGCAGAACTAGGACTAGAACACAGATCATTTTCACAGTCCATCATTCTTTCTGGTATCATGCTTAATACTGCAAGAAAGGTAACAGGAACTGTGGTGTAGTAGAAAGGAGTTCTGAACTGTGAGTCATTTCATTTCCTCATCTTTAAATTGAAATTACATTTTGAGAACCCTTCGAACTCTAAATGTCTGTCATTATATGGAGATTTAATAGTGTGCTTTTATTGATAAACTTTTGTTCTTAGGAAATCATACACACACACAACTTTTAGTTTAACAAATTTTATGTCTTTGATACATGATTCAAGACCAATAGATTTGAGGGGCTGGGGAGATAGCTCAGTTGGTAGAGTGCTTGCTTTGTAAGCACAAGGCCCTGGGTTCGATCCCCAGCACCCCCCCCAAAAAAAAAAGACCAATAGATTTGAAATTATTTATTGGGTAAATTATATATGAGTTGAATACCCTTGCTAACTCCGGTGGCTTATACCTACACGTTCTAAAGGCTGACACTGAGAACGTGTTATAAAAATAAATGTAGTGTTTTTAGCACTTTATTCAGCCAAAATATTTTTGAGTCCTCAGAAGAAGGAATCATACATTCTGGACTAGGAAGGGACTCAGTCATTTAACCCAGTCCTCCCATTTAACTGAAAGTGAAACCTAGACTCAGATAGGGGAAGTAACATATTGCAGATTAGTAATAGACAAACTAGAACCCAGATTTTTTTTTTTTTTTTGGTACCAGGTATTGAACCCAGGGGCACTTAACCCCTGGGCCACATCCCCAGCATTTTTTAATATTTTATTTAAAGACAGGGTCTCGCTGAGTTTCTTAGGGCCTCACTAAGTTGCCTAGGCTGGCTTTGAAATGATCATCGTTCTGCCTCAGTCTTCTGAGCTGTTGGCATCACTGCACTCAGCACTGAACCCAGGTTTCTTGATTCCTCATTTGTATGGTGCTGCCATGTCTGTGGAATGGGGGAGAAAAATGCTGGTTATCCTTGTTATAGATTTCTGGTACATACCCCATTGACCAGACTCCTAAGATGGTGTACATCTATCTAACATGACTATTTCTTCATGTTTTACTTGCCAAAGAACATTGACTGTTCTCACATCCTAACTATTGCTCACTACTTTTCTCCAAGTGAGAATGAAAATGGTGGCAAATTGGCTTATGTAGAACAGAGTTTATACTATTTTATTTTATTTTTAGGAGTCTAGTTAGTGTTAATTGCAACTACCACGTTTAGATTGGAGTAATGGCAAAATATTGATTAAGTCATGGGAACTGTGATAAAAGTGGAAGAACTGCTATGTCTACAAAACCAAAACTTAACATAGCTGCCTTTGTTGACAATTCGGCTTTCTTAGGCATCAGAAATGTTTCTGAATTGAAACTTTACATAGTTTTTATTTAAACAATATTTGCATGATGTGAATTACTTTAGGAAAGCAAAGTTTCCTTTATGGCTGTTTGTTCCTGAGTTTTTGACATTTGATCATAGGTTTTATTTGATTGCTGTTGACTTTGTGGATTGATAGAAATACACTTATAAATGCTGTTTTGTCAGTCTTATAACATCATATTGAAGTAGGGAAAACCTTCAACACATTAATTAGTAAAATTGAGTTCTAAATTTAGTGACTTCCAAATGTCAATTGGTGACTCATTTAGGTAGGACAGTTGGTAGCAGTATGGCAGTTTGGGGGGATTAATTTGAATCTGTAAGTTGAGAACTTTATTTTTATTTTTATGATAACCTACTTCATAAAATAGAGTAGACAAAATTTAATTTTTAAAAATGTAAAAAGACCTACACAGTTTTAGGATAAAAATAGTTAATTGGCTGTCTTATAGAACAGAAAAAACTTAATTTTTAGCATGTAAACTTTGTACAACATTCTGTGTTCTCTTCAGTTCATTGTTATGACAGATGATTTTTTTCAGTTAAATCCCTTAAGAAGCTGTTTGTTAAATAAAATCAACACATTAAAAATAAAGAAACTTTGTTTCCTCCTCACACTCTGGCTGCAATTTTGAGGGTTACATCTTGGGGTCCTGAGGAGGTATAGGAAGGGAATATGAAAAGGAGCTTGTGAAAGTTGTAGCGAGGGAAGCGTAGGGGGTGAAGCTGCTTCCTTGGGCCTGTGTAACTGAAATAAGACAAATCCCACCATTTAGTATTGTTTTAGATACACATAAATGGTCTGAGTTAAATAACCCTTTATGCAAGTATTAATAACCTGTAAGAAATATCTCTGACAATATTTAAAGTCACAAAATTATAGGTGCTTTATGATGCCCTACTGATATTGAATTGATAATTAACCCTTGTTTCTATTTTCTGTCCAGAGCTAAACTAATTTCTACAAACATTCACGAAGTCTGTTCCCCTTTTGCTTTTGGATATTATTCAGCTAACCAGATAAATCTTTAATTAGGTGCTCTCTTTACTCTTCAGTCTGTCATCTCATGATTCAAAATTGAGGGGAAAGCACCTAAGACGAAATGTGAGCCTCATAACTGATGGCACCCCCAATGTTTTTCCCAGTCAGTATACAAATTTATCTTGGTTACTATAGCAACCAGTCTATCAGTTATTCTTCTAACTCTTTTGCCTTCTCTCAGATGCTAGGATTACCATATAATCAGGTTCTGCTAAAATGCTTCAGGTCTTAGCATTTTATTACCGGCTGCAGCTGTCTGACAGTTTATAATTTGGCATTCCATCAGGGTCAGTTGCTTTCAAGTTCATGAAACCTTTTTTTCCTCCAAACATTTTTAAACATTTTGAACATACAGAATTTAACAAAAACGTGTTCAGGCAGCAATTTCCTCATACTAATTATCTCAGTTCCAATGTTAACCATTGTCTTTTAGATTGAATGCATTGCATCACTGGCATCCTTTGGCTATCCTTTGTAATACCAAGTAGAATAAATTTCAAGATCAAGGGTGACCTTTAGGAAATATATTTGCAAATAGGATTTTAGACTCAGTATCATCACAGCTAGCCAAAGTGCTTTAAGAGCATCTGGATTCATCAGCAACTACCAAATAATCTGGCTTTTAACAAAAATGGTTTCTGTGGGTTGTAGAAAGTATATTTAGCCTTTAGATAAATTCATTGTAATTTGAGAAAACTGTTTAGAAATTTAATAGGAAATATTATCTTTGTCTTGCAGCCTTTGAATGAACAGGAAAAGAAAGATAAAGGCTGAAAAATTAATTATATGGGTCTTTTAAGTTCTTCATGTTCACTTAACATTTTTATCTCATAAAAACCTCAAAATTCAAATAACTAAATAGCTTTAAATTATACATGTGTTTATTTATTTTGCCCAAAATAAGGATATTGAGGAACTATTTAGAATATTTAAGTCACTTCCATTAATGTTTGTTTTTGGACCTCATCTTGTTAGTATTACTAGGTATAGTAGTAATTTGTAAATGTGCACAGTTTATCTTTTGTATTAACTAAATCGGAGGTGGTTAATCTGTTAAGGTTTAAGCATTGGTATCATTTCCATACATTGCAATAATAAAAGTCATTTCTTTTTTCTTTTTTTTTTTTTTTTGTGGTGCTGGGGATCGAACCCAGGACTTTGTGCTTGCAAGGCAAGCACTCTACTGACTGAGCTATCTCCCCAGCCCACAATATAAGTCATTTCTATTTAGCAAAGTAGAATTTTACTCTTAAAATTGATACATAAAAGTTATACATATTAATGAGGTATCATGTGTTATTTTGATACATGTATACATTGTGCAATGTTTAAATCAGGATGAACTTCTCTCTTCATTTATCATTTTTTTATGTTGAAAACATTCAGAATCTTTCTTTTAGAAAGATTCTGAAAAAAATTATGCAGTACATTATCATCTGTAATCACCCTATTATGTCACAGATCTTCTTTCTCCTAACTGTAACTTAGTACCTGTTAATCAACTTTACTCCATCTTCCTCTCCTTTCTTATTTCCCTGACCTCTAGTAACTACCATTTTACTCTGAATTTCTGTGAGATCAACTGTTTTAGATTCCATGTGAGTGATATCACGTGGCACCTGTCTTTCTGTGCTTGGCTTATTTCTGTTAACATAATGACCTCCAGTTCCATCCGTGATGTCACAAGCAACAGATTTTCATTCTTTTTATGGCTTAATAATATTCCATTACATATATGTACCAGATTTTCTGTATCCATTTACCAGTTGATGAACATTTCAGTTGTTTCTATTTCTTGACAATAACCCAGGGCATGTATATATATCTCTTTGTTGGATTGATTTCATTTATTTCAGATATAAACCCAGTAGTAGTATTGCTGGTTCATATGGTAGTTCTATTTTAAGTTTTTTTGAGGAACCTCCATACTGTTTTTCTACAGTGTATTAATTTACTTTTCCATCAGCAGTGTACAAGGGTTTCTTTCCACATCCTTGCCAGCACTTGTTGTTATCTTTTGTCTTTTTGATAATAGCCATTCTAATTGGAGTAGGATAATATCTCATTTCCCTGATGATTAAGGAAGTTGAATTTTTTTATGTACCTGTTGGCCATTTGTATATATTCTTTGAGAAATGTATCTTCTTAATTGAATTTCATTTTAAATGGGATTATTGGGGGGTTGCTATTAAGTCGTTTGAGTTCTTTATATATTCTGGTTATTAATCCTTTTTCAAATATGTACCTTGCAAATATTTTCTCCTATTCTGTAGGCCATCTCTTCTCTGAGCTGATTGCTACCTTTGCTGTGCCCAAGATTTTTGACTTGGTGTAATCCAATTTTTCTATTTTTACTTTCATTTTTTGTCCTTTTAAGATCTTATCCTAAAAATCCTTGCCCGTTCCATTGCCCTGAAGCATTTCACCTATGTTTTCTTCTAGTAGTTTCATAGTTTCAGGTGTTACATTTAGGTCTTTAATCCATTTTTTAAAAATTTTATTTATTTATTTATTTATTTATTTATTTTGCGGTGCTGTGGATTGAACCCAGGGCCTTGTGCTTGCAAGGCAAGCACTCTACCAACTGAGCTACATCCCCAGCCCTCCATTTTGAATTTATTTTTTTAAATCATTTGGTGAAAGGGGATTAATTTCATGTGGATATCCTGTTTTCCCAGCACCATTTATTGTCTTTTCTCCAGTGCATGTTCTAACCACCTTTGTTAAAGATCAGTTGGGGATGGATATGTGGGTTTATTTCTAGGCTCCTGTTCTATTCCTGGTCTGTGTGTCTTTTTATGCCAGTACCACTTCATTTTAATGACTATAGCTTTGCAGTATGTTTTGAAGTCAGGTAGTATAGTGTAATGCTGCCTGCTTTATTCTTTCTGTTCAGGATTGCTTTGGCTATTTGAGGTTTTTTTTGTGGTTCCATGTGAACTTTGTAATTTTTTCTGGATCTGTAAGAAGTGTTACTGGTATTATGATATGGAATGTGTGGAATCTATAGATTGCTTAGTAGTAGAGACATTTTAACTGTTGATTCTTCTAATTCATGAATTTCAGAAATCTTTTTGGTATATGATTTCTCTCATCAGCATTTTATAATTTTCATTTTAGAGATCTTTCACATCTTTGGTTTACTCGGGTTTTTTAACTATTGTAAATGGAATTGCTTTTTTGTTTCCTTTTCAGATAATTTGCTATTGGTTCTGGAAATGACTAATTTTTGTATGTTTTATTAGGATTTTACTTTTAAGATATTGATATTTTTCCAAAAGTATCTCTTCTGAATTAGAATATTATTATAGTAAGCTTGTTAGTATATACCCTTGGCAGTGAATGATTAAATTTTCTTATCTTTAATTTTTATTTAAATCATAATTTGAATGGTTTCATTTTAAGACTAGTACATCTTATCCAAAACTGCAGTTAAAGTCTAATAATGCCCCCTTGGAGAATTTTAATTGCACAAATAGACTTAAGAGCAGGTTTTACTTTCTCCATGGGACCCTGATCCTCAAAATCTTAAAAGAGGGGGATCTGTTTTTTAAAATCCAAGGGTGGGACATAAAATTATGGGAAACCTAAGATGCAAAACTTTTAACATTTTTTTCATACCATAATTGAACCCTGAATGTTCTGATGAACTGCTTTCTAGAGAAGCAGTAAACAGTATGTTGTGCTGTATTCAAACTTGGTTTATTCAAAGGAAGCATTTGGTCACTAAATAGGTTTAAGAGAAGGGGTAGGAATATTTTTTCTGGCCTTTTTCTTGAACTGGTAAGAATAGCTATGGATGAACTTAAAACCCATAGGCCTCTTTTAAATCTCTCTGAAGTCCTTTATTTAAATTAAGAGACTGAATAAGTAATCTTTCTGGTTAAGTAGTACTAGTAACAGTTTAAGTGTTTTTATTAAAAAACCTCTTAGCCAGATGTGGTGGCACATGCCTGTAATCCCAGTGACTTGGAAGCCTCAGCAATTTGGCAATGCCCTAAAGCAACTTAGAGAGACCCTGTCTCAAAATAAAAAATAAAAATGGGCTGGGGATGTTGCTCAGTGGTTAAGCTCCCATGGGTTCAATCCCCAGCACCCCCCCAAAAAATAAAGGTTAAAGAAAAACACCCTTAAAATATGCTTATTTACCCATATCAGACTAAAATGACAGGTGGTTTGAACCTTTTCCCCAACCCCAAATCCACTCTTATTGCCAACTTTCTCCTTCCTAGTTTACCCAGTAACATTAATACAGAGATTTCCTAGCATAACAGTATTTGTCCCTTATAACTGAGAAAGAACAGTGATGGATGAAATATAAAGAGTGGAAGGATTAAGGAAGGAGTAAGGGAAAATGTCAGTTAAATTGGATATATACATTTGGAAGTGGAATTTTTTAGTAGTGTCTTGGGTGGAAGTTGGTTATTGGATTACGTAAAGATAGGTAAACAGCATGAATTCAGTAGCTTTATGAAATTAGTACCTTGGTGAGTGAGAGCAAGTATGTTTGTCAATGTTTTGCAATGTGTATTTTATTTTTATTGAATTGGATTAAGGGGTTAAGATAAATGACTGAGATCAGTTCTTTTTCCTTTAAGTGAATTTTATTACCCCTATTATATACCAGGTCATAGTTCTTGGCTGCTGTCCTTTATTTTAGCCTTTTCCTTATTTCCCAGCATAGAGAAATGTCCACAGTTGAGTTGTAGCAGCAGCAGAAGGTTTAGATGGGTATTGAGTTGATATACTTATGCTCTGGTGTTCCACTTCCCTTCACGATGTCTTCTACTTTTGAACTTCCTGGTACACTCAGATCTCTACCTAATCATCCGAGTCCCCCTCCCACACACATTCCAGTTACTGTAAGAGAAGGGAGGTAAGGGAGGAGCTGAGGCAAGGACAGTGGTTTGGATTTATGGGACCTTTGTAACTGGGGACATCCTGTACTCAGTAATTATTAAATGTTAACAGTGAAGCCTTGGGAAATGTTGCTAGTTATCATGCCCTAGTATCAAATTCTTGTTATTAACTTTTTTCAGGGATAAATGGGTTCAAATAAAAAAGTATAATATAGTTCTATGTGTTATAACATGCAAAGAATGATAGATAACTCCATGATGTTGGGCATTCATTTTCAGTTTTTTTTAATACAGTGAATTCTGATTGTCTTGAAGTTCTGTGTGATAGGACAGTTTTTGAAATAGGTGGAACAATTGACAGCTCAAGGTGGGTTAGGGACTTGTCGCTCAGTCAGCACGAGGTGAAATTTTACTAACTGTGGTTATTAAACAAATGGTTTTGAATGGAGATACAAAACACCAGGTCCCCTTACTTTCCTTTTCTAAACTATAAACATTTTGTGATGTTATATTTTACTTGTAAATTATTAAAATGACAAGACTAACTCTCCTGACATTTGGATATGTATAACTTTGAAACAATAAAAGGCAGTGTTTTCTATTCCCTTCTTTTTAAGCTTTGGCATAATTGATTATGATAGGTAGCCAGGTCAGAAAGTGACCTTGCTACTAAAAGAACTGGAATCCCAGACCACTGTTTGCTATCTTTCAAAGGTTATATTTCTGTCCTTTTTTTTTTGGTATAAGGGTTGAATTGATCCCAGGGTCCCAGGGGTGCATATCCTCAACTCTTTTTACATTTTATTTCAAGACAAGGTCTAAGTTGCTTAGGCTGGCTTTGAACTTGCAATCCTTCTGCCTCAGCCTGCCAAGTTGCTGGAATTACAGGCCTGCACCACCATGCCCAGCATGTTCATTGTTCTTAAGGATAACTCAGGATGTGAGCCACTGCAATACCTCATCAAAAACTCTATTCCCAAATTTTTTTCTATACTTGTTTTATAAATTGTTGTCAATTGTTTAGTTAGGCCACAGTACTGTGGTGGTGGTGTTGTTATTTATAACTGATTCATGCTTTTGACCACAAGTCATTTACACAATATTTTTTCCCCTTTCCCCTTCATATATGTTTTCTAGTAGTCACGATGAGTATATGTGATAGCTATTAATATTTTCTACCTAACCAAAATATTGACTATTAAATTAATGGGAAAAATGCATTCCTGATAACTAGATAATTAGAAAAATTACATGAATAGTAATTACTGTTTAAGATGCAGATAAGATTGAATAAGCTTTTTTATAATAAATTATAAAGGGCTTAAACTCAACCTATAGAATGTTTTATGTAGGTAAGCATTCTAGGTAATTTAAGATTTTTCTAGAATATTTAAGTCCTTCATACATTTTTTCATAAAAAATGCAGAAGTAGAAATTCAAATGTAAAGTATAAAATTGAATTTATATAGTACTTAATATTAAATCTTACCAAAATATGTTTGGTTTTCCATTTATGATAGTGAGGAAGAACAAGAATAATTAAAACTTACCCATTAACTGGATGTGGTGGTACACTCCTATAATGTCAGCTACCTGGGAGTTTGAAGCAGGAGATCACAAGTTCAAGGCCAGTATGGGCAATTTAGTGAAACCTTGTCCTGAATTTTTTAAAACAGGCCGGGAATGCTTGCCTAGCATGCATGAAGTCCTGGGTATAGGATCCCTAGTACTAACAAAAACAAAAACAAAACCTAAGCTTTATACCAGAATCTTAGTAAAATCTTTAGTTTACCACTTATTTTCCTCTAAAACCTTTTTTCTCAGAGATAATACCCATAGATATTCTTAAATATTTTTAAAAAATGATTTGGTTTGAATTTTGTTCCTCTGCCTGTCTTGGGTGATAAGCAGTGAACTCAACCAGAAATCTTGAAGTCTGAATAGTAAGTTCACTATAGAAGTGATCCATTTGCATTTCTTTAAAAGGAGGTTTGACAAATGCTTTAGAGCCCTAATTTTAATTCACAAGTTACTGGTATTTACTTTGTACGATTAAGTATTTCACTGAATGTTTTAGATAACTTACAGTATCTTAACATATTAGCTTGATAAAGTTTCTGTAATATGTCCTGAAGCCCAACATCTTGTTTTTTTATTTTTTTTTAACTTTTTAAAAAGTAAGTTTCAAAGTGATTTCACATGCTTGCAATAGTTATTGACTTCTCCAGACAGGCATAATTTTAGTTATCTGCTTCTATTTTACTAGAAATTACTTTAAAACATTAATGGATCTGACTTTTATTTTACCCTACTTTGGTTAACTGGGGCATTGTGATATTGCTGCGTTACCCCAGAGTTTTTTTGTTTTGTTTAGTTTTGGAGTACCGGGGATTGAACTCAGGGCACTCAACAACTGAGCCACATCCCCAGCCTGTTTTGTATTTTATTTAGAGAAAGGATCTCACTGAGTTGCTTAGTGCCTTGCTTTTGCTGAGGCTGGCTTTGAACTCGTGATCCTCCTGCCTCAGCCTCCCCAGCTGCTGGGATTGTAGGCATGCACCACCACCCCCAGCCCAGAGTTATTTTTTAATGTAGGTATTTATTGAATGGTTGTAAGTGTGCACAGTAGAATGCTTTTAGTTTAAAATTCTGGAGTACGCCAAAGAACACAATTTTTTGTTATTTTTTTCAATAAACACATTATCAAGCAGTTCTTTTAGGAATATGACGTGGGACTATAATATACACTTAATTTTTTAAAAAATCAGGTTGTCATTTTAGACAAGATAGTTGTTTAAGGTATCCACTTTTAGTTTGTAATTCACCTTATTTGTGAACAGTTTTATATTTCATCACATCACTAAATTTCCTTTCATTTCATTAAAGGTTATTTATAAATTGCCACAAAACCTAAACAACATGAGCCATTATGCCAAATTTTCTCACCATTTCTGTCAATATCATTGATAAAATAGGTACTTTTGATACATTTCTACTTCAGGCTGGACTTCCATCATATTTAAAACTTAAAATGACCTTCAAAAATTGAAGGAATACATCTGGTATTCGTCCAATAATAATATGGCTGTAAAGAATTTTTTTAAAGATTCTGCAAAACAATTGTTAACATAAAATTGAAAATATTGTAAGATTCAAATTATAGTGTAGAATATCAAAAATTTAAACAAAACCATACACTGATGAGGCATTCATAAGTATTATGTTTCTGCTTCCTCCCCAAGGGGCATTATCACACTGGAGAGTTTCCTAGGGATTATACATGGAAGGGAATAGCCACACATGCACACATAGATAGAATACTACTAGATTTAGACCTGGTATAAATAGTGAGACAAAATATTCTATCTTTGTGCAGTTTTTATAGTCCATCAAAACTCCTAGCAAGAGAGATACCTATCACCATACTGTCTGTTCAGGGTAGGAACTTGTTATAATTTGGATATGAATGATTCCCCAAAAGCTCCTGTGTTAATGCAGAAATATTCAAAGATGAAATGATTAGATTATAAAAGCCATGATATAATCAGTGGATTAATTCATTTGATTGATTAATCATTTGAATATACTAACTGGGATGACTGTAGATGGGGCATGGATGGAGAAAGCATGTCACTGGAGCATGTCCTAGAAAGATTTTTAATTTTTTAATTTTTTGATTCAATTAGTTATACATGACAGTAGAATGCTTTTGGATACATCAATGGAGTATAACTTCTCATTCTTCTGATTGTACATGATGTAGAATTACAGTGGTCATGTAATCATATATGCATGCAGAAGACATGTTTGGGTAACCCTAAGATGGTGGCTGGCATTGAGTCAAGAGGTGAGGTGGTGCATAGTTAGTGTTAACACAGTGTGATCTACTTTTGCCTGATTAGTTAATGTCTCCTTTGTGCTCGTGGTCAACAGATATTTCTCATTCTTTCTTAATTGGTACCGAGGGGCGTGCCTCAATTGTGCTGATCCTAAGCTGATTAGCTGCCTTATGTATATAAGACACACACCTATAGGAAGCACCAAGGATAAGCAGCTAGCAGAGAGGATAAGCCACACCTCTAGATCGCTGGGCGGAGGATAAGCAGCACCTCTGATAGATCGCAGAAGGTAGATGGCAGATTGCAGAATGCAGGTTGCAGCTCACAGAATGAAGATCGCAGGATGCAGGACTTTAAGAATATATAGATCTCTGAAAGTGTAGTCTCTCTTAAGCAAAGTCTCTCTTTCTCTCTTATGCAAAGTCTCTCTCTCTCCTCTCAAAGCCTTTCTTCCTCTATAAGCTAGGGAACAAACAAACAAGCAAGAAAGCAACCCACTAAAGAGAAAGATAGTAGAAGTAGCTCAGTTTCCAGTCCACCTCCAATAAATACCCGCGGAATTGTTGCTGCAGGTGGTAACAAATTGCCGCGGGCGGTGACAAATGGTGGCCCGTATGGGGGGAAAAAAGAAAAAGGAAAGGGAGAAAGGGAAAAAGGGAAATCGGAACGGTGGGGAAACTGAGGAACCTCGCAGGAATAGGGCGAGGGAAAATAGGAACCTCGCGGGAATAGGGCAAGGGAAAGTAGAAGCCTCGCGGAAGTCTGGCCAGAGCGGTTTAAGGGTGAGGCATAGTAAGAAAAAATGGGGTCGGAAATTTTAAAGACCCAAATGATTAAGGTTAAAAAAGAAGTATTAAAAGGTAATGACACGACAGTGAAGGAAACCACTGCATGATCATACATTGAAACTCTAGCAGAAACAAGCCCAGGGTTTATAGAGGAAAGGCTGCTCAAGCTGCCACAAGGGGATCTTCATAAACAGGATCTAATAGCGACAGAAAAGAACTGTTAAAGAGAACAAAGTGAGGAAGAATTGAGTGGTAGTGACTTAGAAAACAATTACTTAAATTTAAGAACAAGGGAAAAGGTAGGAGAGAGCTAAATCTAATACAAAGAACCCCAAAAAGGAATAACTGAGTGGTAGTGAAAACTTAAGAACAAGGGGAAAAAGGTAGGAGAGAGCTGAATCTAATGCAAAGAACTTCAAAATTCGTGGAACCTGTGTGTATTTGAGGAAACTTTTGAAGAGGCAGTTAGGACTGATTGGAAACAGCTATGCAGAGCAGTGTTATCTGGAGGACAATATCTGATTTGGAGAGCTCAGTGGCAAGAGAGGTAGAGACAGCTATGCCTTTGTTTATTCAGCTAGCCTATGAAAATGCTAACAAATTTTGCCAAGAGGCTATCAGGGCCTAGAAAAATAAAAGGGACCTTTCTATCTATATAAAACTTTGTAAAGATATCAATGAGGCAGTGATTACAGGAAATATAATTGCTGCAGCTATGAGAGGTACTTCTCCTTTAAACACCTTTGGAGGGGCTCGCCCTAAAGGCTGCTTCCTATGTGGACAGCCAGGCCAAATCAAAAGGCAATGCCCTAATAAAAGACAAGAGGCGACTACAGTAAAATCTGTTACACCTCGTGCCCCTGGTCTTTGCCCAAAGTGCAGAAAAAGAAAACATTGGGCTAACAAGTGCAAATTGGTTGCTGATGTTGAGGGCAAGATGTTACAAAATCATTTAAGAATAGGGCACAGGGCTCTTCAACTCAAGGCTCACAAATGTACGGAGCCTTAGAGGGGAACAACGTCAGATCACGAATTCAGATGGTTCCTTGACACAATCCTTTCCTAAGGCCCTGAATGTTTCTCCTAATGGTTCTGCTGCAGTAGTTACTCACCAAGATACTATTCAGATTACATCTCAAAAATCAGCTCAATTGGTGGAAATGGAAGCAGTTGTCATAGCCCTTGTAGAGTTTAAGGAGTAGCAGATCTTTTACTGATAGTAACTGCATCACTTAGGTGATTCCCAGATTGGAGTAGGCTGAACCCACAGCCCCTCATAGGCTGACTTGGCCACTCAGATGTTTTTCATCTTTTCTTCAGTAAAGCAAGCTGCTTGTTTTCATCCTGTGTAACTCACTTTCTAGTCCCTCATGTTGGTAAAAGGTTTTTTGCCTAGTCATTTATGACAAATAAATACTACACATGACCCCAGTTTCAGGAAACTTAGATTTATTCATGTGTATGTTTGTGTTACAATTTTACTGCATGTGTAAAATGCACCTATGCCAACAAAGGGAAAAAATGCACTTGCCACCTTAGAAACCAGAACTGCTTGGTTGTCTCAAATGGATGGCTGGTAGTCAAAGACGGGAAGGTCTCGTGTGGCTGACATATCAACCTAAGACAGGAGCCAAGACAATATCAAGCTTCTTGGTAATCCGATGATAGGTAAGAATGTCAGTGGGACATGTGGATGCCTAAGACAGGCACAGTCGATCCAGATGTAGTGATAGCCATCACACATCCGTTACTATTCTTCACCTTTTTAAACTAAAAAAGGGGGAGATGCAGAAGACATGTTTGGGTAACCCTAAGATGGTGGCTGGCATTGAGCCAAGAGGTGGTGCACAGTTAGTGTTAACACGGTGTGATCTACTTTTGCCTGATTAGTTAATGTCTCCTTTGTGCTAGTGGTCAACAGATATTCCTCATTCTTTCTTGATTGGTACCGAGGGGCATGCCTCAATTGTGCTGATCCTAAGCTGATTGGCTGCCTTAGGTATATAAGACACACACCTATAGGAAGCACCAAGGATAAGCAGCTAGCAGAGAGGATAAGCCACACCTCTAGATCGCTGGGCGGAGGATAAGCAGCACCTCTGATAGATCGCAGAAGGTAGATGGCAGATTGCAGAATGCAGGTTGCAGCTCGCAGAATGAAGATCGCAGGATGCAGGACTTTAAGAAGATATAGATCTCTGAAAGTGTAGTCTCTCTCTTAAGCAAAGTCTTTCTTATGCAAAGCCTCTCTCTCTCTCTCTCTCTCTCTCTCTCTCTCTCTCTCTCTCTCTCTCTCTCTCTCTCTCTCTCTCTCTCTCTCATACTTCCTCTATAAGCTAGGGAACAAGCAAGAAAGCAACCCACTAAAGAGAAAGATAATAGAAGTAGCTCAGTTTCCAGTCCACCTCCGATAAATACCTGCGCAATTGTTGCTGCAGGCGATAACAAATTGCCGCAGGTGGTGACATATGCACACAGGGTAATAACGTCAGATTCGTTCTGTCCTTCCTACCCCAGACCACCTTCCCTCCCTTCACCCACCACTGTCTAATCCAAAGTACCTCTGTTCTTCCCTAGTGCCCCCTTTATTGTGAATTAGCATCCACATATCAGAGAAAACATTCAGCCTTTGGTTCTTTGGGTTTGGCTTATTTTGCTTAGTATGATATTCTCCAGCTCCATCCATTTATCAGCAAATGCCATAATTTCATTCTTCAAGGCTGAGTAATATTCCATTGTGTATGTGTAACACATTTTCTTTATCCATTCATCTGCTGAAGGACACATAGGTTGGTTCTATAGTTTGGCCATTGTGAATTGAGCTGCTATAAACATTGATGTGGCTACATCACTGTAGTATGCTGATTTTAGGCCCTTTGGGTATAAACCGAGGAGTGGGATAGCTGGGTCAAATGGTGGTTCCATTCTAAGTTTTCTGAGGAATCTCCATACTGCTTTCCACCATGACTGCACCAATTTCTAGTCTCACCAGCAATGTATGATTGTACTTTTTCCCTACATTCTCGCCAACGTTTATTGTTGCCTGTATTCTTGATAATTGCCATTCTGACTGGAGTGAGATGAAATCTTAGAGTAGTTTTGATTTGTATTTCACTAACTACTAGAGATGTTGAACATTTTTTTGCATATTTGTTGATTGGTTGGTTGGTTTTGATTTTGCTGCTTTTTTTTTTTCCTGCCTAGCCTTAGTGGACAATAAAAGGGTTCCATGTCAGTGTTTTGAGCAACAGAACCCTTCTGATTCTCTGTTGAGACTTAGCACTTTAGTGTTGGTCTTGGTTTGCTATCAGATCTTAATGTTTCGAGCTTGCTGAGCTTTAGAAATCAGAACCCTTTAATTTGTTGCTTGCTTTAATGACTGGCTACTACTCCCTTATCTCTGCTCATATCCAATTCACCTCAAGGACCTTAGAATTCCAGCACTTTCTTTGTACCAGCAAATTGTTCTTTTCTCTGCTTGTTTCAGTTACTTGAAACACTGCTTAAGCTCATCTTACTTTTGTTTTGTGTTTCTTATGCCAAAGGCAGAAGAGGGAGATAAAAACAAAATCTCATCGTAGATTGAGTAAGTCACCTTTCTATAAGAAAATTATTTCCCAAGCATCAGGCTTTTTTTCTAGCAAACTCACTATACTACTTCCTTCAATGTCATTGCTTCTTTTTACCTATCTCTACAACTGTCAGGAATTTTGCAACCTGACCAGAGGCTTCTTCATAGCCAACCACGTTTTATTCTCAAAGCCTGAAAAAGAAGTAAGTTCCCTTAGGGACAAAAATAAAGACCTTGTCAGTCCATTTCTCTGTGCATTGACCAAATGTTTTGGTATATCTTTCATGAAATCACATCCCCATTTCCAAACTTATTTTAATAATGAAATTGCACTAATATTTTATTTTTGTACCATAGAAGGTGGTTTTTGAGTTCCTAGTTGTTTAGTTAAATGTTAAATAAGTGGCAAATGTAGGTTACATCTGCACACTGATTTCTCTCTATTTGCAAAAGGCTTATAGGTTGGGTTCGTTTGTTTTCAGATAACTCTCAGGTACTGGATGGAGAAACACCAAGCCCAAAAGGCAGAGAATCTGCCTATAGGTAATGGGTGAGAAACTGGAGGAAGGATGGCTTATGAGGTCTGGCTCTTTGAAAATATAGAAAGTCATTGTTCTTTTTAAAAAATAGTCTTAATTACTTGCACCATGATTTTAAGTACCCTAAGTACCCTAAGGCATGAGTGATGAATATTTGGTAATTGCCTGCAGAGAAACCACTGGTCAAAGCTCTGAAAAACCAACTTAAATTCCTACTGTGGTCAACCATGTCAGTAGTTGATTTCAAAATGTGGGTTTTGCAGTGAGCCTGGTAAGGCAGTACAAGTAGCTTCTATTTTAGGAGATCTAATCTATGTGGGGCTTTTTGTTATGTGTGTGTGTTTTGTTTTTTTGGGGGGTTTTTTTGGTACCAGGGATTGAACCCAGGTGTGATTAACCACTGAACCACATCCCCAGCCCTTTTTAATTTTTATTTTGAGACAGAGTCTAAGTTTCTTAGGTCCTTGTTAAGTTGCTGAGGCTGGCTTTGAACTCATGATCCTCCTGCCTCACCTTCCCAAGCCACTGGGATTACAGGCATGTACTACCACGCCTCGCCTCGCTATTTGGGTTTAATACAGATTTGTATCTATTTCTACTCAAATGTAGATTCTATTAGTACCTCAGGTTGTGGGAGGATGTCGAGATTATGAGTTGACAGAATTGAGAAGCAAATTCTACTTCATGTTGCAGAAGGTTCATCAGTTGTTTTGATTGATGTAGAAATAGTGTATCTGAAATATTTCTAGTATCCTTTTTATAAAGGGAGGGAAGTGTTCTAAAATGTATATGTAGTAAGTGAATCTCTTTTTTAATGACAACAAACTTTCAATTGATTTGTCTAGAAAGTTAGCTTTTGGTGTTTATTTGATTCATATCAGTTAACATCATTTTGATCATGTTGAATGAGAATAGTCTCATATAAATATTTATATAAATGATGATGACTAACTCAGCTTAAATATATAGAAATATATAGAAATTTTGTCAGTTTGTTACAGTAACCTTCTTCAGATTTTTTTTTGGGGGGGGGGCAAGGGAGGTGCTTGTGTACGCAGTATTTGCATTTGGGCATATGCACTGAATGTACTGTCCAGAAAAACTTTGACCGAATATACACATGTACAGATCTTTTCCCCCATTTAGTGAATGCTATAAATATTTAGATGAATATTTATATAATGACATTGGCCATGTGATTCTTCCTTCATTCTTTTAAACACATACCAGTACATCATAGAATTTATTGTCCACCTAATTAACTTGAGGACGAATTAAAGTTGCTGATAATGTACAGGAGCGAGAGTTAAATTCCAATGTCAGATAAACAACATACATTTTTAGTATATTTTTCTAAAATTGGAATTTAACTGAACATTCTGTTTTTAGTTACAAAATCTGGCAACTCTCAGTTGGGGAGAAACAAAGGGAAAGTATTAGATATGGGCACAGGTTTCTCTTTTTTTTTTTTTTTTTTTTTTTTTTGAACAGGAATTGAAGCCAAGAGGTGCTACTTAACCACTGAGCCTAAGCCACATCCCCAGCCTTTTTTTTTTTTTTTTTTTTTTTTTTTTTTTCATATATATATATTTTTAGAGTCAGGATCTCACTCAGTTGCTTAGGGCCTCACTAAGTTGCTGAGGCTGGCTTTGAATTCAGCAGTCCTCCTGCCTCAGCCTCCCAAGCCACTGGGATTATAGGCACAGACCACCATGCTTGCCAGTGCAGTGATATTAATATTAGTGTTCAACGTTTTTTTCTTTGAAGTACATCAGTGAAAACAGAACTCAAAATGACAAAACTTACCAATTGTTTATGAATACATATATATGCTATTTTGATGAAACAGTAAGGGAACCATAAGCAAAATCTGGGATAGTGGTTACTTTTGTGGGAGAGACAGGCAAATGGAGTACCCAGTAAGCTGCTCTGGTATTGCTGCTGTGTCAAGAGTTCGTATTATTTATTATGTGTCATAATTAATTTAATGTACAGGTTGAACATCCCTTCTCCATGATACTTGGGATCAGAAGTGGTTGGAATTTTAGATTTAATTTCATATCATTTTGTATTTCAAAATATTTACATGTACATAATCAGATATCTTAGGGATAGGACTCAGGTCTAAACACAAAATTCATCTGTTTCTTATGCACATAATTTTAGTGTGCCTACATTTCACATACCACCTGTCACTTGAGGGCAGCTGTGGAATTTTCCACTTGTGGCATCATATTGGCATTCAGAATGTTTTAGATGTTAGAGCATTTTGGATTTCAGATGTTTGAATTGAGGTGCTCAACCTGTATGTGCTGCATATAATCTTGTATATATCAAATATAGAATGGCAGATTAAAAGTTAAAACATAAACCTGAATAAGAAAATTATTCCATGCATTAAGTTTCACTGTGTATATTTTGCAAAATAAATCCAAAAAAATGAGGTCAAGAGGCATTTACTAGTTTCCCAGAGATCAGATCAAGTAATTAATAGAATTTAGAATGATTACTTATCATATAATACATCTAAAATAAACTTCTCAGTTTATCAATTTTTCATTTTTATCTGACCTCTACAGTAAAAAGCTTCAGTTTTTACGTTACTTGGGAAAATTGATGGTTCAGATAGATGTATTATATGTCAAGTTAAAAGAAAGAAGAAAACAGCATGCATAAAGACTTGATTTGATCAAATGGTCTTCATATAAATTTTAGGATTCCTAGGGCAGAGCAAAAATCACCAAGAACTCTGCTCTCCTTGATTTAATTTTTCAAAATTAGATTTCTAACTCTTCCCACATGAGAACTATAGTCATGTGCCACATGTTGACCTTTTGGGTTAACAAGAGGCTTACATAGATGACAGTGGTCCCATATGATTATGTCTTGCCTAGTGACATCATGACTTAGTTTAAGAACAATCTCTCAACCGGGCATGGTGGCACATGCCTGTAATCCTAGCAGCTTGGGAGACTGAGGCAAAAGGATCCCAAGTTCAAGGCCAGCCTCAGCAACTTAGCGATGCCCTAAGCAACTTGGCAAGACACTGTCTCTAAATAAAACATAAAATAGGGCTGAGGATGTGGCTCAGTCTAAGTACCCCTGGGTTCAATCTCCAGTACAAAAAAAGGAAAAAAAAGAACATTCTGTGGTGTTCACACAATGCCAAAATTGCCTAATGACACATTTCTCAGAATATGTCCCCTTTGTTAATCCATGTATGACTGTATTTGGACAGTTTGTGACCATCAGTAAATAGAAAAATTCATCTTTAGCAAACGCCAGTCTAGGGCATTTAAGCTAAAGTGTTTTGTATGCATTTACTTGGTGTTTTCAAAGCACATCTAGTTCTCTGTATCCTTGTATAATTTTCTGTGGTAGAAATAGCTGGAGGGCTGTTCCAGGAAGCCTTTCTAAATATAATCCTTTCTCTCTGTTATCTACACTTGAGTGCCCCTCCTCTCTGCTTCCAGGATATGGTGTGCTTATGTCTCTCATTGCAAGTATTGAAATTATCTGTTTCATGTATTTACCTAATGCATCAGGTTGTGACCTCTCTGTGGGCAAAGTCTCAGTCATTCTCATCGTTTTATCCCCCTCAATGCCTGGCAGTGCCTGGCACACTTTAGACAACTAGTAATGGTTTGTTGACTAATGAAGAGACTTAAGGGCTCAACCAATCTAAATCTAACTTCATTTCACACGTGGAAACGGAAATGTAGAGAGATTAAGAAATAGAAACAGGGCTGGGGATATGGCTCAGTTGGTAGAGTGCCGGCCTTGCAAGCAGAAGGCCCTGGGTTCAATCCCCAGTACTGCAAAAAGAAAAGAAAGAAATATAATCAGACCAGAGAGATCATCCATTCTAACCTTCTGCAGTGTCCCTGTTAAGGTTATTATTCAGTTTCTGTTTGAATATCAGGGAAGCAACTCATTCCTGTTTCTAAACTCCAAAGGATAACTAAACTCATTAGGTTGAGCAAAATAACCACTTAGTCTTTGTTCTGCTGTATGATGCCTCAAACATTTGGAGACAGCAGCTGCTTTTCTTCTTCGTCTTCTCCAGGTTAGCCATACTTGCCTCTTTGTATCATTCCACTCTGTTTTTATAGCATTTATGAAATTGGTCTCTCTCTTATGGATATTTTCTGTTTTATCAGTGTTCCTTTTAAGATGTGATCTCCAAATAGTACACAGTATTCTTAAGTGTGCTCTTATCGGTGAGAAGTTACAGAACACTCATATCCCCTGTGCTCAGGACATAATGGTTTAATGGTTTTATTAATGGTTCAGTCTAAGAGCACATTAGTTCTTCAGCAGCCACGTCATAGCCTTTACTCTATCCAAGCCATCAACAGAAATATCTAAATATTTTCACCTGTTTTCTGTTAAGCTATGTCTTCTTTCTTCATGCATCTTACATTTATCCCTACTTCATTTCATTGTTAAGATTTGATTCATTCGATTCTCAGCACCACACTTAAATAAAATAAAGGTCCATTGACAACTATTTGTTTTCTTTTCTTTTTTGGGGGTACTGGGGATTGAACCCAGGGCCTTGTGCTTGCAAGGCAGGCACTCTACCAACTGAGCTATCTCTCCAGCCCCCCATTGACAACTATTATACAAAAGATTTGATTCATTGTTCTAGTCTGTTGAAATGTTTTGAATCCTTTTGACCAGTATAATACCTACCTATCCCAACTTTTTGTCATCTGCGAATTTCGTAGATATATATCAGTGTCCTCATCTAAGACATTAGTAAGAACATCAAAGTAGGATAGGGAACTTAGTACTTTAATCTGTATATTTTTGTGTACTGTATTCCCTTTATATTAATGTGTTTAAGAAATTTGTTTGGAGCTAGGTGCAGTGGCACATGCCTATAATCCCAAGTACTAGGAGACTGAGGCAGGAGGATTGAGAGTTTGAGGCAGGCCTGGCCAATACAGCAAGACCCAGTCTCAGAAAATTTGTTTTTTATTGACATAAAATGAATCTGTCTATAATTTGTGGCATCTATCTGTTCAGTGCTGATTCTTTTTGGGGGGAGGGGGTAAGGGATTGAATTCAGGGGCGGATTGAATTCAGGGGCACTGAGCCACATCACGAGCCCTGTTTTGTATTTTATTTAGAGACAGGATCTCACTGAGTTGCTTTAGCACCTTGTTTTTGCTGAGACTGGCTTTGAACTTGTGATCCTCCTGCCTCAGCCTCCAAAGCTGCAGGGATTACAGGCATGTGCCACCACACCCATCCAGTACTGACTCTTTTTTATTTTTTTCCTTATAGCATCCTTTTCCATTTTCCCTGTTTTTGATAGGAATTTGGCTGGTAATTCTCAAGTATACTGAGAAATAGTGTGGGAAAATATTTTTTGTTGGCATTTTTGAAATCTTTGCACATTCTGAGCATTAGCCTTTCTGATACTTTTCTTACAGTTTTTTACGATTTTCCTTGGATATGTGTCCATTCCATTTCTTCAATATCTTATGCAGTTTTTCCTTTAAAATGTCTTGTGACATATAACCATGGAGATGCAATCAACAAAATTTAGACCATGTGAAATTCTACAAGATGAGCAACATAATTTCTTTAATACACAAATTGCAAGAAAATAAAAGATTGAGGGAGAACCTACTGATTGAAATAGACATGTTATCTGATTGCAGTATGTGAAACTTATCTGATTGAAATGAGCCAACTGTAAAAAAAAAATTGAGGCAAACTAGGAAATCTGAATGTCGACTACATAATAAGAAATGGTTACATTTTATAATGGTCTTATAGTTATGCTTTAAAGAGAAGTTTATATGCTTTTTAGGTGCACACTGAAATGTTTATGGGGAAAATGAAATAGTTTCTGGCATTTGCTTCAAAATCTGACAGGATTGGAAGAAAGGGTATTTATTGATCATCATTTAACATTGGTCATCTTGTATGTATGGGTTTATTTTATTATGCTCCCAATTTTTTGTGTTTGAAATATCCATAATTAAAAACTGGAAAACCTCCCCCCAAACTTTTTTTTATTATCACATAAATTGTTACTGGCTGATATAAGTCTAAAACTCAGGTCTCCTGATTCTAACTCATGCTCTTTTTTATTATTTAGCTAAAGTTCCAGCAATTCTACTTCTGGAATAACATTACATTTTCCTTTCAGTGTCTGGAAACCCCAAGGTTTGCCTAGAAAATTGGTGGATAAATTCTAGATAAATCAAGGCTTTAGTATATTGTTATAGTTTAAATTAATTGGCTACCTACCCATATGAAAGTTTTAAGGCACATTAGAATTAGTAAGGTAAATCAAGAGACTATATGGTTTGTTGGAAATAGCAAAAGAACCCATTGGGGTCCTAGTCCAAACTAGTGGTTTTTTTTTTTTATTTTTTTTGGTTTTATGTTTTGTTTTTGGTGGAGATTGAACCCACATGTCAAGTACATGTTCTACTGAGTTATATATACCTGAGCTTAACTAGGGCTTTTGACCTTAGCATAATTTCTAAGATGGCAGGGATCTTGTTTGTTTTGTTCACCACTTTACACCAAACATCTAGTACCATGCCTGGTATATGATAAGTAATAAGTAAATGTTAAATGAATTAATTTAACATTTTTGCACTCATTTCCTCTGATTGTTAGTATTACTTCAAACACTAAAAATTACTCTTGACTTCTAACTCATTTTTTTAAAATCTTTTGGGGATTTTCAAACGAATTACTGTAAATTCCTTTAATACTAGGTAATATCAATAGATAGGCAATGTGTTCACTTTTAACAACTTGTTATTGAAAAAAACAGTAGTTATATGTTGCATCCAAATCTGAAAAAAATAACCTATTGCAATATACTGTGTGTGTGTGTGTGTGTGTGTATGTGTTTTACTAGAGATTGAACTCGGGGCTTCATGCTTGCTAGGCATTGGTATATACTTTCTATTGGATTGATTTTTGTTTCTATAATGTAAATGCATACTCTTCTCAGCCAACTAAATTAGAGATCAGGTTTAGCAAGTTTCAAAGTCCAACCATATAAGAGGGTTGATAAAACATTGCTTTGCTTGCATATTTCCATCTTTCACTGAAGTTGTATTGAATGCAGTACTGTTAAGTGAGAGATTATAAAGGATCTGACATTTTGCTTCCTATGAATCTCGGCAACTCTTGGGTAAGTTGCAGGTATGGTCATTAAATCCAGATCCTTTGTGACTGGGTACCTATGCTTGGGAGTAATGACTTCATTATTCTTATGAAATTTTGCTTCATATACCTGAAGGTTATGACTGGATCAGGTCAGAGTTTATAACAGAAAAATAATTCCTATGCTATCCTACGATATCACCATAGTAACATTTTGGAACCACTTGAAAAATTTTACATAGTGACCGTTTTGCAGATATTAAAATATATTGCTACTGGATACCAGTACCCTAGCTTGAAAAGGAAAACTACTGTAATTAACAATTCCAGAGCCAGATGTGGTGGGTGGGGTATGCCTGTAATCCCAGCCACTCAGGAAACTGAAGCAGAAGGATCACAAGTTCGAGGCCTACCTCAGCAATTTAGTGAAACCCTATCTCCAAATAAAAAATAGAAAGGACTGGAGATGTATCTCAGTAGTAAAGTACCCCTGAGTTCAATCCACAGTATCAAAAAACAGAACGAAGCAAAACAAAAACTAAATAAATTGGGACTGGGGAAAGCATCTACCACATTATTTTATATTCAAGCATGAGATTTGTTAGTAAAAACTGAACATTAGTGTATGAAGGATATAATGAATCAAAATATTTACTTTGAAAGGTAATAACAATTGATAGACACTGTCTTCACTTTGGAAACTACTGCAAAATTAAATTTTCACTTTGATTTCTACATTGATCTGAGTAATGATCTTTTTTGTATTTGACCTGAAAAGCACAGACAGCAAAAGCAACAATAGACAAATGGGGTTGCATGAAACTAAAAAGCTCCTGCACAGCAAATGAAAGTTAACAGAGTAAAGAAACAACCTATGGGTTGGGAGAAAATATTTACAAAATACTCATCTTTTTTTTTTTTTTTTTTTTTTTTTTTTTTTTTTACTACTGGGAGATGAACTCAGGGACACTTGACCACTGAGCCACATCCCCAGCCCTATTTTGTATTTTATTTAGAGACAGGGTCTCACTGAGTTGCTTAGCACCTCACTTTTGCTGAGGCTGATTTTAAACTCATGATCCTCTTGCTTCCGCATCCCAAGCTGCTAGGATTACAGGTGTGTACCACCACCTGGCTCATCTTATTTTATAAGAGGTTAATATCCACAGTATAGCTGGATAGGGTGACTGGTAGGGTAGACTGGCACATACCAGTAATTCCAGCAACCTGGGGAGGCTGAGACAGGAGCACAAGTTTGAGACCAGCCTCAGCAACTTGGGCCCCAAGCAATTAATTTGGCAATACCCTGTCTCAAAATAAAAAATAAGAACGGCTGGGAGTGCAACACAGTCATCCCTGGGTTTAACCCCCGTTTCCTTGAAGAGGAAAAAAAGGAATATCCATGATATATCAGGAACTTGAACAACTTAATAGTGGCGGGGGGGATTAAAAGACCTGAAGAGCCAGGAGCAGTTGCACACACCTATAATCCTAGCAGCTTGGGAAGCCGAGGCAGGAGGATTCCAAGTTCTAAGCCAGCCTCAGCAACTTAGTGAGGCCCTGTCTCAAAATAAAAAAATAAAATAAGCTTAGGATGTAACTCTGTAGTAAAGCACCTCTAGTTTTTTTTTATTGTAAACAAATGGGATACATGTTGTTTGTACATAGAGTAAAGGCATACCATTTGTGTAATCATAAATTTACATAGGGTAATGTTGGTTGATTCATTCTGTTATTTTTTCCCTTCCCCCCACCCCTCCCATCCCTCTTTTCCCTCTATACAGTCCTTCCTTCCCCCATTCTTGCCCCCCTCCCTAACCCTCACTCTAACCCTAAAACTAACCCCTCCCACACCCCATTATGTATCATCATCCACTTATCAGCGAGATCATTCTTCCTTTGGTTTTTTGAGATTGGCTTATCTCACTTAGCATGATATTCTCCAATTTCATCCATTTCCCTGCAAATGCCATAATTTTATCATTCTTCATTGCAGAGTAATATTCCATTGTATATATATGCCACAGTTTCTTTATCCATTCATCAACTGAAGGGCATCTAGGTTGGTTCCACAATCTGGCTATGGTGAGTTGAGCAGCAATGAACATTGATGTGACTGTATCTCTGTAGTATGCTGATTGTAAGTCCTTTGGGTATAGGCCAAGGAGTGGGATAGCTGGGTCAAATGGTAGTTCCATTCCACGTTTTCTAAGGAATCTCCATACTGCTTTCCAGAGTGACTGCACTAATTTGCAACTCCACCAGCAATGTATGAGTGTACCTTTTTCCCCACATCCTCGCCAACACCTGTTGTTGCTTGTATTCTTGATAATCGCCATTCTAATTGGGGTGAGATGGAATCTTAGGGTGGTTTTGATTTGCACTTCTCTTATTACTAGAGATGTTGAACATTTTTCCATATGTTTGTTGATTGTTTGTAGGTCTTCTTCTATGAAGTGTCTGTTCATTTCCTTAGACCATTTGTCGATTGGGTTATTTGTAGTCTTGGTGTTGAGTTTTTTGAGTTCTTTATAGATTCTGGAGATTAGTGATCCATCTGAAGTATGATTGGCAAAGATTTTCTCCCACTCTGTAGGCTCTTTCTTCGTATTGCTGATAGTTTCCTTTGCTGAGAGAAAGCTTTTTAGTTTGAATCTATCCCAGTTATTGATTCTTGCTTTTATTTCTTGTGCTATGGGAGTCCTGTTGAGGAAGTCTGGTCCTAAGCCGACATGTTGAAGATCTGGACCTACTTTTTCTTCTATAAGATGCAGGGTCTCTGGTCTGATTCCGAGGTCCTTAATCCATTTTGAGTTTAGTTTCGTGCATGGTGAGAGATATGGGTTTAGTTTCATTCTGTTGCATATGGATTTCCAATTTTCCCAGCACCATTTGTTGAAGAGGCTATCTTTTCTCCATTGCATATTTTTGGCACCTTTGTCTAGTATGAGAAAATTATATTTATTTGGGTTTGTGTCCGTGTCCTCTATTCTGTACCATTGATCTACTTGTCTTATTTTGGTACCAATACCATGCCGTTTTTGTTACTATTGCTTTGTAGTATAGTTGAAGTTCTGGTATTGCAATACCCCCTGCTTCATTTTTCCTGTGAAGGATTGCTTTAGCTATTCTGGGTTTCTTATTCTTCCAGATGATTTCATGATTGCTTGTTCTATTTCTGTAAGGTACGTCATTGGGATTTTCATTGGAATTGCATTGAATCTGTATAGCACTTTTGGTAGTATGGCCATTTTGACAATATTAATTCTTCCTATCCAAGAACATGGGAGATCTTTCCATCTTCTAAGGTTTTCTTTAATTTTTTTCTTTAGTG